>NC_090265.1:7995000-9195000 GCF_040414725.1 Anabrus simplex | reverse complement strand
CCCAGCCCAAACTTTGCAACATTTTTGTAACGCTAATCTTTTGTCGGAAATCACCCAGAACAAATCCAGCAGCATTTATTTGGATTTTTTCAGTTCTTGAATAAAGTAATCCAGGTGAGGTTCGCATCACTGGAACCATATTCTAGTTGGGGTCTTACCAGAGACTTATAAGCCGTCTCCTTTATATGCTCATTCCAGCCTCTAAATACCCTCATAACCATGTGCAGAGATGTGTACCCTTTATTTACAATCCCATTTATGTGATTACCCGGATGAAGATCTTTCATTATATTAACACGTAGGTACTTACAGTATAGTGACCTCCACAAGGAACTTTCACCCCATCAACGCAGAAATTAAAACTGAGAGGAGTTTTCGTATTTATGAAACTCACAAACTGACTGTTAAACCCTTTATCATCATCTGCTGTCGATATCACATTATTATCGAGGTCATTTTGCAGTTCCTCAAAATATAGTAACTTATTTATTACTCTATACATCTACCGCAAAAATCCTTATCTCTGATTCCACTTCGCTACTCATATCATTTATATTTATACGAAAATATAAAGGTCCAATAATACTGCCTTGAGGAATTCCTCTCTTAATTATTACAGGGTCAGATAAAATTCGCCTGCTCTAATACTCTGAGAACTATTTTCTAGAAATATAGCAACCCATTCAGTCACTCTTTTGCCTAGTCCAGTTGCACTAATCATTGCCAGTAGTCTCCCATGATCCACCCTATCAAATGCATTCGATAGGTCAATCGCGATAAAGTACATTCGACCTCCTGAATCCAACATATCTGCTATATCTTGCAGCAATCCTAAAAGTTGAGCTTCAGTGGAATAACCTTTTCTAAACCCTAACTGCCTTCTATCGAGCCAGTTATTATTTTCGCAACATGCCTAATCTATTCAGAAAAAATGCTTTCCCAAATCTTATACGCAATGTATGTCAAATTGATTGGCTTATAATTTTCAGATTTATATCTATCACACTTTCCTTTATACACAGGGGCTACTACAGTAACTCTCAATTCATTTATATAGCTCCTTCATGCAAAAAGTGATCAAATAAGTACTTTAGATATAGTGCTATTCCCAGAAATCTTGTCAATTCCAGCCGTTGTCCATGGTTCACGAACTAGAACGTGACAATCAATCAAACAATCAATCAATCAATCAATCAATCAATCAATCAATCAATCAATCAATCAATCAATCAATCAATCAATCAATCAATCGACTACAGTAACCTTCACCATGAACTGTCTAACGTCAACTGCGCCAAGCAAGCTGAGCAATATAATTTGCAAGCTTCAGGAGAATAACACAACTCAAATCCAGACCAACTTCAAGAAAACGAATCCCATCAATTTACGCCGTGGCGTAATGCAAGGATCCCCATTGTCGCCAGTTTCATACAATCTCGCAACAGATAACATTTTTCGAGAAATTGGTGAAAAAGAACTATGTGACACGCATGGTTATTCTCTTGCCAACGGACTTCAACCATTAACAATATTACGCTTCGCAGATGATACGGTTATTATAGGAAAACTGACAAAACTAGCTTTAGTAAGGTTTCGTGAACTTGGTCTAACAATAAACCCTGAAAAATCTAAAGTTATCAATATAAGTAGAGGAGAAATAAGCGAAGGGCTCATTACAGTCGAAAAAGGTATGGAGGAACGAATGCGTCAAATACTTAGGGGTAAATTATGCAGAAAATATGTTATTTGACTCCAAGAAATCAATGACACCCCTTCAGCAGAAACTCACCTCGCTATCATCCTGTCCTAGCTTCATCCGAATCAGACATTTTCAATTCTAAATTCTTCAGTCTGTCCTACTTTGACTTACCAGTTCCTCTGCAGTCCTGCAGGTAAAATACCACGGCGATTTTTGGAATATGCTGATAAACTTGTTACGAGTGCACTAAAGGAGATCTTACCCCTTCCTACTGACACTCCGGATTCTACGATTTACTCAGATAAACGGTAGAAAGGGTTAGGTGTTTTTAGAGCAAGCTGAGAAGCCTTGATTCAGAATAAACAGCTGCAACATTCTGAAACGGGTGGAGAACCAATATATCGAAGCCGCTAGAAACCTAGATGAAGAAATTAACAGATGTTTAACTGAATTAAACGTAAATGGTAAAACTGAGGATATGAAGAACAGGCAAGGTGAGTATGACATCAAGAAACTCAGAAGAAAATTACGAGAATCTGAATTTGAAAAATGGTGCCAGTTAAAAATTAAAGATCAGGGCGTGTATCTGTACAAGGAGTTCCATCCCGCAAACCGCTGGGTTAACCACGATGGCCTTTCTAGCACGGAGTGGAGAGATGTGCTGAAAATGGCATGTAACGTTGCACCTGTAAGAGCTGTACCAGGAAGGTCCCTTGATGGTAACCGCTGCAGAAGATGTAGTGAGACTGGAACATTACCCTACGTCTTGGGTTCCTGTGCCTTCGGTGAAACTCTTCGAAACACTAGACATCACAACATCAGGTCATCCATAGCTCAGACGCTTCGTGAGAAAGGATTTCAAGTGCATGAGCTAAGTCCATGGCGTTGGAGTAAATGGCAGCACGAGAAGGATAGATATGATCGCAGTTAAAGGGAAGAAAGGATATATATTAGTCCCCACAGTAAGACACTCCGACCCACCAGACGAAGTGGACCGAGAAAAGAAGTCTAACTATCAGCCTACAGTGCCGTATTATAAGAACAAATACGAACTGGACGACATAGAAGTGAGGGGTCTCATGATCGGTGCGAGAGGGACAGTCCCTAAGAAGACGATAGAACTGATGAAATTCATCGTCTGGGCTGAAACCACTCAGGAGTTCTCTTCTGATACTCAGACACCACCTATACTCGCCAGACTGAGACATAATTTACTTTTCTATTTTTGAATGAAATTGTGTGTGTATTATTTGTCTTTGGCAGCCTCCAAGTCGAGGAAGATGTAGGAAATAAGAAAATAAAAATGAAAATAAAAATTCTCAATTCCAAGGAAATAAAAATGTAGCGGAATATATTACGAGCCTTTTAATGCTAAGAATATGAGAACAGAATATATTATTGATGTTCAATGACTTAGATGTGATTTCGGTGTAACTACTTAGGTGAATAACGCTGTGTGTAATTTAATTATCCATTTGAATGTTGAGGTGAGCCACCTACTGCATATTGCCCTGGGTGAGGTTTAATCACCACAGCAACGATGCTCCGTCACGTCAGGGCCATGGATTACTCCGACCTGCGTATGCAACAAAATGTTTGTACAATTATACCAGAAGATGGCGACAGCCACTACTTATATTTTCAATGAAGTTCGTAAAATCATTTTCGTAATTCTTATTACCATATTTAAACATCCATGTGGTATACAATTAGTTTCTTAAGACCAGATATTGATGAGTGCGTTTCCTTGTAAGTATAGTATCAGATCTGGTAGTGAAACACTGAAATATATACGAATATCGAAGTTGCTAATATGGTTGATTATTTTATATAATGGAACAGCCACAAATGAGAACAATTCCAGGGCTTTCCCTTGCTAACGCATTCGATGTGAACGATGTTTACAACACAGTACACATCGTACAGTCGGCTAAAAGGCCGATCAGTCGACTTGTGGGGGTCCACGTAACGACTCTGTCTCTCCTCAACATATTCCCCTACCAGGCTACCACCGGCCTCTAGTTCTGGCCAAACTACTTATTGGCCAGCTGTGAATGGAACCTCCTTCCGCAGGAGGTTAGAAGAATCGCAAACGACAGCAGTTCTTCTTCACATAATATATATGCGAATACTCCCATTAAGACTACACAAAGTATTTAGACGCGGGCTTTTGCCTTCCTTTGTGCCCATATTTATTTCATTATTTTACTCTGGGCTTCTCTTCTGTATTCAGACCAGGTTGCACCAGTCTTCTTCTTTGGTCTCTCCTCTTGGTCGACTTGCCATTTGTGAATTTTGGATCTTAGGATTACCCTGTTTTAGACATCTGCTTGTGTAATTCTTACCTGTTTCAAATCGATTTTGATTTCGCCAATCCGTTTCATCGTGTCTTCTTTAGCTTCACTTTTCTTTTCATAGAATTCGACTCCTTCTTTGGTAAGTGTCTCTGGATGCATTACTGCAGTATGTCCATAGAATCTTAGACTGTGTTTTCTCATGTCATTGTGAATATTTGTGTATTGTTTGATTTTCTGTCTAGCGCTAAGTTGGTATCGTCCGTCAGTGAGTTTTCGGCCTAGAATTTTACTTATGATTATGCGTTCCTTAGTAGTATAATAGGACAGTTCTGCCGCCGTCTCCTCCTCCGGGCTCCCAGGGGCCCCTCCGCCTCCCGCGGGTAATTTGAATTTTGGCGGGAAATTTGAATTTTGGCGCGAGATTTGAATTTGTAAACAAAGCCACGTGCTTTTTGACAGCTGTCATCGACAACAACGCATCGCTAACCTCACTGCTGCCATCTTGACGGGCCTAAACCTCAGTGGTACCAACTTAACCTAACTAGCGCGAGGTAAACAAATCCACGTGTTTTTTGACAGCCACGTGCTTTTTGACAGACAACAACGCATCGCTAACCTCACTGCTGCCATCTTGACGGGCCTAAACCTCAATGGTACCAACGTAACCTAACTAGCGCGAGGTAAACAAATCCACGTGTTTTTTGACAGCCACGTGCTTTTTGACAGACAACAAGGCATCGCTAACCTCAGTACTGCCATCCTGACGGGCCTAAACCTCAGTAGTACCAACTTAACCTAACTAGCGCGAGATAAACAAATCCACGTGTATTTTGACAGCTGTCATCCGCCATCTTTAAACTACAGAGCACCGTGCTGCCCTCTTTATCGCAGTAGCTGCAAATTCGTCACCTGTCATCGGCAGTGCTGCCATCTTGGCGGGCCTAAACCTTAGTGCTACCAACTTAACATCACTAGCGCGAGATAAACAAATCCACGTGCTCTTTTGACAGCTGTCATCCGCCATCTTTAATCTATAGAGCACAGTGCTGCCCTCTTTAGCTACTTACCTTTGAAATGTGGTGGCGGATAATTTGAAAAATGCTTTTTGACAGCAGCCATCTTTGAGCACCGTGCTGCCCTCTTTAGCTAGATACCTTTGAAATGTGGTGGCAGACAATTCCACGCGACAGCAGCCATCTTTGAGCACAGTGCTGCCCTCTTTGTGGTGGCGGTAAATTCCACATGCTCTTGTTTGGAAACAAACTCACGTGCTTTTTTCTGACAGCTGTCATCCGCCATCTTGCATCACAAACCTCAGTGCTGCACTCTTTAGCTAGATACCTTTGAAATGTGGTGGCGGCAATTTGAAAAAATTCTACATTCTCTTGTTTGGAAACAAACCTATGCGCTTTTTTGACAGCTAGCATCCGCCATCTTTAATCTAGAGAGCACCGTGCTGCCCTCTTTAGCTACCTACGTTTGAAATGTGGTGGCGGTAAATTCTACACGCTCTTGTTTGGAAACAAACCCATGTGCTTTTCTGACAGCTGTCAACCGCCATCTTTAATCCAGAGAGAACAGTGCTGCACTCTTTAGTTGAAATGTGGTGGCAGCAAATTCCACGTGCTCTTGTTTGGAAACAAATCAACGTGCTTTTTTGACAGCTGTCATCCCCCATCTTTAATCAACAGAGCACCGTGCTGCACTCTTTAGTTGAAATGTGGTGGCGGCAAATTCCACGTACTCTTGTTTGGAAACAAATTCTACGTGCTCTTCAGCTGTCATCCACCAACTTTAATCAAGAGAGCACCGTGCTGCCCTCTTTGTGGTGGCGGATAATTTGAAAAATTCTTTTTGACAAGCGGCCATCTTTAATCCAGAGAGAACAGTGCTGCCCTCTTTAGCTACTTACCTTTGAGGCGGTTAATTTGAAAAATTATATTTGACAAGCTGTCATCTTTAATGAAAAGAGCATCGTGCTGCTATCTTGCGGGTAATTTTTACGTCACAGCTGTCATCCACCATCTTGCATTGCTAACCTTAGTGCTGCCCTCTTTAGCCACTTATCTTTGAGGCGGACTATTTGAAAAAAAATCTATTTGACAAGCTGTCACCCGCCATCTTGCATCGCAAACCTCAGTGCTGCACTCTTTAGTTGAAATGTGATAGCGGATAATTTGAAAAAAATCTTTTTTGACAAGCAGCCATCTTTGAGCACCGTGCTGCTATCTTTATCGTAGTAGCGAGCAATTTAAAATCTAGATGCTTTTTTCTAACAGTTGTCATCCACCATCTTTAATCTAGAGAGCACCGTGCTGCCCTCTTTGTGGTGGTGGTAAATTCCGCGTGCTTTACAAATCCACGTGCTTTTTGTCATCCGCATCTTTACTCAAGAGAGCGCAGTGCCGCACTCTATGTAGTAGTGGATAATTTGAAAAAATTCTTTTTGACAAACAGCCATCTTTATTCAACACAGTTACCGCTAACTTACATCGCTTACCTCGGTGCTACACTCTTTAGATGAAATGTGGTGGCGGTAAATTCGAACAAGTTTAATCATACATCGGGGGAGCTAGAGTAAGCACGTGCTGCAGTGATGACGTCATCATGCATGTTTAGACTTGTCCGTTTTCTTAAGAGTAAGTCGGTGTAAAGGAATGCAATAAGTATGCACCATAAAAACAAGAGTTTGCATGTGCTGCAGCGATGAAGTTATGGTAGGTGCGCATGTTTAAACCCGTTCGTTGACTAAAAGCTTTAGTCTTCGAGAAACAGTGATAGAGAGTTGAGTGCAAACATGACGAAAACATTAATATTTGATGTGCAAGGCTTTAAAGTAAACGGAAACAAATTTGTGTTTAAAGAGGTGGCTGTGTTAGATTGCAGTGTGTTGTGGGCACCAAAACTTGTTAGTTTAGTATTTAGCCCACCGTTCCCTTACTGTTTGCAAACAGATGAAGATAAAAAGGAGACTCAGTGGACTGAAAACAATTTAGGTTTGAAGTGGGAAGAAAAAGGAATACCTTATTGTTTTCTACCTTTAATGATGAATGCACATTTGTCAAGAGCAGATCTTGTTCTTTTAAAGGGTTGTGAAAATAAAGAATGGTTGCGTGATTTTCTACCATCATCGTGTGAAATTATCGACATGCATGAATTGGGGTGCCCATCATTTAAAACTCTTCCGAAAGAGCATAGTAGAGAAACAAGTAAACAGTCTTTACAACATGTATGCATGCTCTTTGATTGGTTGTGTTGCAGTGCATGCCGGGAAGTGAACAACATATGTAAACTGCAGTGTCGAAATAACCTTAGTGTAAAAGAAACATTTGTAGGGTAAAGACATCATGTCATTTATAACAGATACTAAGTGTAACGCAGTTGAAAAGGCGATCGTAAAGTTTTATGCATGCAAAAACAAACTAAACACTTTTACTGAAGAAGAGTTAAATGCATTACCAAAGGCATTTTTTGTTAATGTAGCTGCGAATGCTGTAAAGAAGATTTGGGAAAAGGTGCCTCGTGAGTGGACTCAAGATCCTGTTTTGTCAGAGCTTCAAAGGAGTAGTTTACATCATGAACACGTGAGTTTATGTAGAAGACCTTCTGTGAGACAGTACCGTACATGTCAACTAATTAAACTGTATCACGGACCTAAAACTAACGAGTTGTCTTCGCTTATAAACACTTATCATGGCTGTGGAGAGAGTAAACAAGGAGAAGGTGAAGAAACGTGCTGGGAAAAAGATGAGGAAGCATGTTGGGCGTGGACTCATCAATAAAGTGATTGATCTTCTTTTCTTCGTGCTTCATCTCCCCTGCGCCCCTAGAACACATTCGCCTGATACGTAGTTACATGCTGCCTGCATAGAATATGTCGTGTAGCTGTTAAAATCTGCTTCGTAAAGTTATGCTGTGTGTGTGTGCGTTATTACCTAGTGCTTTAGCTGCTCAGAAGATAGCAGCACTTGTCCTTGTTGGTGCAATAAAACGAAAACTGAGTGACAAAGACCGTAAAATAAACAAAGGATAAAAATGTATATATAGTCTAAAATAAATATGAATTGTCAAAACATATTACAGGTGTTGTTTAATCCTACAGCATGTCCTAGTGACTTAGAAGAAAGGAAACGTAGAGGATTAAAAGAAAACACACATAAGATTTAAAGTACATCCTCTTTATTAATCCATGAATTAAAGCTGTTATTAAAACCAAGCCATTTAACATACAGTTTATTGCCACGACGTCGAATAACACGTTCAACTAAATAGTGATCAGGATATTTTGTTTTCTGCAGTTCTTCGATGTTGAATCCTCGTTCAATAGGCTGTCCTCCGAGATCGCGAAGTAAATACGTAACTGGATTAGTAAGCTTAACACTTCTGATTTGAAAAATTTCAGTGCTCCAGTTAAGTGTGTATCTTTTTGCAAAGATAGACTTGTGTTTGCTGATGCGAACAAAATCACCTTCTTTAAAGCGATGGCGACGTGGATCAACTGTTTTAATTACAAGATGAATAGCATTTATACGAGGTGTATTCTTTGTAACAAGACGTGGCTTTGTTCCGATAGTGCGATGAGGTGTATCGTTGTAGGTGGATAAAAGTATAGGTAGCAGATCAGTCCAACGATATGAACCTTGTGCTGTAAATTCTCGCCACATCATTGTTTTGAGTGTACGATTAAAGCGTTCTACAACACTTGCCTTGAGATTGCTGAACGTAGAGTAGTGTTGAATGCCAAGTAACTTGAGGTAAGAAGAAAAATCCTTGTTGTAAAACTCTTTACCTTGATCAGTTTGAAGAAGCCTTGGGCATCGTTTCGATTCTTCAACAATATGTTTAAATGCTTCTTTAACTTGAGCTGGTGTTTTAGAACGCACGGGTTGTGCAAAAGCAAACTTCGAGTACACATCGATAACAGTAAGTAGATACTTATACCCCTCATTACTAGAGGCATATGGAATCATTTCTACTAAGTCTGCTTGGCAGAGATCACCTTTGCCTCGTGTAATAACGCGTCTGCGACAGAAGGTGCGACGTGCTGGTTTATGTAACTCATGTGCGATGTTTACCTTTACAGGTGAGATCTTCTCTTGACGAGCCATTACAAAATAATACCGGCATAACGTAGTTCTCTTTCTATTTCTAGAATTTCTGATCCGTGACCAGTGTGACCAGCCTCTTGCGATGCTCTTAAAAGTTGTAATCGTTCAACGAGTAAGTTTGGGTCATTCCAGTATCTTACATCCACATACGGCAACAAAGGCTTGTAGATAACATCAAGACTACGTGCAGTCGGAAACCGCTTAGAAATAAACTCACGATACTTGTAACTCTTATTCGCATTTACAGCTTCTGTTCTCTTGTAATTACGTCGTGTTGCGTCAGTAGCCAAAAGTATTGCTTTATATTTTTATGATCATCTTGTAAAATTATATCCTTGTCAGGTATTCGTGAGAAAAGTGTTCTAAGAGTCCTTTCGTAGGTTTATAGGTAACACCTTTTACAATGAGTTTGTTGTTATTAATCTTAACATTTGAATTTCCTATCCGGAAACAGTCATATTCGTAGCGAATACCGTAGGTAGTGTCAGTTTGTCCTGTAAAAAGTTTTTCTATATAAGGTGCAAAGAGAGATCCATAGGTATCTTGAATAAAAGTTCTAAATTGATTGCGATACTCTGGTGTAATCATAACCTCAGACAAAGATGGTAGATTTTGCGTCGATGTAGTATGTTCTTCAGCAATAACATCTGTAGTTAAAAACTCAACACGCTTATATGGTGATGTATCATTAAGTTCTTCTTCTTCTTCCTTATTTTCCTCTTCCTCTTCTGGATCTACATCCTGCCTCTTCTCTTCCTTATCTTGTTCATGCTTTTCTTCTTCATGCTTCTCTTTATGATATGATGTTTGCATAGAAGCAAAACTTGAAGTAGACTGCTGTAATGAAGTAGAATTAAAAATTTCTTTGAGTGGTGTACTTAGTTGTGTTTTTAAAAGTAAATCCGTGTCTGCTTGAATACGTTTAAGCTCTTTAAATTTCCGTCGAATATTGTTTCGAGCTTGGATGATATGTTTTGTGATCTCCTTGCTAGATGTTAACATGATGATGGTTTTTAATCAAGTAGTTACTGTAATTCTGTGTTAATGCATATAAAATGACCGAAACCCATGCGATATCGTCCATGCTGTACATCACTTTCTTTATCAATAACGAAAACGCTGTAACGGTGTAATGACCAACATTTAGCACACATACGTTTAAAGTCATCGAATGTCATATCAGTGTTGACATGATCGTTATACACATGTCGCATGTTGCGCTCATCTTGCCGAAAAAGCACAATAACATTTGCGTTGTCGCGTATCAACTGCTAAGGCACACGAGAATAGGTTTGGCACAAATAGATGCAATCAACATATTTATGCCGACCCATACTAATGAATGCACGAATAACGTTTTGCTGTTCTGTTGCGACATCATCAAAGATCATAAGACAATTAGGAAGCACATCGTCTGGTGATGGTACTTGCTCATGCGAATTAAATTTAAAATATCCTATTCCATTTTTAACTAGATCCTGCATTACAGTTTGTAGAATAGTATAGAGTGACTTTGCGAAAACGTAAATATTCTCGAAGCGCACACCATTTACAGAAGTAATAAGTGTGAGTAAAAATTTGTTTTCCAGCATCCCGACGGACCTGATATAATACATCGAATAGTAAAAGGAAACAACGTTCCATGACGTTTTCTTGTAGTTGTACTAGAACTAGGTAAGAGATGTGGTACAATGTCGGTAGCAGGTAGTGTGTCTTGCTGCTTTATAATCTTCATGATAACTGAATCATAAAGTACGTAATAGTAATATATATGTTAAACGAAACAAGAGGCAACGGTAGTTTATGACTTGCTCTTGACTAGTAAAGTCGTGTCCAGCATGGTGAAACAACGATATCCAAACGACATGAAGAAGAAGAAGAAAGTAAAAACTGTTGGATGGAAAGATGTTATAAAGGCTGCGCAAAAAGCTATTCGAGGGGAATACAATCCTCGTGTAGCTATTACTAAGGCGTTACGCGCAGCAAGAGCGAGAATTTCTCCAAAGTGCAGAGCAATATTTAGTAAACGTGCGCGAATTATTCCTGTACCAAAACGAGGAGGATTTCTTCCTGCGCTGTTTGCTGGCTTAGCAGCTTTAGGGTCATTGCTAGGTGGTGCTAGTGCTGTAGCGAGAACTGTCAAAGCTGTAGAAGAAGCGAAACAACAGTTGAAAGAGAGTGAACGTCATAACAAGACGATGGAGGCAATTGCGTTACGAGGCAAAGGTGTGAACATGAAGCTAGCGCCATACAAGAAAGGGCTTGGTATCTACATTTCTCCAAAAACATCTACTGAATGCACTGCCATATCGAGCTCTAACGCATGATGAAGTTTTTACGTTTGCTAAACTACTAGGAATTCATTATTTTCGAGGAGTGTATATGCGCGATCAACTACCAGCGCGCCCACGTGAACGTGAAAGTGCCGTAATTAACTTGGACGACAGTCGTGGACCTGGAACTCATTACGTTGCTTATGTAAAACGTAAATCTAAAGTATGGTATTTTGATAGCTATGGAGACTTACCTCCTCCTTTTGAGCTCATACGTTATTTCGGAAGCAGTGCAGACATTGTTTACAATAAAAACCGTGTGCAAAACTTTAATACACCCATGTGGGGATGATTATGTCTTATGTTCTTATATCAAACCCAGACAGTAGAGAAAGTGCATTAGTGTCTACGTGATGACGGACTGTGAAAGAACGTTTGCTGTACGTGGAGAAGCAACTGAAACAACCGTCTATTATAATCCACCAATCGAACTTAGTTATCAGCCGCATAGTCTTGGACTAGTATCGTTTGAAAGCTACAATAAAATCTATAATGTGCGTGATGGTGTAAACAAGTTCTATTACGATAAGTATGTGCTAACACTACCCTCAGGTAGTTATACAGTAGACGATATTCACGACTATATTGAAAGTACGTTAATTGATCAGTTTGGGGAAGATAGTTTTAGTAATCATAATTACAAGTTCTCAATCACTATAAGCAATATTACACATAAATGTGTTATTGAATCATCATTTAAGATTGACTTCAAATCAAAACCTGATTCGATTGGACCACTGCTTGGATTTTCATCGAGGGGGCTCCTACCGAACGTACGTAACGAGTCTGATCAACCTATGAAACTCTTCGATGATTATAATGTGAACATTACTTGTAATATTATTACAGACTTGAATAGTAATCTACAACCTTCGCACGTCCTGCACGACTTTATTGTTACAGAGGAACGTGGATATACTATTTGTGAGAAACCAGCAGTAGATCTTTATCATCCTGTGTCTGTAAAACACATTAGCAACATTACTCTTACACTTGTACATAAACATAATCAGCTTATTCATTTAGATCAGCACGCGTACGTAGCTTACAAACTACATCTTAAACCAGTATGAAAACCATCTATAAAACACGGTGTACATTCCGAAGACATACTACATGTGTGCAGAGACTCATCGAGTTAACAGATACCCATAAGCAGATACTCCAAGATTTAGGATATACACTACTACAACAGAATGGAAGAAATGCTAGACATTACGAATACAGTAGAAAGTCGTGAAGGTGTAGTACGAAGTGAGCTTCATTCCTATCAACCTTTTACGTTTGGATTAAATAACAATGATGAAATTCATTTTATTATTAATCAGCAAGATGTATTCACCTTACCACACGAAAGCTACCTCTATATTGAAGGACGACTAGAAAAGTCTGATGGAAGTGGACCAAGCACTTCACAACTAAACAACCATGCTCTAGCTTTTCTCTTTTCTGAAGCGCGATATGAAGTTAATAATGTTGAAATAGATCGAACGAAGAATGTTGGTATTACAAGTGCAATGAAACTCTACCCTTCTTTCTGTGATGAAGAAAGTAATCATTTGCGGATGGCTGGATGGTGTCCAAAAGCTACTAACAACTGGATGATTAATGAGGATGGAACTTTTACGGGTATGTTATCACTGAAACATATTTTTGGATTCGCAGAAGACTTTACACGTATTATAATCAACGCAAAACAAGAGCTTATGCTAATCCGTGATCGAAGTGATTACAATTCTCTTTAAGCAGTAGAAACACCAGTAGAATCGAAAATAACACTGCATCGTATACTGTGGCGGATTCCACATGTAACCTTATCTGATCGTGAAAAACTTCGATTGCCCAAGATTGTAGAAAATGATACACCATTACCTATACGTTTTAGAAGTTGGGAGCTGCATAAATATCCTGTGTTACCACCTACAAACAAGCATAGCTGGGCTGTTAAAACATCACGTTTTACTGAGAAGCCCTTGTACATTATTTTTGGATTTCAAATTAATCGTAAATTCAATCACGAAAAAGATAGCTCACTGTTTGATCACTGTAAATTAAGACACGTTAGACTATATCTCAACGGAATTACGTATCCCTACGAAAACATAGACATTAACTTTGAGAAAAATAAGTTTGGGATGCTCTATGACATGTTTTGTAAATTTCAATCATCGTATTATCAGTAAGAAGATCGTCCGCTATTTACACCTCAAGAATTTAAAAATAAAGCACCGATTGTATATATAGACTGCTCTTATCATGAAGAATCTATAAAAGAATCTCCAGTTGATATTCGTTTAGAATTTGAAACATCTGAAAACATTCCTGCTAACACAGCAGCCTATTGTCTTATTATTCATATGAGTGATGTTACTTACCACCCGCTAACGAATATTGTTACGAGACTATAAATAAGAATAGATCTTTATCATTTTCATTAGTGTGTGCTTCGACATCGTACGCTATGGAACAAAACCGTAAATGTGCATGCTGTTTGCATGCTCATACGCAACATCTTATTTATCTTACACGAGTGAGTGAGGCTGTTAAGATGTTCTATAAACATAGATCGTCGGTGCCGAAACATCTTATTCAATACTTACCACCAGGATTTTTATATACGTACGCTGCCTCTTACGTACATAATTTTTGGGACATCCTTCCTCTACACATTAAGATGTCGATCGAAGTAGCTTTATGCAGAACTAGTGAACGACATTACAAGCATCGAGGAGAAAATGGTGATGATGATTGGGATGGACCAAATCCGAGGATTGAACACTGTACACAGTGTATGAATGAACTTTCTCTAATACCTCATGATGATGATGATGATTCCGAAAAGGAATAACAACAAGGTAAGAAGTATATGATCTTCTCTGTAAAGCATAACATACTTAGTATAATATATTTCTAAATGTTTCGTTTAATTTGAATGTTGCAGGAGGCATTTCAGAAGCATACGTTGTTAAGAAGCACACCAACCTTGTAAGCAGCAAAAACGAACACTGTTGTAGTACATTTGTAAATAAATATTTGATCGCATTCAAAGAATTTTGTACTTATTGCATTGCTTTACACCGACTTACTCTTAAGAAAAACGATCAGGTCTAAACATGCACAATGACGTCATCACTGCAGCACGTGCTTACTCTAGCTTTCCCGATGGATGTTTAAACTTGTTCGAATTTACCGCCACCACATTCCTTTACACCGACTTACTCTTAAGAAAACGGACAAGTCTAAACATGCATGATGACGTCATCACTGCAGCACGTGCATACTCTAGCTCCCCCGATGTATGATTAAACTTGTTCGAATTTACCGCCACCACATTTCAACTAAAGAGTGCACCACCGAGGTAAGCGATGTAAGATAGCGGTAACTGTGTTGAATAAAGGTGGCTGTTTGTCAAAAAGACTTTTTTCAAATTATCCGCTACTACATGGAGTGCGGCACTGCGCTCTCTTGATTAAAGATGGCGGATGACAAAAAGCACGTGGGTTTGTAAAGCGCGTGGATTTTACCACCACCACAAAGAGGGCAGCACGGTGCTCTCTAGATTAAAGATGGCGGATGACAACTGTTAGAAAAAAACATCTAGATTTTAAATTGCTCGCTACTACGATAAAGATAGCAGCACGGTGCTCAAAGATGGCTGCTTGTCAAAAAAAGGATTTTTTCAAATTATCCGCTACCACATTTCAACTAAAGAGTGCAGCACTGAGGTTTGCGATGCAAGATGGCGGGTGACAGCTTGTCAAATAGATTTTTTTTTCAAATAGTCCGCCTCAAAGATAAGTAGCTAAAGATGGCAGCACTAAGTTTAGCAATGCAAGATGGTGGATGACAGCTGTGACGTAAAAATAACCCGCAAGATAGCAGCACGATGCTCTTTTCATTAAAGATGACAGCTTGTCAAATATAATTTTTCAAATTAACCGCCTCAAAGGTAAGTAGCTAAAGAGGGCAGCACTGTTCTCTCTGGATTAAAGATGGCTGCTTGTCAAAAAGAATTTTTCAAATTATCCGCCACCACAAAGAGGGCAGCACGGTGCTCTCTTGATTAAAGTTGGTGGATGACAGCTGAAGAGCACGTAGAATTTGTTTCCAAACAAGAGTACGTGGAATTTGCCGCCACCACATTTCAACTAAAGAGTGCAGCACGGTGCTCTGTTGATTAAAGATGGCGGATGACAGCTGTCAAAAAAGCACGTTGATTTGTTTCCAAACAAGAGCACGTGGAATTTGCTGCCACCACATTTCAACTAAAGAGTGCAGCACTGTTCTCTCTGGATTAAAGATGGCGATTGACAGCTGTCAGAAAAGCACATGGGTTTGTTTCCAAATAAGAGCGCGTAGAATTTACCGCCACTACATTTCAAAGGTAAGTAGCTAAAGAGGGCAGCACGGTGCTCTCTAGATTAAAGATGGCGGATGATAGCTGTCAAAAAAGCGCATAGGCTTGTTTCCAAACAAGAGAATGTAGATTTTTCAAATTGCCGCCACCACATTTCAAAGGTATCTAGCTAAAGAGTGCAGCACTGAGGTTTGTGATGCAAGATGGCGGATGACAGCTGTCAGAAAAAAGCACGTGAGTTTGTTTCCAAACAAGAGCACGGGGAAATTACCGCCACCACAAAGAGGGCAGCACTGTGCTCAAAGATGGCTGCTGTCACGTGGAATTGTCTGCCACCACATTTCAAAGGTATCTAGCTAAAGAGGGCAGCACGGTGCTCAAAGATGGCTGCTGTCAAAAAGCATTTTTCAAATTATCCGCCACCACATTTCAAAGGTAAGTAGCTAAAGAGGGCAGCACTGTGCTCTATAGATTAAAGATTGCGGATGACAGCTGTCAAAAGATCACGTGGATTTGTTTATCTCGCGCTAGTGATGTTAAGTTGGTAGCACTAAGGTTTAGGCCCGCCAAGATGGCAGCACTGCCGATGACAGGTAACGAATTTGCAGCTACTGCGATAAAGAGGGCAGCACGGTGCTCTGTAGTTTAAAGATGGCGGATGACAGCTGTCAAAATACACGTGGATTTGTTTATCTCGCGCTAGTTAGGTTAAGTTGGTTCTACTGAGGTTTAGGCCCGTCAGGATGGCAGTACTGAGGTCAGCGATGTGTTGTTGTCTGTCAAAAAGCACGTGGCTGTCAAAAAACACGTGGATTTGTTGACCTCGCGCTAGTTAGGTTAAGTTGGTACCACTGCGGTTTAGGCCCGTCAAGATGGCAGCAGTGAGGTTAGCGATGCGTTGTTGTCTGTCAAAAAGCACGTGGCTGTCATAAAACACGTGGATTTGTTTACCTCGCGCTAGTTATTTAAGTTGGTACCACTGAGGTTTAGGCCCGTCAAGATGGCAGCAGTGAGGTTAGCGATGCGTTGTTGTCGATGACAGCTGTCAAAAAGCACGTGGCTTTGTTTACAAATTCAAATCTCGCGCCAAAATTCAAATTTCCCGCCAAAATTCAAATTACCCGCGGGAGGCGGAGGGGCCCCTGGGAGCCCGGAGGAGGAGACGGCGGCAGAACTGTCCTATTATTATACTACTTTCCTTCTTCTCAACGTTTTCAATGTATACTTTCCTATTCAAATTTAACACCTCTGACCCATAAAGTGATTCTGGTTTGATGACTGCATTGTTATGTCTTAGTTTTGTGCGCTTGGATATGCATTTTTTGTTACAGATATTTTGGGTTAGTCGATATGCAGTTTCCATCTTTAGACATCTAATTTCATTGGCTTTTGTTTCGAGTCCATTTACCTTACTTGTTTCACCAAGATACTTAAATTGTGATACTCTTTTAATTTTGCCATATTTTGTCTCCATGAATTTTGGTGTTTGTTTATTGCAGGTCATGTATTTTGTCGTTTTAAAAGATATCTGAAGGCCGATTTTTTCCGCAATTTTTTTCAGGAGTTCAATCTGATTTTGGGCTGTTGAAATGCTTCGGGTAAATATTGCTCGTTCGTCCGCAAATTCTAGGCAATCTATCGCTAGTTTTCTTCTGACTAAAGTGATTTGTTGGTGAAATTTAAGGACCAATTTCTGTTTGCGCACTTCTTGTATCACATTTTCTAGGATGCAGTTCAAGAGTACAGGCGAGAGTTCATCCCCTTGTCTTGCTTCCGCTTTGTTTTTAAAGGGATCGTCCATAACAATAATAATCATTTGATGGTTATTGAGTTTTAAAATGAGTAGTAGTACTCAGCTCTGATTCCTACATTAAGTACGTCGTATCCCAATTCCTATTTTAGTAATAGTTTTTCCCATAGTTGTAACATGGTTACTAACACTTTCCTCAATGTGAGATATTTCTGGTATTCAGCATCTATATACATATACAGTATATAAGGCAGAATGTCTGTCTGTATTCATATCCGCCTGTTCCTTATACAAATCCATCCCGTTACACCAATTTGAACAAATTTAGTATACTTACCTTTTAGGACCCTGCGGGTAAGCCCATCTACAGAAAAAAAATTTACATTCCGCTCCAAAAAGATCACTAAATAATGGACTTCCACAGGGCTCAGTTCTTGCTCCAATCTTATTTAGCCTATGTATCTCAGACATGCCTGCCACATTTTCAAGAACATTTGGATATGCCGGTGATTGGGCTATTGCTACCAGAGATACAACATTCGACATATCCGAGACGACCTTAACGGACGACATAAAAGTGTTGGTACAGTACTTTAAATTGTGGAGACTTACACTCAATGCCAATAAAACAGAAGTATGCTGCTTCCATCTAAACAACAAGATGGCTAACAAACAATTGCAGGTGTACATTGGAAATCAGTTATTGAGACATAATAGACTCCCTAAATACCTAGGAGTTACCTTAGTTAGAACACTCTCCTTTAGACAACACCTTCGTAACGTCCAATCCAAAGTAAGAACTCACAACAACGTAATCCAAAAATTATGTGGTACAACAGCAACTTTACTCCGATGCACCGCTTTGAGAATTGTGTTCTCGGCTGCTGAGTACTGCGCTCCTGTTTGGCTGAATAGCCCTCACACCAACCTCATAGATACGCAGCTCAACACTACGACACAACTGGCACAATAAGGTCTACACCCACATACTGTCTACCTATTCTCAGCCATATCTCCCCACCAGATCCTTGACGTAAACACGCTCTGCTCAGGGAATTTAAGAAATTAATAAATAATCCCCAGTTACCAATACATGACGACATCGCCGATGTTCATCTGAATCGTCTAAGGTCCCGAAATCCACCAATAAGGACTGCAATAGAACTGAAGAATATCAACTTCAATATTACTAAGTAATGGCAGGGAAGACAAGATAGTAGGCATGAGTCAACTTTGCCACACATAGGATCGTCACAGCCACCTGGATTTGAGCTTCCTCGGAAAACCTGGTCTACTCTTAACAGGATACGATCGGGCCATGGTAACTGCACAGATTTCAACTACAAGTGGAGAAGAATTCCTACCCCTAACTGCGACTGTGCTGCCTCCAAGCAGACCATCCTGCACATTATCAGCGAATGTCCAAAAAGAAAGTACAGCGGCGGTATCATGCGCTTCCAGAGACAACCTGGATATAAATATATAGTGTGTTCTTCAAAATCATTGTGTGTTGTATCTGTAAAGCCATACGCTAAATAAATAAATTCCCCTCCATACCCTAGATTTAGGCTCATTGGCCCTTTAACATAGGCTAATATAGGCACAATATTCAATTTGTCGTGTAAGGACGAGACAAAGCTCATTTTAAGCCTCACGGGGCGTAGAACAAAACTCGGTGTGCTCTACGGGCTCCTAAAAACAAGCTTTAAGGGCCTAAAGCCAACCGTTTTGGAGATATTGGCATCACAGTAACCCCGCTCAAGGAAATGGATGAAGAAATGGCGAGCAGTAACCTTGGCAACGTCAGCTCAAGGATTCTGCAGTAGAATACAGGCCTGGTGTTCGAAGTGGGCACGTGCGTAAATCAAGGCTGTGACAGGGAGGGATTGTGCTATACATATGGCTGTCTCGAAAAAGCACTGTGGGGGTAAGGCCCCCCCCCCCTAGGGGTTGTGGCCGCGAAGGGGTGTCGAAACCATACGTTTCAGGGTCGCTGAGATGAACAGTCGCACTCCGCATGGCCTCCAAGTCGAAGTTCACCCGCATCGGCACGGGAGTGAGAAGGGGTGAAAAAGAAAATATCCAAAATAACCGATATTATGGATGAATGCATGTCCCATCATAGCTTTCAAACACACGTGGTTTACTATCTGAAAGAAGACTGTGAGGACAGGACTCCCGTAACACTGTGACACTTCGGATGTCGTTGAAGTCATAGTTTACCGAGCTTGCTAGCTGCGGTCGCTTATGTGCGGCCAGTATCCAGTATTCGGGAAATAGTAGGTTCGAACCCCACTATCGGCAGCCTTGAAGATGGTTTTCCGTGGTTTCCCATTTTCACAGCAGGCAAATGCTGGGGCTGTACCTTAATTAAAGCCACGGCCACTTCCTCCCACTCCTAGCCCTTTCCTGTCCCATCGTCGCCATAAGACCTATCTGTGTCGGTGCGACGTAAAGCAGCTACCAATTCATAGTTTAGGCCCAGTCGGAATGGAGGTTTAGATTGGGTCATAAAAGAATGTCGAAAATGAAATTATGGATGTATGTGTTATATTCCAGCATAGTTCTCAACTACACACATGACTTACTATACCATCTGGGCAAAGAGTAATAAGTGCCGTAAGACACCTCTAGCACCCCTAGTGGAGGGATGTTACTAAAAAATAATCGAAGACGACGAATATTACTGTCGAATCTATAGTTTTCGGGGTCACTGAGATGAATAGTGACACTCCGGATCTTGCTCAAGTCCAAGTTCAGCACCCATCGGCATGATGATTCAGAAGCGTGATAAAGAAAATGACCAAATTCACGAGAGTAATGTTGTTTACACAGTTTTCAGTGTCGCTCGGTTGATAACAACATATCAATAATGCGACGCGTAAATACATTACGTTACAACTTATTTTTATTATTTGTTTGAATCAACTACTTCCCAGATATTCTGGGAAAATTCTGGGCTGCTACGCGGAAATGCTTTAAGGCAATACAAAATAATCTCAAGCTGGAACGTAAAATTATACACATAACAATATTTCTAAACTTACAAATTTACAAAAGAGTTCATAAACAATCAATCAACGTCACAATTAAGAAAACTTAAAAAAGCACTTAAAACAGGTAATATAAATTCTAAACGTAAAAGGTGTGAAAGAGAAAATTAACAAAATTTGAGATGTATGTGTTTACAGTAACTTTCAGAATAGATATCAACCAAACTTCGTAAAAATGCGAATTACTTTCTCGAAAATATACAGGAGGCAAACCTAGGGGTGGGTATGACGTGCAACAATAATCGAAAACGACCAACATTAGCGTCGAAACCATAGTTTCTGCGGTCGCTGAGTTGTATTGTGGCACTCTGGATGCCGTTTAAGTACCAGTTCAGCTGCGTAGGCATGGCGAAATATGGTGATGAAGAAAATGTCAAAACTTACCAAGATTAGTTTAATTAACGAGAAACAAAATAATCTATTAGACTTGAAATTAAATACATAACATTCACTTCTATACTACAAAATAGTTCTTAATCAGTCAACCTCACAATAACGAAATCTACAAAAATTCTCTTCTCAAATAATTTAAAGGTAATAATATAGCTAAAAGTATAGGTGCACACTAAGAGAGGATTTATGGATATTCCGCCATTAAGGGGAGAAAAGGGGGATGGGGTGAATTTTTAAATGAGTATCTCTAAAACGTATAAGTTAACAGGTGTAAACATTTATATTTGAAATCTCCTTTAAAAATAAAGAGACGCGCATTTTTTGTTATCGGAAAATTCCATTAACAGGGGTGGATATTGGTGAAAAATAGGTTGAATGCCTTTTAAGAGGATACTTATGTCTCAAAGAGTTATGATGTTACAAGCAAGGAAATTGAATCTCCATTAAAAATAAAGAAATACGAACTTTTATGTTTTTGGAAAATCCAATTAATTGGGGCTGAACAGGAGTGACAAAGGGACCGAATTAAAAAAAAATATATCTAGAGTATATCCCAGAATCTTAACATGTTTCAGACGTGAAAATTGGTATTTAGAATCTCCTTTAAATATAAAGAGACATGTTCATTCATTCATTCATTCATTCATTCATTCATTCATTCATTCATTCATTCATTCATTCATTCATTCATATCCTGAAGGCAAGGCCTTGTCTCTCCTCTGCTGAGCGTTTCAGCCTGTCCATCACGGAATCCTCGGCCTTCCTCTTCCCTTCCTACCCAGAACTTTTCCTTCCAGCAGAGTCGTGAGGAATGAGTTATGTAGAAGTGTGTGGCCAAGGAATTTGGTTTTCCTCTTTTCTCTCCCCCTGTGGGTGGGGGCGGTAGAATAACACCCACGGTATCCCCTGCCTGTCATAAGAGGCTACTAAAAGGGGCCTCAGGGGCTCTGAACTTTGGAGCGTGGGTTGGCGGCCACGGAGCCCTCAGCTGAGTCCTGCATTGCTTCCACTTACTTGTGCCAGGCTTCTCACTTTCATCTATCCTATCCGGCCTCTCTTGGTCAACTCTTGTTCTTTTCCGACCCCGACGCTATTAGATTTGCGAGGGCTAGGAAGTCTCTCATTTTCATGCCCTTCGTGGCCCTTGACTTCCTTTGGCCGATATCTTCATTTTTCGAAGTGTCGGATCCCTTCTATCTTTCCCTCTGATTAGTATTATATAGAGGATGGTTGCCCAGTTGTACTTCCTCTTGAAACAATAATCATCACCACCTCCACCACCACTTTCCTCTTTTCTACATTGTTGATCAATTCCCTTGTTTCGTTTATTTCCTTAAGCACCCTATTGTTTGACTTTTTCTCTGTCCAACTAATTCTCAGCATCCTCCTCCATATCCACATTTCCGTTGCTTCCAGGCGTTTTATTTCCTGTTTTGCTAAGATCCATGTTTCGCAACCATACAACAAAACACTCCACACAAACATTTTGGCAAATTCTTTCCTAATTTTAATGTTAATGTTGCTGCTTGTCAAAAGCTGTTCCTTGTTACTGAAGGCTTGTTTAGCTAGAGCAAAGAGACATGTAACCTTTGGTTTTTGGAAATTCCACTTAAGGGAGTGAAATAATTGAAAATTAGTTGAATTATATGTAGGAGGATACTAGTATTTAAAAACAATGTAAAGAAGTTACAGACGTGAAAGTTGGTATTTGGAATTTCCTTTAAAATTAAAGAAATGCGCATTTTGGGCGGGCGGAATCTACTTGTGGGGTGAAAAGGGAGTTGAATTCTTTTTATGAGTATACATATATCTCAAAAACTGAAGATCTTACAGACGTGAAAATTGGTATTTGGAATCTCCTTTAAAAATAAAAATAACTTATTTTTTCGTAAAAGGCACTTAACGGGGGTGAAAATTAGTGGAAAAAATATGTTTTATCAGGACTCTTTTATCTCAAAACGGAAGATGTTACAGAGATGAAAACTGGTATTTGGAATCTGGTTTAAAAGTAAAGAAACATTCATTTGTTTGTTTTCGGAAAATCTACTTAGGTTGGGGGCGGGGGTTGAGGTGCTCAAAGGCCTCAGGCTCTGAACTTTGGAGCGTGGGTTGGCGACCACGGGTCCTCAGCTGAGTCCTGGCATTGCTTACACTTACTTGTGCCAGGCTCCTCACTTTTATCTATCCTGTCCGACCTCCCTTGGTCAACTCTTGTTCTTTTCGACCCTGACGCTATTAGGTTTGCGAGGGCTAGGGAGTCCTTCGTGTTCACGCCCTTCGTAGCCCTTGTCTTCCTTTGGCCGATATCTTCATTTTTCGAAGTGTCGGACCCCTTCCCTCTTTTTTTGCCTCTGATTAGTGTTATATAGAGGATGGTTGCCTAGTTGTACTTCCTCTTAAAACAATAATCACCACCACCACTAGTGAGGTGCGAAAAGGACTGATAACAGGGTTGAATTCTTTTTATGGGGATACTCATATCTCAAAAACTGAAGATGTTCCAGACATGGAAATAGGTATTTGGAATTTCGTTTAAAAATAAACATATTTTTCTTGTTTTCCTTTTCTTTTACTTGAGTTTCTCACGTGTACAGTTTTATGTCGCATGGTGATCTTAGCCCCAAAGGCAATACCACAAGCGTGGTTTACAAAGAGTTTCTGGGGTAAATGAAACTCAATTTTTGGTGAGATTTTATACCTTAAGGATTTTCAGATAATATCTTAGTACAGCACCGAGGAACGATTACTTTCATCAAATTAAGAACTCCCGGGGAGCGAAGCCGGGGGTAACTGCCAGTGTATAATAATCGTATGGCCTCAGCTACACCGTACGGGCTGTTGGCGCTAGTTTCACCACGAGATGACCAAGAAGTGATCTCTGGTGATTGAATTGTAATTCATTTCGTTGGGTAACCATATTTCAAGTACCGCGTTATATGACATGTGCCGGGTCCTAGCAGACCTCATCAGTGACGACTAGGCCATCTATAGCAAGTGATCGCGCTACTGCTGAGGATCAAACCACCTTCAGGCTAAATACTCCCATATTTGCACCATATGAAAGAAGATGCTGTTAGTAAGAGTAATGGTGATCATTGTTAACTGGGCAATGTCCTCTATTAACAGTAATCAAACAGATATATGAAAGTGTTCTGATACTTCGAGAAAGATATCGCCCAAAGAAATTCAAAAGTCAGGAAGGACGAGAATATGAAAGACTACCTAGGCCTCAGCATCTAATACTTTCCGCGACGGACTAGAACACGTGTTGACCGAGCGGGAGGGGGGGTTCGAAGAATTGGTGAAAGTGAGCACATTCAGCTACTTCCTTTAAGACTTCATTTGCTAATCTAATATTTCCTGTATCACCTGACTTCATTCGACTGCACTCCGTTACTTTTGTTTTCGAGACATTCATTTTCATCTTGCACTCCTTTTCCAAGACAGTTTCCATACCATTCAGCAATTTCTCCGGATCTTCTGCAGTCTCAGATAGAAGGTTATGTGGGCGCATCGTATCCATGATATTTCATTCTAATTTTTGTCCTAAACGGAAAGTAATAATTGCCTATACACAAATCAAGAGTAAAATTAGCGGTAAATTAGTAAATGCCATTGAAAATGAAAAATGAAAACCTACAACCTGTTTTCCAGTCATTGACCGCGTCAGGGATGTAATGAATGAAGCAGATATAGGCTATTAGTACGATGGGGTCGCCACTCCCAAAGTTATTTATTAATGACTGTTAGATGGTATGAAATGAGAATGGAGAGTGTTGCTGGAATGAAAGATGACAGGGAAAACCGGAGTACCCGGAGAAAAACCTGTCCCGCCTCCGCTTTGTCCAGCACAAATCTCACATGGAGTGACCGGGATTTGAACCTCGGTATCCAGCGGTGAGAGGCCGACGCGCTGCCGTCTGAGCCACGGAGGCTACAGTAAATACCATTATTACTAGAAAAATATGTTCATATATACTTTCCTAAATTACGACTATGAATTCTAATACGTCATAGCGGTGTGTGTGTGAAGTCTTTGCGAACTTCTTTGCTTTGCTTTGATTTGTTTGATGTTACTTGGTGGAACGAGTTTTTAACTTGTGTCCATATCTCGTTAATTAATACAATCAGGCCTATTCGCCTATGTTTCTTTCATTACTTACGAGATAGTTTTCACCTCTTAAACTGTCCACGCCAGTCGTGGTGGACAAAGATATTGAGAATTCACGGACATAGCACTTCCGTTCGTCGGCGGACCACAACAAGGAAACAAAAGACGGCACAACGAAGCGGACAATGCTGAAATTTTCTGCATCACCTGAATTCACTCGACGGTTCTCCATTATTTTTGTTTTTGGGTTGACTTATTTTCATCTTGTACTCTTACCATTAACGATCTGAGATTTACACATCTTCCTCAGTTCTAACATTGAATAGCATTCCCATTTTTCTGTGCTAGCTCTGAACCTGAGGAAGGAAACAAAAGATCAAGTGGAATGCCACAGAAGAGGGTCGTGTCTACAGAGACACGTACTGTATGTATGTTTCTCCATGTTATTTATTCATTTGCAGCTAATATTACTGTTGATTTGCGTGAAAGCAATTATTATCCTCCATTTAGGGCAAAAATTACAATGAAATTTCATGGGTACGATTCTTTCACATACCCAACATATCCAAAAAAGGACGGGAGATGAACTACAGTCCCGCCCCACTCTCTTCTCAACAGCTGCATTTTCTCATAGCACAAAATTTCTACCTTTGTACATTAACTTTTGAAATCTTCCTGCACGCTGTAAATCGACAGGAAGCTCGTACGAAATGCGTGTGGGCCGATCTTTTTTACCGGAATTCCGTATCGTGGTTGTCACATTCTTCCCGCTGGTTGTGATGAACGAACACAATCACATGCTGGCCGTAAACAAATACGTGATGGATGAGGCACCATTACGTGTCATTGTCTGTAACGAATGTAGCCGTGTTGATACATGGCCGCATTATTCGCTCACCCATTATCACGGTGAACCCATTTCGTCCGCCATCATAATTCGATTGTTCAAATCCAGCTTTGCTTTACCGTAACAAGGTATCGTGGGTTCGAACAATGATGTCAGTTATAACTGAGCCCACCTTTGATGTGGTAACTGAGTTATGGAGTGCAGCATACCGCAGTGCAGTGTCTTTCTTCTTCTCTATTAAAGAGCCACCGGGCGAGTTGGCCATGCGGTTAGGGGCGCCCAGCTGAGACCTTGCTTCCGGGAGATGTTGAGTTGGAACTCCTCTGTTGACAGCCCTAAAGATGCTTTTCCGTGTTTTCCCATGTTCACACCAGGCAAATGCTGGGGTTGTACATTATTATCAAATAAATAAATAAATAAATAAATAAATAAATAAATAAATTAGGACCACGGTCGCTTCTTTCCCACTCCTAGCCCTTTCCTATCCCATCGTCGCCAATAGGATAAATCTACGTCGGTTCGAGGTAAAGTCAATTGTAAAAAGCAACGAATGGCTCGCTGCGTAAAGGCTCTAACTCTCAGTTATTTGGACATTTAAATTCATTCAGGGATAGTTACAAAATAACAACGTAGGGGGGGGGGGCATATTTCGACCCCTTAGCAGGTATTTCCTTGTAGAAATGCAGAAATATTATGAACAAGGCTGGAATTCGGTATATATACATATTACGGAATATATTCTCCACCTATGGGCAAGTTAAAATAAAACTGTTATAACCTAAAATAATCAATATTTGACATAAACGCACCAACAACTAAACTACCAAAAGTGTGTTTGTAATTTCGTCCCCCACCAAATTTATGAAGAGAACAATATTAATTGTAATAAATTTTTCTTTCTAACATTATCAAACACGTTCCGTATAATGAATTACTTGAAGCCCATATATGAAAAATGTTCTTTTGGTATTCTTTTTAACATTGTCTTTCAGCGTTGCTCGCGGGATGTTAAACGCTTTACTTCCACGTTTGAAACGTATTATCTTGTTCCTAACTGCCTTAGTAGCCATTTTTCATAGCCTCTTCTCCCACTGCTTGCGTTTTCCCATCCGAAAATTATAATCAAACTAGCTGATATACCCGTGCTTCGCTGCGGGATTCTCAGAAAGACAGACTTCGTGGTTTTCCTAACGGAAGTCAACATAGGTCATTACAAAATCGTCAGTAGGAATGTAGCGGTAAAAATAAATGTTATCGCATAAAACACTCGATCAAATGAAAAACCGCACATTTTGTCACTTTCAACGATCAGTACTACGGTGCCGATCTAACAGTCCAAAGTTCCAGAGCTGGAAGGACCAGGCAGCAGACAGTCTTGAACACTCCTCTGCCATTATTCCGTTATATGCAAACTGCTCATTCCAATCAGTGCTTCAGAGTAGGGATTGAATAGCTCGAATGCTATGATGAACCAGTGTGTTCATACCAATACTGGCAATATCAGAAAATTTATGAACCAGAGAAATGGCATGCTAAAGAAGAAAGTTATCTAACTCCCCAGCTACTTCCCGCCAATGTTCAGGCAGGCTGTTACACTCTGTACGACCGGGAGAGTTGGCCGCGAGGTTACGGGCGTGCAGCTGTGAGCTTGCATCCCGCAGATAGTGGATTCGAACCCCACTGTTGGCAGCCCTGAAAAGGGTATTCCGTGTTTTCCCATTTTCACACCAGGCTGCACCTTAATTAAGGCCAAGGCCACTTCCTTCAAACTCCTAGCTCTTTCCTATCTCATCATCACCATCGTTCGGTGCAACGTAAGGGAAATTAAAAAAAAATCGGTACGCAGCAGTAATCCTATCTATCGGAGATGAGTGGCAACAGAAGACACAAAACACATCACAACAAACAATGGTCAATGAACTATTATTGTTGATCAATTTTATCAGCTTTCTGCATTGTAGGCCTTCACATTTAGTTTTCTTTGGACTCTGTGATATTAGGGCGTCTTATAAAATTAGTTATAGCATAGACTGTAGTTCCTTATTCTCCGACTTTACATAACGATTTTCGTTAAATTCTGTTTACCCATTTTCTCATTACTCGGCGCTGATATGGACTTAGTAACAAAAATTCAAACTCATGAATATCTCTGTGATAATAGCCGGTACCGTAACAATGTATAAGACATAAATGATCGTAAATTTAATACTATTTAACTTGAGTTATGTAGTATCTATCGATCCAACCACTAATAACATAAATATTTGAGAATTAAATTTTAGGCCTTCCTCTACACTACCATTTTTCTCATCGTGAATACAATTATTTATAGCCTAAATTATAGCGAATTATTTCCCGACTTTTCCGGCCGATTTTCATTAAGACAATAACATAAATATCTGAGAATTAAAATTTGGGCCTTCCCCTAAAATACCATTTCAATCAGCGTGAATACAATTTTTTATGGCCTACATTGTAGCGACTTATTCCCCGACTTTGCATACCGATTTTCATTAAATTCTCGTTGGACGTTTTCTAGTGATGCGTGTACAGACAGACAGACAGACAGACAGACAGACAGACAGACAGACAGACAGACAGACAGACAGACAGACAGACAGACAGACAGACAGACAGACAGACAGACAGACAGACAGACAGACAGACAGACAGACAGACAGACAGACAGACATTACGGAAAAGACAAAATGCATTTCCTTGTTACTGTGGACATGACCAATACAGAAATACCATTATTTTTAAATTCTGAGCAATGTACAGACAAAACTCTTATTTGATATATATAGATTCATAAATAACACATACAATCAAGGGGGAGGAAATTACGAACATTCCCTAATTTATTCAAGTTTATTAATAAATCAATCACTACTGATCTGCGATTAAGGCCGTCGCCCAGGTGGTAGATTCCCTATCTCTTGTTTTCCTAACAGTTTCTTCAATGAGTGCAAAGAAATTGAACATTTATTGAACATCTCCCTTTGGTAAGTTATTCCAATCCCTAACTCCCCTTCGATTAAACGAATATTTGCCATATTAAGTGTACTCTCGAATTCCAACTTTTCTTCACATTGTGATCTTTCCTACTTTTAAAGACGCCACGCAAATTTATTCGTCTACTGATATCATTCCACGGCATCACTCCACTGACAGCTCGGAACATACCACTTAGTCGAGCAGCTTGTCTCCTTTCTCCCAAGTCTTCCCAGCCCGAACATTGCATCATTTTTGTAATGCTCCACTTTGATCAGAATTCAACCAGAACACATCGAGCTGCTTTTCTTTCGATCCTTTCAGTTCTTGAATCAAGTAAACCTGGAGAGGACAATACGCTGGAACCATACTCTAGTTGGGGTCTTACCAGGGACTTATATGCCCAGTCCTTTACATCCTTACTTCTTCTTCTTCTTCCCTTCTTCGTAATCTGTTTACCCTCCAGGGTCGGTTTTTCCCTCGGACTCAGCGAGCAATCCCACCTCTACCACCTCAAGGGCAGTGTCCTGGAGTTTCAGACTTTGGGTCGGGGATACAACTGGGGAGAATGACCAGTACCTCGCCCAGGCGGCCTCACCTGCTATGCTGAACAGGGGCCTTGTAGAGGGATGGGAAGATTGGGTGGGATAGGCAAGGAAGAGGGAAGAAAGCCGCCGTGGCCTTAAGCAAGGTACCATTCCGGCATTTGCCTGGAGGAGAAGTGGGAAATCACGGAAAACAACTTCCAGGATGGTTGAGGTGGGAATCGAACCCACCTCTACTCAGTTGACCTCCCGAGGCTGAGTGTATCCCGTTCCAGCCCTCATACCACTTTTCAAATTTCGTGGCAGAGCCGGGAATCGAACCCGGACCTCCAGGGGTAACAGCTAATCATGCTAACCACTACACCACAGAGGCGGACTACATCCTTACTACAGACCCTAAACACCCTCATAACCACGTGCAGAGATCGGTACCCTTTATTTACAATCCCATTTATGTGATTACCCCAATGAAGATCTTTCCTTATATTAAGACCTAGATACTTACAATGATCCCGAAAGGGAACTTTCACCCCATCAACGCAGTAACTAAAACTGAGAGTACATTTCCTATTTATGAAACTTACAACCTGACGTTTAACCCCCTTTTATCACCATACCATAGCCTTCTGTCCATCTCACAACATTATCGAGGTAACGTTGCAGTTGCTCACAATCTTGTAACGTATTTATTACTCTGTACAGAATAACATCATCTGCAAAAAGCCTTACCTCTGATTCCACTTTTTTACACATATCACTCATATAGATAAGAAAACATAAAGGTTCAGTAATACTGCTTTGTGGAATGTCCCTCTTAATTATTACAGGGGCAGATAAAGCTTCGCTTGCTCTAATTCTCTGAGTTCTACTTTCTAGAAACATAGCCACCCATTCAGTCACTCATTTGTCAAGTCCAGTTGCACTCATTTTTGCCGGTAGTCTCCCATGATCTACCCTATCAAATGCCTTAGATTGGTCAATCGCGATACAGTCAATTTGACCTCCTGAATCCAGGATATCTGCTATATCTTGCTGGAATCCTACAAGTTGAGCTTCAGTGGAATAACCTTTCCTAAAACCGAAACTGCCTTCTATCAAACCAGTTATTAATTTCGCAAACATGTCCGATATAATCAGAAAGAATGCTTTCCAAAAGCTTACATGCAATGCATGTCAAACTGACTGGCCTGTAATTTTCAGCTTTATGTCTATCACCCTTTCCTTTATACACAGGGCCTTGTATAACAACTCTCCATTCATTTGGTATAGCTCTTTCATGCAGACAATAATCAAATAAGTACTTCAAATATGGTATTATGTCCCAACCCATTGTCTTTGGTAAATCCCCCGAAACCTTATCAATTTCGGCTGCTTTCCTAGTTTTGTAGCTTACTGCAAATCTCATTGTTTTCATAGGTAAATTTTAATACTTCTTTAGTATTAGTCACCTCCTCTATCTGGCCATTATCCTTGTAACCAACAATCTTTACATACTGCTCACTAAAAACTTCTGCCTTCTGAAGATCCTCGCACATACACTCCCCTTGTTCATTAATGATTCCTTGAATATCTTTCTTGGAACCTGTTTCCGCCTTAAAGTACCTATACATACTCTTCCATTTTTCACTGACATTTGTATGACTCCTAAGTATCTTTGCCATCATGTTATTCTTAGCTGACTTCTTTGCTAGATTCAATTTCCTAGCAAGTTCCTTCAATTTATCCTTATTTCCACAGCTATTTCTCACTCTATTTCTTTCCACCCTGCACCTCCTTCTTAGTCTCTTTACTTCTCTGTTATAATATATTGGACATTTACCATTGTTTACTACCTTTTAACGTACAAACCTATGTTCACACTCCTCAACAATTGCTTTAAACACATCCCAGAGTCTGTTTACATTTTTATTTATCGTTTTCCACCGATCATATTTACTTTTTTAAATTCCCTCATGCCTGTTTTATCAGACATATGGTACTGCCTAATAGTACTGCACCCATAAGCGAATTTACGTAATTAATTTACAAATTAAAAGTTGAATATTTCGCATATTGGGATACTACAGTAGGCTGTGAATCTAGCAGTCACAAAGGAACTTTCTGGCGCCAGTCAGTCGGGAAGGAAAATCCTCGAAACACTTCTTAGAGCACGAGCAACTTGTAAACCGCCCTGAGTACCGCATCCAATAAATTTTATGGTACCGCCTAGGAGTGACAACTTTCTACGTGGTTCTCACGAGAAAATCACGCGTTGAGGCCTGGCCTACTTAGCAGAACAATGAGACAACGATAGCACCCACCAACCCTTGGGAGGAAATGGAAGCATCCACGCTACGAAGAGCGCGAAACTCTCAGCCAATCACAAAATTCTAAATTTGAATGTCCTGTCATAGCGGGAATCTACAGTCAGTATTCCGCTATTTGAAGCCCGGAGTAGTGGTGAAAAACAGTGTCCTGACTTCCTAATAATATTGGAAAATTTATCAGTGCGAAGGTGTGGTCAATTATTGGCTAATTAATTAAATTTTAACTTCACACGGAAGAGTAGTATCGCCCAGGAAATGAACTGTCATGGCGGGAAGGAGCCATTCGCTGGAAGAAAATAACGCCGGTGACGCGCGCCGTCGTGTGGATTATCCTGTGATCATTTCCCACGGCGCAATATAACAAGTAAGTCGGGCCGAAATTAGGAAGATTTTGTACATAAATTTTGAAACTTTAACCTACGGATGTATGAAAAAGCGCTCCCGAGTGCTAGATCATTACGCCACATCCCTTCCACAGAACTATTTTCAAGGTGGAGGGAGAACTCCATACAAAAACCAGCGAGCAGGGTGGTGAATCTTCAGAGGCAGTGACAGTGTGTTGACAGTGTGACAGTGGCTGTGTGTTTCACTGTGTATCCTGTGTTCGTGGGTTAGTTGAATCTTCAGTGTGTTTAGAGAATGTCAGCTAATTCAGTTAGTCAGCTTTGAACTTTACTTTTGTCTGGTAAGAAAGCGGTTGGAGACATTTGTTAGCATCCGAGTGAGCCATGTATTTTACTTGGGAGAGTAACATTTCAGAAATGAACACTTTAACAAACTTTACTTTACGTTGAATTTATGCAGAGATAACAGGCAATAGCTACACTTTCAACACTTGGCTTTAATGAACTCACATTACGAATCGAGAGGGACAAGTCCATGTTTTCAGCCTAGCTGCATAAAACCTCTCTAATCCACGTGTAGTTTGACATTTGTTGGAAAGCTATTTTATTCTTCATTTTGGGAGGACGATCAGCATAAATTTCTCCACAGCATTGGAAACTGTACTTTAGCTTGCTTTTACCACCTACAACAAACTGTTTTGGCAAGCGAAATGTATTCGGGGAGAAAATAGTTAAAGCAGACAGGGAGGAGAATGACTTTTCTTTAATGAAGGCCGCAGTGGTAGAGACCTTGAGCAAACTATTATGTTCCGAAGAGGTGAATAACTGGCCAGCCACTAGGTAAACAAAAACTGAGAGAGGGTGTGCAGACCAGCAGGTGATTTTCAGGCAGGTAGCGGAGAGGAACTTCCGACTTCATGACAGGAGTCTATGCAGTGCTATCGTCTAATCTTCACTGGAGTGCGAGAAGATGCGTGTGTCTATGTTAATGTAAGCGTGTGTAACGCCATGATAAAAATGTATCAGGTTTGCGTGTGTGAAAATTTGGAATACCACATCAGCTTCAAGATGGAGTTCTAATTCACCATGACGGAGCCCGGAGGGTGAGCCAACATGCCTCCATCACCCAGGTATGAGCATCAATAAAATAATGTAAATAAATATGTAGGACCGTGCATAATCGATGATCAAATGTAGCTTAGACTGTTAGATAGGATTGTAAATAATTCACATAATAATAATAATAATAATAATAATAATAATAATAATAATAATAATAATAATAATAATAATTGTACCGGGCGGTACACCTCTACTCTGTTTATTTAAAAGTTGCGCCAGTTGAAACTCCTCTTCTGGAGGAAGGTTGAACTTTATCTATTCTATTAATTCTCTACTTTCTCAGAAGATGTCACCACGTGGAAAATTTTGAGTTTTTGAACTGTGTCACTTTTGATGTGTTTTTGTTTCGCTTGAAGTAAGAAGTGTGAACTTTCTCTTCTAGAGGACACTACTGAAGATCAACAATAGTGCGACCTAGTGCGGAGTCAAAGAACTATTTTGTTGGAGAAATTTTTATTTCAAGAGTTTGTTCTTTGTTAAATTTCCTTCTGTCATTGTTTAAGTTGGCTGTATACCCCTCTTTTTCCCCTTAGTTTGGATCTAGCCAATCCCGAATTTCTTTAATTAATTTTCCACCAATAATGTGTTTCTTTTTCCTCTATGTAGGGGTTTCTTTTCCCGAACCAATAAAGATTTTGTGGGAGGGTGTTTTCTTTCCCCTAACGCCTAGAATCTTCCGCGAGAGGATATAAACTGCTGATTTTGGGGTCTCCGGGCCACTTCTGTTCCATCTTTCAGTGTATTAAGTACATAGCAGGAGGCGGGAAGCGCCTCTTTCTTCTTCAGCCGTTCAACACCAGGTAATGGCCTATTAATAACTTCTTTTCTTGCTAGGTCGGCAGTTTAACACTCGCGGCGGGTTCGAAGCATTTCCATCATGTAACCTTTTCCTAAAATGTAATTACTCTTTTCATCTTTTTCTTGTAAAGCTACATATTGGGATAGAGAGTGCTAACCCTCTCGAGCTCCCACTCACATTTGTTTTGAGGTGAATTTATTTTCTCAAACTATTCTTCGTTTATGTAATGTAAAGTGTTCTTCTCTAAGTCACCTCTGTAGTATGGGATTAGCCCTTGCGTTAGTGGCCCAGAGCCAGATTAGGTTTTAAAAACAAAGTGTATTAGGAGTGCAAGTTCGCCTCCTCTCAAATTGTTATTTTAGAGGTCATGTAATCAACCTTCTTTTCATGTAATAGACCTCCGTAGTTTGGGTATTTTACCCCTGTAAATACGTCCTTAGAGGACAGCTTGAAGGTAGAGTTTGGTGTGGCCTTGTGATAGGCTTACAATTTTGAGAGCGGATCGCGCTTTGAAATTTGTTTCTGTATGCCTCGTGCAGGCTTTATGTGTAATGTTTGGAGCCAGTGCTCCTGGGAATGAATGGGGTTTTCTGCCCCTTGGCTAAAATTTTTTTTGGAGTAAGGCGGGGCTGATTGCCCAAGAGTTATGAAGTAAGGGCACTGAGCCCGAACCCAGTAATATTGTACCTACATTTTTGCTACTCTGTACCTGTTATGATTGTTATCTCTTGTTTTTGAAAAGAAAATATAACCTAGTTAAATTTTAAATTAATTTTACATTGCACGTTAATTTCGTAGCTTGAAACCCATTCACACCCGCACCTTCTTTCACCTCTACCTACCACGGATATCTCCGTAACAATAATAATAATGGTTACCGTGTTTTTGTGGTAGTTATGCATGAAAGAAGGTGCTGGGTGGTGAATAGGTCTCAAGCTACTAAAGTGAAATTAGTTTTAAAATTTAACAAGGTTATATTTTCTTTTCAAAATTAGGTAACAACAAATAGAATAGGTACTTAGTAGCCGAAACACGATAGAAAAATACATTTACATAGGTACCCCATTTGGGGCTTCAAAAGTCAGAAACATAATTCTTGAGCAATGAGCCCAACCTTACAATGAACACCATACAACAAAGGGGCCGAAAACCCCCAAACATGCCAGGAACATTTGCTTCCAATTACACCCAAAAGCCTCCTTGAGGCAGAAACACAATTTTCAGGAAAGGGCAACTTCCCCCTAAAATACAAGCCTATCATAGGCCACTCCGAACTCCCCCTTTAAGCTGTCCTCAAAGGACACATACACAGGGGTAAAATACCCAACCTACTGAGGTCTGTTAAATGACAAGAAGGTTAATACATGACCTCTAAAATACAATTTGAAAGGAGGCGAACTTGCACTCCTAATACACTTTGCTTAAGACCTACTTGGCACTAGGCCGTTAATACAAGGGCTAATCCCATACTACAGAGGTGACTTAATAGCAATTTACATTACATTACGGAAGAAGAATTGGTTGAGAAAAATAAGTTCACCTCAAGACGATGTGAGTGGGAGCTCGAGAGGGTTAAGCACTCTCTATCCCGATATGTCGTTCGAAAATAGAATAGATACCAGTTGTTTTTACATTTTAGGAAAAGGTTACATGTTTGAATGCTTAGAACCCGCCCCGAAAGTTAAACTGCTGAGCTAGCAAAGAAAGAAGTTATTAATCGGCCATTACCTTGTTGTTGACCGCTGCCGAAGAAAGAGGCGCATCCCGCCCCCTGCTATGTACTTAACACACTGAAAGATGGAACAGAAGTGGCGCAGAGACCCAAAAATCAGCAGTTTATATCCTCTCGTGGAAGGTTCTAGGCGTTAGGGGAATGAAAACACCCGCCCACAATTATTTTATTGGCTAGGTTACAGAAACATATCCAAGTTGGGGGGGAAATACATCGGATTGGTCGGAAATTACTAAAAGAAATTCGGGATTGGATAAATCTAAAACAAGGGGAAAAAGAGGGGTATACAGCCAACTTAAACAATAACAGAAAGAAATTTAACAAGAAACAAACATTTGAAATAAAAATTTCTCCAACAAAATAGTTCTTTGACTCCGCGCTAGGGTGCACTATTGTTGATCTTCCGTAGTGTCCTCTAGGAGAGAAAGTTCACACTTCTTACTTCAGGCGAAACAAAAACACATCAAAAATGACACAGTTCAAAAACTCAAAATATTCCACGTGGTGACATCTTCTGAGAAGGTAGCGAATTAATAGCGTATATAAGGTTCAGACTTCCTCCAGCAGAGGAGTTTCACCTGGCGCAATTTTTAAATTAGCGGCGTGGAGGTGTACCGCCCGGTACAGACCTTCCCCCCCAAAAGTTCCTCCAGGGGTGACACATGAAATTGTTTTAAAACAAGGTCCAAGTTTGATGTGGATATGAAGATTGATTGCAGAAGCATTTATAAGATTTCTTAATTTGGTTTGATTCAGTTTCAACATTTGTTGTTGCAGGTGAAGTACAGTCTTTATGTTTGTAGAAGTTCAGTTCTGAAGATAAACTTTTAATACTTAAAAGTGATGAAAAATTTTGCATAGTCCACCAAATATTGCAGTTAAATTCCCAAGTGTAGTCATTACTTATAGTAACTGTTCATGTAGTTGATGATGATGAAGTGGGATGGCCAGACCGGCCATTGCGGCTTGCGTCCAAAGGAGGCCGCTCGGACCCCTCAAGTACCCTGAGATACCGCTCGCCCGCACTATGAGGGGAGCAGAGGTGTGGAAGCACGCCGCGCCCGCGGTGAACATATACAGGCTGCGGGCAAGTAGCAGGTCGTGCGCCGCCCATCAGCCTTGGCCGGGAGGAGAGCTCCGGCTCGCCGTGCACACGTCGTCCTCGCTGGGGCCGAGGGGGCCCGTCCTCGGACCCAGTTGCTGCACGGCGCCGCGCGGCTGCGGGGGCACTGAAACATTAAAGCTAGGCGGCAGAATATTGTTGGACCATCATCGTTGTTTTGAGGGCACAGGCTTGGTGAGGAGGTTGAGGGGTCAGCGGCGTGCAGATATCCATGGCATTTACTCAGATCAAGCCACAGTGTGTATTGAAGCAGGAGACGGGAGCGTGGTAATGGCCGAGGCAAGGACAGAATGGCAGTTTAACGGATCGGGGAAGGTTTTACAAGAGGCTTACATATAAGACAAAATATTATAGAAGGGGCAGAAAGCCTTAAAAGTTGAACTCAAAAAAAAAATATAACCTTCATATTCCTTTCAAATTATATGAAGCAAGTTGACACAAAATTTACACTGGTTTCACCTGTGACAGGTGAACCCTAAATATCCTCTCGGTGGCTGGATTGCTTACTAACAACGTAACTGGCGTAAGAAAATCGAGAATGATGCATGGCCCATGAAATCTGGGGGCAAGCTTGCCCGCGGGAACAAAATTCTTGACCATTACCTGGTCACCTACATTCAAAGTGGTGGGTCTCCGTCCACGATCATACCTTTCCCTGACCTTTTCATGAGATACCTTAAGATTGGCTTTAGCCTTCTTCAAAAGATCTTTAATATTATCCGGATCTATTGTCTCGGGTAGAATGTCACTCAGAGACCAGAGGTTAGAGAGCGGCGAGTTGGGAACAAACTTGAACATCAAAGAAGCTGGAGTGAATTTATGTGATTCATGAACCGCCGAATTCAAAGCAAAAGCTAACCAATGCAGGGACGTGTCCCACCTGGAAGGATCTTCATGATGATAGGCAATAAGTGCGGACCTGAGATTACGGTTAACCCGTTCAGCCAGAGATGGTTGAGGGTAATACGCAGAAGTAGTTACATGAGAGATGGATAAGTCAAAACAGAATTTACGAAATAAATTAGATGTAAAAGCCTTAGCATTATCAGATACAATATATTGGCACGGACCAAAAGAAGCAAAAATAGAATTTAGGCAAGTAATGGTAGACTGAGCGGTAGCCAGCTTAGTCGGAAATAACCAAGAAAATCTGGTAAAACCATCTACACATACAAAGATGAATTTGTTGGCATTTCCCTTCGACTGGGGGAAGGGTCCTACATAATCAATATACAGGCGTTCCATGGGGCGCGATGCTTGATGCGAAGACAAAAGGCCTACCTTGGTGGACATGGTGGGTTTACTAATCAAACAGGATTTACAAGCCTTTACTAGTTCACGGATTTCACCGTCCATACCTTTCCAGATGAACATTTCACGAATCTTTTCACGAGTTTTAAAGATTCCAAGATGCCCTCCTAATGGGGTCTCATGATAGTACTTGAAGATCATAGGCACAAGAACAGCTGGAACGACAACCTTCAGCATCTTGTCATGCCTCGAAGGGCAACATAAAACACCATTCCTCAGAACATAAGGGACAACATGTTCCCCAGAAGAAAGGGTTTCCATTATCGGAGCCAGCGTCGGATCTTCATGTTGGTATTTCTCGATATCCCTAAAGAGCATGGGGGCATCAGTTAAAATGGCATTAACATCAAATAGTGTGGACTCGGGAGGTGATGAACGGTCGACCGGTTCATGGTTCTCAACATCGTTTGAAAACATACGGCTGAGTCCATCAGCAACAACATTTTCAGTACCTCTGATATGCCTGACATCGAATTGGAAGGCAGAAATACGGATGGCCCAACGGGCTATACGACCAGTACGACGCGGCCTACCTAAGACCCAGCTTAAGGCTTGATTATCTGTCTCCAGGTCAAATTTAACATGTTCCAGATAGAGACGGAACTTCTCTAAGGCGAATAAGACTGCCAAACCTTCGAGCTCATAGATGGAATACTTGGCTTCTTGAGCCGACAATGTCCTAGATGCATAGGCGATGGGGCGCCTCCCTAGTTCAGTCTCTTGAAGAAGGACTGCAGCTACCGCTGACGACGACGCGTCGGTTTGGACGATGAATTTCTTCGAGAAATCAGGCATAGCAAGTACAGGGGCATTACAAAGTGCTAATTTTTTTTTTTTTGCTATGGGCTTTACGTCGCACCGACACAGATAGGTCTTATGGCGACGATGGGATAGGAGAGGCCTAGGAGTTGGAAGGAAGCGGCCGTGGCCTTAATTAAGGTACAGCCCCAGCATTTGCCTGGTGTGAAAATGGGAAACCACGGAAAACCATTTTCAGGGCTGCCGATAGTGGGATTCGAACCTACTATCTCCCGGATGCAAGCTCACAGCCGCGCGCCTCTACACGCACGGCCAACTCGCCCGGTAAGTGCTAATTTAAGGTCTTCAAAAGCGGCTTGTTGAGAAGGTCCCCACTCGAATTTGATGCCTTTCCTACGAAGAAGGTTTAAGGGCGCCGCTCTATTAGCGAAGTTAGGAATAAACTTCCTGAAGAAATTCACCATACCAATGAACCTGGCGATACCTTTAATGTCCTTGGGAGGTTTAAAATCACGAATGGCCTGTGTTCTAGAATGATCGACTGCTACACCATCAGGTGACACAATATGCCCTAGGAAAGACATAGAGGGCTTAGCAAAGGCAACCTTGGACAACTTAACCGTTAACCCAGCCTTACGAAGGCGATCGAGAACTTCTCGCAGATGATCTAGATGTTCTTCAAAAGTCTCTGAAAATACGACGACATCATCCAAGTAGTGATATAAGTACTCAAATTTGATGTCGGAGAAGACCCTATCTAGTAGCCTAGTGAGTACAGCTGTTCCCGTGGGGAGCCCGAAAGGCACGCGGTTGTATTCATATAAATTCCAGTCCGTGGCAAACGCTGTAAGGTGTTTAGACTCTTCGGCAAGGGGAATTTGATTGTAGGCCTGATTTAAGTCCACGATAGTAAAGAACTTGGCCTTACGAAACCATGAAAAACAAGAATGAAGGTCAGGAAGGGGCACAGATTGCAACACCACCTTCCGATTGAGAGCCCTATAATCAATGACAGGCCTGAAGCCTCCTTGGGGTTTCGGAACTAGAAAAATAGGCGAAGAATACGCCGACTTAGAGGGCCTAATAATACCATCCTTCAACATCTGATCGATAATTTCTTTCAGAGCCTTCATTTTAGGTGGAGATAGCCTATAAGGTGGAAAACGGACAGGAATCGAATCCGTGACCTCAATTTTGTATTCAATAAGGTCAGTAACACCAAGAGTATCAGAGAACACCTCGGGAAACGACTGACACAGTTTGCGAATACTATCAGCCTGCTCCTCAGGTAGATGTCTAAGGACTAACAACATCTCATCCTGGGTAGGCGAAATAGACGAACATGACACAGAATTACACTTTAATAGTGGGATTTTACAATTAGAAGCAAATTTGAATGTGCACGACCTAGACTGGAGATCGAGCACAAGACCAGTGTGAGAAATAAAGTCAGCTCCCAATATAATGGGGCAAGACAATTGCTTGGCCACAAACAATTTAACTTTCCATGCAAACTTAAAAATACGAATTTTGACCAGTAAGGAACCTAGAATTTCTAATGGAGATGAATTAGCCGATACGTATTGAACAGGAGAAGAGACATAGTCAGGAAGTTTACAAACCGTTTTCAATTTAGAATACCATTCAGCCGAAATAATCGAACAAACACTTCCTGAATCTAAGAGAGCTGTTATAGGCTCGTTATTTAACTCAATCTTAAGAAAAGGAACAGGTGCGGGGGTATCCGCCGCAATCCTAAGACACTCTTTAGGGCATTCAAAAGATGAATTTGAAGGCTGATCGTTCTCTGCATTTACAACCTGTTTACTAGGGGCTGAGTCTCGGGAAGATGGATTAGTCGACTCAGCCGAAGCCACTAGTCACTTTTTATTATTGGCATAGTTGGAATTTGCACCGGAAGTTGAGCAGGAGGGGGTGCTATTTGAGTTTGGGCAATTCTTGGCGATATGTGAGAAGGCCCCACACTTAAAACAGCCTTGTGATGACCCGGTTCCATTCCTTGTCCCACTTGACTTGATCAGAGGACACTTGTTGCGCAGATGGTCAGGCGACCCGCAAGCATAACATTTACGGGGATTGACTGGTCGGCGAGGTGGAGGCCGAGTGTTACTAAAGGAAGGCGGGGGTTCTTTCGCGACACGCAAGGAATCGGCGTATCTAACTCCTTCCGCTGAGACGGCCAATGCTTCAAGTTCAGAGAAACTTTGCGGGCACGCCGCGAAACACAAATATGACCTATAGGGAGGTGAAATTCCCTCGACAATAGCCTGTACAATCTGATCTTCAGGAAAATGAAGGGCAAACACTCTAGTGTAAAACTTAATGTCCTGTATGAAATCAGCCAAGTTTTCATCCAAGCGCTGTACACGATAATAGTACTTCTGAATAAGGGAGGACCTGGCCCTAGCCGGGATGAAATTAGCTAGCAAATGGGCATGGAAATCCTCAATAGATGATTGCTCGGCAATGGCTCTTACGATTTTATCTGAGAGAATACCAATAGCATACGGATAAATAATTTGCAAAATTTGACATGGAGAAAGAGAAAACACAAGGGCATGATCCTGAAATTCAACTAGAAATCTTAAAAATGAAATTACATCACTGGTGGTATTAACAGAAAACTTAGAAATACCTCTGAGCAACATTGCCAATGGATGAGGCAAGCTGCTAAACCCAGGTGACATAGTAGGTAAGGGTTTCAATGGCAAGGAAGTTAATTCAGAACGGATGTTACTCAATGATGCACGACGTTCAGATTCGTTGTCCAATGGGGCAGGGATAGTTTGAGCAGCAACGGTTATCCTATTAACTTCTCCCTTGGGAGGCGCTTCCTCACTACCTGCATTCACTATGGTGGGTTGATCAGATTTGGGAGGAACTTCCCCAGTCAACAATAGAGTGACCTTACTAGATAATTCGGAAATATTTTCCAGGAGCGTACTAGCTTCCTTCCTCTGAACTTCATTCAGTTTTAGAGACAACAGATCGTTAACCCTATTCGAAAAATGATATAGCCTGCCTTGCACACGCTTAATTTGATTAGGAGAAGGAACATTTTCATCAAAAAAACTAACTACAGAAGCTAGCCCAGTAATATTCTCGACGATCGTGGAAAGAGAGTCATCAATTTCTTTCTCTCCCAAATTGGGGATGGAAATGGGCAAATCTAGGGACTCTCTAAGCTTGTTAGTGTCTACTGCAACCGTGCCTCCAGATTGCACATTTCTGATAGTTAATTCGTAGATCAACTCCTCTTTGCGCAAATAATTAAGATGGAGAACATCGCGAGGGCCGGGCATGATGACAGAACAATTTTGAAAAAGTCAAAAAATTCCAGCAACTGAGAAAATGGTTAGAGTTCGGATCAAAACAATGTGTAGCCGTCAAAAGGGGCTAAATTGAGACCCATTCAACCACGCTCTGCTACCACTTGTTACCGTGTTTTTGTGGTAGTTATGCATGAAAGAAGGTGCTGGGTGGTGAATAGGTCTCAAGCTACTAAAGTGAAATTAGTTTTAAAATTTAACAAGGTTATATTTTCTTTTCAAAATTAGGTAACAACAAATAGAATAGGTACTTAGTAGCCGAAACACGATAGAAAAATACATTTACATAGGTACCCCATTTGGGGCTTCAAAAGTCAGAAACATAATTCTTGAGCAATGAGCCCAACCTTACAATGAACACCATACAACAAAGGGGCCGAAAACCCCCAAACATGCCAGGAACATTTGCTTCCAATTACACCCAAAAGCCTCCTTGAGGCAGAAACACAATTTTCAGGAAAGGGCAACTTCCCCCTAAAATACAAGCCTATCATAGGCCACTCCGAACTCCCCCTTTAAGCTGTCCTCAAAGGACACATACACAGGGGTAAAATACCCAACCTACTGAGGTCTGTTAAATGACAAGAAGGTTAATACATGACCTCTAAAATACAATTTGAGAGGAGGCGAACTTGCACTCCTAATACACTTTGCTTAAGACCTACTTGGCACTAGGCCGTTAATACAAGGGCTAATCCCATACTACAGAGGTGACTTAATAGCAATTTACATTACATTACGGAAGAAGAATTGGTTGAGAAAAATAAGTTCACCTCAAGACGATGTGAGTGGGAGCTCGAGAGGGTTAAGCACTCTCTATCCCGATATATCGTTTGAAAATAGAATAGATACCAGTTGTTTTTACATTTTAGGAAAAGGTTACATGTTTGAATGCTTAGAACCCGCCCCGAAAGTTAAACTGCTGAGCTAGCAAAGAAAGAAGTTATTAATCGGCCATTACCTTGTTGTTGACCGCTGCCGAAGAAAGAGGCGCTTCCCGCCCCCTGCTATGTACTTAACACACTGAAAGATGGAACAGAAGTGGCGCAGAGACCCAAAAATCAGCAGTTTATATCCTCTCGTGGAAGGTTCTAGGCGTTAGGGGAATGAAAACACCCGCCCACAATTATTTTATTGGCTAGGTTACAGAAACATATCCAAGTTGGGGGGGAAATACATCGGATTGGTCGGAAATTACTAAAAGAAATTCGGGATTGGATAAATCTAAAACAAGGGGAAAAAGAGGGGTATACAGCCAACTTAAACAATAACAGAAAGAAATTTAACAAGAAACAAACATTTGAAATAAAAATTTCTCCAACAAAATAGTTCTTTGACTCCGCGCTAGGGTGCACTATTGTTGATCTTCCGTAGTGTCCTCTAGGAGAGAAAGTTCACACTTCTTACTTCAGGCGAAACAAAAACACATCAAAAATGACACAGTTCAAAAACTCAAAATTTTCCACGTGGTGACATCTTCTGAGAAGGTAGCGAATTAATAGCGTATATAAGGTTCAGACTTCCTCCAGCAGAGGAGTTTCACCTGGCGCAATTTTTAAATTAGCGGCGTGGAGGTGTACCGCCCGGTACAATAATAATAATAATATGTTGCACTTTCAGCTAGGGTTATTTGCGCACTTCCTTTATGTAGATGTGTTTGCGTATTGTTATGGATTATTCTGTAGTATGTCACTTTGACAGTTTAGAATGCTATATTATTTGATCTCAATGAGTGTAATGCCGATTCATAATAATAATAATCATCATGTTATTATAACTTCAGTTTTGAGCGATATTTTCTGTTGGAGTTGTGATCCTGTAGACGCCGCCTTGTTGATTTTAATGCTTATTTTTGCTATTTTGCGCATTCAGCTTGTTTTATGTTATAGAATCATCCTTCAGATGACCGTTTCCGGTAGTTCTTATCCCGTGTATTTTGCGACGATTTTTGGTGGACGCGAGTATTTATTTCTGTGTAGTTGCGGTTACACATCTTTCAATAGCTGTGTTTTGAGAGGCAATCTCGTCATTTTTTTTGTAAACAGTTAGTGCCAGGAAGCCATCGATGAGTCAGCTCTGATATTCTGTGATATGTGAAGCAGAGAATGATCTAGAGATCGAGCTAAGTGAATAATATCCCTGATGATCTACGTTGATAATGGAAATGTGATATTTGGACCATGTCATGAACTGTCGTAAGAAATAGAAATGTGCACGACAGATATTTCGCCCGCCGGATACGAGCGAGGCTGTATTATGAGGTACTACGTCGAGAATAATGATGGGTAAATAGAATTGAGAGATGAATAATTTAACCAAGAGTGTTAAATATGTTACGACATGGGTTATGATTGTAGGCAGAAGCCTGCATTTGTTTCAAATAATTCCAGGGAAAGTAGATGCTCGGCAAATATGCTAGCCGTAGTACATGTGAGCAGAGCGACGAGTCAATGTGTATTTTGATAGTCATGTAGTGTCATGGATGACATGGAATAGCAGTAATTATTATCCATAAAGGTTAAATAGTGTCATGGCCAGACATTTGTCATCTGAGGTTAGAGATTGCCGTCAAATTCACAATATTATTGCTACTCGCAGCGGGTTAAATTTTTCTGTAGACTCCGACTTTTTGCGCATTTCTTCCTTATTAATTTTCACTAGGCAGCGATGTTGGGATCTAGTTTTGTTAATTTGTTATTCTTTCTGAGTGCACCTTTTATTACCGTTTATTGGTAGGATGTGATCGTATGTGAATTATTTATATTTGATTTGATGTAAATAGATAGGTGTAGTTAGGTTAGTTTGATTTCTGTATTTTCTTTTGGTTGGAGCAGTGTTTCTCCATTAACAGATTTAATTATGTAAATAAGATTTCATGTGTTAGGATAGCGGATCATCGATTAGGTCACAGTCAAAACCATAGTAGTGGTATGCTCATACCAGGCATTCAGTAATTACCAGACCTTTAAAAAAAATCCACTACATTTTAATTAGGAAATAAAACGATCTTAAATAAACCAGTTGTGTAACAATTGCCGCAATGAATGAGGTAAATAAGATGGCATCTGCCTCCATCTAGTGGTGGTACCACAAATATGAGCTCATAATGAAATGCAGTCAGCGGCAAATTCAGTAAAAATTTTAATGTACAAGGATCGCTTTCATTTGAAATGTAAACATGAGGCACTTGGCCTAATCATTTGGATTATATTTTTAAAGAAGTCCAGGCTATCACAGTCATGCAGGTGAAATTTATATAATTAAATGAGTGATTGTAACACTCAGGTTCATGTTCAGTAATTTCCTTTTCAACCATGAGCAGGTGTTTGAATATGGCAGTGGTTACGTGGTAAATGAAGTACGATGTTCATGGCTGTTTTCTTTAAGTTATTCCTTATTTGTTACACATGGTTAGCGCAATCCACGATTATTTTAAAGTTGGGTGTTTCCCAAATGAGCCACATGTGTTAAAGATTTGATAAATACCTCTGAGTCAGTGTTGATTTGATGACGTAATTAATTAATGAATTATTCAACTACTTTAATTTATTTTGAGTGACATTTCCAGGTATTTCAATTCAATATTTTCAATGAGGTGATATTTCTGACCAGAGTTTTGAATTTATTCACGTTATCAACTTGAAGACAGTGTCAACATAGTCTGGTATATTTTAAATTTTGATCGACTTTCAGTCAGTTTTAGTAGACAGACACTTGAGTTATTGTAAGGCAGATCCTCAATCTTTTATTTTCTCAGTCTCATTTATTTCACTTTGTTTACATTTTTCACCAGTTTAGTTTACTTTCATTTTTGGCACTTTGCATTTTATTCAATAAATCAGTTGGTTATTTAAATTTTAATTCAGTCTTTGGGTACCGTCATTTATAGTTAGTTTACCCCAACTTTTAATTTCCTCACTCCCTGATCGACGTGTGGCCTATCTTCGGGGATATCGGACGGTCCGCGACTGAGGAAGAAGAGTCTACATGCAGCGGTGAGTATCATTTAAATGTCATTTATTACAGGAGCAGCCGGCGCACAGAAGAAGTAAGAAATCCACCGCAGTTGTTGCCTTGAAAAGGGCACAGTACTAATTTTAATATTTTCCTTTCTTTCACATTTATTCTTAACTACGACAAAAACAGCTTCGTGATCACTAATACCATTTATTACTTCGGTTTTTCTATAGAGCTCATCTGGTTTTACGAGCACCATATCCAGAATATTCTTCCCTCTAGTTGTTTCCATCACTGTCTGAATCAGATGCCCTTCCCATACTAACTTATTTTCCATTTGTTGGTCGTGTTTCCTGTCGTTCGCATTACCTTCCCAATTGACATTTGGTAAATTGAGATCATCCTCTACAGTCACGTTCCATTCCTTACCGCTTCCCACATAGCTGATTACCATATCAAGTAATTATGAATCAGCGTCTGCGCTACACATTTCCGGTCTGTACACTGCAAAGACATCAAGTTGCCTAATATCATTAGAAACTAGCCTTACACCTAGAATTTTATGTTTGTCATCTTTAACTTATTCGTAGCTTAAAAATTCTTCTTTCACCAAAATGAATACTCCCCATCCGACTATTCCTGTTATCTCTACGATACACACTCCAGTTCCATGAGAAAATGTCTGCATCCATTGTATCCTTTATCAGCCATGATTCAACTCCTATTACAATATCTGGTGAATATATATATATATTAAATCACTTAATTATATCCCTTTCTTTACAATACTTCTAGAGTTGAGCACTAACTGTTTTATGGCATCCCTACTTGACTTCCATTTCCCTGTACCCTTATCACTTCTACCTAGGCCACCCCTTTTCCCTGAATATACCTCTCTATAACACTTATAAACAAATTTCCTAACTTATATGTACCACTGCGGTTTAAGTGAAGGCCATCTGAGCGCACCCACCCATTAGGATCTAGAAATCTCACTCCCAGTTTCCCACAAATCCACTCCATATTCTCATTTAAATCCCCAATCACCTTCCAGTCAGTATCCCTCCTACACAGTATTCCACTGATAACAATCTCCGCTTCCTTATACTTCACCCGTGCTGCATTTACCAGGTCCCACACATCCCAAATTATGTTGATACTTATACCTGCTAGTACCAACGTGAAACACTACCACCTTCTCCTTTCCCTCCTCCTTCTCCTCTACTTTCCTAAACATCTACCTTAACCTAATTCCTGTGTAAAATTCTACCCTGGTACCCTTTCCTCCACGCACTTTCCCGACATGTCTAACAATGGAATCCCCCATGACCAGAGCATCCACCCTAGCTACCTCATTCGATCCCCTCCCCTCCTGGTCAGTCCTATCTTCCCTGACAGCTGCAGAAGCTACCTCCTCCTCTCTTTTCTCCATCCCATGACCTTGTTTCGCCTGTCTTTTCCTATCCACCACTCCATATTTCCCTTTCCATTTTCCGTTTCTCCTTCTTCCACACTCCTCAGTAACAGTTCCCTGTCCCTCATTATCCCTCGGTTGTTCTACCTGTAGTGACTCGTACCGATTTCTCACAGTAATCTGTCCTGAATTTTGATCCTGAATGGAGCCCTTAGCCTGCAATCTCCTTGCCCTTAAAACATTAAACTACCTGTCTTCTGCAATTACCCCCTTTCCTTACCATCCCTGTTTTACACCTACCGTATCTTGTACATTGTTCGAGGGAGGCCTACTTTCCGTCCTGTCCTCTGAAAGAATCCTAATTATCTCCCTCAAATTCTCCAACTCCTCCCTCATATTTCTTAATGCCTGGCAAATTCGTCCTTCACCAGAATGAATACTCCCCCTCCTACCATTCCTATCCTACCTCTATGATACACATCCACAGTTCCTACACTTTCACTCCTTAGCCATGCGATATTACATATACCACACCCCCGAATTATATATAGAAGTTACAGATATTATTGTCAGTATTCGATTTATTATTATTATTATCATTATTATTATCAGTATTTCATTTGTATATTTTGCCATTTATATTGGTAAGCTGGAAGATATCCACATATGTAGTGCACCCTACGGGTCAGGGTAACCACAGTAATTCCCAACTAGTCAGTTAAATACATCTCAGGGTATCCATGTCTCCAGAGAAATGGTTAATTTCTCTATGTTTGGTTTTACGTGTGTCCGAAGAGAAATAACGGTACCATATGCGGTTCAGAGAAAGTAACGATGCCATACGCGGTTCAGAGAAAGTAACGATACCATATGCTCAGTAGTTGTTTCGTAAACGCAAACTTCAGTCATCCTTTTAGGAAAAATATATATATGCGCACAACGAGAATCTTACACACTAAGTAAAACTATTAACTACCAATATAAATGAAAACTCACTTCATTATCACCTTGAGTGCCACGTGAGACCAACGTTGACTCACAGAGCTTAATGCCATTCGGGCCGCGTGAGTCCGCTGTGGACTCACGCGCACTCTCAAAGTCTCAGGCCCCGTGGTACCATACTGTCATCACACTTGACATTTAAACGTATGTTAAATGAAAATAGGTGACCAGTACGTCATGAATCTATTCTTGGCCTATCCATTTGCGACTCCGATGTGGCACCACGTAGCCTGTACGTCACTGTAATATATCACACACAATAAATAAATTATGATATTATTTATTGTTTTCTGATCGTGTCATGTGTACAAATAACAAAATATTGTACTGTATAGTGTACTCATTGTTCATTATCTCATATCAGGGTCTAGGCCTATAGACAAATTGAAAACATAGGACAAAAAAATACATGAACTTTCTAGAAAAAAATATTTGTAACTTTGTCTCATTCGCAATCACATCACAAAATTGGTACACTTTTTGCATATGAATTCAAAGTACAACAAATGAGACTTTCTGAAGAAATATGATTCAACCTGTGTTTTACAATCACAATCACACTACAAATCTGTGTACTTTGAAGAAACAGTCCAAACAGAAGAAATTTTCACAGGTTGCTCATTTGAACTTAGACTGTAGAGTCTTCCTTATGGCATATGGCCTTCTTGATTTCTGATGGATCTCTTCATAACATTTATTGCATCTCTGTCTTCCCTGCCGGCCTACATCCTCCAGTCGGTGGGGTAATACCTGTTTCTTTGGTGCTTGTGGGGGAATCTGAAAATTTTTGATACCGGTACCTGTTAACTTTTCAACAATGTCCTCTTTGAACTGGGTAACAGATATACTCTCATTCCCATGTTGATTGGAAATATAGATGGTATTTATTATACTTGTGCCGATCAATATCTCTATAGCTATTTTTTGTACCATTTTACCCCGTCTCGGGGGAGTACTATAGCTCTTTTTATGATCTGATAAATCAATGTACGGTTTGTATTTGTTATACTCCATAACACTCCTCTGAATAGTGACCAACTCACCAGTGTGTTTAGTTGTCAAAATTAAGACGTCTCTTTTATCGTGCCATTTCTGAACAACCACATCAGTGTTACTTTCCCGGGCTCTTGTCTTTCCTCTTGCTAACTTCCTTTTAGTAACATCAGTTGGATTATACTTCCGATTATATTTCAGTGTTCGAAAGATAAGAGTTTTATTCTTTAGTAATTCATGAGCTAATGAGACAGACGTATACCAGTGTGTCAGGAAGGTGAGAACTGTGCTAGGATACGTGGTGACACATTGGTCTCACGCGGCCTATACAGCTGGAAGGTAGTGTCAGTGGCCGCGTGAGACCAATGTGTCACCACAATTTCAACACAATGTTATGACTACAATTTTGGCCCAAGGTGACTAAAAGGTACATTTCTGTCATAAGGTGCACCATTTTATACTCTATAGTAAAAAAAGAAAGAATGGCCTGGATGGAATTTTTTTTACTGCATACGTGGCACTTAAGGTGTTATATAAGAAACTAATCAAGAAACACATTTATTAAATTGTCAAGTATCGCAAAAGAAATGGTTAATATCAGGTATGACTTATAATCTTCAATTATCAACTTAATAAATAAATATTTTAATCAATGAATCAAATATGTTAGGTCAGCGCTGCCTATTTCCTAAACTAAGCTTTCATCTTAATACACTGAGTAACGTATTCCTGAAATGAATTATCTTCCCTTTAAAAAATTACATTTGGTTACTTAAATATGTTATATCACAGTCTTTTGGTCACGGTCGAAATTCGTTATATCAATAAATTATTCCATTAGTCACGATATCATTATATACCTCATTGAAAATACAACCATCACGTTGTTCTAGTTTCTGCGAAAATGAATTGAATTTGAATAATATGTCCTGAATACAAATATCAGTGACTTAAGTTATGTTGAAAAGTATCTGAGTTCGTTGGTGCAGGTTAACGTGAAGAAAATGAAATATTGAATGACGCACTAAGTTCCTCGGTCCTATTGCCATTTAAATTACGGCTCCTAACTAAGTATTCACTCTAATAATATTTCATATTAACAAAACATCGATGATATCCTACGTAAATGTCAAATAATTTCCCTATTCTAGCTAAATAATTTCTTATGTATCGTATTCCAGCTCGATATACATACAGCCAGTAAGCATGTATCATATATAGGTGTGCTAATGCCAACACAAAGATATTTCAATACTACATTACGTTACTACTTGCATACAAGCTTATTCTTTCATGCAACAACCATTCATTCAGAATATGACATAATCATGTATTCATTTATCCATCACCGGTTGTTATTACTGTCAAACCACTTTCACACATCCTTAAAATATACGTAATATTATAGTTCATACCTTGCTGTAGTTCCTCGCTGGGGCATACATATATTCTGTAATCGCACTACATGTGCTCCAACATCACATATTAAACATATCAAATACGCTTTGCTTCCTATTACTCTGCGCAATATATCTTTTCAAATACTATACACACTTCCCTTATCTCACCATTAACCTCCAATTCAATTCATATTTAACTCATTTAGCATTCACAACTAGCGCGTTTAACCTCCAATATTTAATTACACAACGATACGTATCTCATCAAAAGCGCAGTATTCGTTCCTCAAAAACGCATTTTAATCTTGCAATTCCGTATATAACCCCAAATTCAGTATCTTTCCTTTCAATAAAATCATACAGCAAAGAGTATGGTAACTTATCTTAACCAATTCAATGTGCGTCCCTTTGTGACGTAACCGGGTTTGACTAGTACTACATCACACATGGACCTTCCTAACTAACCGGGATTCTTTGAAAACAGCTGTTGCACTATGTCGTACTTTTAAATGGTATTCCTTTATCCTTGGATACAATAATGTAGTAACACGCTATCACTCCGTAACGAGATGTCAACTTAAATATTTCACACTGCACTTTCTTATATTCATAAGCACACTTAATTATCTCATGCTTAGGCTATTCAGATCTACTGTATTTACTGGTAATACTCCACATAAGAAATTATATTACTTAATACTATTACTTAGCTCGCCATTCAATATCTCGGGCCTTAGTTGCTTCTCGGTGTGGTCGTAGTCCTTGGATCAGGAACTGGGCAGGATTTCCACCAGTGGTATGTCAGGTAGTGTGACCTCCTCCACACGGGTCGGGTGGTTTTAACGGCCAGGACGACATCTCCCTCCAGGTTGGTCTATGCCGATTTAGCAAGCCATCGTCTGCTCAGCAAGACAGTAGACAAAATGCGATGATTCTGAAAAATATAAGCTCATCATAGTTCTGCGTAGAATATATATTTTTATGGTGATTGCTTCCTTATTTGGTTTTCCTAGTGATTATTTTCACTAAGAGTGGCTTAATCTCGAGCTCTCTCGTCTCAATCAAGTTCCTATTTTCAAACGGCTTTGCGTCTGAGTATCTGGACGTATTATTCAAAGCTTCAGGATTTTACTTGCTCTTTCCAGTATTTTAACGCTTATTTATTCAATTCGCTCAGTATTTCCTTCTTCTCAGCGTAATACTTCTCGCTAAATGTTGCCAATGTCGCTTATTTTAGAGTGCGAAGTTCGGAACGTCTTGTTCTCACCACGTCAATTTTTCAAGTCAGTTTTTGTAATAATCTGTTTTATCCTTCTTATTTTCTTAAAAACAATTCTATCGATTCTACACCATTGTACACCGCCTTCATAGTGGTAGGTTTAAGTTAGTCATGGCCTCCTAGCATACATCAATATCGATATCTTGTTATACATTTCTTTGCCTTGGCTGGCCTCTACCTTCCGTAGGCGCCATTTTGAATACGTCCAGTAAATGCATCGGGTACAGTAGGTATGAGTAATTTGTTTTACACGAGTGGGAAAACATTGCTTTTATAACTCTGGTAACTTGGTTGAGTCATTTGGCTACCCCAGTGTTTGTTGTGATGTACTTGTGTCGGGATATTCCATGAGTCATGTATATATCCCAGCCTGATGAGATGAGCTTGTTGTTGTATTAGGAAAGTTTGGTGACTCATGGAATATACCCCAGAGTTTGTTATTGTCTTGGGAGCGAGGAGACGTTCAGGGCTTGGTCTTGACTAGAGATCACTCATGATTGGCGGGGAAGGACCAATCCAGAGGTATCATCCATGAGGAAGGGGAATGCTGAGGTCTTTATATAGTTTGACATCACTACGGAAGACAACCAGACTGTACGAGAATTAAGAACTACTAAGACTACAACTACAAGCAGCAAGACTGTATGAAGGAACGACAACGGACACACTGTACGGGAAGGAAGTGGTGCTGATATACGGTATTGGAGTGACACGGCCGCAATGGACTGGACTTCAAACGTTCGTGGAGCGTAGTCTTGTTATGTTCATGGAAAGTGGATGATTGTGGAGAGTGCTTGCGCATTAAGTGTTGTTGTACTTGTGGAGGTCTGGCATTATATGTTGGTGAAAGCTATCTCAGACTTTCCATAAATTATGTTGAGGATCGATAAGCGTGTGTTACTAAAATGTATATATCTCTACAACAAGTGTTAAAATATGTGAACACAGTATTACAAGGTACAGTATCTGTGTGATGTGATAACTGCCGATTATGAGAATCGGTAAGTCGAATTGATATAGAGACAGTGAAGGGTATTTATCTTCATACATGTACATTGTTCATCGGACTATCTACAAATGGTAGCTTAGTTCTCGCTTTCGTTTTCCCACGATTTTCATTATTGTTGTTGTTGAAAATATGGAGTCTTCCAGCAATATTTTATGTGTGTGTTATACGTATAATGTTGTATGTTGATGAGGTGCTCATGCACGGATTTTGTTAAGAATATAGTTAGCTATTTTAGAATCAGTGGAGTTATTGATGAACCTAGGTGCAGTTCCTACCTATTTAGTCGTTTTCAGGAGGTTAGGTAAGGCCTGCAGCAGATGTACCAGTACGCAGCATTATGTACACGTCCTGGGATATAAAGTTTATCATGCTCTATCAAAATTCGAGGGATCTATTCTGGTGAACTCTGGCGCCAATACTACGGACAGTTCGGTTAATTATGCTTATTAATTTTATTAATGTTATTTACATATTTTTATTTATATATTATTCCTGATATATTTTATTATTATTTATTAGTAGTCGTCAAAAGGTTACATCCATTCTTTACTGAATAATGAAAATCCAATACAATGAAATCAAAATGAAAGGAAAGGAATGATGTATAGGATAGTTCACAAAGAAAACACGACAATAAGGTAATTCATATGGGCTACTACTAGACTACAATACTACTTACTGTAGTTGTACGATTGTTTATTCCTACAACACCGTAACAGAATGAAAATTGCTGTTAATTACTGGAAACAGAGAATAATACACAAGAATTACACAATTCTACCCTAATTACTACAACATAATTCTAGTAAGATAGTTACCACAGATATCACACATAGTATACTACACAAATATTTCACAGTAATAGAATAAACACACTGTTTTCTAATAAAATACAATAATTTTTAAACTACGTTCTGACGTATCCTAATTTCAATAGGTTATCACTGACCACAAACAGAAGTGAAAATTCCAAAACTGATACTCAAGGATCACCAAGAAATTTAAACACGTAGACAGATTTATATTAGTACTACTTTATCCTACTATGCTGTGAAAGGAATGAAATTTACCTTTTGCACATTATAATGGCCGCTGCAACAACCCATCCCTGGCACCTCACTGTAGCGATTACGCGACAAGGAACTACACCACACGACTAAATGCAGTCCAGTATTTCACACACATTTCAATGCTCAGTCTAGGAAGAACAGTCTCTTGATTTGAACGCCGCACTAAATCAGCTCAGCATGAAAACTGAATCCTCCTGGTACACGGAAACTGAACGTGGTGCACACAAGACAACGGGACGAGGTTACGCGGGTGCGCGGCTAAACATTAGGTACCAACCCTGCAAACTGGAAATCTCTCGGGGGACGAAATGTAGCCTCCTCCCCCCCCCTACATTACTACCTGAAGTAACCGTTATTCGTACGGATTTAATAGCTAGGTGGTTATTGACAAAAAAGGAAACGTGAAAACTAGTGAATTTCAATCATTAACGTACACAATATTAAAAAGTTAGAAACACGTAATCTTCTTCTGTACGCGTATATTCATAAAGTGAACGTGTAACATAATATTCAATCAATACTGATCTGCATTTTGGGGAGTCGCCCGGTGGCAGATTCCCTATCTATTGTTTTCCTAGCATTTTCTTAAATAATTTCAATGACATTGGAAATTTATTGAACATCTCCCTTGGTAAGTTATTCCAATCCCTAACTCCCCTTCCTACAAATGAACATTTGCCCCAATTTGTCATGTTGATTTCCAACATTACCTTCATATTGTGATCTTTCCTACTTTTAAAGACGCCACTCAAACTTGTTCGTCCACTAATGTCATTCCACGCCATCTCTCCACTGACAGCTCGGAAGATACCACTTAGTCGAGCAGCTCATCTTCTTTCTCTCAGTTTTCCCAACCCAAACTTTGCAACATTTTTGTAACGCTACTCTTTTCTCGGATATCACCCGGAACAAATCAAGCTGCTTTTCCTTGGATATTTTCCAGTTCTTGAATCAAGTAATCCTGGTGAGGGTCCCATACACTGGAACCATACTCTAGTTCAGGTCTTACCAGACACTTATATGCCCTCGCCTTTACATCCTTACTACGACCCCTAAACACATTCATAACCATGTCCAGAGATCTGTACCCTTTATTTACAATCCTATTTATATGGTTAACCAAATGAAGTTCTTTCCTTACATTAACACCTAGATATTTACAATGATCCCCAAAAGGAACTTTCACTCCATCAACACAGTAATTAAAACTGAGAGGATTTTTCCTATTTGTGAAACTTACAACCTGATTTTTAACCCCGTTTGTCATCATACCATTGCCTGCTGTCCATCTCACAACATTATCGCAGTCATTTTTGCAATTGCTCACAATCTTGTAACTTCAACGCTGTAATTAAAACTGAGAGGACTTTTTCCTATTTGTGAAACTCACAACCTGATATTTAAGCCCGTTTATCATCATACGATTAATTATTACAGGCTCAGATAAGCCTTCGCCTACTCTAATTCTCTGAGATCTATCTTCTAGGAATATAGCAACTCATTCAGTCACTCTTTTGTCTAGTCCAATTGCACTCATTTTTGCCAGTAGTCTTCCATGATCCAACCTATCAAATGCTCTAGACAAGTCAATCGCGATACAGTCCATTTCACCTCCTGAATACAAGATATCTGCTATATCTTGTTGGAATCCTCCAAGATGAGCTTCACTGGAATAACCTTTCCTAAAACCGAACTGCCTGCTATCGAATCATTTATTAAGTTCGCAAACATTTCTAATAAATTCAGAAAGAATGCCTTCCCAAAGCTTACATGCAAAGCATGTCAAACTTAACGGCATGTAATTTTCTGCTTTATGTCTATCACCCTTTCGTTTATTCACATGGACTACGATAGCGACTATCCATTTATTTGATATAGCTCCTTCAACCATACAACACTCAAATAAGTACTTCAGATATGTTACTATATCCCAACCCATTGTCTTCAGTATGTCCCCAGAAATCTTATCATTTCAATTAATACTTCGTTAGCATTAATCGCCTCCTTTATCTGGACATTATCCTTGTAACCAACAATCTTTACATACTGCTGACTGAATACTTCTGCCTTTTGAAAATCCTCACATACACACTCTCCTTCTTCATTAATTATTACTGGAATGTCCTTCTTGGAACGTGTTTCTGCCTTAGAGTACCTATACATACCCTTCCATTTTTCACTAAAATCGGTATGACTGCGAATTATGTTTGCCATCGTGTTAATATTAGCTGCCTTCTTTGCTAGATTCATTTTCCTAGTAAGTTCCTTCAATTTCTCCTTACTCCCATAGCCATTTCTAACTCTATTTCTTTCCAATCTGCACCTCCTTCTTAGTTTCTTCATATCTCTATTATAGTAAGGTTGGTCTTTACCATTCCTTACAACCTTTAAAGGTACGAAGGTAATCTCAAAAATAATGTCTCCTATTTTTTATAAATACATAGACCTGTATATTTCTACAATGATTTACATCATTTTACAGCATGAACATTGAGCTATTTTTCTATATAATCACCATTTCGGTCGATGCATTTTTGTAGACACTGTGACAGTTTCTGTATGCTCATGTCATACCATCTCGCCGCCATGCTGTTCAAAAAGTTGTGAGTGGCGCTTCGGGAAACCTCAGAAACCAAGGTGCAGAGGCCATCCAGGTTGATCCGCCGATCTTCACGCATGATTTTCTCAACCTTCACGACTGTCTCGACGGAAATTGACGGTCTCCCGCTCCTTTGTTCATTCGTTTTGAATTTCAGTCCGACCGGCTTCAGACTCTCTACACCACTTACGAACATACTTGACGTCCATGCATGACTCACCATACACTTCCGTCAATTGGCGATGGATTTCAATCGGTTCAGTATTTTTTGTGTTCAAAAATCGAATAACTGCGCGCACTTCGCACTTGGCGGTAACATGCAACGGCTGCCAAGTGAAGACTGAGTGCCTCAGCGCAGCGTGTGCGTGTTTATATGTGAGTGCGGGAAACACTCGACCAACAGCCACACGAACAGAGTTCTGTATTTATAAAAATAAATATATATAGGAGACCTTATTTTTGGGACTATCCTCGTACAAACTCGTTTTCCCATTCCTCAACAATTGCTTTAAAACCATCCCAGAGTCTGTTTACATTTTTATTTACCGTTTTTCACCGATCATAGTTACTTCTTAAAAACTGCCAGTCAAATCTTGGTCTTGACAAAGATCCACTACAGTAAATAGAACATTGACCATATGAATGCGGATGAAAGCATTATAAAATCATTATGTCCAGTATAATGGCCCCGAGAAGTATAAGTATGCAACGCTGGTGAGTGCATGTAGAGTGCCTGACTTCTTCATGGTTTCCATGGCAGGGAGGGCGAATAAAACAGGATGACTGACACTTTGTTCGAGGAGAGTATACACGTAAACCGAGTGTCTCGAGTTTCTCTCTAAGTAGTGTTATCTATGGACTGTCCGCAAAACAAGGTGGCTGACACTCAGGGCACAAAAAACACAAACCAACACTAAATGATCGCAGATTCGCCAGATAACATCAACATAGTCACAAACACAGTTCCCTCCCACAAACAGATATATGATGCACCAAATTGTCTACCTCCGCCATTATTATTATTATTATTATTATTACCAAGTGAATTGGCCGTGTGGTTAGGGGCGCGCAGGTGTCACCTTTCATTCGGGAGTTAGTGAGCTCGAATCCCACTGTCGGCAGCTCTGAAGCTGGTTTTCCGTGGTTTCCTATATCCGTATGAGATAAATGCTGGGGATGTACCTTGATTAAGGCCACGGCCGCTTCCTTCACACTCCTAACCTTTCCTATCTCATCGTCGCCATAAGACCTATCTATGTGCGTACGACATAAATCCAGTAGTAAAAATATTATTATTATTATTATTATTATTATTATTATTATTATTATTATTATTATTATTATTATTATTATTATTATTATTATTATTATTATTATTATTATTATTATTACAACTAGTGGTGTGACCTGGATATTAGACAATTAAGATTGATGTCAGCCTGTAACGCGCTTCCAGAGTGATCCTGGTGTTAGAATGTGCTAGAGGGACACGGTTATAATTCGCAGACTGCGAAATGATTGTCAATTAGCCAAATGACATGTTCACGCGATGGAACGCTGTTAAATGAGGCTGGAAGTGCAGGGTGTCCGTAATAATTAACACTACACTGGTTGAAAGATAAATTGTAATAATTATATTTTTAATGCAAACACTCAGCGCAATAGAGACTGGATTTAAAGCAGCCGTGTCGCTCAGCAGCAGAGTCTGTAACAAACTATTAAGTTTCTTGTTTTGTTATTAATGCACTAGTAATGTATTTAATAGCGTGTAATTATTAATATGGATATGAGGGAGAAAACGATACCGCTTATGTCTGGAGTTTGTTTTTCTTCATGTACAAGGTCTACCTTAGGAATGCACTGTCACCTGTGTCCTGTAGACCTCCCAATTATCTTGGGGTCATATTGAGGAAATTACTTACCGAGCTCGATAGCTGCAGTCGCTTAAGTGCGCCTAGTATCCAGTAATCGGGGGATAGTGGGTTCGAGCCCCACTGTCGGCAGCCCTGAAGATGGTTTTCCGTGGGTTCCCATTTTCACACTAGGCAAATGCTGGGGCTGTACCTTAATTAAGGCCACGGCAGCTTCCTTCGACTTCCTAGGCCTTTCCTGTCCCATCGTCGCCATAAGACATATCTGTGTCGGTGCGACCTAAAGCAAATAGCAAAAGAAAGGAAACTACTTTTTTACGAATAATTTACTTAGTATTAGTCTCATCTTGACTTAGCATGCAATCAATCAATCAATCAATCAATCAATCAATCAATCAATCAATCAATCAATCAATCAATCAATCAATCAATCAATCAATCAATCAATCAATCAATCAATCAATCAATCAATCAATCAATCAATCAATCAATCACTACTGATCTGCATTTACCGCAGTGGCCCTAATGGCAGATTCCCTATCTGTTGTTTTCCTAGCCTTTTCCTAAATGATTGCAAAGAAATTGAAAATGAGCAAGCTACTACTTGGAAAAAATGAGCGAAAATATTTTAACAAACCGATTGCTATTTAATACCGATTTTAATGCGTTTTTGTGCGACTTTGGTTTATTTCCCAAGTTTTATGTAAAATCATGCATATATATATATTACTCAATAAACGGGGGATAACGGGGGTTAATGCGGGCGGGTGTGGTGCGGCCCTGCTCTGGGGGTCCTACTCCGGTGGTCTCGGTTACCTCTGCGCCGTCCCCACCTCCTTCCCATTCCTATAAGTATGTATGACACATACCACTATTAAGAAATTCACTTTCACGATTATAAATCAAATTCACACGGCCTAAGAGCTACTAGTTTAGCTGTGGCCCGCCCACCTCATTTGTAGGTGGGAATGAAAGAACTTCTTGATGATGATGATGATATGATGGACACAGCTGCGTCTGAAAAATCCTTTTTTTTTTTTTTTTTTTTTTTTTTTTTTTTTGTATCAAGATTCGTCAATTTCACATTCCCTTAACACGAATTCACAGAGTTACAACCGCCTGGTAGCGTCATTTTCATTCAGTTCTGATCTGCTTGTTAAGTTCTCTACATCTCGCGTACTCATGATAAAAAGCACACTAGACTGAGTGATATCAAGTTCGTGCGAAGCTTGGAGTGTTGATTTCCGACGAATGTTTCCATCATCCTTCGATGATTCTGCATCGTCAGCCGACGTTGTCTTCACTTTGCCACAGTCGATGGTGGCAGTGTTATATTAAAATCACGTCTCGCGCATCTCACCATAGAGTTAGTATATTATACACTAGAGGTAGCATTGGCGCTGCAGTCGCGTGCGAAGTTGAACGAGCGCGCTGTTTGGCAAAAGCTGGATTGTTTGGCACTGTCACTAATGGAGCTTCCCAATAAATTGAAGTTTATACTTCTTTGAAGGAAAATGTCAGTCTCCTATGCAGCTTATGGCTACATAGAGAGGTTTATAAAGGGCCATAGCATATCATTTCACAGGTATTTTTCCTTGAAATTAATTTTCGTACGTATAAAATAATACTTTGCATGACACTCATTGTCATGTGAATTGGCCTACTTAGGCTGACTTCGCGACTGATTCCCCTGTGGGGCTGAATGAGATTCTTTGGATCTTACCTTGAAGACTGAAATTAATGTTTTACGAAATATAAGGGATGACATTTTCCTTTCACTGAATGGCCATGTGCATGATACCGAGCGAGTGGCTGCAGGCTTTAGGTCACGTAGCTGTCAGTTTACATTCAGGACGTAGTGGATTTGAACCCCACTGTCGGAAGCTCTGAAGATAGTTTCCAATTCTCACACCAGGTAAATGCTGGAGCTGTACCTTAATTAAGGCCAAAGTCGTTTTCTTCCCATTCCTAGCCTTTTCCTGTCCTATAGTCATCGTAAACATGTGTATGTCATTGCGACGTAAAGCAAATTGGTACAAAAAAGAAACTAAGGAAAGATGTGCATGATAGCCTGGAATTGTGGTCCGTTTTTCACTTTTTGTGTGTATTTATAGTAGGCAATTAAAAGCTATTGAATATATTTTCTATATAGGCCTATACAGTTTTTTGCTTTCCCTTCATACAATGCGTGTAGGAGTCACCATTCACAGCTTACTACATTTTACAATGTAGAGACTAGATGTGCCACACCGTGTGAACATCTGAGTCCTTTACTTTCGTCAATATTATTATTCGTTTAAATGCCATACAGGACTGTTTACAAGCATAATGTATAATAGACTGAACGAGTTTGAGGTGCGGTTAGGGCCTCGCAGCTGTAAGGTTGCTTTCGGGAAATAGTGGGTTCAAACCCCACTATCGGCAGCCCCGAAGATGATTTTTTGTGTTTTCCCATTTTCACACCAGGCAAATGCTGGGGCTGTACCTTAATTAAGTCCACGGGCGCTTCTTTCCCTTTCCCAACCCAGCATCGCCGTAAAGCCTATATGTGTCAGTGCGATGTAAATCAAATTGTAAAAAACATTGTAACTACTTTTTCAATTCTCTTCAATCATATGTTTTACCACTCTCCCTTTCCATTAACGGAAATCATTTTACAAGTTAAAATCTTAAAGCAAATCATACATTTCAGGAAAAGCTAAATAAAAACTCCATAATAGGCTGAAACCACAACCGAATGTCATATTTCCACTTGTAATGATGTTTAGAAAACATCGACAATAATAATAATAATAATAATAATAATAATAATAATAATAATAATAATAATAATAATAATAATAAAAGTGGCTTTACGTCCCACTACGTACTTGCACGGTTTTTGGAGACGCTGAGGTGTCAGAATTTTTTCCCCACGGGAGTTCTTTCATGTGCTACAAGAGGCTGACTTATCTGAGCACCATCAAGTATCACCGGACTGAGCCAGGCTCGAACCTGCCAACTTGGGCTCAGAAAGCTAGGGTCTATCCGGCGATGATAATATTTTGTCTACTTTACCCCAAAATCTCGCCAACGTTTTAGGCCTAAAATCTCGCTCATCCGCTTCGTACGAGAGAGGACATTTTCGGTCGTTGGGCAGAATTATACCAAATTCATGGTAATTTACACAAAAATAGCGAAATATACGAGCCCTCCTTCTAAACGTATGTTGTTAGAAGACTTAATATGAACAGTAAATTGATTTTTGTTACCTAACTGCGCCTGAACACCGTCCCCTTTTATTACGCATTTAATCCTGTATTCATGCTTTTTTGGCTTTCTTTTTTACTGGAGAGAAGCATCACAACTATACTGTAGTATCTGAGAATATTTACATGTAAGAATTTTAAACCTTATGGATATCCACATAGTTTTAAAAGGCCCCGATTTAACATTGATGAGTACGGCGGAATGAGCTTTTTGCCAAACAGCTGCGATTTCAACATGCTCCGCTCGCTACATTGATTCTCTCGTAGACGGTGGCGCCAATGCTACCTCTAGTGAATCATTTACTAACTCTATGCATCTCACAGCCTCACGATCATTCTGAAAAGCAATCTTCCATTCAGCGACGGTAAATTGAGCGCCATTTTGATTAACAATGAAGCCGATTTTGTTGTTGCATTGTCGTGTATCGATAGTAACGAGCCTATACTCTCCGACGGTGCAATTCTTCCGTCTGTAAGAGTTATAATCAAACATATAGCCTGATTGCTGACTCACTCTGTAAATAAGAACCTTAAGATATGAACTGGGACTTAAGAACAACTAGCAAGCAGGTAAAATGAACAAATTTGCAATATGTAGAGCATTATAGGCCTGTAAGCGAAGTCTATCACCCGCCTGAAACACGAACGCCGACGCTATTAATTTTTTCAACACTAAAGGTACGTATCCAGCTTAGAATTAGTCCTTAATTTAAATTTATCGGTATATCTGATTCACCCAACCCCAGGGGAACGTTCCTATACGATCTTTTCTAATTTTTATAATCATATTCACAATTTTCCTTGTCGACATGGACCGATTCCCATGCGCTAAGACAATCATGACAAAAACTATCGCCTCTTAACATGGGAACTTTGGAGCGTGGGTTGGCGACCACGGGGCTCTTAGCTGCGTCCTGACATTGCTTCCACTTACTTGTGTCAGGCTCCTCACTTTCATCTGTCCTATCCGACCTTCCTTGGTCAACTCTTGTTCGTTTCCGACCCCGACGCTATTAGGTTTACGAGGGCTAGGGAATCTTTCACTTTCACGCCCTTCGTGGCCCTTGTCTTTCTTTGGCCGATACCTTCATTTTTCGAAGTATCGGACCCCTTCCATTTTTTCTCTCTCTGATTAGTGTTATATAGAGGATGGTTGCCTAGCTGTACTTCCTCTTAAAACAATAATCACCACCACCATCTTAACATGGTTCAATAGGAATGCTTGGCGCTGATATAGACTAAGCAACAGCAGTGTAAATTCTTCTAAATTCATGAATTCCCTTATTATTGTCATCCCCCTGTGGGTAGGGGTGATAGAATAACACCCACCGTATATCCTGCCTGTCGTAAGAGGCGACTGAAAGGGGCCCTAGGAGCTCTGAACTTGGGTAGGTGGGTTGGCGATCACGGGGCTCTTAGCTGAGTGCTAGCATTTGTAGTAGAAACAGCAAGGGAATGCCTAGGAACAACTGTGTGTAAATATGGGAAAAGGCGAACATCTTGGTGGAATGATGAAGTGAGAGCAGCCTGTAAACGTAAAAAAAGGCTCATCAGAAATGGCTCCAAACAAGGGCCGTGGCAGACAGGGATTGGTACGTAGATAAAAGAAACAGAGCGAAACAAATAGTTGTTGAATCCAAAAAGAAGTCATGGGAAGATTTTGGTAATAACCTGGAAAGGCTAGGTCAAGCAGCAAGGAAACCTTTCTGGACAGTAATAAAGAATCTTAGGAAGGGAGGGAAAAAGGAAATGAACAGTGTTTTGAGTAATTCAGGTGAACTCATAATAGATCCCAGGGAATCACTGGAGAGGTGGAGGAAATATTTTGAACATCTTCTCAGTGTAAAAGGAAATCATCATGGTGGTGTTGCAAACGGCAAAGCTCATGGGGAGGAGGAAAATGATGTTGGTGAAATTATGCTTGAGGAAATGGAAAGGATAGTAAATAAACTCCATTGTCATAAGGCAGCAGGAATAGATGAAATTAGACCTGAAATGGTGAAGTATAGTGGGAAGGCAGGTATGAAATGGCTTCATAGAGTAGTAAAATTAGCGTGGAGTGTTGGTAAGGTACCTTCAGATTGGACAAAAGCAGTAATTGCACCTATCTATAAGCAAGGGAACAGGAAGGATTGCAACAACTATGGAGGTATCTCATTGATTAGTATACCGGGCAAAGTATTCACTGGCATCTTGGAAGGGAGGGTGCGATCAGTGGTTGAGAGGAAGTTGGATGAAAACCAGTGTGGTTTCAGACCACAGAGAGGCTGTCAGGATCAGATTTTCAGTATGCGCCAGGTAATTGAAAAATGCTACGAGAGGAATAGGAAGTTGTGTTTATGTTTCGTAGATCTAGAGAAAGCATATGACAGGGTACCGAGGGAAAATATGTTCGCCATACTGGGGGACTATGGAATTAAAGGTAGATTATTAAAATCAATCAAAGGCATTTATGTTGACAATTGGGCTTCAGTGAGAACTGATGGTAGAATGAGTTCTTGGTTCAGGGTACTTACAGGAGTTAGACAAGGCTGTAATCTTTCACCTTTGCTGTTCGTAGTTTACATGGATCATCTGCTGAAAGGTGTAAAATGGCACGGAGGGATTCAGTTAGGTGGAAATGTAGTAATCAGTTTGGCCTATGCTGACGACTTGGTCTTAATGGCAGACTGTGCCGAAAGCCTGCAGTCTAATATCTTGGAACTTGAAAATAGGTGCAATGAGTATGGTATGAAAATTAGCCTCTCGAAGACTAAATTGATGTCAGTAGGTAAGAAATTCAACAGAATTAAATGTCAGATTGGTGATACAAAGCTAGAACAGGTCGATAATTTCAAGTATTTAGGTTGTGTGTTCTCCCAGGATGGTAATACAGTAAGTGAGATTGAATCAAGGTGCCGTAAAGCTAATGCAGTGAGCTTGCAGCTGCGATCAACAGTATTCTGTAAGAAGGAAGTCAGCTCCCATACGAAACTATCTTTACATCGGTCTGTTTTCAGACCAACTTTGTTTTACGGGAGCGAAAGCTGGGTGGACTCAGGATATCTTATTCATAAGTTAGAAGTAACAGACATGAAAGTAGCAAGAATGATTGTTGGTACAAACAGGTGGGAACAATGGCAGGAGGGTACTCGGAATGAGGAGATAAAGGCTAATTTAGGAATGAAGTCGACGGATGAAGCTGTACGCATAAACCGGCTTCGGTGGTGGGGTCATGTAAGGCGAATGGAGGAGGATAGGTTACCTAGGAGAATAATGGACTCTGTTATGGAGGGTAAGAGAAGTAGAGGGAGACCAAGACGACGATGGTTAGACTCGGTTTCTAACGATTTAAAGATAAGAGGTATAGAACTAAATGAGGCCACAACACTAGTTGCAAATCGAGGATTGTGGCTACGTTTAGTAAATTCTCAGAGGCTTGCAGACTGAACGCTGAAAGGCATAACAGTCTATAATGATAATGTATGTATGTATGTATGTATGTATGCTCACTTTCATCTATCCTATCCGACCTCCCTTGGTCAACCCTTGTTCTTTTCCGACCCTCACAGTGTTACGTATGGAGGCCTAGGGGGTCTTTAATTTTCACGCCCTTCGTGGCCCTTGTCTTTCTCTTCCTCTTGAAGCAATAGTCACCACCAAAAACATTTTAACATAGTCGGTACGGTAAAAGTAAATAAGACATAAATACTCGGAAATTGTATTCCCTATAACTTATGTTATGTAGTACTTTTTGATAGAAACAATAACATAGATAAGTAAAAGTTAAATTTTGGACGTCTTCCCCTAAACTACCATTTCAATCAGGGTCGACAAAATTATTTGTACTGTCGAATGTAGTTACTTATTCTCCGGCTTTACATATCGATTTTCATAAAATTCTGCAAACCTGCTTTCTCGTGGCTCGGCGCTGATATGGGTTAGCAACAAAATGAAAATTCACGAATATCTCTACTACCATAGCCGGGCGGTAAAAGTGCATGATATAAATAATCTGAAATATAATAACGATAGGGCCGCTAATGACAAAATGTTAGGCCCTTCCCTAAACTACCATTTCACTCAGCGTGAATAAAATTATTTATGACCTAGATTGTACAGACTAATACCTCGACTTTTACATAACGATAATTATTCAATTCCCTTCAGCGGCTTTCTCGTGATGCGTGCACATGCAGATTTGCAGATAAACAGGTACACAGAAATTAGCTACTGTGGACAGGACCGATACAGAAATACCATTCTTTTTAAATTTGACCAATGTACAGGTGAAACTCTTATTTCATATTTATAGACTATCATTGTTATTTATTCGTGCTTAAATATCTGCACGTTTTCCCACGATAGCGATACGCTAGAAGTGAAATAAGATTAAGATGTAGTTAATTGTTCCAGTGAACAATCGGTATAATAATATCAGAAACTTCGAGTACATAACAGCTGTCAAGCACTGCAGTATTATCTTCTTCGTATTATTCATCAGAGGTGGTGGTGAGCACTCTCTTAAGAGGAAGTACAGTAATCAGAGTGAAAAGGTGGCAGGGATCTAACACTTCGAAATATGAAGGTATCGGGCAAAGGAAGACAAGGGCTACGAAGGGCGTGAAAATAAAATAACTCCAAAGGCCTCCATACGTAATAATGTCGGGGCTGGAAAAGAAAAGAGTTGACAGAGGGAGGTCGGGTTGGATAGATGAAAGTGAGAAGCAGGGAACAAGTAAGTGCAAGCCATAACTCAGGTAAGAGCTCCGTGGTCACCAATACAAACTGCAGAGTTAAGAGGAGAGGCTAGAGAAAAAAATCGATTCTTGGCCATTTCGGAGAAAAATTTATTTTGGTTGATATGGAAAGTAATGAGTTTATTCTTTCTTCTCAGGGAGTTATTCCGTTGAATTCAAACAATTCATCACTTTAATAATTCATTGTTTGCCAGTCTGCACACATCAGAAATGGGCGTGGCATCTGTTTTGATTTAATTTTCTCATCAATTACAATTTTACATATTATTCCCATTTTCTCCCATAATATTATGCCAAATATAACAATTTTTGACCGTATATGTATCACAGCTACATTAGGAAATCTGCGTGTGGAATTTTTGATTGAAGATTTTTCCAAGTAGTAGGGATTTTTAAATCCAAATTTTAGAAGTTTGAAATTACACAAACATTAGTACAATTTATATCCTTATATAAATAATGTACAGAAAATCAGTACATAGTGTTTTTTAAGAAGTATTATCTACCTAATTCCAAGTTTGATTTAACATCTCAACTAAATTTCTTGAATACAATAGAATTAAATATTTCAAAATATATTTTCTGTTCTTTTGAAAACTATTTATTATACACGAAATATATTTTCGTGATATTCCCACTTTTATTTAGGCGACATTCAAATAGAGTTCCGTGAAAACCCATGCATTAGGTAAAAATATGTTCATTTCCAGACTGACTCCTTACGAGCCCATGGGACTGCTGTTTATGCCTTTTACAACAGACAGGGGATACCGTGGGTGGTATTCTATGACCCCTACCCACAGGTGGAAATTCAACAGAATAGTGTGCTCAAGTAACTGTATCAGTTACTTGCTTATTGCAATTGCTCAGCTGTCTTGAGAATTACATTTACGAAGCTGTCAACCGACATATCTGCGGCGCAAAAGTTCACGTTATCGAGAGTGTTTGGAAGATAAGTAGAGAATTTTCTCTGCTGTTATCGATAGAACCTTGAATGCATATGCTGCGAAAATAACATTCTCTTTGGCTAAATTTCAGTAAGTATCAAAATTTTCCACCACACGCATTTAGGCGCGATTGAACTGTCATTTGCTTATCTCTCGCTCACTTCTCCCGATGGGCGTGATCGTGCGGTAGACAGGGCTGCCAACTGTTCATCTAGTCATAGTGCAGCAGGGCTGCTTCTGAATTTACAAGCCATTGGTCTGGATATGTTAGGGTAGGTTAGTGACAAAGCCATTGGTATGGATTTGTTGTGCAGATGTGTATTTATTGTGCGCGGGTTGGTAACGGAATTCATTTTCCTTCAATGCTGGGAGTGACGTCATATCCCATTGTGTCTCACCTAGTGGAACTGCTGATACGTAGTTAGGCAATGGACAATGGCATTAGGTTAGGATAAAAGTAAAGTTACTTCTGGGGGTTGGTGGGTGGGTTCTTGGCTGTCGTAGTGAACACATCTCTCCTCTACAAGGTATTTCACTTACGATTTCTGACAAATCATATCCTTATCATGCTATAAAACTAATGTGGTACTTATTGAATTTCTACTTTCCCCTTCAAAAATAACAAAAGTAAAGTAGAAGTTTTAATGTTTTTTATCGGAGGTAGTATTTATTAATAAACGAATTAAGTCTTTTATGCTCGACGATGCTGAAATATAAACATTATGTCAGAAAACTGAATCTTACTGAGGCTCATTATAGTTCTAGTTTTATTATGATACAGCTTCTCCACCAGTCAGAGTTCAGATGTTCATTATGGTACACCTGTTTGATCAATTAGGTAAGGGCAGCATGGGCATTTCATGGATTGGAGAAGAATAAAAAGTCCAGAAGTTTGCTACACTGCATCCTTCTTAATAAATTACCACATTGCAAGTGCACCGTCCAAATGCTGGCGTGAATAAACTGGAGAATATGGGGAAAGAAAGAGCACTGTACTCCAATTTGTTACTTTGTCATTATTACGTGTATAATGTTCTGAATCGTTTAAAATATTGCACTAAGGATTAATGAAACCTAAATTATTCCCAAAGAAACGATTTTCACCATTTGTACACTTGTTTAAGTCTACTTGGAACGAGAGCAAACGCCAGTGCTTCTGTGGTGGAGTAGTTATCACGTCTGCCGTACACGCGGGAAGTCCCGGTTCGATCTCGCGCGCAACCAGTTTTGAGATTCTTTATTCTGTGTTAATAACGGCGTACCAGTACAAACGTTATCCAGATGAAGTTTTGAACTTTATTTTTTTCTAAAATGTCCAGCAATCAAAAAAAAAATATTGTGATCTGTTCAGTAAACTCAACTGTCAAGCGACAGAAATTTATGAATACGGATTTAAAATAGAGTTACAATTATCGTCGAGCATAATCAGTCGTATGCAACTGACCTATATTGGTGATTAAGACAGTCGTGTCGGCCTCTGTCGTGGAGTGGTTAGTGTGATTAGAAGCCATCCCCGGAGGCCCGGGTTCCATTCCCGGCTCTGCCAGAAATTTGAAAAGTGGTACGAGGGCTGGAACGGGGTTCACTCAGCCTCGGGATGTCGGATGAGTAGAGGTTGGTTCCATTCCCACCTCAGCCATCCTGGAAGTGGTTTTCCGCGGTTTCCCACTTATCCTCCAGGCAAATGCCGGGATGGTACCTAACTTAAGGCCACGGTCGCTACCTTCCTTCTTCCTTGTCTTCCCCTTCCAATCTTCCCCCCTCCCCCACAAGGCCCCTGTCCAGCATAGCAGATGAGGCCACCTGGGCGAGGTACTGGTCATTCTCTCCAGTTGTATTCCCCGACCCAATGTCTCACGCTCGCTTATTTAGGGCCTACATAGAACTTTTTCATACAACTTACGCATGCATGCTACCTGAAGCTGCAGTGTGGCGATCTGCACAGCTGCAGTCGAGTGTTGTACTTAGAATTGTTTTCTATACGTTACGCATGCGGAATACGCTCTGAAAGTCCAGTGAAGTGATATGTGGAGACTAAGTTAGGAATGAACGTGATGGGTGAGAATGGAGTAGGATACGTTACCTACGAAAAAGTCTCACTCATCCATACCGGAGGGAGATCGAGATGGCTATGATAGGTTATCTACCTCGTAGTGATAGAAGTGTTTGGAGTGAACGCAGTTCTTGCTACAGTTCAAGTAATTTCCTGTCGTTCCGCAGACGGTACCCGTTGCAGACATGGCTGAATCCCTGGCTCATGTCTTGGAACAGTGTGAACGTGTAATGCTCACGTCACCACACTGTAAGGTCAATGATAGCTGACGACCTGAAAAAGAAACGGTTGGACAGTAGAAGAGAAAACGTCCTGCCTTGCTGACAGTGGATCGACATGGAAGTTAACATAAATAACAAAACGAGGTATAACTGTCGATCCCATGATAAGAAATGACGAGGAAACAAAATGAGAAGTGTATTCATGAACCCACAGAAAATTTATTTCAAGATAAATATCACTTCGATGTTTGTGAACTTTTAAGTTACTGGGAGCCCGAGGTGCCATGCCAAGGGTTCTTTAAAGATTTTAACTTTATCATTTTGTCTGAATTTGTGGCCACGATTCTGAAAAAATCCTTCAGGCAAGCTACTCAATGTTGAAAACAACCTAGGGATATGAACTACAAATTTAAGGTAAATAGAATGTGATAAAGTATGTTAGTTTTATATGTAATGCAATGTGACCAAGATAGTGCTGAGAAGAATAGAAAAGAAAATAGAGGGGAATATGGGAGATGAGCAGTTTGATTTTCGAAAGGGAAGAGGAAAGAGAGGTGCAATTGAACGCCTAAGGATGATTGCAGAAAGGAAGTTAGAAGTGAATAGGGAAATGTATATATGTTTCACTGATTGAGAAAAAGCGTTTGACAGAGTGAACTGGTGCATTCTGAAGAGCATTCTGAAAGATATTTGTCTAGACTGTAAAGACAGGAGACTGATTAAAGAGTTGTATAAGAATCAGAAGGTGGTGGTTAGAGTAAATGAATATGAAACGGAAGAAGTGGGTATCGGAAGAGGAGTGAGACAGGGATGTTGCAGCTCATCTACCCTGTTCAATTTATATGCCGAAAAATTGTTACAGAAGGCCCTGGATAAAGCAAGGGGCGTTGTAGTGGGAGGAGAACCAATACAGACCATAAAATACGCAGATGATGTGGCGGTATTAGCGGAATCAGAAAAGTATCTGCAAGTCATGCTGGGTAACATTGAGAGAGTGGGCAAAGAGTTTGGAATTAACATAAACATTGGGAAGAGTAAGGTGATGACAATAGGAAAGGAGGAGATTACTGTTAATTTAACACGAGCGGGAGAGAAATTGGAAGAAGTAAAGTCATTCACATACTTGGGAAGTTTGTTGACATGGAATGGAAGCTGTACTGGAGAAATAAGAAACAGAATATCTATGGAAAAAGAAGCCTTCGGGAAGGTGAGAGGGCTTTTGACATCTAAGGCAATCTCTATTGATTTATGAGAGAGGTTTGCAGAGAGTTTTGTTTGGTGTGTAGTGTCGTATGGAGCTGAAACATGGGCATTAAGGAAGAAAGAAACAAAGTATTTGGAAAGTTTTGAAATATGATTGTGGAGAAGATTGGAAAAAATGAAATGGACAGATAAAGTGAGAAATTATGAAATGCTAAGAAAAGTAGGAGAAAAGAAAAAACGGTAAGGAAAAAGAAAATATCCTGGTTGGGTCACAAACTACGTAGAAATTGTCTTCAACAGAGGGTGATGGAGAAAAAAGAGATGGAAGAAAGGGAAGATTCACAGAAGAAGAAGAAGACGAAGAAGAAGAAGAAGAAGAAGAAGAAGAAAGTGTGAGATTATATTTATTTATTCCTCAAAATTACAATCCTTCTCTTAATCATTGTTATTGGTGGATTAAATTATCAGTTTGCCTTTTTCTACCACTACGAGCGCTAATGTGAGTCAATGCAGAGTTTCACTTAAGCCCCTATAACTACATTCGGTGTGAAATTTGTGAAAAGATCAGAAAAGGCTGGGGGTATTGAACCAAGGAACACATTACGGAAATAATTAAATAAGTTAATTTGGCTAAGATTTGAATAAAAAAGAAAACGCGTAAAAATCAAGTGATTTAAGCTGTTTTTCCGCAAATGCATTTAGGCCCGAAGTGATTTTCCTAATTTAATATTGCACCCGTCCACCTCCCGAGTCCCAGACTAGCATTTATCTCAGGGGTGTCGGTTCATTATTTAAGTCATCAAATATAAATATAGCGGCATAAATGAACACGGGAATGAACGGAGCAGTTTAAAATTAAAATGGGGAAAACTCGATTGTAAACTTGAATTTAAGGACTCCATGATAGGACTAGGAAGTGACTGTTAACTTTAAAAAGGGTCTCATCTAACTACAATAAAAAGATTATGAGAATGGTTTCCTTTGAAATAATTTGCCAGAAGGAGCAGTTTATTACGCCATCCGACGTACGAAACTTTGATACATTTGGCAACGATATTTAAATTCTCACACATGTTACATAAATAAATCACTTGCTATACCGCAAGTGGTATCAATATGTTGCTGGATTGCTTCTGAAAGAAATTACAAGTGGAGTATAACTTACGGATCGATTCCATTTGAATCGAACCGTTGTTCAAGGATATAGCTTCCTTCTATCGGGAGAACGAGCATAAACCCATGTTACGGTCGGCTTCTCGATTTAACTAAGATGATGTACCCCGGCTATATACAATTTTCCGAGACCGGTACTCGGACTGGGTAATGTTTCTCGTGAATTACGAAAAATGGATTACACGGACAGTTCCTATCTTACGATGTCCAGCTGATGCCATACCATTGAATTAGCATTTATATTTTATTTACACATGATCTGAGATGTTACAAAGTAGCATCAGTAGACTACTGCCACAGATGAGATAACGAGAAGCGGTGGGAAATACCGTGACAATGACCTCCCCTCGCATCGCCAACGAAGTAAACAAACACACCAAGTATTACTGTAACTCGTCCCGTGCGGAAACCGTACAATAACGAGGTAACAAATGACTATAATATTTATCACTCTTATTATTGAAACATAAGAGTAGAGGGATGTTGTCACCAATTAATTCCCTTTCCGGCCCTTAGCGCCCGAAAGCGCCCGACTGTTCATTTAGCCTTCCGGTCCTTAGCGCCCGAAAGCGCCCGGCTGCATTATCTGCATTCGTCTGCGATCTGTGCGATAGTTTTTTATTTTTCTCATCAGTGAAGTGTTTATAAGGCATTTATGAACACGCAGTGCAATCTACAAGTCTTAGGGAATAAAGGAAGAGAGATAATCTGTCTTGACGTTGCCTAGGCAACGGTCTTGAACTTCCGCGAGTTCGGGTCAGCTGTTTCGTCCGTAAACATGGCGCGATTGAATATCGCGTATATTGAAACTGAGCTGAATATGGGCGAAAAATGTGACGCAGAATCCTTGAGTAGGGGAGCAGGTGAATTTTTAATGAGTGAATAATGTATCAATGAAGATAATTTTAGTGATAACAGTGATATGAATGAAAACTAATATCGATAAATCGGACCTGATGGCGATGACACGGCAATTCAGGTAACACAAATATTACGTTTCGTTGCTCCGAATGATTAAATGGATGATGTTGAACCTGCGCACAATTCGGAAAGAGTATTAGGGGGAAGAGATTGTTTTTACGTATGTTAGGAGGAGAAAAACTATTCAGTGACATAGCCTATTGAGCATATAACAATGCAGCCTTCAAACAGTCGCATTCCGGTAAGATAAAAACAGAATAGGAAGACCCTTGCCAAGATGAAATAAAATCTTATATACATGGGCATCATTCCACTTCCAAAATCACGTGATTATTGGTTTTGAGGGATTCAGACAACATGGGAATGTGACAAATGCAGACTGTCTCTGTGTCGAGTATCACGAGGAGTGGGGGGGGGGGGAACATATTATGACTCAATAAACAGAGAAATGGATGTGATAGTATATTTTCTAATGTTATTGAAACTTTGAATTCATTGTGACCAATAGTTTTTACTGTATTTAACTTTTTCTGAAACAATCCGGTCTGTTTCAGTTTTTGCTAAATAATAGGTTGAAACCTGGGGATAAGCGGAGTGAAAATGCGGGCGGGAAAGGGTTAATTCACTATCGTCAGAATATTCATGAAATTATCATCCTTGAAATTATTATTATTATTATTATTATTATTATTATTGATATTATTATTATTACTCAACGGTTCCTGGCACTGTCACGTTTGATTAATATCGTCATTATTATGCGGGATGCAAACACAAATGGTTATTACTGCTATTATTATTAGTATATCCCCCTTGTGGTTATTATTATTATTAATGAAGAGGTGACTCCAAATTTTATTATTATTATTAACGTCACTCAAGATTATTATTATTATTAATGAACCGATCACTTCCGCCAAAATGCATTAAGATATCGGTCGCAATTATAATTATTTCACTAATCAACCAACGGCATCATTACTGTTATTATTATGACAATTATTATTAAGCTGACCGCGATGATTTAACATCGTCCTTACATTATTATTATTATTATTAGCGTATTCTCCCAATAATGGAAGACGTTAAGCAAACAACTCAATCAAGCTTTCTTTGGGTTCTTCTTGTTCTTCCAAAAGGCTTTCATTCTCTCTGAGAAGGCTTGTTTACGTTCTTCCGACCATTTCGGTCTGCACTGTTTTTGCTTTGGTTGCTCTGATGTAACTTCCCACTTGTTGACTTTGTGTCTGAAGGTGTCTCTTTCTAAAATGGTCCTTACATTATTATTATTATTATTATTATTATTATTATTATTATTATTATTATTATATCGGTTGCATATTCTCATTTAGATTCCCGTTTAACATCTTTATCAACGCTCAATTAATTAAGGCGGTCCAATAATTTATCTGCAATATTTATTATTATTATTATCACGACATCATGATTGTCATCGCTCGTCATTACAATGATTACACTATACGATCATTTATGTGGACTCTGAACTCTCATTATCCTTAGATCCGTAGTATCTCAACGAATAGCGGTGCAGTCTATTTATTTCGTACATGCTGTCACGGGTTCGAATTCTACCCGCTACGTAACTCAGTATTTCTCTGTGACACTGCCCGTACATTTTACACTCATTTACATCCTAAGTGTCTCTCGTACGGAATTTATATCCCTTTCTATCTCAATATTCCTTGATTAATTTATTTCTCACAGAATTATCAACTGACTTATTTATTCACTTCTGACATCGTACGACCTTTTATTATCTGACTGCAGATTCTTTAACTTTTTCTATCTCATTTCGATCTACGCCTTAGTTCGTTCTCCACAAATAATCGTAACATTTTGAAATTATATTTACCAAAATTTGACAATCATGGTTTCGTAATATTAGTCCTACGTGTTCCGGCTAATGAATTGCAACTTTAAGACACGACATTTATACGTAAAAATATATTGGACCGTAATTTAAACCACACGTTCATTAACATGTACGGATTATTAGCACCGATCTTAAATTTCAATATTATTAATTTATCAAATTAAATTACCACACTCTTTAATTCCGAATTAAAAACGACCTCCCGTCATTAAATGATTCCCGACAAACTCAACACCTGATCACTTAAATTTATTATTACGCACGGCTCACTAAATTTCCGATATCACATGAATTATTATTATATCCAATTTATAAAAAAAATATTCTTCTTAAAAAAAAGTAGTTTTATTTTATTTATTATTATTAATTTAAAAAAAAATTTCGCCTGTTACACGGTAGTCCACGTTTACTATGTTTAACGCATAACCCCTTTTACAACTTCGATTTATTTTGGCACTAATCAATCCAGATATGATTTACTTGGAAATTTTATTATTATTATCGCTTCTCCCAAATTTAACAACTTCACTTTGAAAATATGAACATACTAATCAACAACAAAACACAACTGGTATGACGAGGCTGGACTTTCCTTCAATGTCATTACATAGCTCGTTAAAACGACAAACAGAAAAGCACATATCGGGTCTATTTAACTATAATAACCAAAATGAAATGTAAAGAAAATTATTCTTGACTACAAAGAAATTATGAATGCATGCATGACTTAACGTACTACCCTATATCTACAAAATTTACATCTCCAACAAACTGAATACATAAAAAGACCCGATTATTTACATTGTTATTATTTACTACTGTCCGTGCTACAAATTTAGGATGGGGTCGTTAAGCGACTCATCTTGTTACAGAAGGTAACCAAGTCTAATCAAATTATTCCCATTTTCCCATCACGATAACATTTCCCAAATATTATTTACATTATGTACTCATCTTAGTTTCTCGGTATTCCATTACAGCTTTGCAGATGAGAGGCTCCTTTCGGCCCCTCTCTGCATTTTACTCCTCCATTCTTGATGGCGTAGTTCCACAAAAGATTTCCTGGCACATTACCATTTTACACTAATACCTTAGTTATCACAAAACTTCACCATTGACAACGTTAACACTGAACACTTTAACTTTTATACAACAAATTAATATCCTAGACCCAAAAATGTAATATTTACACTATTTTAATCTTCGTCCAATTACCGCACAATGGACCTGGACACGTACGACGAGGTGTCAAATTTTTCGCCCGTCGCGATTTATGTCGTCCGACGCGATACGCCCGTTTCATACGGCACTCTTGAAGTGTTCATGATAGCGGTTCGAAATTCCAAAGTACAGGCTATTATTCCCTTAAAGTACTGTTCGTCACACAGTATGTTATTTACGTACTTATTGTGGTACAATTTATATTACTCTCTTACAGTGCAATTAATTTACTTCACTGATATTTATAACTGACAAACACTGTCCTACGTTAACTATTTCCAGGTCATGTTGCTTGAGCGCGATCACATTTTTAAACACTGGCGGGTGCTCGCGCCATTAAATGTTGAGTTACTGTACGCCCGTAGAATTCTAAGTTAGCTGCGACCGACGGTTCAGCTCCAGAGATTCATTTCAAGTGTGTTGGCGAGGATCCCTTGTCCCGTATATATGGATGAAGCTTTCCCTCGCGGATTCATTGACGTCATACCCCTGAGGGAGGGGGTGGATTTTTAATATCGGTACTTGCACTCCGAATTGGACGTTAAAATTTATATCAAATTAATCCACTCCGCTAGCATATTTGCTGGATTAAATATGAACTCCTAACGATCACAGATTTAGGAGATACGGGTGGATTTAGCTCCTCACATTTCGCGCCTTTGGAAGCGTCCCTTACAACGTGGTCTTCGTCCAGCCAATGACATTCAAGCTGTCTGGTTTCCAAGAAATCCAGCCTTCAATTTATTTCATTTGCCAATAATTATTGATTATTTTTCCATGCGTGACATCGAATAAATTCATTACGTCGATCCGTGTATTCACAATAATTTATTACTGATTATTTTTGAAGTTACGAGAATATCTCATCCATCATTCCTTAAGATGGTATCCCTGGGTCTTCCATCAACTTTTATCGATTGGTCGGCAAGCGGTCACGTGATTTAAATCTCCACCTGCCCGAACCTAGGCTAGCGAATGTCCTCGCAACCGCTGTAGTTTTCCATGACGTCACGGAATATCCGTCCTGCCAAAAATATCCCAGCGCATTACTCGTGTTGCGAGCTTCCTTTGTGTCACCTATCCCTTTCCCTTTCTGACCAAGACTTATTTGTGGACTTGTATTTTCCTGTTCGCCAACTAATGAGATCCCCTGCTGTGAAGTAGCTAAATGTTGTTGTGTCGAGCTAAGCCTCACGGCTCCAGTTTGTCGCGTACAAGACCTATTATTTCAACCAAGCTTGTACGGAATAAGTTTTCTGTATTTCAATAAATGTACCATATATTATTTTATCAATCAAATCATGACTGACTATGGACCTAAGTCGCTCGGGTTCATCTTCCTCTTGCCCAGGTAAAAAATCTAGTGTGCATCATGAGATTTTTTAAATGATGTGTTCATATCATCACTATCATGATTTGACATCGGATCCGCTGTTCTGCGACGGCTATTGATTTCATCTCTCAACATCTGGTTCCTGAATCTTAACTCATCGTTCTGTCTTTCGATTTGATGGATCGTATTGACAAATTCCTGCACGTCTCTGTCTATCTCTCCACACTCTGGACATGGCCTTGCTTCAATTGGTGTGGGGATTACTTGGACTTCTTCTTCCCTTCCGTCTTCTTCTTCATCTTCTTCTTCGACATCATCTTCTTCCGGCTCGTCATCTGCTTCCTCCCGTTCATACTCCGCTCCTACTCACATCCTTTTGTTTCCTTGTCCCGAATCGAACGTCGGTGCATTTGGGTTCAAGTCGCTGCCCCCTTTTCTTGCTCTTTGGAATTGCAAGCTCTCCGCTCCTGTCGCTTCCTCATCACGGCCTCGATCATGAATCGCCTCCTTCCATTTTCTCTTGTTCAGCTCTTCTATGTACCGCCTAGACTCTTGATATCTGTCATCCTTCTCCTGACGAGATCCTCCCTGGTAATATCTCGGGTTCCCTTGATTTCTAGATGGATACGGCCTATAATTATTTCTCTGGAATCCACGGTATCCCCTGTCAGCTCGAAATTGACCTTGGTTGGCTTGCCGGTTGCCTTCCGCAAATTCCTAGGTCTCGTCCATTGTAGCGGCTTCCGTTCCGTATTATATGCTCGACGAGGTTCCGGGTCAGTACTAGTTCCCTGGTTCTTAGTTTTAGTGGTCTTTGGTTCGGTTGTCCGTTCGATATTGTTCACCAGTTGGTCCCTGCTCCTAATTTGTCTCGGGTTCGAATGATGCGTTGTGAGGTCTAATTGGCGCAACAAAGCCTCCGCTTGGACAGCCGTCTGGACATTTGGCGCTATCATCATTCGTTGGACCTCGAATGGCAATTGTTTTCCAATGGCGCTAATCAATTCTGTTTCGTTCATTGGGTTATCAAGCTCTCGTAGCTTGTGAAATTGTGCCACAAAGTAATCTGAGAATTTCGTGGGTGAAGATATTGAATATCGTCTGGAGTATACTTTCAGCCTTAACTCCTGCTGTTCCTGAATGCTCCAGAATTTTTGGAGAAAAGCCTGCCGAAATCCTTCAAAGTCTTCAAAGGTATACAAGAAAGCCCTGAACCATACAGCTGGTGCTCCGTCTAGGAATTTCTCGACTGTTCGCAGTTGTCGCTCTACTGGTATCTTATTTTCATTTATATAACCGGCGATTTCCCGGATGAAACCTTTCGGGTTGATATGCCCACGGGCATCGAACCTTGGTGGTTTGTCATCAGACATTTTAATAACATGTACCACCGATGTCGGGATAGCATTCGATGATGTAGACGACCCATCTCTGTTCTCAAACTTGAAACCGTTCGTGTCAGCTTGGGATAGGCCCCCTTTCTTATGAATCCCCTGGTTATCATGGGGTTCGTATTCACGGTATTGGAAGTTAAAGTCTTGGCTAGACGCTGACGGTTCCAACCTAGCCTTCAACATCTCCAAGTCTTTTCGGATGTCATCCATTCCGTCGGGATTACTACTTGACATTTCTTTAGTGCCGGAATTTTGCCCATTATACGCCTTGCACTGTTCTACTAAGCGAACTTCCGTGTCGGCAAATGATTGCCCTGTTCAATTAGGTCTTCCGTCCGCTGGAATAACGCTAAGTTTGCGTCTTCGCACTTGGTTATTCTCTGGCTACGGTCTTCTAAATTTACAGTTAGCTCCTCGACTTTGTTTTTCAGTCCTGCTACGATTACAAGTGTACGTGCAACTTCCCCACGTAACTCGTTCATGCCATTTCATGCTTGTCCAAGGTGCCAGCTATCTGCGCGCATTTTTCTTCTACTTGTCCCCGGACGATGTCATTCTCCATCCGACATTCATCCCGAATTTCCTCTATAAGTGATTCTATGTCTTGTCTGTCAGTTAATCGTAGAGCGGCGTGTTCCTTGACACTAGCGTTCAATTTCTCCTTAATTTCTGCCCGCTCCATTTGAGCCTCATCTCTAACGCGGTCAACCCTTTCATTAATGATGTTAATGTATGAATCCATGTGCCCTTTTAATTCATCTTTCGCGAAGTGACATGCTTCCTGGACTTGAGTTAATTTGTCCCTAAGTTCCTGTCCCATCGCTACGCTTGCGGCCTGAACTGCATCTATTTGTGCCTTCAGTTCTGTTTTATTTACTTCGCACGCAGCCTGTACTTGGTCTATTTTGTTCTCTAGTGAAACACTCGCGGCCTGTACTTTATCTATTTTATTCTCTACCGAAACACTATTAGTCTGTAATTGATCTAACCTACGTTCCATTGGACCAATACTTGCAGCCAACGCTTGCATTAAGTCCTCTAACGTGAGAGCTTTCACCTCTCCCAGTCCATCTACCACTATGTCCTGGGGTCGCTCCCCACCGTCGTCAGACATTATAATTTTTCTTGAGAAAGCAAAGGGCCGATCGGCCTCTCACCTTGCTGCACACGAAGGAATACGCTATTGGGTCTAGGCCCTATCCTATGATATTATACCCCTACACTAACTTTCATTTAACAAAAAAAAATTGACTTTAAAACTTGTTTACATTTGCACGTCATTCACTTTGAATGCTGGCTTGCGCCTAAGATTTCACAATAAACTGCTCCAATATAACAAAAACAACAACATTAAAAACAACGATGAAGTTGGAAATATTCTGCCCTGAAATACGTTAATTTTAATTTATACCATCTCAACCTCTTTTTAAATACTAACTTGAACTGGTGCTCAGTAATATTTTTACCATTTCAAGCCTTCCTACATAAATGTTTATAATATTCATCTCATGTCCAATGACATTTAAATGGAGTCCTGAATTACCAAAATAATATTAAATTTCATATGGGAAAAAGAGAAACATCAAATCTTCGAGCTTATTGAATTTTGAATCATTGCCTAACTTGAAGAGATTAGCAATGGATTATATTAATAAACTAGTCAAATCTAGTCCCGTTTGAAACTAACCTTACTCTAGCATGATATTACGTTACAAGTGAACACACTCTTGACCGTGATGCGGTCATCAATTATTTAAATCAAAAATTAAAAATATAAAATTTGAAAAAAAATGTATAAAAAAATTTACAATTGATTAGCAACGATATTGGCCTCTTTAGAATGCAAACAAGCTTCCCAGTGGGCACACAGTAAAGCCTCACTTTAAACCAGCCATATTGCTTCTGGCCCAACTGTAACATGTCCTACAATTGGTCACCATTTTACTGATGTCAACCAACATGACTCGTAGTTCTTCCCTTCATTTGTTAGGCCCTCTCTGCCGTTCTTAAAGCACCACGTTGGGCAAGCCATTTTACACCCATCCACCTCCCGAGTCCCAGACTAGCATTTATCTCAGGGGTGTCGGTTCATTATTTATGTCATCAAATATAAATATAGCGGCATAAATGAACACGGGAATGAACGGAGCAATTTAAAATTAAAATGGGGAAAACTCGATTGTAAACTTGAATTTAAGGACTCCATGATAGGACTAGGAAGTGAATGTTAACTTTAAAAAGGGTCTCATCTAACTACAATAAAAAGATTATGAGAATGGTTTCCTTTGAAATAATTTGCCAGAAGGAGCAGTTTATTACGCCATCCGACGTACGAAACTTTGATACATTTGGCAACGATATTTAAATTCCCACACATGTTACATAAATAAATCACTTGCTATACCGCAAGTGGTATCAATATGTTGCTGGATTGCTTCTGAAAGAAATTACAAGTGGAGTATAACTTACGGATCGATTCCATTTGAATCGAACCGTTGTTCAAGGATATAGCTTCCTTCTATCGGGAGTCCGAGCATAACCCATGTTACGGTCGGCTTCTCGATTTAACTAAGATGATGTACCCCGGCTATATACAATTTTCCGAGGCCGGTACTCGGACTGGGTAATGTTTCTCGTGAATTACGAAAAATGGATTACACGGACATTTCCTATCTTACGATGTCCAACTGATGCCATACCATTGAATTAGCATTTATATTTTATTTACACATGATCTGAGATGTTACAAAGTAGCCTCAGTAGACTACTGCCACAGATGAGATAACGAGAAGCGGTGGGAAATACCGTGACAATGACCTCCGCTCGCATCGCCAGCGAAGTAAACAAACACACCAAGTATTACTGTAACTCGTCCCGTGCGGAAACCGTACAATAACGAGGTAACAAATGACTATAATATTTATCACTCTTATTATTGAAACATAAGAGTAGAGGGATGTTGTCACCAATAAATTTAATTCACTATCGTCAGAATATTCATGAAATTATCATCCTTGAAATTATTATTATTATTATTATTATTATTATTATTATTATTATTATTATTATTATTATTATTATTGATATTATTATTATTACTCAACGGTTCCTGGCACTGTCACGTTTGATTAATATCGTCATTATTATGCGGGATGCAAACACAAATGGTTATTACTGCTATTATTATTAGTATATCCCTCTTGTGGTTATTATTATTATTATTAATGAAGAGGTGACTCCAAATTTTATTATTATTATTAACGTCACTCAAGATTATTATTATTATTAATGAACCGATCACTTCCGCCAAAATGCATTAAGACATCGGTCGCAATTATAATTATTTCACTAATCAACCAACGGCATCATTACTGTTATTATTATGACAATTATTATTAAGCTGACCGCGATGATTTAACATCGTCCTTACATTATTATTATTATTATTATTATTATATCGGTTGTATATTCTCATTTAGATTCCCGTTTAACATCTTTATCAACGCTCAATTAATTAAGGCGGTCCAATCATTTATCTGCAATATTTATTATTATTATTATCACGACATCATGATTGTCATCGCTCGTCATTACAATGATTACACTATACGATCATTTATGTGGACTCTGAACTCTCATTATCCTTAGATCCGTAGTATCTCAACGAATAGCGGTGCAGTCTATTTATTTCGTACATGCTGTCACGGGTTCGAATTCTACCCGCTACGTAACTCAGTATTTCTCTGTGACACTGCCCGTACATTTTACACTCATTTACATCCTAAGTGTCTCTCGTACGGAATTTATATCCCCTTCTATCTCAATATTCCTTGATTCATTTATTTCTCACAGAATTATCAACTGACTTATTTATTCACTTCTGACATCGTACGACCTTTTATTATCTGACTGCAGATTCTTTAACTTTTTCTATCTCATTCCGATCTACGCCTTAGTTCGTTCTCCACAAATAATCGTAACATTTTGAAATTATATTTACCAAAATTTGACAATCATGGTTTCGTAATATTAGTCCTACGTGTTCCGGCTAATGAACTGCAACTTTAAGACACGACATTTATACGTAAAAATATATTGGACCGTAATTTAAACCACACGTTCATTAACATGTACGGATTATTAGCACCGATCTTAAATTTCAATATTATTAATTTATCAAATTAAATTACCACACTTATTAATTCCGAATTAAAAACGACCTCCCATCATTAAATGATTCCCGACAAACTCAACACCTGATCACTTAAATTTATTATTACGCACGGCTCACTGAATTTCCGATATCACATGAATTATTATTATATCCAATTTATAAAAAAATATCTTCTTCAAAAAAAGTAGTTTATTTTATTTATTATTATTATTAATTTAAAAAAATTAATTTTCGCCTGTTACACGGTAGTCCACGTTTACTATGTTTAACGCATAAACCCTTTTAAACTTCGATTTATTTTGGCACTAATCAATCCAGATATGATTTACTTGGAAATTTTATTATTATTATCGCTTCTCCCAAATTTAACAACTTCACTTTTAAAATATGAACATACTAATCAACAACAAAACACAACTGGTATGACGAGGCTGGACTTTCCTTCAATGTCATTACATAGCTCGTTAAAACGACAAACAGAAAAGCATATATCGGGTCTATTTAACTATAATAACCAAAATGAAATGTAAAGAAAATTATTCTTGACTACAAAGAAATTATGAATGCATGCATGACTTAACGTACTACCCTATATCTACAAAATTTACATCTCCAACAAACTGAATACATAAAAAGACCCGATTATTTACATTGTTATTATTTACTACTGTCCGTGCTACAAATTTAGGATGGGGTCGTTAAGCGACTCATCTTGTTACAGAAGGTAACCAAGTCTAATCAAATTATTCCCATTTTCCCATCACGATAACATTTCCCAAATATTATTTACATTATGTACTCATCTTAGTTTCTCGGTATTCCATTACAGCTTTGCAGATGAGAGGCTCCTTTCGGCCCCTCTCTGCATTTTACTCCTCCATTCTTGATGGCGTAGTTCCACAAAAGATTTCCTGGCACATTACCATTTTACACTAATACCTTAATTATTACGATACTTCACCATTGACAACGTTAACACTGAACACTTTATCTTTTATACAGCACATTAATATCCTAGACCCAAAAATTTAATATTTACACTATTTTAATCTTCGTCCAATTACCGCACAATGGACCTGGACACGTACGACGAGGTGTCAAATTTTACGCCCGTCGCGATTTATGTCGTCCGACGCGATACGCCCGTTTCATACGGCACTCTTGAAGTGTTCATGATAGCGGTTCGAAATTCCAAAGTACAGGCTATTATTCCCTTAAAGTACTGTTCGTCACACAGTATGTTATTTACGTACTTATTGTGGTACAATTTATATTACTCTCTTACAGTGCAATTAATTTACTTCACTGATATTTATAACTGACAAACACTGTCCTACGTTAACTATTTCCAGGTCATGTTGCTTGAGCGCGATCACATTTTTAAACACTGGCGGGTGCTCGCGCCATTAAATGTTGAGTTACTGTACGCCCGTAGAATTCTAAGTTAGCTGCGACCGACGGTTCAGCTCCAGAGATTCATTTCAAGTGTGTTGGCGAGGATCCCTTGTCCCGTATATATGGATGAAGCTTTCCCTCGCGGATTCATTGACGTCATACCCCTGAGGGAGGGGGTGGATTTTTAATATCGGTACTTGCACTCCGAATTGGACGTTAAAATTTATATCAAATTAATCCACTCCGCTAGCATATTTGCTGGATTAAATATGAACTCCTAACGATCACAGATTTAGGAGATACGGGTGGATTTAGCTCCTCACATTTCGCGCCTTTGGAAGCGTCCCTTACAACGTGGTCTTCGTCCAGCCAATGACATTCAAGCTGTCTGGTTTCCAAGAAATCCAGCCTTCAATTTATTTCATTTGCCAATAATTATTGATTATGTTTCCATGCGTGACATCGAATAAATTCATTACATCGATCCGTGTATTCACAATAATTTATTACTGATTATTTTTGAAGTTACGAGAATATCTCATCCATCATTCCTTAAGATGGTATCCCTGGGTCTTCCATCAACTTTTATCGATTGGCCAGCAAGCGGTCACGTGATTTAAATCTCCACCTGCCCGAACCTAGGCTAGCGAATGTCCTCGCAACCGCTGTAGTTTTCCATGACGTCACGGAATATCCGTCCTGCCAAAAATATCCCAGCGCATTACTCGTGTTGCGAGCTTCCTTTGTGTCACCTATCCCTTTCTCTTTCTGACCAAGACTTATTTGTGGACTTGTATTTTCCTGTTCGCCAACTAATGAGATCCCCTGCTGTGAAGTAGCTAAATGTTGTGTTGTCGAGCTAAGCCTCACGGCTCCAGTTTGTCGCGTACAAGACCTATTATTTCAACCAAGCTTGTACGGAATAAGTTTTCTGTATTTCAATAAATGTACCATATATTATTTTATTAATCAAATCATGACTGACTATGGACCTAAGGCACTCGGGTTCAATATATTTTTAGTTTGATAGAGTCATGCAAGACTAACAATGTGTATCTATTCCGGGCCATTTAGCCCTTCAGATTTCTTCACGATTCAGGAAATTGCTTAATTTAACGTTTTTCGTATTAAGGGGCCACCTAAGGAATGTTTTCAATATTAACATTCTATGAAATCCATCTCAGTCCAAATTACGACTTATTTTATCTTCTGTTGTACTGAGCGCTTTGGGCTGGAAGGCAACTTTGAAACTGAGCTTTCAATGCTTTAGAAGGAAATGTGGGAATGCATAGCAAACAGAGTCTTATGGAAGTGGACACAGTGGACTGAGCGCTAGAAGCCTATAATGAAGACTTACTTAAAAATTAACTTTCTTTCAAATCGAACACTAACTAATATTGAAACACTCCAGGTATCTGTGTTACTGCTGGAATGTTTGGGAAATCAGATTGTAATTTCCTTCCCAAAGTCCACATTAGTCCGATCAGTTTATTGACCGTTTGACAGGATGATTACTCATGTGATGATATCAGTACGATTGGCATCAGCAAACAATACACATGTCGGGTAATACTCTCAAAGCCCGCTATTAACTACTAAGTACTGTATTTAATTGACGTAGAAATGCTAATAGGTTATTAAAGGTAATTTTACAATAATATACAAGCAAATCGGTCTCTAATATTGTGTTGGTGCAGAGGGCTTTGAGTCATGAGCACCCGACCATTGATTCTTTCTCTTGGACATAAGTATTACAATAATATACGAATAGATCGGTCTCTGATGTTATGTTGGAGTAGAGGGCTTTAATTAGTATATACATTCTGTTAGGCATTGGAAACTGATGGTGTCAGTTGTTCTGGTAGGAACAAATACAGTACCGGTCATAACTTTAACACTTATGTATAGTATTACTAATTACGGAGTATATTTACAAGAATTTTCAACAAATCATAGCTGTAAATAAGTGCTATAATTAAGTACGTAAAATATTCTTGTCCGCCTCCGTAGTGTAGTGGTTAGTATGATTAGCTGCCACCCCTGGAGGCCGGGGTTCGATTTCCGGCTCTGCCACGAGATTTGAAAAGTGGTACGAGGGCTGGAACGAGAGGTCAATTGAGTAGAGGTGGATTAGATTCTCACCTCACTTCCCTCTTCCTTATCTATCCCTTTCAAAACTCGCCACCCCCCCCCCCCCCCCGCAAAGCCCCTGTTCAGCATAGCAGGTGAGGCCACCTGGGCGAGGTACTGGTCATCCTTCCCATTTTTATCCCACGACCCAGAGTCTGAAGCTCCAGGACACTGCCCTTGAGGCGGTAGAGATGGGATCCCTCGGTGAGTCCGTGGCAAAAACCGACCCTGGATGGTAAACAGATAAAGAAGAAGAAGAGAAGAAGAAATATTCGGACCGGTCTGTATCGGAGTCATGGCTGCAATACGTACCACGAAGTAAGGTTCCTTGTTAGTTTGGTTTTGAAATGTTTCTACAAAAGGGGCAGTAGATGTGCTCGAGTTGTGGCACTAGATCGCTTTAACTTTGTGAAGTTCCCGATAAAACATTTGACCCACAACACTTGTCGTTTTGAAACTTTTCGAATTTTGATGAGCCGCTATATCACCTCGAATGTCTGTTTAAATAAATTTGAATCAATTCATTGCCCATTTTCACGACATTTATAGTTACTCAAATGAATTTTCAAGCTAAGAGGAAAGCAGATAAGACAACTTATTGTCGTGATCGAGTTAGCGGTGACATACTGGGCATCGAACCAAGCTTAATTCAGTTTACTATATTTCGAACTTTATTCAAAGCGTATGAATTTGTGCAGATTTATTTGTTACATAGTAACGTTTAGAAATTGAAATGTACTTTTATTTGATAGTTCTGACGGAAGTCAACTGATCTGCTTATTTATTCCCTAACCCTTGAGATGTTCCCTGTTTGATCGCCGTACAAGTCAGTGAGACTCCACACGACGTGCTACAAAGCTGGACTCCACAACTTCATTAACTTGGCCGCGCGGCAGGGAGAATTTTATACCTGAGCATTGTGGCACTACTGGCGTCATACCGAGGTAAGTTTCTTGTAATCGCACGCGTTGTCGAGAAATTATTTCGGTTTGAAACGTCCGTGTTTCTCTAAGTGCGGTTTTGTAATTATCGACGGATTCCACGTCGAAAAATAAATAAATATGCACCTGATGGTCTCATTAAGAAAAGACAACAGTGGTTCCGTCTTGGCACGTAATTATATTCCTCGCGATTGTGCGGGAGTTTTGACATAAATAAGTAATGGGCGTCATCCGAAAATTTGTGTAATGGAAGTAGTTTAAAAAAATTACAATTGGCTTTACGTTGCACCGACCTATAGATAGGTCTTATGGCGACGATGGGATAGGAAAGGCCTAAGAGTGAGGAGAAAACACCCGCGGCCTTAATTAATCTACAGCTCTAACATTTGCCTGGTGTGAAAATGGGCAATCCCGGAAAACCATCTTCAGGCCTACCGACAGTGGGGCTCTAACCCACTATTTCCTCGATGCAAGCTCACAGCTGCGCGCCCCTAACCGCACGGCCAATTCGCCCAATAACGGAAGTAGTGTATGTAACAAAATGTGTGATGGAAGTGTAACCTAGCAACCGTGCAGACTGTGTTGTAAAGTACGCATGAATGGTCAGACAATGTTACCTAGCACTCGAGCAGGCTGTATGTAAGGTATGGAAGGATAATCAGAGGATGTTACCTAGCACTCGAGCAGGCTGTATGTAAGGTGTCGAAGGATAATCAGACGACGTTACCTAGCACTCGAGCAGGCTGTATGTAAGGTGTGGAAGGATAATCAGAGGATGTTACCTAGCACTCGAGCAGGCTGTATATAAGGTATGGAAGGATAATCAGAGGATGTTACCTAGCACTCGAGCAGGCTGTATGTAAGGTGTGGACGGATGGTCAGACAATGTTACCTAGCACTCGAGCAGGCTGTATGTAAGGTATGGAAGGATAATCAGAGGATGTTACCTAGCACTCGAGCAGGCTGTATGTAAGGTATGGAAGGATAATCAGAGGATGTTACCTAGCACTCGAGCAGGCTGTATGTAAGGTGTGGAAGGATAATCAAAGGATGTTACCTAGTACTCGAGCAGGCTGTATGTAAGGTGTGGATGGATGGTCAGGCGATGATACCTAGCAACCGAGTATTCTATGTTTTATGGCTAGTGGTCATCTGAAACTATCAACCTTTGATTGAGAGACATATGTCATATTTAGGATAATTTTATTTTCTTACTTTATTGATAGCGTTTTGATTGCTATCAGGTTCTCAACGATGTTTATTAATGCTGCGAACGTTGGCTGCGAATACTTTGCAGGTAGTCATCCCAGCTCTCAGTGGATTAATAGCGTGGCATGTCGCTAGTAGACGAATAAGTTTGACTGAAGTTATAAAGGTAGGGGAGATCATAATCTGAATATAAAGTTCATGTTCAAATCCCTCTGCACTAGCACGTCTAATTAATGCCCTTTCAGGATGTTAAGTGGCTATACAGACAGGATCTATAAATGGGGACAGTGATCTTTTACTCTGAAAATGAGTGTTCTAATACTCATATGGAGTTCTGGTAACTGTAACATTGTTCACTTCTTAGATTTGTGTCCCATAGACAGAATTTATATATTCAACGATAGAAAAAAATCTGGTTATCTGATACGTCCTGTAGTGGTTGCTGTTAGAGGGCCAAGAAAACTAGAAATAGGCCTATATAGTGTATAATAAAGTATTTTCCTATCGGTTTATTGACAATGTTTTCAGTAATCTTTTACTAAATTGGAAATTGAGTCAATTTTATACCTGCCGGTAGAAACCTTAAAACACGTAACCCAGTAATCAGACATTCTCAGTAAAGCTACAGAACAAATTCGCTGACATTTTAATTGGATTTGGTTCGAAAGGTAATTAGCTGTGTAAATTAACCTTTAGATTGGCTCCACATATTCGAATAATATACGGGATAAATGAATATAACTAATTTTAGGCCATGCAGAAAAAAATATATTCATTTGAAAATTACATTAAGAAGGCGCAAATGAGGGTTGCACTTAACGATGGTGTGTAACGGTTTTAGCAGGACATGAAAGAGAACGCGTGTAAATCTCAGGTATAACACTCTGATTACCTGATTGCAGAACTAGAAAGGTCAAAAGGAAAATAGCCCCATTTGGCCTATTTTATTTCCGGTAAACTTGTAGCGTTATGAAATTCTTGCAAACGTTGTGGTGGGAAGACTTCGGTGTAAGGAGGCGAGCTACTCTACTAAGAGTTATTTTCCGAGCTGTCAGTGAAGAGGTAGTGTAGAATGACAAAAGGAAGTAAATAACTACGAATGGATATTTTTTAATTGTAGGAAGGATCATAATATGAAAATAAATTTGGTATTCAAGAGAAAGCATCTTTAGCGACCGAGGCCTACGGCAGCGACTAATGTGTTTTTTTTTGTTGCTATTTTACTTTACGTGGCGCCGACACAGATAGGTCTTATGGCGACAATGGGATAGGAAAGGCCAAGGAATATGAAGGAAGCAGCCGTGGCCGTAAGTAAGGTACAGACTCAGCATTTGGCTGGTGTGAAAATTGGAAACCACGGAAAACCATCTTCAGGACTGCCGACAGTGGGGTTCGAACCCACTATTTCGCCCGGTACCGACTAATGTCACGACACTGACAGTAGAGTTTCTGTTTGTACGAATCCAGAGCTGCAGCATTTTTGGCGACCACGACCTACGGTAACGGCTAATATGACGTCACATCAACATTTCCATTGAAGGTGCTGGACTCGAACACTTGGTGGTGTCGACTATCACCAAGATGTCAAGTTGAGCCTTGGAATGCCAAATGCTACAAAATGCTGAGTAACATGAGCTCAGGAAAACATTTGTTTATTCAGTGGAGTGGAGAGACGTGGACGTTGAATGCCGTATTCAGGCTTTTCTAATGTGGTGTTGGAGGTGCCTGCTTTACAGATCGGATTACAATAGTTCTTACTGCTTGGGCGTCTTCGTGAAATGCAACTCGCCAGAATTGGTCACGGAAGACATCATGGAAGGAAGACTTGAGGGCAAGAAACAAAGAGGAAAGCCACGGCACATTTTACTAGACCAACTGAAACAAGACGTGGGAGTTCGCAATTTTGTGCACTTAAAAGGGAGGAAGTGAGAACTGAAGAGCTGCTATTACAGGTGCAAACCAGCCACTTGACTGATATACTGTAAATTAACATTTTAATGATGATTCTTGTGTAAGGAGATAGGATCCTCGTTGTCACGAAGCTACGGTCTCCTCCGGTTAAGAACCGCTGAGGAGCCATCCCATTTAGTCACCTCTTATGATAGACAGGGGATTATGTATTTGTAACGGTAGCACGGTATCTCACTAGTTGCATCAAAACCCTTTAACGTCCGAAAGTAGTGAAATCTTTCGGTGACAAGCTTAACTCTACTATGGCCGCGTAATTTACTGTTGTATCACAAGATGTCACTACTGTTGAATGATGTCTATATTAGGTGGTCCAGCATGGGCCACTACTGTCTCTTGATGTAATGATCAACCAATCAACTTTCTACCTTGTGATGTCTCTATCTACCTATCAGGCTAATGCCTCTTTACGACATTTTCTACCAATCAACACCCATTCCGTCCCTTTCTATAGAGCGAGTTTGACTTCAGTATGAGTGTCTTGATCTGAACTTCAGGAGTGCAACATCTCCTCCTGGGAGACGGCGGTCCAACGAAGCAACTCCGCCGACACCACCACCACCACCAGTACCTCAGTCCAACGCCAGTTGCGTTATCAGAGGAGTCAACCCGGCCATCCCCTCGGAAATCATCACACAGGAAATACGGCGATCAGGACTCAACCTAAAGAAAGCAGCCAGGATCCACAACACAGCCGGGCCCACCTATATGGTGCGGCTCCTTCTCCACCAACCCGAAGATGCACAAAGGCTAATACAGCAAGGGATCCGGATCTTCGGAAAACAACACCGGGTGGAACACTCTAGCTCCAATCCTCAACCACCCACCCACCCTAACCCTAACCCTAACCCACCACGGAACCTTCCCCGCCTCCCCCACCAACTTAGCCCACCTAATAACTCTAACCTTCTCCTCTTACTACTCACTTCCCTCGTCAATATCACCTCCTTCTACCAACAAACTATTCACCTTCTCCTATCCAACAACCCCACTTTTAATTAAAATCTGTGTAACTTGTAACTAAAGTAACAAGAATCAATAAAAAGCACGAGAGCAGATGCTGCACCTTAGCCAAGAGGCCACATCACTTGGTCCTTGGCGGTCGAGGCTGGCGTAGTAGTGGCTGCTAGGCAAGGCAGAATCTTTCCTATTATGTAGCTGTACCAACGTGTCATGAAGAGAAGATAAGCGCGTTTCTCTTTAGCATGTAACGTTCAGTTTTATTGTATTGTGCTCCGGTTGTATTAGGCAGGCTGTCTACTATTGCTAGTTGTTTTACGTCGCACAGACACAGATAGGTCTTATGGCGACGATGGGATAGGAAAGGCCTAGGAGTGGGAAGGAAGCGACCGTAGCCTTAATTAAGCTACAGCCTGAGCCTGTGCCTGGTGTGAAAATGGGAAACCACGGACAACTATCGCCAGGGCTGCCGACCCACTATCTCCCGAATGCAAGCTCACAGCTGCGCGCTCCTAACCGCACGGCCAACTCGCCCGGTCCACTTCTTACATTTGTTTCCTACTTCTTGGCCGAGATTCAGCTCGTGCTAATTCTGGATCATTCGATCCGCTATTTGTGAATGGCTCCCCTATGGCCAAGCTCATTAGATTTTAGGAATAATATAAGGTGTTCTGATGTCAACTCTTAAGTGTTAATTCAGGATTCTGAGGTGTATTCATGGCCCATTATGACGTCGAAAAATAAGTCTGTAGTACAGGTTTCGATACCCTTCTATTATTTAACTTTGAAGTTGAGGGTTCGATTCCCTCTCCCTAACTTTGTTCTGGAAGGTCCTGCTTCTTCCTTTTTTTGAACAAAGTCAGGTTCTATTTTCCCTCTGCTTGGGAACTTTTGATCTCAGTAATATCAAAGACACTGCATACTTCAAAGACGTTTTGGACGTCTGAAGTCTTGAAATGTCGTTTGTAAAGTTGGAGCCCTTTTCTCCCCGGTTGTGCAGTATGCTAGTCTGTTATTCTATTTTAAAAATGTATTTCTTGTTATTTTTATTGTTGTTAAAAATTATCTACCAAAGAAAAGAGTTTTCAGTAAATATACCTTTAAGAATTTAATGTCTTGAACATGCTTCCTCCAGCCATTTCTCCCTCAGGTTCCTTTCTTCCTCTGACCCACGAAATTAATGTAACTGTATTCATCACCAGCGAACGGCTGAAGAGGATCTTAAGTGACATCACATCTCAACTTACATGAAATGTCGTGGACAGAGTGGATTAAATGCATCGAAGGTCCTGAAACCACAGCTGACAATGTCGCAATCGCTTGGTAGCCCAAGACTCGTCAGAAATGTAGCGTTACGAGTTAGTTTGTCTCTTTTCCGACATATAGTTGTATGAGTTATAAAAGAATTAAGCAGAGACAAGAAAAAAATAATGCGGTTTGTAAAAGCACACGCTGAAGAATGGACGTAGGGAGATAGATCTAAATGTTCAGTGTTGGAGAACTAGACAATGTTGGCTGTACTAAATCCGGGAGTATGGTAGTGGGACACCTGTACTTATAACGCGAGCCACTGGATTATTTTGAGGGGAAAAACGTGACGGCATTAAGCCTCCTCAACGAGGTGTGAGGGAGGGTAACAGTAGAGGCGTCCGGAGGGAAAGCCCACTAGCACTGTTTGTTTATCCTCGAGAGGACATGATATTTCGCCGATGAATTTTAGTTTGGACTTGCACTACCTTCTAAACTCCACTTCCTCCCTTGCATTTCACTCCTTCCCTCACGCATATTTTGTATCTTGATAACACATGTATTTGTAATCACATCATTGTATTTACCATTTGTAAATCTGTTACTAAAGCTCTAGATAACCTACACATCCTTAATCTCATCTCCTAACTTATTCATTCATACTTAGGCATACTTAGGCACAATTCCCCTCCCATCTCCTATATATTCACATCCTTTACCCACCTCCTTCTTCCGTCACATCTCCCCAACCAGCCCGCATCTCTTGACCAGAGAGAGGGCGTTACCCTCTAGGTGGCCTGCTCCACCCCTTCAGGGTAGGGAATGAAAGCATTGTTAGTTAGTTAGTTTTGATTTTGTGTCATTTTGTTTAATTTTCTTCTACCATTCGTCTTTGATGGTGGAGAATAGGTTACCTAGGAGAATAACTGACCCTGTCGTGGACGGTGCAGAAGTAAGGGAGACCAAGACGACGATGGTTATACTAAATTTCTAGCGTTTTAAAGATAAGAGTTATGGAAGTACACGAAGCCAGAGAGCTAGTTACAAATAGAAGATTAGTAAATTCACAGACATTTGCAGACTGAACGCTGAAAGGCATAACCATATTTGAAAATGAAGGAGAAATCCAGAAAGGTGTAAGGCGAGGTTTCAGTTTGCCCCCCTACTTTTCAATGTTTATATAGAACAGGCAGCAAAGGGAATCAAAGAGGAATTTGGAAAGGGAATCGCAATCCAAAGAGACGAAATGAAAACCCTGAGATTTGCTTATGATATTGTTATTTTATCTGAGAGTGAAGAAGATCTGGAAAAATTACGGAATAGCATGGACAGAGTGTTGGGTAAGGAGTACAAGTTGAAGATAAATAAGTCCAAAACGAAACTAATGGAGTGCTGTCGAAAAAATTCAGGTGATGCAGGAAATATTAGATTAGGAAATGAAGTCTTGCTGGAAGTAGATGTATATTGTTACTTGGGTAGTAAAATAACTAACGATGACAGAAGTAAGGAGGACATAAAATGCAGACTAGCACAAGCAAAGAAGGTCTTTCATCAGAAAAGAAATTTACCCACTTCGAATATCGATATAGGAATTAGAAAGACGATTTTGAAGACCTTCGATTGGAGCGTGGCATTGCCTGGAAGTGAAACATGTACGATAACTAGCTCAGAAAGAAAGAGAATAGAAGCTTTCGGAATATGATTCTACAGAAGAATGCTGAAGATGAGATGGATAGATCGAATCACTAATGAAGATATACTGAATCGAATTGTTGAGAGGAGATCGATTTGGCTAAATTTGACCAGAAGGAGAGACAGAATGATAGGACACATCTTAAGACACCAAGGACTTGTGCGGTTGGTTTTTGAAGGAAGTATAAGCGATAAGAACGGTAGGGGTAGACCAAGATATCTACAGTGGACGCAGCTTATTATGATCACTCTGGGACGCAGATAATTTGATAACATTAACCGATTGATAACAGTGGCCGAAAAATAAAAATTCATAGGTAGCCTGCTGTATGTATTCATACCTAATGCACTACAATGAAACAGATACCGGTACACAGCACTGCAATACAGTTAACAATTTTCAGCTACGTAAAATAGTGTCTAATTGTTGCTTGCTTCTGGTTGTCTCTCCACTAATGAATCACATTCATAGTGTTTCTGGAAGTCCACTAACCTACGCTGAACACCTCGTCGCAAGACACCTAGCGCCTGTCGCATTTCAGCATTCGTTGGTGTTCAGGAAGTTTTCGCAACATCGTCGGCTTCACCTCCTACATCTAATGTTGCGGCAGTAACTGCCATCTTCTGTGTGTTTCGCATCAGTAATGATGCAATTCACCTTCCGTTAAGCCTGTTCCTCAACTTCTGGTAACTCTCTTAAAAGTCCCCCATGCCGGAAACAGTTCGTCACTGTATGTGCTGACACATTGTCCCATGAGATGGCTAGAAGATGCAGGGCATTGAGAACGCTGGTCCTTGAAAACAAATGGGGTAACATAAACCGAACTCATGATCACAATAAACGGAAGATGTTCAATGTCTCAGTATTTGTCTGTATGGGACTTCATAAAAGCATTATACAATACGGTTGATAACATTATTTGTGATTCCAATAAACGGCGTCCACTGTATATGCCTATCAGTTTAGAGCAGATGTAGGATGCAGCAGTTAGGTAGAAATGAAAATGTTACCACAGGATAGGGTGGCATGGAGTCCTGCATCAAAGCAGTCTATGGACTGATGACTCAAACAGCAACAATGACGATATAAATCAGGGCCTCTCAACCGCCCATAATCTCAGGCGTGCAAACCGAGGCCAAGGCGTTCTGTGCACTGTAAATTGGTCGGACTCGGCTCGGTTCGGACCAGCGTTTTGTCTCGGGGCGACTCGGCTAAGGTCGGCTCCACTGTGCTCGGATCGTGCAGTGCTGCGGAGATATGGACAGACAGGCGGAGCGAGCGAGACATGCATAGGGAAATAGAGAGACAGCACTATTGCTCAAGATCGAGGATGAGTCCGTACTCGGTCAACCTAGCGAAGTCGTCCTTTGCATGCGCCCTGAGAGACCCTGATATAAGTCCTCCTTTACCCTTACCCAGCTCCTGTCGGGTCGTCCTCTCCCATTCCACCATTCTTCTTCCATCATTTTGTCGAACTCCAGCTTTTTATTCTTCTTCTTCTTCTTCCTCTTGCACTCCTCTTTATTGGATCGATCCATTTGTTCTAGGCGTCCCTCTCGCTCCCCTTCGATCGAACATCATCTTCATAATGTGTTTCGGTATCCACTTGTGTTCCGTCCTATTTACATGTCCAAACGACCTTCCCTGATTTAAGTTTTCCATTTCGACCTCCTTTCTCATAACATCTTTCATTAATATGTCTTTCCTTTCATACTTCTTAGGTAATGCACTTCATTTCACTGGCGTGAATTCTCCCTACTTGTCATTGTGCACTTCTCAGCCGGATAGGCATGACGATGTACTGATATCGAGAGGGGAAAGGCAAGGAAAGGGCACTGTGATAATTCGAAGTCAGAGTCTGGAAATTGTGGACAGCTTTAAATAGCTAGGAAGTGAATTAATGCAAAATGCTCGAGTTGACATGGAGATGGTACAGCAGGGTAATGCATTCTACCAAAGTGTAGCAAAACTTGTTTGGAGCAATGAAGTACCAAGAAAATGTAAAGGGATAATGTGCAAAATGTACTCTGTACCCATACTGAGTTAAGCAGCTGAGAGCTGGACTTGAAGTGGAATTGAAGTCAGTGAGATGATATTCCTAAGAAGTATGATAGGAAAAACAACGAAAGACAGAGTGAGAAATGAAGATGTTAGGAAGGTGGTTGGGATAGGAAAGCTAAATGAGAGAGTTGAAAAGAATGAACTAATGTGGTTTGGACATGTAAAGAGAGTAAAAGAGAATAGAATTCCAAGACAGATGATGGAGGCAAAGTGCGAGGACACGAGAGAAAGAGGAAAACCTAGAACAAGGTGGACTGAATCAGTAAACAGCGGCGTAAGAAGACGAAATTTAGAGTGGAACAAGATCGTGGAAGAGGAATGGTGGAAGGAAAGAGGAAGATGGAGAAGTGCCGTAAGTACTCCGAACCAGCGGGAGCTGGATAAGGGGTGATGATGATGATAATGATGGCGATGATGTCCTCTTTTCAACAACATGACAAGCGTCGGGCCGGATTTTCCATTAACTTGAGGAAAGTCACCTTTTATAAACGATTCAAAATTCACGCGGTGTTTAGTTATTAACTTCACCGCCACACATTTCAACTGTTGTTTGGTTCCGTTTCCATTCTAGCTCAGCGTTCTTTACAGGTAGTGTCTGTGTATTAACTGAGTTCTGAAAGTTTTGCTAAGCATTATTTTACCGTAAATACGAAAATTATTTGCATTCCAAGTCATAATGCAAACGCAGAGCGAATTGCTTCATTCACAGTGGACCAAGGACAGAAACAGGTGAGACTGTGGAGGTGAAGTGTGTTTGCAGTTTAACTTCAGACATTTCAGTTGCATCCAGTTTCACCACTATTTCTTGGAGAACAAAACACTTTGACAGGATATTTCATCTTAAGAAACGTACGAGTTGGGCGTGATACGTCAATGGTCTTTGATGAAAGAGAAGCCAATAAAAGTAATTAAGGAGCAGTAGACTGCGTGTTCTTTCCTTAGGTTGGTGGCATTGCATCCGGACATAAGTATAAGAACAGATAAACCGGCTTCTTTATGGACACTAGGTACTCCTGAACATGTGAATTATGTACATTAGCAGGCATCAATGTACTAAGCTTTTTCAATTTTTGCTGAGGTGGTACTTGGGGTTATGAAACTTGGAAAATAAATAGAAATTAAAAATAAAAATCAGGGAAAAAGTAATCTTGGTTCATTCAGGAATCATTACGGTATCTCTGTTCTTTCTCAATCAAATGCTCTGTAAACCTTTACGCATACTGATAATGGATAATATCAGCTTAGCAGGCTTTTTGTATCATTAGAATTGCAATAGAATCTAAGAAATATATCATTCCCTCTCAACTTATCTTTACATTTTGTGAATGGTTTCTTTTCTTCTCTCATCCTGTTACTAAATTTTGAAAATTATTTTAGGTTAACTTTCAAGAACTCCATTATATAAGTTCATGTAGAAAATATTGGCCCTCTAGCTCCAATAGTTTCAGAGTTATAGGTATGAATGGTTACGGGAAAGAGCTGGCAAAGATAACAGTAACATTTTTTCGTAGCTACCTTTAGAAAATACAAACTCCGTAATCTACATCTTTTTGCGATTCTTGTTCTTTGCTTATCCTCTTCAGACTCCTTTTTCTGTTCTTGGCCTCCTTCGTCATCAGTTCAGAGAACTTTTCTGCTTCCCATACACGCATCTTGTCAATACTAAAAGAGAGAATTTTCCATGTTGGGTCCACATTTCATTCCCAAGTCTTCAAGACATTGATCCTACGTGTTTTATCACCATTGAAGCAGATCGCTGCATCAAAAACACCCATCTTGAGAGTATCTAGTCCTACAAAAACATTATTCGGTGTCATCTCCCAAATACAGTGATTGAAACTTTCATTGAGATTCTGAGTGCCCCCATGTAAGCATTTGGCTAGGAGTTTTACATCGATCATATCCCTTTAAACTGGTTTAATGACAAGCATTACTGCTCATGAAGGGAATGTGTATGATACCAGTGTATTTTGGTATCCAGAACACGAGTCACTGCCCTTCGGACAGAGTTCATGAACTCGCTGATTATCTGTGGAGACATTTCACATGGGTGTGGCACATGATACAGCATTTTTAAATAGCCAATGAAAAGTATTACAGGTGTCAAAGCTCCAATAAATTATATCTATTTGGATTCAGAAAACACTGCAAAATGTTATGAGACCAAAATAAAAATCTATTTTTTCGTCATATAAGAGTAGCCTACCCGGTATCCTTAAACTTGCCGGCACGTGATAAGAGCACTTAGGGGACAAAATTCCAGCACCACGGGGTCTATGAAAACAGCAAAAGTAGTTATCTGGACCTAAAACCAATAAGAGTATATTTAAAACTCAATTCGTGTTTCAATTAATGCCTTGGGAAGCTCCTTACGTAAGTATTTTGGTGCAATACCCTATAAAACCACACCTATCATATCCTTCACCCAACATTTGAGCGTGATGAAGCATGTTGGCTTTTGTCGACTCTCAGAGGAATCTCATTTGTATTCGTCCATCATTGCAGATAAATCATAGTGCACTCCTCATGCTAACATCAAACGTCCAGCCACGCTGTAATCATGCGGTCTGTTTCTTTCAATGTAGAGTGTTTGTAGAGGACTCGCATCATTGACTGCACGATCAATAGTGTGGTTTGGACCGCATAACTCACGATCAGCGTCAATAGAAGGTAAACCCCTTTTTCAATTTCTGTTGACGGACTACTGAGCTTTTACCACCACAGGATTACACACAGCCAGTCAGTATGGTGTGTCTCAATGCGTATGTAACATAGCTGCTAAATTAGCTATTCTTGTGGGGATTCACGAGCAAGAATTAAAGTGCTTAATAAAGCAAAATTAACTGTGAATTACAAAGTCACTAAATATGAATCGTGAACTACAAAATATGAATCACACAAACACTCATTATCAATGTTAAGCTCCACATATTTGTCTCACTTACTAAATTCTTAAATTTACCAGTGCATCTGTTTCATTTAGTAACCTGAAGTAGTTCATACTGATATTAAGTTAGATAATTATTACAGAGCAACACTTCCTCAATCTAGAGGCACCAGTGTATATCGTGGGTGATTTCTGACAATGGAGTATAGTTACGAAAATGTTGTGGACTTTGAGATGGGAAGATTTGAAAGTAAGGAGACGAGATTGTGGTATGTTTCGAGCTGTCGATGGAGAGATGGTATGGAAGGAATAAGCTTGAGTAGAGCTTTTAAAAGTAGGAAAGATCATCACATTTTATTCATTTCAAAAGAGGCACCTGAGCCAAGACCCATAATGGTGCACAACAATTGGCAACAGAGATGAGCACTGAGAACGTAAGCTTCAAGACTGTAAAATCAGTTATAATATTAAAGTATCATAGTGATAGAAACCAAATATGAACAGCAATACTAGACTAAATCAGTAATCTATGGGCTTAAAATGTTTACGTTTAGAAAATTAACAAGCTCGGTTTTAAAGATTGGTTATTTAAGTGGCTTCTCGAATGTGCTCAGGAAGGCTGTTGAAGACCTTCGCAGAGTAATGCCATAAATAATTAGTGCCATACTTAGAAGACTTTGATGATTTAGAGTGAATTTTAGTAGATTCTCTTGTACTGTATATCAGAATTCAAGTTGTAAAGTGTGTTCAAATGAGCTTGTCCATTTTTCAATTTGTACAACATAATAGTTGAAGCTCTTTTACGAAGACCATCTAGTGACAGCAGATTACAATACTGGTAGACCTGTATGGTTGGTGTTAAGGTGGGTGAGTTGAAGATTACTTCCAGTGCTCTTTTCTGCAAGAGACTGATCTTTTCAAATTGTTCTTTACTGCAACATTCCCAGGTATGAATACAGGTGGCTTTCAATAAGTGCGTGGTAAATACTCTTCAGCACTCCACAAGAAACTTTGTATTTTAATCGGCTGATTGCACCAATAGCAGGAGTTATTCTATCACACAGCATTGTGATGTGATTCTCGCACGTTAGCGATTCATCTATGCTAAGTCCTAGAAATTTGGTAGCTTCAATTCGAGGTGTCACTTGATCGTAGGAAGTTAAATTGATGTCCAGTGGAAATGTATATAACGGTTTGTGAAATATGATATAGTTAGTTTTTGTTAAAGCTATTTATTCGAGGTGTCGACCTGAGAATGTGTTTTGTCCCTACTTTTTACCATATGTTATGAACCTGCATGTATTTGGAAATTACGGAAGTGTAACGTGTTGAATGTGAGGAAAGGAACATTAAAGACGACACAAAAACCCAAGCCCCAGGCCAGGGATATTAACAATGTACACTTATAAAACCCTGACCCCGCCGGGAATCGAATCCGAGGCCGCCGGGTGACAGGCGGACCCGTTGCCCCCTACATTGCGGCGTCGGACATACAGTCAGTACGATTAATTCTTAGTCGGTTGATAGTAAGCCAGGTCCGAATTAAAGATAGGTCATGTTGCATCTTTTCTTCAAGATTATATTTATACAATTCCCTGTGTAAAAATATTTGTGTCGCCAGCAAATAACGACAAACAGCGGCAAGGTAAAGTTGGAATTGAAGAGGACAAATTGGAGAAAATACTCATTATTAGACAAAGAGTAGAGGATTGAAATAAATTTATCAGGGGAAAGTTCGAAGAATGTCCACGCTCTTTGAAAATTTTTAAGAAACAAAGCTAGGTAAACAATTAATACGGAATCTTCCACCTGGGCGACCACTATAAATACAGATCATTGATTGATTGATTGATTGATTGATTGATTGATTGATTGATTGATTGATTGATTGATTGATTGATTGATTGATTGATTGATTGATTGATTGCCTGAACGACCTAGTATACGTAATACCAACGAATAGTGTGTAACGGAAAAATAAACGAAAGTCTATTGAATGTTAAAGAAAATCACCAAAGATGGTTTTTTTAAATACTTATTGACGTATTCAAGTCAGAAATTGCAATGTCGATAATCAAAGATGTTGGCAGGGGAACTCAACGAATTTTCGGGGTATCGTGCCCCTACTCTCGATTAGCAAGCTTCTGACTTCGCTCTTTTAAGTTGTATGCTTACTAGTGATGGGCTGCGAGTGGACTCGCGAAGAATCGAGTCTGGGAACGTAAAACTCGAGGTACTGGAGTCCGGACTCGAGGCCGAGGACGCTGCAGCGTTATCTGCGAGCTGTGTATGGAAACAACACGATACATGATATTGTAGGTAGACCAAGGACAAGTATTGCTTCCGTTTCCCAATAATGCACAATGATACAATGTACAAACTAATGTTGCGATGCGGTAATGAACATCACTTTAAAGAAGTATGTACACAGTCACCCTTTGAAACAGTCGTTAATCCCGAATCATACATACAGTACCTTACCGAAAAAGTAAGTGATATATTATACGGCGGGACAAAATACCGGAGGTGGAAACAATATAATTGTGTTATTCTTGGATACCTCACCAAATGCGCAGAGCATTCCTTCAATCAATTAAACGTTGTGGAGTTGAACTAGCGCATGCGTTGTTCTACTGCGTAACAAGATATGCAGCCGAACATGTACATTATGCTATATTTACATGAATGTATAGGCCTACAAAACAAAACCTTATTGTAACGTAAGCCAAGGAACGTGCGGACACAGGTGCTTATGTACCACAATATCACCGTCACGCAGTCCGGTTCCATGGCTAAATAGGTAGCGTGCTGGCCTTTGGTCACAGAGGTCCCGGGTTCGATAAGCGGCAGGGCCGCGAATTTTAACCGTCATTAGTTAATTTTGCTGGCACAGGGGCTGGGTGTGTGTGTTGTCTTAATCATCATTTCATCCTCATTATGACGCGCAGGTCGCCTACGGCAGTCAAATCGAATGAGCTGCATCTGGCGAGCCGAACATGTCTTCGGACACTCCCGGCACTAAAAGCCATACGCCATTTCATTTTACCGGCGCACAGTGTGAAATTTTAGGGATCAGACAGGACAAAAGTACATTTTCGAGTAATCTATTTCTATTATAAAGGGCATTATTTGACGCTCTTGACTTCCTTTGACCAATACCTTAATTTTTCGACGTTCCGGATCCCTTCCATTTCTTCTCCCTGATTAGTGTTATATAGAGGATGATTGCCTAGTTGTACTTCCTCTTCAAACAATCACCACCACCACCACCACCATCACCACCCTGGAGGAAGTATGTTATACCTACAATGAATAGTTAAATTATGTTCCTAACCTTCACTCCGTATCTGAAGTTACCAAAGGCCAACCTAATGGGCGATATAATGCAAAAAAGGAAACTCATGTCGTGATCCCGAGGTGGTGAAGCTCCTTTCAGGAACACCCTCGTGTACCATTTCAACCCCATAACAGCCCTCCTGACATTGTGAAATTTGTGGCGGTACCGGGAATCGAACCCAGGCCCCCAAGAATGGCAGCTAGTAAGACTAACCGTTACGCTGCAGAGGTACTGCAATGATAGCGCCCAACTAAATACAGCCGAAGGAGACAAAGAAGAATGTCACTGTGTGATAAACTAAACGATTGGCATTTCGCAACAAATGTCTTACACTCGCGTTTTTCACATTATGGTCATCATTTACTTAGCTGTTGTAAAACTACTTACTGATTGGAGTATTTATTCCGACTACTCGGCTACAGGCAACCTCGCCTAGATGACATAGGTGGCGTTGCTACAGGTGGCAGTTACGGATCGTGACGTCAGCGTGGAGACTCGAGTACTCGGAGCGGCTCGGATTCGCGCACATCACTAATGCTTACTTGTAGAACGGAACTGTGTGTTCGTATATCCCCTCTTCTCACGATCACCATCGTCACGATGACTTGTGGAGGATTCGAATTGGACAGCTGGATCGATTATACATCCTATATTATTGTCTTTGTATGCTATAATATCGATCCTGCGAGTACTTCAAACTAATCAACGGCTAGAAAAGTTAGCAAATATTCCAAAGCTGGGACAAGAATATTGATAAATTGACACTTCAAACCATTTTTGATCTATTGAACGCATTGCCTCCTAAACCTGTTTTCACGTCAATGATTTCACCTTTGGTGATCTAAACGTGTGGCATTATAAACTGTTCTCATAGGAGTGAATTTTGAGACCGCCAGTATTCTTCTGAAGAAGCTTGCTTTTACACGTTCTGATACTTCGTGTTTCATTGCTGTAAGATGAGTTCTATTGTATTACATAGGTTGCGAATGGTACCAATTTTTGTGTGACGTGTAGGCCTATATACGACTGTTTTATTGTCTAGCAATTCTGGCTTGCTGATATTTTGAAAGCCACAAATAGCTACTACTATTGCTCTTTCTGTGCTATATAGGCATATACTGAAGGAGTAGTGGTGGCGATTATTGTTTTAAGAGGAAGGTTTTTTTTTCTTCTTAATTTTGACCTTCGTCCATTGGACATTTGGCCATCCATAACGTACAATGATAAAAATTGTTGCAGAAAAGAGAAATAAAAAGGGACAACAAGTTAAAAGACATACAAAATAACAGAAATGACCTAGAACAGAGCAAAAAAGAACCAAAGCACACTTGAAATAAAGACACTTACATTTTAGATATTAACACCAGTTTTTGTGAAGTATGTTCCAATTGCACTGTACACACGTAAGTCTCCAGTTGCCAGTAATAGCTGAACATGTGTGGGTAAGGGAACCCGAAGGTGCACAAGGGTGGCGAACAATTCTCTGCGAAAGGATACAGTTCTACTGCACTCGAAGATAATGTGGTTCACATCTCCCGCGTTTCTTGCGCTACACAGACATTGTGCTGATTGGAGAATTCTTATCCTGCTGAGGTGAGCGGGAAATGAAGCATGGTTGAACCTCATCCGAATAATGGTAGTTACTTGGCCTCGGGCCCGTCTGACGTCTTGATACCATGGTTTGTGGGGGATAGTTGGTTGAATGCAGGCAGAGTATCGTCCTTTGTGTTGAGTAGTCCTGTTCCACAGAGCTGTCCATTCAACATAAGTTTTCCTTCTGCTAGTAACATAAAAATCCATTATTCCTTGGAGTTGTAGAAGAGAGAAGTTTCATTTTCTGCAAACGAAATAACAGAAAGCTTGAAGAATATTAATCCATTTTCACGGGAAAGTAGAAGTTACGCGAATTTGAGGAATTACTATCATCTCAACTGCAGTAAATAGAATAAGAGCAGTTTGAAAATTCCTTTTGTGTGTGTTTATGTGAGTGCATCATGAACGATCCTCCTGACACGGGTCAGGTAATTAACGCTGCCTTACAAGCAACTCTCCATCGATGATTCCAGACTTTACTTTAAATGCTAAAATTCCTCCGAATCCACATCAACTTCTGTCGACTCAACAACCTGTCAACACCTACTCAACAGAGATGCAAGGAGCATCTGCCGCATTACTTCAAAGAGGTCAGGTACCAGTATCCATTGCATCAGCACAACCAGCCATCAAATCAGGTAATTCTGACTCTGATTTTTTAAGTGAATTCAATCTCCAGTTCAAAAAAAAATGCGTCCAAGTGGAAGTGAACCCCGTCCTGCTGAGGAGTCTGACATGATCCTTGATGTCACAAACAGTTCCGGTTCAACTCATACCACGAATAGTTCTAATGGTGCAGATGTGGGAGAAATAAATACTTTATCCTCATCTGTAAATCAGCCCAACACTAATCAAAGAGTTATATATCGCAATAGTAGCGAAAATAGATACAATCCCAATGATCATGGCCCTTTCGTTGTTATCGTTGAAAGTGTAAACAAAGACGTAGGTAGTCTCCATCCAATGGCGCTTGGTAGGCTTTTATTTAACGAGCAGGTCGTTAGCCGTCAAAACATCCTGGACATAAAACCCATAGGGCGAAACAGACGTCGAGTTGAAACCACTTCAGGAGCAGTGGCGAATCAACTAGTGGAAACAGAATTTTTTCGTAAACAAAATCTAGAAGCTTACATTCCGTCTAGTGTTATTCAAAGACAAGGTTTAATAAAAAATGTCGACCCCTCACTTAGTGAAGGAGAAATATTACGAGAGATACAAACCCCGTTACCAGTTGTTCGTGTAAAGCGCTTCAGTAAGGTTATTCGCGGGGAGAGAAGGCCTATCCCAGTTTGTCTGTTAACTTTTCGGGCACAACAACTGCCAGCATATATCCACTTACTCGGAACTAGGTGCCCAGTGCAACCATTTGTGATGTCTGTGCGATTATGTGAACGATGCCTCAGATTCAATCACTCTAGCCTGCAATGCCGAAGTGCTCAACGCTGTAGTCGTTGCTCAGGGCCTCACGATATTAGTCAGTGTCCCTGTTGTGTTCACTGCAAATGAGCTCATCTCTCCACTGATAAAAACTGCACAGAATATAAAAAGTGGATTTCTGTTCGGGAACTTATGGCATTTAACAATATCTCTCAAGTGGCTGCGCTTGATATTTATAACAACAGAGCGTACGCGGACTCAGCGTCACGCCCACCAGTTAATTATCAATATCAGGTGGAATTTCCCACGCTCTGAAAATGGCCTTTAAAATCTTACAGTGGAACGGCCGGTCGGTGATCTCGAACAGAGGTGTTCTACAGCGTGAGATTCAAAGCCAAAATGCATCCATAATCGCACTATCTGGGACATGGCTACTTACTTTACTGGTCCAACTATTTTCGTCTCAACCATCTGACTCTCTACAACCCATGGCGATCAAGTATATTCTGCGACAGATTTTCCAAGCTCATAATGGCATTCAAAATTCTTCAATGGAATGCACGATCGGCTATTTCAAGCAAAGAGACTCTAGATAATACACATCACAATATAAACCCTCACGTTGTTGTCCTGTCAGAAACATGGTTCAAATCTCAAAGATATGTACATTTTCGCAACTGTACCATTTTAAGGGAAGACCGTGATGAGGGATATGGTGGCGTTGCTATTCTGATACACACGACATTATCTTACAGACAGCTAACTATCCACCGTAGTGTACCATCGCCATTTCAACTGATTGCAGCTAGTATACAACTACCTTCTAGAACTCTTACGATAGCATCTGGATATTGCCCACCGAGAACAGCAGTCACCTTGGATATTTGGCAAGAAATCATGTCGCAACTTCCTCCCCCACAGATCATCTGTGGAGACTTCAACGCTCACTCCACAGCATGGGGTTGTCCAACCACCGATCGCTACGGCAATGATATAGTCAATATGGTGGAACATTATAATTTAGTCATCCTGAATGATCATTCCCCTACATTGGTTCCTTCACCGAATCGGCAGTTGACCTCACTATTGCCACCCCCTCTTTATCCTTGTCCACCAACTGGTCCGTCCTTACTGATTCTGGGGGTTCCAACCACTTTCCCATTTTGATCACAATAGAGACTTCTCCTCCACCTCATCAGCAGAAAGTGTCAACAGGAAAATGGAACTGCTCTAAAGCAATTTGCCAGTATTTACAGCCAATATGGATGAAGAGATCTTACGCCTTCCACTGCAAAATCCTAGTGGTGTCAGCTACAACCTCTATATCTCCGCTATGGAGAAAGCTGCATCCGAGTCGATTCCCCTGAAGAAAGTTGGATCTATACACACGGGAAAACCAGCTGTCTGGTGGACCCCAGACTGCTCTCGAGCTGTTGCACGACGACGGACAGCGCTTCGGCAATATCGGGAACAACCCACTTTTGAGAGATACCAGCAATGTCTACACACTACAGCTCAAGTAAGGAGATTTTTGAAAGAAAGGAAAAGACACAGCTGGAAGGAATTCTGTGCATCATTAGATAGGAATGCCAACATCTCCGACGTCTGGAACAAAATCAAAGCCTTCCGCCACAAAGATCATAGTCCACGATCCCATACGATCTCACCAGCCTGTATAGAGGGATTCTCTGAAAAATAGCTCCACCGTTTGTTGATTCTCAACCCCTTCAGTTCAACACGAACCCGAGTTGCTCTCCCTTCACATTGGCTGAGCTGCAAAATGCAATAAAACAGTCCTCCAGTACTGCACCAGGTTTTGATAATATTTGTTACCCGATGCTGGCCCATTTATCAATGCATGCTCTATAGTGACTGCTTCGGGTCATAAACAAAATGTGGTCTCAAGGAGAATTTCCATTATCCTGGCTAACACAGATTGTGATACCCATCTTCAAATTCGGAAAGGAACCAGAGGATCCGAACGCTTACCGTCCTATCGCCTTGTCTTCATGTATACTGAAAACCCTCGAGCGTATGATTAAACTTCGACTCGAATGGTGGCTAGAATTTCACAATCTTCTACCACGAACTCAGAATGGTTTTCGAAAAGGAAGAAGTACCTCTGATAGTCATGCACTGCTCACTACGGACATATATAAGACATTTGCTTCGAACAGTTATATGCTTGCCCTTTTTCTGGATATTTCTGCTGCATACGACAATGTTGATATCTCAAGATTATTATCTAAACTGATGGACCTCGGCCTTCCTCATCCGCTCATCAAGGGCATTTACAATCTTCTACACACCAGATGGATATACGTGCGTTATCACGACAAACTACTTGGCCCACGGAAAGTCTCACAAGGTCTGCCTCAAGGCGCTGTGCTTAGTCCCCTGCTCTACACCATTTACACCAGTGATCTAGAGACCATATTTTCACCCAGGATTAAAATATTACAATATGCTGACGATGTGTGTGTATATACTAGTGCAAGCTCTCTCCAGACTGTAGAAGCCCACATGGCTTTAGCTGTATGTCGATTAGACCATTGGCTCCTCGAAAATAATTTATCCCTATCGCCTTCCAAGTCTCAAGTAGTGATATTTACGCGAAAATACCCGAGAGTCCTACCTTTAACCTGGAACTTGGGACCATATAACATCAGAGTCAAACCTCAGGCAAGGTTTTTAGGTCTCACATATGACACTCGACTGACATGGTCGCCACATACACCTGAGCTTACACCAAAACTGGAAAGATCTATGAAGATTCCTCGTGCTCTCACTCGAACATGGTGGGGGGCTGATCCCTGTGTTCTCCTTCTCCTATATCGCAGTTTGATCCTATCCAAAATGGATTATGGGAGTATGTTTTATCATAACGGAAGCAAAATCGCTTTGCGCAAGCTGGACAGAATACAATATAGCTGTGTCAGAACCTGCATTGGAGCAATGGCTTCGACACCAACAAATGCGTTGTTACTAGAGTGCGTCGAACCTCCTCTTGCTGTACGTCGACAATATTTAGCAGACAAATTTGTATTATCCAGGATGTACAACAATGAACCACCAATCTGCAGCAGTCTGGCTGATTTAGAAACAGTTTTGAGAGAGCACGGACACCGACAATGGATGAAAAATATATGCCTTCTGAACAGTCTTCAGTTTCTACGCCCCATACTTCCATCGTCAACACCCCACAAGTCTTGCCCTGCTTTTGAGATTCCGTACTCCTACTTATTGTTTTTCGTTCCAATACATCTTTTTGCAACAGACTTACTTCCTCTAACCAGAGTTCAGTCTTACTTTGTGGAATATACTCAAAGACAGTGGCCCAATGCTCTTCAAATCGTCACTGATGGCTCAAAAATACCCTCACCACCTGCAGTAGGATGCGCTTTTTACTGTCCCGCAACTGAAGAATCTCGTTTATTCACTTTACCAAATGACTGGTCTATTTTTACAGCAGAAGCTGTCGCTATTTCCGAAGCTCTAGCATACAGTTTAAGAGTTAAACCTTCTGCAGTTCTTATAATTACTGACTCTCTCAGTGTCTTGAAGACTTTACAGTCACCTGCCACATACAAACTAACAGTTAATCAAATTCAGATCATTCAGAGAATTCGACAACTTACTCGTCTCAATATTGCTGTGCACTTTCTTTGGATACCTAGTCATAAAGGTATCAAACACAACGAGTATGTTGACCGGCTCGCTAGAGCAGCAACGCATTTGGGCGAACGGCTAGATTCACCAGTGTCTATTCGAGACTACGTGCCACGTATCAAGCAGCGTTCCTGGACGCGAATTGAAGAAGAATGGTATATTACAAAAGGGCAACGGGGAAAACAATACGCTGCAGTCCAACCATACCCTCCTCACTCACCTTCGTTCTCCAAATGGAATGCTTGTCGCCGATACATCACTTCTCTTATTCGCATGAGTTTCAATCACGGCAGTTTTGCAAATCATCTCTATCGGATAGGAGTCCTAAACTCGCCCTACTGTTCCTGTGACCGCCAAGCAATCGCTCACCTCAACCACATCTTCTTCTCGTGGCATCTTTATAATGTACAGCAGGAAAAATTTATAACAACTTTACTTTCATTGAACTTCCAACTAGCACTCAACATCCAGTGCATTTTATCACCCCAACAACCAGAAGTGTATAATGCAATCGCCATATTCTTAAAAGACACCGATTTAAGATTATAAAGTTTGACGTGATACTACTTCAGAAAAACTACGTAAACATACTACAGTTGCAGTGTCCCAATTTGTTCTTTTGTTCTTTTTTCTCTTCGTATGTGTGTGCGCGCATTCTGTACGGGCTCGGAACGTAATACCATTATAATACTACGGAAGATTCATAGGTGTATATGTATTCTCAATGTATATTTAATGTATATGCTTTGTTATCTAATGTATTTCTAGCTGGCTGTTTGGTCTGGCACCTAAAGCCAATAAATTAATTAAAAAACATAAAAAATCACTACAAGGGAGGCGTAATGAAAGGAATAAGCCAGTACGTGCACCTTGTTTGGCCAGACTGTCAACCAGATCATTGTATGGAAGTCCTGAGTGTCCTTTCACCCATAAAAATGACACACATTTTCCGCGCGATTGCATGACAGACGATAATTATAATATTTCATAGATGTAGGAGTGTGTTCGAATGTTTCGTCGAGGATGTCCCAGTTTCCTAATAGCACTTTGAGAATCTGAAATGATAAGTATCTTGGGGAAATTTCTGGATTGTGAGTAATACAGTGCCTCTCGGATGGCGACAAGTTAGCAGCGTAGATGGATGCTTCAACGGGAAGAGAAAAATGGCCATATTCCTGTGTTTGCACACAAAAATATGCAAAACCAACTGAATCTGTAAACTTTGCACCGTCGGTGTAAATGTGGATGTAGTCGGACCAAGTAGATTCAATAAAATCAATTACGTGCTTATTTGAAGCAGGTTTTTCTAGTAGGTACCTGGTGACATAATATGTGGAAGCTGGAGTTATCGAACAGGCGTAGTTAAAATGGAATGCCGGAATTGTGTGGGACTTCAAAGTCAAGGGTAGACAGAACTTCAGTTCTCTTAAACATTCTAGAAGTAGAGGTGGATGTTTTCCATGACGTTCGCGATACTGGTTATGTAGAAGGTGTAGGCTCTTGAATAACGGGTGATCCTCCAGAGTGGAACGTTGAAGGAGAAATTCTGTTGCCAGTAGTTTCCTTCTCAAGTGCAGGGGTTGATCATGAGCTTCGACCTGTAGAGCATTTGTAGGCGTTGACGACATAGCACCAAGACATACTCTGAGAGCTCGAAATTGTAGGACATTTAATTTCTCCAGAACATACTTCGGAGCGTTGCTGTACAACATACTGCCATAGTCAATAACTGTCCGTATCAAGTAACGGTAAAGAATTAGCAAAGAAGCGGGAGCAGCGCCCCACCAATTGCGGGTTAAGAAACGAAGGACGTTCAGTGCACGCAGTGCCCGTGTCTGGATGTAAGCAATATGTGCACTCCAAGTAAGTTTGCTATCCAAATGCATCCCCAGGAGGCGTGCAGTAGACTTCACAGGAAAAGAATATGGTCCAAGTTGAATTGTAGGAGACGGAAGAATCAGTTTCTGTTAGGTGAATATAGTGACAGATGATTTTGTAAGAGAAAGTGCAAGTCCACTCTGTGTAGTCCATTCTTGAAGACATTGTGATGCTGTGTGCAGACGCTGAAGAGTAATTGTCAAATTGATTGAAGATGTATAAATGCAGACGTCATCAGCATATTGCAAAACACGGATGGCGGGACTAAATATTGCGTCCAAGTCAGAGGTGTAGATAGCATAGAGTAAGGGACTTAAAACACTGCCCTGTGGAAGGCCTTTAGAGACTGTACATGGTCCAATAAAAGTAGGGCCGGTCCGAACGCATATGGTGCGTTCTTTAATCGAAGTTGCAATGCCGAAGATAAGAGTTCTTGGTAGTTTCAAGGCTGCTAACTTACGCAGCAGTAGAGATACGTCCACATTGTCGTAAGCAGAACCAATGTCCAAGCAAAGTGCGGCCAGATAACCCCAAGTTTGAAAAGTACGCTCGATGTCAGTGGTCAGTATGCTGAGATGATCCATGGTTCCGCGTCCTCTTCGAAATCCATGTTGAGATACAGGCAGTAACCTGTAGTGTTCCAGAAACCTCTCTAATCTGTTTTAACCATCAGTTCTAGTGTTTTAACCACGCAAGAGGATAAAACTATTGGTCGGTAAGATGCTGCATCTTGAGGATCCTTACCGGGCTTTAAGATGGATACCACTATTTGAGTAGTACAGTCTGCCGGTAGTGGGCCATGTGTCCATATGGAATTGAAAATCTGGACAAGGAGAATTTGAGCCGAGAGAGGCAATTTACTAAGCAAGGAGTATTGTATGTTGTCCTTTCCCGGAGCAGTATTGTTACAGTCTTTAAGAGCCCGCTGAAACTCACGCAATGTAAATGGTCGTGTGGGGAAGTGATTGGGATCATCGCAGACGTCATCCATTGTATCTATGGGTGGAGGCACGAACGGAGTTGCAATAATGTCAGCAAACTGTTCTCCCAGCTCTGCAATGTTGGACGGAAAGGATGTAGTTTGGCTGTCTTTCCGGAGGCCTCTGATTTGCGACCATATTGTAGTTAGAGGTGTATCTTTATTAATACGTTCACAAAAACTCCTCCAGCTTTGACGTTTTCGTTCTTTTAAGTAACGTTTCACTTTGGCATTCATCTGTTGGTACAACACATAATTATTCCAAGTAGGTTGGCGTCGGTACTGGGCAAAAGCTTGCTTACGCTTTGCAATCATCAATGAACATCCTCGGTCCCACCAAGGGGTTGGAGGTCCTCTTTTAAGAGTGTATGGGTGCTTTTCAGGTATTGAAACGTGGGCGGCAGAATTTATTATTTTCAGGAAAGCAGTATAGTCTTCTAACGGGGTTAACGGAGTCCACAATAACTGGAGATCGTTGTCGATTTTAGAAGTATAGGCGCACCAGTCTGCAAGTTTTGTATTCCATTTGGTGGATGGGTAAATAGTGCATGGTGAGATATAAAGAGTATGCAACAAAATTTCAATCGCATAATGGTCCGAACCAATGATTAAGAGGAAGTAGATCTAGGCAACCATCCTCTACCAAGTGTATGCAGAAGCCTTTTCCGGTTTGACTTAAGAGATGGCGCCAGAGAACAGTACGCAGCGTATGAATTTGACACATACGTCAGTTTGTCCGTCTGACATTAACCTACCAACGCACACACCTTTGAGTCCGCCGAACACTAGGGTCTGTGTTGTATCGTTCAGTGATCCCTCGTACCGTACGCTCCCCTCCTCTTGACCCTTCTCATAGATACCCACCCCACCACCGCAAACCATCTACCAACCTGCTCCACAGTCACCCATCTTTCTACCGCCCCTCCCGATATTGGACCTGCTTCGCCTTCTCGCCACCTCCATCACTAACATTACCACAACCCTCTACTACCTGATGTCACAATACTACCCTAATACTTCATACTCCACCTTCCCATTGAACCCCCACCCTGTGCCAGCTCATTATATGTAAAACATTTTTTTACTGTGCATCTTATTCCCTTTCTCGATTTTGCGTGCCGGAGATATGCAAATAAATGTCTAGTTATTCCGGTGTTTGTAGGGGTTTGCTTGCGCGGGGTGCTTTGTGGGTCTTCCCTGGGACCCGACTGTTGACTCGAGCCCTTTGAACCAGTCCATTATATTCTTTCATCTTCTGGTATGTACAACACATCCCCCCCCCCCTTCAATTTTCCTACTACGATCCTTTTCATAACCTACGGCCTAAGAGCTACATAGTTTAGCTGATGGCCCGCTTTCCTTATTTCGGGGAAATAATGAAATAACTTATTTTGTTTGTTTGTTTGTTTGTTTGTTTGTTTGTTTGTTTGTTTGTTTGTTTGTTTGTTTGTTTGTTTGTTTGTTTGTTTGTTTGTTTGTTTGTTTGTTTTGTTCAGTGATCATGTCGACGTTTGTGCTTGAAAAAGAACATTTGCGGCAAGCATTGCTTTTCTTATTTGATCAAAAGAAAAATGCTGTGGAAAATCATCATTTGCTGGTAGAAAAATATGGTGAACACCCTCCTTCGTGAGACATGGTTTCTACAATTTAAACGTGGTGATTTCAATGTGAAAAGCAGTGCGCGTTCTGGACTCGAACTCAACAGCAATTGTGTAACAAGAAACAATGAGCAGACGTTTACGAGCACCGGGGGAGGTCAATAAACTCGGTAAATGGGTCCCACACGATTTGTCCCCCTGTGGGTGGGGGTGGTAGAATAACACCTACGGTATCCCCTGCCTGCCGTAAGAGGCGACTAAAAGGGACCGCAGGGGCTCTGAACTTTGGAGCGTGGGTTGGCGACCACTAGGCCTTCAGCTGAGTCCTGGCATTGCTACCACTTACTTGTGCCAGGCTCCTCACTTTCGTCTATCCTATCCGAACTCCATTGGTCAAATCTTGTTCTATTCAGACGTATGGAGTTCTAGGGAGTCTTTTATTTTCATGCCCTTGTTGGCCCTTGTCTTCCTTTGGCTGATACCTCCATTTTTCGAAGTGTCGGACCCCTTCTATTTTTTATCTCAGATTAGTGTTATATAGAGGATGGTTGCCTAGTTGTACTTCCTCTTGAAACAATAATCACCACCACCATACGATTTGAATCAACAGCAAATGAAAAATCGCAAAGTCACTTGTGAAATGCTACTTCAACCGTACGAAAGAAAATCATTTCTGTGCCGAATTGTGACGGGTAACGAATAATATTTATTTTGAAAACCCGAAGCGAATAAAATCGTGGCTGTCACCTCGCGAAGCCCGTCCTTCAACACCAAGGCAAGAAGACCATGCATTGTGTCTGGTAGGACCAGAGCGGTATTCTGTGTTATGAATTCTTGAAGTCTGACGAAAACGTTAATGCACAACGCTATCACCAACAAATGATTAATCTAAATCACGAATTGATAGAAAGACGACCCGAAAGGCCAGAAGACATGGGAAAGTGATTTTGTTACACGACATTGCGCCGTCTCACACAGCAAAAACCAGTGAAATAATCAATGAATATTGAATTTTCACGACCGCATTGTAATCGAAACAGACTTTCAACCTGTTAGGTGGTGTTACGTACATTAGTACATATTGAAGAGATGTTAAGTACAGAACAAAAATGGTGTCTGGTTGGCCATTCTTCCAGATAAAATACCATCCGCATTTAGCCTCTTCTTGGTGGGGCTAACACTAAAATTAAATTCAACCAAATGCTTGTTATACACCTTCGAAGGTCTTGCTGATAATCATAAAAATACTTTTTTTTTTTTTTGGCTTTACTTTCGAGCGGCAATTTTCGACTTCCCTAGGAAAGTTGGATGAGTGAGAAACAGATGGAATGTCACATTTTTCTCGTTCTTTGCACTGTTTGAAGTACATCAGGGAACAAAGGAATGAACCATTTTTAACACTTTACTCACATTTCCATTTTGTGCACGAAATGTTACTTAACATGACTTGGCGCTACAAGAATTATCAATGTATCGACAGTAATGCCACACTATTCTTCGGTGCCATAATTTCTAACGGTACTCTTGGTGTTTTGATACAAAGGTAGACGAAGAAACAACCTGTAAATATTTATTACGATTAAACGTTTTCATTCTGTACCCTGATGGAGTAATGCCTATTGCTCACGGTAAAATGTTTCCTAAAATTTGTTGTACAATTAATTTTATAAAATTTTGGTAAAAACAAGTTGTGTTGCTCACGGTAAAATTATTCTATAAAATCCGTGGAAGCATCAGGATGGCCATCTATGAACTCACTTCTGAACTAAGATTTGTATGTGCTGCCATCTGGCGATAAACTTTTAAACCAAGAATCAACTGTTCAACTTAAAAGTATGTTTGAGAGTATGGCTCCAACAAACAAAGCAAAACTTGCTGCTTTAGCTGCACTTATATGTTGTACAGTGATAAAAAAGGAAGAAAAGAAATGCCAGGAAATGCTGGACTCAGGATTGGATCAAAAGAAGAGAAGAAGGTAGAGGATTGCTGTCCTTGGTCGAAAATTAGTTGAGGTTAGAAGACCAGCATTCATATAGGGATTCGACGATTGTGTTTTCTGCCTCTCTTCTTGCATTTCTGTTGTGGTAAGGTGGCGTTTTATATTCGTGCAAACAAGGATATTTCTGGTATTCGTCAGTAAAACACCAACAGCTTCCTTAGTCCACCCGGATCATACCATTTTATAAAGAAGTATTTGTTTACAATCGAGCTTCACAATCTTCTCACGACGTAGCGCCAACATCATCGTGATGCCATCTTCGCTGATTGGTTCGTTTCGTAAAATTAATTTTACGGAATAGAACATGTCCTATTTTATGAAAAGTTTTATCAAATGTGTTATAAAACTTGAATTTGACCGTGAGCAACAGAAATTTTATAAAATTAAATCATTGTACAATATGTTTGACATAAAATTTTACCGTGAGCAACAGGCATAAGGCGGGCCTCCTATAGGGTTATACACTTTCTCAGGACAAAGAGATTTGAAGCCGTGATTTGAGGTGCGGAGAATGGGAGGAGGCGGCGCCTGTGGCCCATGAAAAGTTACGTCCCAGCATTTTCTTTAGTCCAGGAGAATGGAAAAACCATTCTCAGAACAGTTGACGGTTGGAACGAGACCCTTCGCTTTCCGAATGCAGAGTCGCAAGGGTAGCAGAAAAAAATTACCACGCGGATCGAAATTAATTTACAGACGGATTAACATTATTAAAGGTTTAATTAATGGAGGAAAAACGATAACAGGATGCATTTATAAGGGTTCTGTAATTCGTACAGCTATAGCACGCCAAAGGATAGCATGAAAACCATTATTAAACTGGAAACATATCACACATGTAGCGCGGATCTTATACCAAGTTACGGCTCTAATACCACGGCCGACTGGATCCCTCGCTGCGCAGTAAGGTGCTAGTCGCATCAAGTCGACCGTGCTAACACACTGACAACAGCCCATAACACTGGCATCTACCGTAAAGACTATAAATCTCAAGTGTCCCACTCAGCGCTATTCTGGCGGAAAATCGTCCGTTTTTCCAGGCCTTTTATATTACGTATGCAACGGTCATAGGCCGCTCGGGGGTTGGTAGTGCCGGGGGATTATGGTACTTTTTATTTTTTGAATATTTTAAACCCGAAATAATTTATTCACTTACAACACAATTTCACATACATTTTGAAAGCAAATAAATACAATTTTAGGCTGATCAAACTTTGAGCTCAGAATTCGACAGAAGTTTGAGAGACCTAAACAGGAACAAGGCTCCTGGAATTCACTACATTCCCTCTGAATTACTGATTGCGACGTTATTCCATTTAGTGTGTAAGATGTATGATATAGGAGAAGCGCCGTCCGATTTCTGTCAGAATATTGTTTCTCCTATTCCCAAGAAAGCCGTTGCTGACATGTGTGTAAACTAGCGCACCATTACTTTAGCATCTCACGGCTGCGAATGCTTAACGCGTATTATTTACAGAAGAATGGAAAGACAAGTTGAAACTGAGTCGGGAGAAGATAAATTTGGCTTCAGAAAATATATAGGAACACGTGAAGCAATCCTGACTTTACGTCTGATCTTAGAGTGCCGGATTAAGAAGGGAATTTCTGCACACATGGCTTTCGTAGATCTATAAAAGACATTTGATAATGTTGATTGGATCAATTGAGATTTTGAGGCTGATCGGGATCAGATGCCTGAGGTGGAACAGGATATCAAAGTGGAATTATGAAAGGGAATAACAATCCATGGAGAGGCCTTTGATTTAATTTTCAAAAAGAAATCTGTAACATTATTTGACAGAGAGAACGTCTTATCTATAACTCGTTGTTTAACCTGTTAACTTGACAAGAAGTGGCTCAACTATGGAGCAAGTCCGACACTTTAAGTATCTCGGCAGCGTACTTGATCACAGCTGGAGCAATGCTGTTGAAATTAGCATCCGGATTGAGCACGCGAGGACTGCATTCAAGAGAAAGAGCAAACTCCTGTGTAATAGGGACTTTAAGGTCAATCTCCGCCTCCTTTTACTTCATTGTTATTTATTTTCTGTCTTATTTTATTGTGCCGAGATCTGGACGCTAACAGAGAACATCACCAAAACCCTTCGATCCTTTGAGGTATGGTGGTACCGACGCCTGCTCAGAATATCATGGGTTGACAGAATACGGAACACTGAAGCACTCCAGCGCCTGAACAAAGAGCTAGAGGTCATGCACGACATGAAAAACAAGGAACTTTGGCCATAGCATATGTAGACTCGTTCAGCTTATCTTACAAGGTAGAACTGAAGAAAAGGGTCGTACGGGAAGAAGGAGAATGTCTTGGCTACGGAATCTACGAAAATGGTATGAGCCCACTCTTTTCCGAGTTGCTGAGAACAAGAACGGCATCGCCCTGATGATAGCCGACATCCAATGAGGATGCGGTACAAGAAGAAAACCTTTCCACTAATCATTTAATTTTGTTTACAGTTCTAAGTAAAATCTGAATTAAGTACCTCTGCCCTAAGTATGAGGTAATTGGCTCTGCAAGGTGTAGTCGAAATAAGGTATTTGATTTGAACTGGTGGTAGACGATGTTATTCTAAGGAGATACCTTCGACGATATTACTTGTCTCTTAATTAGTGTAGGAAAGAATAAATCAGAAAACATCATGCAATGTATTTGGATACTCCCCTCTGCTAAACAGAGCGTCAACACCGTTGTGATATCCCGAAGTCACCCTTCCCTCCAAGGCTGTGCAACTACTACTACTCAAATATTTTCCTTCCATCCCTGAAGGGGGCTTGTTAGACGGTGATGCTGTCTGTCAGGCCAGGAGATTTGTTACTGTGAAAGAGATGCTCGGAGACGGTGAGCGGGTTGGTGGCCGTGGTCTGTACTAGGAACTGTCCGGGTATTCGCCTTAGTGCAGGAGAATGGAAAACCACGGAAAACCATTCTCAGGACAGCCGACGGTTGGGGCCAGCTGTAAGATCCAGTTCTGTCCCGTCTCCCGAATGCAGAGGCGTAGAGTCTCGGTAGAGGCGTGGCCACCCCTTCTCTGCTCGGTTGGCCGGTCAGAGTGCAGAGCTGTTGGACCACGGACCAGCCGTGGCCACTTACGGCCGAGAACCACTCAGCATGTACCAACCGGCTGTACAATGTAGGTCAATGTGTCTTGAGGTCAGACCACTGCGAGCTGCAGACGGGTGCGAGCTCTCAGTACAGCCGAAATCGTGAAATGTGTGATATGATTTTAATATGTGGTGAGGCAAGATGTAACACCCCAAGGGCGGGGAGTATGTATATAAATTATGTGAGTACAGAACTGGAATCACAGATAAGGCTTTTTGCGAACGATGCTCCACTCTAATAGCAGTTTCCCGCGGGTCCCGCCCACAATGCATCATGTTGTTCATTAATACCCCCAAGGATCTACTAGCGAAGTTCGGAGGTAATGAAATATTACACATGAGCTCATGTGGTAATAGAATGTAATATTATATCAACAAACACTTGAAGATACATCACAAATGAATCATGACTTGTTAAAAGGGCGTAAGTCCATAGAACCTAATTTTAAGAAGCATAAAAAAGACGTTATTTATCAAGCGGTTAATTTTGTTATTGTAAATTGCACTATTCTCATGATTCAACTTATAATGTATAACTTGTGGGATATAAGTATTTAATTTCAATGCAATTTTACATAAAGATTAAGGTGTTTAAAGTACATGGACTTAAGTCCTTTTAACAATTCATTCTTAAATATTGTTGGTATATGACATAGTTTGAAACTATACACATGTAAATAGTTTCATTACGCCTGCTTCTTGATAGTAATATCATTGAAGTGACATAGACGCACTTTTTACAGACATGTGGCAAATGTACTTATTAGGTTCGTATAAATTGTTGTCATCTGCAAGGTATTAAGACATCAAAGGCTAACTACTTGAGAACACCCCCTCTGTCTGCATTGCTCCACCGCGTTAAAATGTGTCTTCTTCTGTACCACAAGCGTGTACCATAGCACCTGTTGAATATCAGCTTCTTTTCTTGTGTTGTTGGAAACACTATCCTGCGGGTAGTCTCGGAAGAACTGCACTCCTGGCTGTGCAAGTCTGAAAGTACGGCAAACAGGACTGCTGATGTATGGAGAAGTAATTACACAACATTTCATATCTGCAGAGTATTTGAACTCCATGTACTCTGTAGGTTTGAAGCTTGTCTTCTCAGAATGTTGGACGGAACGCTTCATGGTTTCTAGTGATATTGTTGTTTTCTTAAATCGTTTTAACACTTCATCTCAAAAAGCATCTTCAATATTATGCTGCAGGATTCCAGGATTATATTTTTTTAACGTAACATTGAGTATTGAGGTCTGCACACCTTGTATTGGTACTTATGTGTCACATTGTTAGAGGAGTGAATGTGTAAATTTCCCTGAGTTCGAACCCTGAACCCTGAGAGAAACACGGAGTTTATTGTCAGCGATTGCCCTTGAGCCTTGTGTACAGTCATCATTCTCATTAACCAGCAGCAGGTTCTACAACTCAGCATGTAGTTATGATTACACCCATGAAGTTCAGGTGAAAAATTTCAAACAGACTTTCCAATTGCTGTAAAGTAGGACTAAAACGAAGTCTCTACATGTTGGAGTAGCCTACAGGTAGTCTAGAAAATAGCTTTGTTCGTGCAGCAACATCAAACCATCCCAAATTCTCAGGCGCATGTACTTCGCTGTATTTCAAGCGTTCGTGCAGCGAGAATTCGGTATTCTGACTGCTAGTCTGCTGTTTTTGCAGGCGTGGATATCATTGTTTTCGGATTTCTAAATTAGCTATGCGCATCAGCCTCCATCACACGTGGTTCACAAAGCACAGAACCTCATAAATAAATTTGTTCCGCGTTTCCTTGAAAATAACATTCCTTGACGACGGTATTCTTGAAGAAATTCTCAATAACATTTATCAATTGCGCGTTCTGTTTAATGAACATACATGAACGCTTAATTTGCATCTAGTACATACGCTTAATTAAAAGAACATCACAATAAGACACAGTAAACTGTCAAGGAGAGTAAGTAAATTTACGTATTGTAGATAAAATAGATACATTTTAATGCTCTGTTTGTCTGTGCTTGCTGATAGCCTCTTAACTAATCACGAATATCACAGATCGTTGACGATATAAAAAGTTATTGTTTTACGAGTGACTGTACTGGACCTTGAACTGATGACGACAATCTAGATGTATTTGATGATATTAATCTGAACAGAGCAAGGCCGAAGAATGAAAATAATATATTATAAATAATATTCATCCTTGCATCGTATTATTGTCACTGATTGAGCTATTAATACTATCCCGGAAAACTTCGTAGAAATGGCATGATACAGACTTCAAAATATGTTGTTTTATTCTTACATTGAACGCTGTGAGCAAATGTTCCTGCTTTTCACTCCAAATGAGTGATATACAGTATTTACGATGAAATTTATTTCAATCAATCAATCAATCAATCAATCAATCAATCAATCAATCAATCAATCAATCAATCAATCAATCAATCAATCAATAAATCAATCAATCAATCAATCAATCAATCAATCAATCGATCGATCGATCGATCAATCAATCAATCAATCAATCAATCAATCAATCCCAATATAAATTAACTGGGAATGTTGCTGACATCTAACGGCAATATTTACTACTACTGTACGTGGCCGTTCGCGCAGGAAAGAATCGGAGACCGTTTCCACAAAACCAACACCAATCCTCAGACCAAGACCGACTCCAATCTTCAGACCTTAATGCTACTTTCGTTCGTTCAAAGATGGCGAATCGAGTAGCCGGAATTGTTGGAAATGTAGGTTTGTCTTGGTTTGTTGTTATCGTATGTGGTCGGTGTAATTTTATGAAATTTTACGATAAATTATAGTTTCTTTGTAGAATATAAGTGTGCGAGTGTATTTATATTAGTCAGTGGATACATAGGATTTGTAATTATACGCAGTAATGTGAGAATGGTGCTTGTTTTGATCGTGTTTTTACCCATTAAAGAACATGAGTGCACTAGGTGGACCAGTTTTTAGTCTAACTATGGCAATGCCTCTCATACAACTATTCTCAAGTTTCCTACGGAATAGAACATTAGAAGAGAAATCGATTAGGAATATACATCGTGAAATTTGAAGTCCATGGCAAAATCGTAGCGTGCATACATCATTTTGAGAATAAGTCTGAGGTTAGGGAAGCCAGTTTTCTACTTCCAAACTATTCGTGTTCCTCGAGAAACATTAACTTAGATAGAATATAATTGATTTGTGTTATTCCTTCAGTGTCTATGTGCTTCAAAGTGTCTAGTGATTTAGATGCAAGTGTATTTTACGATAATCTGTGCTTTGCCTGCGGAAATGTTTGGCTGGATCTTGGAGTATAACAAAACTTATAAGTGTGACAGATGGAGCAATCTGTATACTGTTACACAAAAGAAATAGTGACTTAGATGGATTAGCTGGGTTTGTAACGTAGGGTTTTACACTACCAATACCTTCCGGTTCATGCTGTGGCTATCTGTTATCAAGCAGACTGCGCCGAACTGAAGCTCGTGCAACAAGTTATGTTTCACAGTTCTCATGAAAGCTAATAAATCGAGGAATTTCGCACCTTAATTTATTTTGAAACGTTCAAAATGATGTTAGAAATATCATTTTAACAGTTTTATCACTATTTTCATCTATCCAGCGAAGTGAAATCTAAGAGAAAACGTTATTTGACGAATTGAAATGTTTAAATAATCAGCTTGTTTGTCTCTTTTCTAGTAGAACATATGTGATTCTAGTTGATTATATGTGGAGCGTACTTCTTGGCGAAGCGTTTTACGTGTCAAAGTGATTTTCACTATGATGTTACATTTATCAATTAAATTACCGCCGTTTATATAATATGTACGTGATATTTTCGTGTTAGCCAATACCAGCGATCCGGCTACTTCGGCCACCATGTTTTTTTATATTACGGTCTGAGGATTGAATTCGGTCTTGCTCAGACCTTAATGCTACTCTCGATCGTTCAAAGATGGCGAATCGAGCAGCCGGACATGTCGGAAATGTGGGTTTGTTTCGGTTTGTTGTAATAGTATGTAGTCAGTATCATTTAATGAAATTTGACGATAAATGTTAGTTTCTTTGTAGAATATAAGTGTGCCAGTGTATTTATATGAGTCAGTGGACACTTAGGATCTGCAATTATACGTAGTAATGTGAGAATGTTCTTGTTTTGATCTTGTTGTGAACCAGGTGTAAGTTTAACAATGGCAATGTCTATCATAGAACTATTCTTAAGTTTTCTACGGATAAAACATTAAGAGGGATATACATCGTAATTATTTTGAAGTCGATGACAAAACTGTAATGTGCATACATCATTTTTAGAATATGTCTGAAGTTAGAGAAGACTTTTCTCTAATTTCAAACGGTGAACCTACTCGTGTTCCTCGAGAAATATTAATGTGCATCAAGGTGTCGAGTGATTTAGATACAGTAATCTGTGCTTGCCTGCGGAAATGTTTGGCTGGATCTTGGAGTATAACAAAACTCAGATGAAGAAATTGGTATACTGTTACACAGAAGAAATAGTGACTAGGAGGGACTAGTTGGATATGTAACGCAGGGTTTTATACTACCAACACCTTCCAATTCATGCTGTGGTTATCTGTTATCAAGCAGACTACACCGAACTGAAACTCGACTAGAGTCAGTAGAGGTTTTGCACTCATATTCTTTACGGGGTTAAAACCTATTATATCTTTAGTGTCTGAACGTTTCATTATTATGGTTACAAACATTGTGTGAAGTGCTGCTATGCCATATGTCAACATTATGTTAGTATTAGCAGGACCGTTCATTGGGTCAACATAATCATCTCGGGTGTCCTTCGGCTGAGTTGCTCAGACGGTTAAGGCACTGGGCCTTCTGACCCCAAGTTGGCAGGTTCGATCCTGGCTCAGTCGGGTGGTATTTGAAGGTGCTCAGATACGTCAGCCTCGTGTCAGTAGATTTACTGGCACGTAAAAGAACTCCCGCAGGACTAAATTCCACAAACTGTAAAAAAAGAAGTAGTTAGCGGAACGTAAAGGCAATAACTTCATTATTTCGGGTGTACTTCCCTTTCATTGGGTGCTGAATGTAAGAAATTGTCCACCACTTCAAAAATAAGGCAACAAATTATGTTTCACAGTTCTCACGAGAGCGAATGATTTGAGGAATTCCGCACCTTAATTTATTTTGGAACATTCAAAATGATGTTATAAATACCATTTCAACCGTTTTATGGTGTATTTTCATCCATATAGCGAAGTGAAATATAAGAGGAAACGTTGTTTGATTAATTGAAATTTCTAAATAATCAGCTTGCTGTTCTCTTTTCTAGTAGAATATGTGGTATTCTAGTTGTTTATATGTGGTGCGTACTTGCTGGCGAAGCGTTTTCATACGTGAAAAAGTGATTTTTCCTATGATGTTACACTTATCATTATAAATTTCCGCCTGTTATGTAGTATGTTCGTGATTTTTTCGTGTTAGCCAATACCAGCAATCCGGCTGGTCGGAGTCGGTCTTGGTTTCCAACTGTTGCTAATTCGCGCATGCGCTCTTGTATAAATCTCAAACTATCTCAGATCGTTGCCTACGCATAGAGTTAGTAAATAATATAATATTAGTATTATTAGTAAGTGCCCACGTAATACACAGGGCCTGGAAAAACGGGTGATTTTCCGCCGGAATAGCGGGACACTTTTTGGCTGGTAGTCTTACCGGTAGATGACAGGATCATGGGCTATTTTAGTGAATTAGAGCCGTACCTTGATGCCCATTACATGTGTGATATGTTTGCAGTTTATTAGTGGTTTTCTTGGTATCTTTTGGCGTCCTATACTGCCCTTATAGATGCATCTTCTTATCGTTTTTCCTTCATTAATTACAACATTAAAGGTGTTACATCTTATTCCGTTTATAAGTTAGTTTCGATCCACTATGTCATTTTGTAGATTGATGATGATGCTTGTTGTTTAAAGGAGAATAACATCTAGGTCATCTGCCCCTATTTATTTGCACTTTATTCATATAATTTTTATTGACTAAGCATTGTGGCTTTCGCTTCAACAGCGGCCTTGCAGCTCTGCAGTCGGGAGACGGAGTGTCTGGACCCCACCTTCGGCTAACCTGAGAACGGTTTTCCGTGGTTTTCCATTCACCTGCGCTAAGGCAAAATTTTGGACTTATTCTTTGTAGGCCACGGGCGCCACCCTATAAGCGTCTCCGCACCTTAAATCACGGCTTCAAATCTCCTTGGCATGAGAAAGTACGTACCTATTTTATAAAAAAATCATTCACTACTGATCTGCATTTAGGGCAGTCGCCAGGTGGAAGATTCCCTATCTGTTGTTTTCCTAGCTTTTGATTAAATGATTGCAAAGAAATTGGTAATTTATTGAGGATCTGCCTTGGTAAGTTATTCCAATTCCAAACTTCCCTTCCTATAAACGAATATTTGTCCCAATTTATCCTCTTGAATTCCAACTTTATCGTCATATTGTGATCTTTCCTACTTTTAAAGACACAAAGTAACACTATAGGAGGCCCACTTTACTCCATCAGGGCACCAAATGAAAACGTTTAATAGCAGTGAAATTGTATACGTTGTTTTTTCGTCTACTTCTGTACCAAAACACGAATAATGCCTTTAGTTTTCAATGGCATTGGCGAATAGTGTAGTGTTATTGTCAATACTGTGATAATCATTGTAGGGCCAAGTCATATAATGTACATTTCGTGCACAATATGGGAAAGTGACTAAAGTATTAAAAATGGTGCACTGCACTGCTCCAAAATGTACTTCAAACAGTGCAAAGAAAGAAAAAATGTGACATTCCATCTGTTTCTTGCCTATGCAGCCTTACTAGAGAAGTGGAAAATTGCCGTTTAGAGGTAAAATACCGTCGAAAGTGTACAACAAGCATTTCCTTGAATCTGATTTTAGTGTTTGGACCACAAAGAAGAATCTCCTTCCAATAAAATATCATCCGCATTTAGTGGTTAATGCACTCATAAATAAATATGTGCCAAACGCGGACGTGATCCTACCCCAGATTAGATTCATCTAAACCAGAAAGAACTTAATCAATGGCAGCTTCATCTACGGGTAAACACCTCAGCGTCCTATGACAAAAGTAGCAAATCTGCTATCCAGCCCAACTCCAAAAGCATTCCGGAGAGTTAAGCACAACAGAAACTTAAGGAAATCTATCTTGCTGAGGAAGTCAATTGATAGATATACGGAAGTAATTTATAAGCTTCTACAGAACTGAAAAAATTAAAATCTGAGAAGAAGGTGAAGAGAACAAAATACAGAAGACAGTATATCAGCTAGAGCAATAGGGAAAGAAAAACGTCAAATTTGGTGAGACTACTTTGAAAGAAACTGTTTTGTGGCATATGGAAGCACTTAATAGTTACATTTTAATTACATGGTCGCTTTACCTGGCCCATAATGCCTGCATTCAATTCACACAGGAATGCATTAAAAACTTACATTGGCTACACTAATGGAGAGACTGGAACACCTTTAAAATTTAAACTATTCTTCAAATTAGTATAGACCGACAGGTAGGGAATAAGTATTATGCGATTTAAACCGATTTATTTTTAGTACATTTTTTCTTTACTTATAGCAGTTTTATGAGTTTTCCCATTTTCCCGTTTAAGAGCATTGTCCCGTAGGCAACCGTGTAGGTCACCTCAAAAAGATGACATTTTGAAACTCTCCACGACCCCATCAGCTGACCAGCATTTCCGGGCCCAGATTTGCAGCACGAACAAAGCTAATATGCAATAATCACATCGTTTTACAATTAAAGAGTGAACAAGAATGCAAAACTATGGTGCATACGATTGAAGCGAGCTATCTGCACTTGAAAGCAATCATTCCATACTCATTCATAGATCTGAATTTTATTTTCTAGAGAAAAATTGCTAGTTGTATCAAATACCAAAATAATTCTGTAAAGAAAGCTATCGCAGCAGGCCTTGAAGACTTAGAGAAATGTTTTGTGAGGACGTCGAGAGGTGGCACTACAAAATACGCAGTTCTAGTTAGCCCCACCGCAACAGAACTAGAGGGGAAGTTGAAATGGACATCTTGAGCTGGTGTTATCTCGTTTATGGCTCGCCATTCCTTCATCATTTTAAAAGGGTGGGGAGATTTTTGGAAATATCCCGTAAACGGTTGATTTCATGGCCTTAAAATACTCGCCGAGTATTTCTTCTCGCAGTGAGAGGCGGAAAACTGTCTGTGTTCGGTCCAAATTCAACAACTTAGATATTTCGCCTATCTTATGGCTATTTGTGTTCTGTGCAACCTGAAAACATGGAGTTAAAATTTTAATTTAACGATATGACTACCTCCACGAACTATCTTAATGCCTCATGCATCTTGCTGTACATTTTGGTAGAGATCAGTTGAGGCGCGTAGATCTCTATAACGAATAAACTAACTTTCGATATATTTTAAATATAGATCAAGTAAAAATCTAAATGAACTTTCACCCTATTAGGTCGCGTTCAGCACATATTGTAATTATTGAAGAGATGTTAAATATAGAATAAAAATGGTTAACCACAGCAGTGGGATGCAAACAAATAGTCTCCCATTGAGCTACGGTGGCGTAGTTCATATAGGTGTGACCTTTTCGAAAGGATCTAAGCTACAGGTCTGGCACTATTTAGAGTACATTCAGGTCACCCGTTGTCGACCTAGTCAATGAATATGTCTTTAAAATGTTTTTAAATGCTAGTGAAAAAGGACCTGATAATATTTGGACAGTTTTCAATGGTAATCGGAGTGAACATTTAAGTTGTAACTTTTTCCAAGAGAAAAAGTCTTCTCAGTTTTAGTCACTGCGTTGATGGGGTGAAAGTACTGGAAGTACCCGCAAGGAAATATCTTCATTGGTGTAAACACATGAGCGGGATTGTAAATAAAGAGTACAGATATCGTCAGGTGGTTATCAGGGTATTTCGGGCAGGAATAGGAGAGTGACTATTAATCTCTGGTAAGACCTTTATTACAGTATGGTTCCAGGGTATGGAACCCTCACCAGCATTAGCATATTTGATTCGAGAACTGGCAAAGATCCAATGGATCGGCTAATAATAAGAAGAACGGAAGAGGCATAGTACAGGATATTTGAGTTGACGCCTATAGGAAACATCCGCTTCTTTGAGAATGGGGTCCTTATTATGAATTCTAATCCTGAAGAGGCCACCCATAACCAGCTGCGAGCCATCAAAATTAAGAAATTAAGGTTAAAATCCCACATCCGGTCGGATATTGAACTACGGGCCTTTTGTTAAAAGAGCAACCTTGGAAGCCGGGCAGAGCTATCAGTGAGAACGAGCGTTTGTTGAACGAATAAGCTTGAATGGGCGTTTCAAAAACATGGGACTTTATAACATGGAGTTCAAATTCAAAATAACAAATAGGTGCATACATTGAAAATTATTTTTGAAATCATTTAAGAAAGGATTAGGTAAACAACTGATAGGGAATCTTGTTATTTGGACGATAGCACTTAACGCATATTGATTGATTGATTGATTGATTGATTGACATTGATTGATTGATTGATTGATTGATTGATTGATTGATTGATTGATTGATTGATTGATTGATTGATTGATTGATTGATTGATTGATTGATTGATTCATTCATTCATTCATTCATTCATTCATTCATTCATTTATTGGAGCTACGATAAAATTAAAGTTAGACTATATGTTAATTATACCTATCATATCGTCGCTCGACCGGTAAAAGGTTGTATTCCACAAAACTCTTCCTATCAATTATTCTCCTTAAGACTGGTCACGGCTCCCAGCCACGTATGGATATGCAGTCCATCAGAACAAATTTTGTTGTGTTCATTTTCCTATGCCCAAGTGTAAAGGAAAATGAACCTCACAGTACCGTACTGTAGGAATGTACGTTTGCATTACGTATTTACGCACTCCTAGTGTACAATGCATGTAAGGTTCATTTTCGTTTAATCGTCGACATAGGAAAACGAACACAACGGACATTGTTCTGATGGACTGCGTATCGATATGTGGCTGGGAGGCGTGACCAGTCTTAAGGAGAATAATGGATAGGAAGAGTATTGTGGTATACAACGTTTTACCGGTGAAGAGACGATATAAAGCCAGAAGGCTAACTGACTGACTCACTGACATAATTGTTTACCCACTTCACATCAGCTAGAAACTTGAAGTTCGGCAATGTGATAGCTATTAGCCTGCAAACTACGGAAAAATTCCAAAAAAATCAAATCATTAACTTTTGCTCCCCCGCCCCCAAACAAAATGGCGGACGCCATGATGCAGTGCCCTACAAAATTAAAATCTGGCAAAGCTCTAGCTCCTAGCCTGTAACTGACATAGAAATTCTTAGAATTTCAAAAATTTAACATTTTACCCACTAAAAAATTCGAAATATTAAGCCAGATTTAATGACGGTATCTTGCGGCTCAAAGGTAAGCGCTATTAATAAACGGATTGCAATTTCGTATCCTAAAATGAGGAGATCTACAACTTTGGTCCTATGACTTTTCGTCGTACCTAGACTCTTTCTACCTTAGATTGAGCTTCTTTCCCCGGTTTTGGTCAATTTTGTTAAATTTCCATAAATTATTTTACTGATTCACACACTCATAAAACAGATAGCTGCACGAAATTCAGCACGCTCTTTGGCACGACCATTGGCCGTATGTAGACCGACCATCATTATTTTAGCTGCCTTGAATGTATGGGAAAACGGAAGGAATATGTGGAAACACTAATCTAATTTCAGCATAAAGTATGCTTCTTAAGCAATTTACGGTGAAGCTCGTGGAGATACGGCAAAACCTCAAATAACCATTTACACGCGCTTCGTGGCCCTTGTCCCCCTTTGGCCTATACCTTCATTTTTCGAAGTGTCGTACCCTTTCCAAATCTCCTCTCTAATTAGTGTTGTATAGAGAATTGTTGCCTAGCACTGTACGGTATATAAAAAGCCATGGCTCACGCACTCACGTAAATGTTTACCCACTTCCGCATGAGCTACGAACGTGAAATTTGGCAATTCGATAGATATTAGCCTTGAACTTATGGTAAAATTCCAAAAAGTGAAAATTTTAAAGTTTTCCCCTGCCCCCCCCCCCCCTTTCCACCCTCAAAAAATGACGGACGGCATGATGCACTGCTCTAGAAAAATAAAATTTCGCAAATTTCTAGCTTTTACCCTGTTATATACGAAGAAATTGCAAGAACATCAAATATTCAACATGTTACCCCCTAAAAAATCGAAGTATTAAACCGAATTTAATGATAGTCTATAATTTCTTTTCGACCTATTTTGTGGCTAAACGATAATTGCTATCGACAAACCGATTACGCTTTCGTTCCTAAAATAAGGAGATCTACAACACTTCGCTTCTACCGTACATTGAGCTTCATTTTCGCGGTTTTGATCAATCTTGTTCATTTTACATATATTATTTTACTGATTCACACACTCATAAGACAGGTAGATGCACGATATTCAGCAGGCTCCTTGGGACGTCATTGGCCACACACAGACCGACCTTCATTATTCTACCTGCCTTGAATACATGGAGAAACGGAAGTAATATGTGGAAACAGTACTCAAATTTCAGCCTAATTTATGTTCCTTAAGCAATATATGGTGAAGCCGATGGAGATAAACTTCAAAGAACCAGAATTATAGGTAAATTCATCGTCGATATGTCGGTCAAGTTTCAAGACTGTACCTCTCTGCTAAGTTGACAAAATAATTTTTCAACTTGTGAAAAGCGGACGAAATTTGATATGGATCGAAACGTTCACATCTTTCTTTGTTATAAATAGCCGAGATACGACGACATGTATAAGACAATAATGTAGGTGACTGAAAGGGTCCTCTAACGCCGCAATCTGTTTCTCGATTAGCCGTATCGTTTGGCACAAATAAATTTCCAAATGAAAGTCTGCGTGCACATTCCTTGGCCCTATCTCTATTCTATAAAGCCAGAAAGCTGTGAGACTTAATGACTTACTGACATTTATGTTTACCCACTTCCAGATGAGCTGGAAACTTGAAACTTGTAACCCATGGAAAAATTCCAATAAGCATAATTTTCTTTATTTTTACCCCTCCCCACCAAGCGAAATGGCGGACGCAATTTTCGGATGCATCAGAAAAAAAAGAAATCTGGCGAAATTATAGTTGTTGTCCTGTAACTTCTAACTTTTCACCTCAGAAGAATATCGAAATATTCAGGCAAATTTCATACCATTGCAGAACTTCGTTTCGAAGTACTTTCTGCCTAAACGGTAATTCTAAACAAAACTGGATAGCACTTTCTCTTCCTAGAATGAAGAGATCTATAAATTTGGTCCTATGAAATTTCAAGACTATAGCTGAATATTAAGTGAATAACATAACTTTTGAACTTGTGATATTTGCCCCAGATCGAAACGTTTACTCCTATCCATAAAATAAATCGCCAATATACAAGAAAATATAGCAGCACCAAACATGCAGGGCACTGAAAGGGCCGTTCGGTGGCACAGTCCGTTTGTCGATCAACACGACATACCGTTTCACAGTCTATTTTGAAATGTCCATTCGTAACGCAGAGTACCGGGGGGTTTTGGGGCGGAGCCCCCAACGAGCGAAAGCGAGTGTTAACTATAAAACTGAACGTCGAACTTTTCGACACTGGCACCACATAGCAGACCACATTTCACTGTAGAAAATGCTGGCCCTCCGCAATTGTTGGGGTCACTACGACAACGATCAGAAGTGATGGTTCACGAATCTAGTTTCACGGTGTCTAGCTTAATGGCAATAATTATTCATAGCAATTTTGACCAGATTATCTTTTATGGCTCGCGGTCGTTCGAAAATTTGTATAACGTAAAGCGACAAGATGTGTGACGGAAGTGACGTCACATTAGTCGTTATCGTAGGCCTTGGTCGCCAAAGATGCTGCAGCTGTGGATTTGTACATTGTGTTGAAATTGTAAGTCTACTGTCAGTGACGTCACATTAGTCGTTATCGTAGGCCTTGGTCGCCAAAGATGCTGCAGCTGTGGATTTGTACATTGTGTTGAAATTGTAAGTCTACTGTCAGTGACGTCACATTAGTCGTTATCATAGGCCTTTATCGCCAAAGATGCTGCAGCTGTGGATTTGTACATTGTGTTGAAATTGTAAGTCTACCGTCAGTGACGTCACATTAGTCGTTATCATAGGCCTTTATCGCCAAAGATGCTGCAGCTGTGGATTTGTACATTGTGTTGAAATTGTAAGTCTACTGTCAGTGACGTCACATTAGTCGTTATCATAGGCCTTTATCGCCAAAGATGCTGCAGCTGTGGATTTGTACATTGTGTTGAAATTGTAAGTCTACCGTCAGTGACGTCACATTAGTCGTTATCATAGGCCTTTATCGCCAAAGATGCTGCAGCTGTGGATTTGTACATTGTGTTGAAATTGTAAGTCTACTGTCAGTGACGTCACATTAGTCGTTATCATAGGCCTTTATCGCCAAAGATGCTGCAGCTGTGGATTTGTACATTGTGTTGAAATTGTAAGTCTACTGTCAGTGACGTCACATTAGTCGTTATCGTAGGTCTTGGTCGCCAAAGATGCTGCGCCTGTGGATTTGTATGTTCCTGTGACGTAGAAATGCAGTTTCCTTGATATATCACTGAGTTCCATGTATTGAAACACATATTCGTGGTCATTAACTTATCGCGAAGGGAAACGTTTCTTTCTCCCTTTCAGTAACATTTTGATCTGACCATAACACAGCTTTGGCAAGGAAGGTTCAAGTATCTTGTTTACCTGCTCTGTTTCGCCCCTGAGACAATGGACGGTAATCTGCTATCGATGTTTGTGTGCCACACTCTTTTGTTACTTCGCCCGGAGGGAGCTTTTTTCTTTCCTTTTCAAGACGTCGCTGCCATTGTTTGGTGTGAGCTGTGGGCTCAATGAACCGCGCAACCATCCAGCCCTGGGGACCCAGCGCTGCGCCCTGCACTGCCTGCTGCACAAGGTCTTAAGTCGTACGCTTCACTTTACAACTTTATAATAATATTATCTATATTGAATCTACAATCTATATAAATGTAAGTTTGTAGGGATAATTATCGGGGTTGTGATGAAGAGGCAGTAATGCATAAAGAAGTGAGGCAAGGCTACAGCTAGTCTCTTCTCCTTTTCATTTCTCATATAGAACAAGTGGAAAAGCAAATCAAATAAGAATTTAGAAAATGAATCACAATTCATGGAGATAAATGAATATAATCTCCGAGATTTGCCGATGATATTATTATTTTATCTGAGTATGTAGAACATCTTGATACATTGCTGAATGGAGGAGTACAACATGAAAGTAAATGAATCCAAAACAAAAGTAATGGACTGCAGTCGAATGAAGTCAGGTGATGCAGGAAATATTAGAAACTTTTAAGTGGAGTAGATGAATATTGTTTCTTGGGTGGTAACATAACTAACGATGACAGAGGCAAGGAGCACATAAAATGCAGACTAGCATAAACAAGGAATGCCTTTCTTAAGAAAAGAAATTTGCTTACTTCGAACATTGATATAGGAATTAGAAAGATGTGTCTGAATATTTTCGTCTAGAGAGTGGAAGCGAAACATGGACGATAAGCAGCTCAGAAAGAAAAAAATAGAAGATTTCGAAGTGTGGTGTTACAGAAGAATGCTGGAGGTGATATGAGTAGATCGAACCATGAATGAAGAGATATTGAATCGAACTGATGAGCGGAGAATGATTTGGGTAAATTTTACCATAAAAAGAAAAAATGACATGACACACATTAAGACTGTTCCTTTTCCTAAGGTTCACACTTGAGACGAAAGTTGATAGCTGGGGACACATGAATGTAAATATAAACTATATGTGGCTTGCCCGCAAATTGCCACGGAAATAGAATCAATTATCACTCCATGGATTCAAATTTCTCTATGCATTGTTTGGACGCCAGTTTTAAACAAAACTGTCCAGCAAAATTTATATTTAATAGCATAGAGACTTATACGTAAATCACAGGGGTAGGATTTTAAAGTATCGCCTTGAGAAAGAAAATTAATGCAATATCTGGTCAAATGAATTTATTAAACAAAACAAAAATGAGATGAGTCGGAAAAGTACCTTTTAGTTTGGAGGGAATTAAGAATTTAACGTTACTGTAATTTACTGTTGCTTGCATTGTCTAATTGTGGCTCACCAATTGTAGCTTCCGTTGAGGTCATCTGTATTTCGTGGTTACTCGTTCCCCTTTTCTCGTTGCAGACTGGCTCCATAGACATCCTTCCTTTCTTCTGCGATATGGTTCGGGCTATCTGGACTAGCATTCCCTAATTTCCTAGTCTTTAAATTAGACATTGGCCCTATGCTTGTGAAAATTGATCACCGTTGATCGTAGGAGGAGAAAATTCAGAGTTATGAATTTTTCCATGTTATCAGAAATCTCAATCCAACTTAGCTATTCTACTGATACAATACAGACTTGTACCAAGTAACGTGGACTTGAACTATCGTAGTTCTTCGTCCAGAATAATTACAGAATATATCACAAGCCATAAGCTTGTTTCGTCTCACGCTGATCCGACAACATCACAGCAGCTACGTACTGTGTCTTGAAGCGACAACTCACAGTCCAGAAAATAATTGTCTCTCGAAGCGACAACTCATTGTTCCAAAATAATAAAGTAGTTGTTGTTGTGTGTTGAGGATTGCTCAGCGCAAGATAATATACCCGAGCTCTCCCCACTCTTGGTAACTGCTCCATACGCAGTCTCTTTACAACGTAGCATCGGATTCGTTGATCTCATATCATATCTTCCCTCTCTTCATTCTTCACCCGTAACCAGTAGGCGTGGCGACGAAGTAGTGTCCTAGCTTGCTAGCCTTGCACGCGGGTCGCTGTATAGTACAGTACTCATGAGTTTAACCCAGTGACTCATTCCAAATTCCCCGCTTCAAGAATGACTTTTCCGTGTACACAATTATGAGATGAAATGACACAAACTGTGTCTCAACATATTGACCATATTTACAGTACACAATGAATTCCTATCCTACATAACATAATACTTTAAATAATAAATGATGTTCTAATATATATAAAATGATTCCAAAAGCCTTATTTACAATTGATTGAAGTTAAATTAATATGTGTTAATGATAAATTTCCGATAACGGATAATCTTGATATCGAGTGATATCACGTAATAGGACTGTACAATAAATTAGTATGGCTGGAGAAGCCTGGACGGTTACAACCCAGGCCTTGTTCAGTTGGTGTTTGAGGGAGGTGTATGTTCTATGAACGGTAGGGTAGACCAAGGATGTAGCAGTTCCGTAAAATGAAAAGATTAATACGGCGTAGGGTAGCACGTAGAACTGCATCAAACCAGTCCATGGACTAATGATGCTAATAACTACACTTGATGTGTGCGTGGTTGTGTGTCAGGGTTGCTACATGCCCCGAAGTGGAGCATCATGTCCCGTGTTCCGGACCACATACGAAATGCACCGGAATTTCGGTAACTTGACGTGTTAAAACTTTAATAATTTTTCAGTATTATTCTGCAGGTATATGGCGTAAATGGTGTTTGGGAAACGATAAAATAATGAGTGTGCACGGATCCGTTAAAGGGTGGAGTATAGTATTGTGCATCAGACATGTGAAGTGAACTGTTTCCTCTTCGTAGATAAGACGTCTCCTTGCGGCGAACTGGGATGTTTGCGCATAGTTCATTCAACAAAACATCCCTCCAATATATGTATGAATCTCGAGTAGAGGAGAGAATATCCAAGAGATAGCCGCTCCTATAGGAAATCTGGCCGATTGGCGTCCTAATCAGTTCAAACAGAACAATATATATGACAAAGTATTTTATAATTTCACTATATTTCTAGCAAGCACGTTATATCTCGTGTGGTTACCTGTTGGATTTCCTGGCATTTACATGAATGGCATTTTAAGCATTTCGGCAGTCATATTGTGGAGTACAGAGGGTGTCTGTTAATTGACAACGACTGTTTAGTTCCGAGCCTGGATGCTGTGTTCAGATGTTTTCTGCCCGGTTGCGTCAACTTCGATTACGCGTTAACCGTGGTAAAATGGATAGTTTAGCATGGTTAAGTGGAATATTTCTCTTGTATCAAGCCCATCTTTGAAATTTATAAAGTTTCTCGCGGTTAAAAGTGAATCGGTCGTGAGCGTGCCGCTAAGGAGCTATCCGAGGCTTTAAGGCCTACGTAAGCTACATAACCTCAGGAGTAAGTTGTATATTACGTGCATCAAAAGCGTCGTGATCCGATTTAAAAGTTTACCGCTCGTGAGTGAGCTATATAATCTTACACTGCGTGCATCCAAAATGCCGTGATGTTATCCTTAAAATGGATTTTGCACCACATATCGAATATCTACAACATCGTAAGGATAATGAATAGAGAGAACGAGACTGTGGCGTCGTTGTTACAATAATTAATAAGTGACCAACACCAGTTCCCAACTCAAACAAATAACGATCAATCTAAGTCAGCTCCAAATGCACTGACATTTGGCGTTCTCTTTCGCCCTTACCTTTCCATATTGGCTGATATTGATAACCTAACCTAATCCAACGTAACGAAACAAAATTAATTCACCTTGGAAATAACGGGCTGCAGTGAAAGGTCTGATGAAAATTACTACAATGATGCTGACAAGGAGCAATACTAGTGTAAAATTATTCAAATAATATTTGTCCTGGAAAAGACAGCTGTCGATTCCAGACGAAACGTAAACAATTGGGAACCGCATAAATTTGAGACAAATAACTGTCGACAAAATCACTGCCTTCTGGATAAATTAAAGACAAGTGTCTGTCGAACTCATCACTGCCTTCTGAATACTGCTTTGTGTTTCTTCCGAAGGGAGTAATAGCGAGAAAACGAGCGTCAAGAAACCAAGGCTTAGCAACGGTATGAGTTTTACCATGGTTTGGTAACGCCTGATATTTGTGCATCGAGGCCTCAATCTTCCTCAAGAACCCAAGCTTTCTTTAGGTATGTTCCCTCTGACGCCTATCATCAGACCAGCCACTTCCCATTTTTGTGTTTTTATCTGCTTTTAAGGTCCTCGCAGCATGGTTCGTAGACGACCACAGATATTTTTAGCTGGCTGCTCAACTATGTCAGCTCGCTGTGCTGTTCCGCCTTAGGAGCGGCATCCAACTTCTTCATAGACTTCCAGATGTTGCTGTCTACGAAGGCTTCCAGCGATCATAGAACGCACAGCATCGCGCTGGTTGATTTTCATTAGCTCTCCTTTGGGACAGAATCTAATACGTGAGAAAAGGCTTCGAACTCATCACATCTTCTGCAACGGGATGTATTAAAGCTCCTTTTATGAAGAATTCGAACAGCAATGACACTACAGTTCGTTTTAATTGCTTCTGTCCTTGACTTTCCTTATAATAATAATAATGTTATTTGCTTTACGTTCCACTAACTACTTTTTAAGGTCTTCGGAGACGCCGAGGTGCCGGTATTTAGTCCCGCAGGAGTTCTTTAACGTGCCAGTAAATCTACCGACACGGGGCTGTCGTATTTGAGCACCTTCAAATACCACCGGACTGAGCCAGGATCGAACCTGCGAAGTTGGGATTAGAAGGCCAGCGCCTTAACCGTCTGAGCCACTCAGCCCGGCCGACTTTCCTTATTGCTAACCCAGAAGTTGTCTTTCTTCCAATGAGAAAATAAGTTTACTTATTTTCGTTAAGATGGTAGCAAGGTCCAGTGCCTAAAAGAACAACAATGTTGTCGGTTTTTACGCCCCATTAACTCATTTTACCATTTCCAAGGCGCCGAGATGCCGGAATTTTTCCCGAAAGAGTTATTTTATATGCTAGTAAATGTACGGACACGACGGTGACGTATTTGAGCACCTTCAAATACCACCGGACTGAGCCAGGATCGAACCTGACAGGTTGGGGTGAGAGGGCCAGCGCCTCCAAGTTCTGAGTCACACAGCCCGGCTGGATAGGAAGGAGGTTTATTTCTATGTGGCTGGGAGGCGTGACCAGTGTTAATAGGTACCGCTTTGTCAGACACGCGCTGACGATATGGCAAGCACATTGCAGATTATTGCACATTATGTCACTGTACCTGACGACTATTACATACTGTATCTTTTAACCACAAGATATTCTTACTTCGTGTTAAAGCAGACGTTTAGAGACTTTTGAAAACTTGTATTCGCGACAGAAATATTTTGTCTCTTCTGTAATGTAACAATCTGGGATTTATGCAATGAACTTTGATATGTTTCCTAAGTGGAGGGCGGCGATACTGCTACCTTTACCTTCCAGAACGCAAGCCTAAAATATTTCATTTTCTAACTATGTTGCTCTTTATGTTATGTGTTTTATAATAGCGCTGTTAAATTAATTTTTGCCGCAATTATATCGGGTGCAATAGATGTCCCTTTGTCTGTAAAGTGGTCTTGAAGCCCGCAACTTAAAGGTAAGTCATTTCACCTTTTGCGGAAACTGTAATTGTGACCAAGGGATTGTGTTGCAATAGACATACACGTGCTAGTTATGACAGTAGTTTATTTGAAGGTTTCGTTCGAGGATTTGGAACAACTGGCTTCGGTGAGTAGGTGCTTCACTTTTTTGGACGTAAATACTCCTTATGACTGGGGGTCATCCGTAAATTCGTGTAACGCAACGCGACAAACGTGTGACGGAAATGTAACCATAGCAACGGTGCAGGCAGTGACGTAAAGTGTGAATGGATGGGCAGACAGTGTTACCTAGCAACCGCGCAGGTTATGTCATATGGCTGCTTGCTACCTGCCCTTGAAGTGGCCAAATCGGTGTGACATCTGTATGACATAATTGTTGTAGACTTTTACTCGTATATATTTGTGTATATAGCTTGTTTCTTTTAAACGTAGTATTATTCTATTGTACTTCTGATTCGAATAAAGAAAGAAAGCAGCCGTTAATGCGTGGACTTGACCGGGAGATATATTTATGATCATTTGAGTTTCGTAAAGCGAAAAGTGGTTTGTTCCTTTTTTTCTGAGAGGTTGTAAATTCGACCAATAATTTTCTTAACTTTTTAAAGAAAAATGCATGTGGATTAAATTAATATTTATATTAGTTCATCAATTTATAAATTTACTTCCATTAATACTTCTTTAAAAGAACGGCCTCGTACAATCGCACAGTTAAATAATATAATTTAATTGGTTAATATGCACTGTCTGTACTAGCAACTTCGAAAGATTTGCTTACATATTTTGAATTTTCTGGCACTACCAGTAGAATAATCACCGGCCGCCAGTGAACTAAAGTCTTCCGAATTAGGAAGAAGGATTCATAGGATAATACAGTAGATGGAAGAAAGGAAAATGTGGGACTGTTTTCCCTTAAGACCAAATATACCGGATTGTGCGAAAACATTGGACATCAGAGAAGTTGTTCCACAGTCCCGTGCCCAGCAGAAATGATTTCCCACAATACACTCGTTGGTACCGTATTAATATACCTTTCTGCAGAACAAGCTCATTATAAATTAGTTCAATTAATCATCAACATTTAGGACTGTTTCCCAGGCCATGTTGAAGCCTCAAGCGGAATACGAACCCATCATTTCTGTGGAGCATTTTAGCACTCCGACCTGAATGGGGTCTTGGCTCCTATTTCTTAACCTGTTTTAGCTAAAGCTGCATTGATGGTGAGGTTGAGGACCTGTTGAGACGGAATCGGAACTGGTCAGAATGTGACCTGCATTTTTTTTACGGGTGACTAATTTTGGATAACCTTGGATCGGTTATAGCGGAGACCAGGGGTATCGTAATTACTGAACGTGGTGATAAGGGCGTTGGGCTTATCGATTAGTTCAGAATATAATTTCCTGGATGTCTTCTTTATTCTGGTGCTAAGCTCATCAATCTTTGGGGATGGATGGATGGATGTCCCGATTCCACTTGTACCAATGTGCACGAGAGAAGAGACGCAACGCACGGGTTTGTATGCACTGAAGCTTATCCAGGTGGAGTTTGGTTGCCATTGCCCAGACTGGACTGACATACTCTAAAATTGGTTTTAGAGAGGTCTTGTACAGCGTGAGTCTGTTTTCTAGATTAAGGCCTTGATCGGCTTTCGTTAGAGGTCCCAATAAGCATCTATTCGGTTGGACCGAAATGGAATTTATGTGTTCCTTAAAGGTGAGTATTCTGTCTAGGGTTACTCTCAGGAATTTGGTAGCATTTCTCCACCGGATCACTTCACCAAAGAAGATCAGTGGGAGAAAGTCATTCCTAGTACTTTTTGAAAATAGAGTTGTATTGCTTTTGTTTACATTAATTTTGATTCTCCACTTTCGAAGCGCTGATTCAAAGGTGGAGAGGGCATATTGGATGTAATCTTTTACTCTAGGGGGTTGCCAAGAGACAGAGGAAATTGCCGTGTCATCAGCATACATATAGACCTTCGCGTGCGTCGGTTTAGGTATGTCGGCTATATACAATTAAAAAGAATTGGGGATAGATGTCCACCCTGGGGAACCACAGCTAACATGGGGCGGGGGTCTGACAAGGTTTTGTTAACCTGTACCTGAAAGTTCCCGTCTCACAGGTAGGTTTTGAAAAGTTGAATCAATTCCGATGGGATACCTAATACTGTATATTGAGTTTAAATAGAAGACCTTCATGCCATACCTTGTCGAACGCACGCGATATGTCTAGAAAACAGACTCCCGTGTGCCTTCCATCATTAAAGTTCATGGTGATTTCCTCAGTAAGCCTCGTGAGTTGGTGGACCGTTCAGTGAAAGCCAAACTGCTCTTCATTTATTAGGTTGTTGTCTTCGATTATGGTATTTAGCCTGGTGAATAACCGGGACTCAAATAATTTATAAAATGGATAGGATGTAAATTGCCCTGTAATTTTGTGGGAATGAGGTATCCGAAAGGAGTTTTGGCATCAAGATGACCTTGACCATTTTCCATGAGGTGGACAAATGGACAAATCGAAATAAGCAAAAAGAGTTTAGTAATGCAAGTGAGTGCTTTTTTGGTGATGTTTTTTTCGAAAAGGGCTGCTGAAATCTAGACCTGGGGTTTTCCTATTTTTGAGTTTTAGAATGGACGAGAACAGTTGTCGAGTTGGGATAAATTTGAAGTTAGGGGGAAGATTAGTGTCACCTAGATCTTCGACCACATCCTCAACTTGTTCGATAAAGTCATCGTCTGAATGATCTTCGTTGGGAAGCAGGTGTTTTCGAGTGTGTCTGCTAATGCGTTTGCTTTGTCCAGGTCTACATAGGCCAATCCTCAAAGTCCGATTTCCTGTCTGTTGTTCACCTTGCTTTTTCTTAAGCGTTTTAACAGAACTTGGAACTTTATCAAATATTTCCCGATAATTTATTGCAATCCCTTACAGTAGTCCTTGTCCTAAAATGATTTTTTCTTCTTGACTTCCACCTTTATCTTCTTACGTTTAAAAATCACACTCAAGCTTATTCATCTACTTATTTCATTCCCGGCCTACTCACCACTGACATCTCGGAACATAGCATATAGTGTAGCATCTCGTCTCCTTACTCTCGAGTCTTCCCAGACCTGTGTGTTCAACATTTTAGTAACACTACTCCTTTGTTGTAAATCATTCATAACAAATCGTGCTGGAAGTTCTCCAGTTCTCTATCAAGTAATCCTGGCGAGGTCCCATACGCTGGAACCATACTATAGTTTGGGGGTTACAAGAGAACTATACGCCCCCTCCTTTACATCCTTACTAAAATCCCAAAATACTCTCATAAGCATGTTAAGAGATCTGTGGACTTTTCTTTAACAACCTTTAATATGATTACTCCAGTGAATCTCACTACAGGCCATGAAGGCACTTGGAGGTGTAGAGTGGTTAGCTCTACGCCCGGCCGCCTTTTCCCCCCAAGATTTAATCTGGTACTGTGAACCTCGGGGCCATGTACCTCTCCGGGAGTGGAAATCTCGTTTCTTAAAATTTACCACTTCCTTACGGGGATACGAACCCACGTATTCCAGGGCGAACTGAGCACACCTTTACCGGCTCGGCCAGGCAGCGCCTCTAGTGAATTAACATCTAGATATTTACACTGTTCTCAGTGAGGTGCGATCACCTCATCAACATAATAATTAGAACTGAGAAGATTTCACCTCTTGGTGAAACTTACAAGTTGACCTTTGATCCTGTCCGTCTTACAACATAGTCTACATTCCCCTGAATCCCGCAACTCATTCACTACTTGTACAATGCAACATCATCTGGAAATAGCCTTATTTGTGAATCCTGTTCTCTATCCATACCATTTGTGTATATAAAAAGAGGTAATGCTCCAACAATACCGCCCTATGGGACCCCTGTGTAATTATAGGTTCAGATGAGACTAATTCTCTGAGTTCTATTTTCTATAAATGTGGCCACCCATTCAACCTCTCTTTTGCCTTGTCCAATAGCCCCCATTTTAGTCAATAATCTCCCATAACCTACCCTATCGAAGGCACTGGATACGATATAATCCATTTCAACTGCTGCTATATCTTGTGTAAAATATTCGTATTCCCTTCAATAATTGATTGCTGAGAAAATGCTGTTCTTGCTCCCATGAGTAAATCTGAGCTACCTCACATTATCCCTGAACAGGAGATAGCGCGGTCGTCACATCTTGAGGAGAAATTCATTACTGCGCTTTGGTCGATTAACCGGCCACATACGACCGGACATCATACATCACCCGATACGGTCTAGATCACTGAATTACAGAAACCCTAATTTACCGGACAATTAAAGACTTGAGTTTCTACTCTCAATCTGTGCGTCCAGAAATATCGTAAAGGGTAGCTGTTCTATTCACTTCGGACGTAAAGAATGTTTTCAGACATGTCAATGTACCGCTTTCATTATCAAGTCCTCATTAGTTCTATTTCCAACATGCACACAAACATTCAAGAATGTATGTATGCTTTATGGTAGGAGAACATGAGTTCGATTCTAGACACGTTCATCACTGGTGGAGTTTGGCGTCTGGATCCAAAGATCGTGGGTTCACACCCTAAGCATGGAGTCGAATTTTGGAAGAAAATCCATTCGACAGTCCATGTCGTACGTCAGCAAGTAACATATCTCTGATAACACATTTTTCAATATCAATATCCATATCAATCAATGCTGATCTACATTTAGGACAGTCGCCCTGGTGGCAGATTCCCTATCTGTTGTTTTCCTAGACTTTTCTTAAATGATTTCAAAGAAGTTCAATATTGATGATGATGCTTGTTATTTTAAGGGGCCTAACATCGAAGGTCATCGGCCCGAAGTTGAATATTTGTTGAATAAATATTTATTAAGTAAGTATGAATAAATAAGTATTAATATTTACCTATGATAGCAATGACATTTGATAAGGTTTCGAGGGATACACTAAAGGGATATAGTACCATATCTGATGTAGGCCTACTTATTTGATTATTGTTTGCATGAAGGAGCTATACCAGATGAATGGAGAGTTGTTATAGCATCCCCTGTGTATAAAGGAAAGGGTGATAGACATAAAACTGAAAATTAATTCATTACTCAACTCAGTCTCCAGGTGGCAGATGTTTACGTAGTACTTTATTAAATAATTTCAACTCCTCTTCCTATAAATGAGTATTTGATCTACTTTGACCCCTTGAATTCCAACGTTGTATTCATATTATTACCATTCCTATTTTTAAAAACATAACTCAAAAGTTAGTAACTTGTTACGACTGTTTCTACCCGAGTGCAGCCCTTATAAAGCAGACCCTCCGATAAGGGTGGGCATCATATGCCATATGTGGGTTACTGTGTGTTATTGTGGTCAAGGATAGTGTTATGTGTGGTGTGTGAGTTGCAGGAATGTTGGGAATAACACAAAAACCCAGTCCCCGGGCCATTGAAATTAACCAATCAAGGTTAAAATCCCAGACCCGGCCGGGAATCGAACCAGGGACCCTCTGAACCGAAGGCCAGTACGCTGGCCATTCAGCCAACGATTCGGACAACTGAAATTGAATCGTCTTATTATTATTATTATTATTAATCGATACGGCCACCTGTGGGCCACGTTTACACAATCTTCCTTCTGTCACGCAGACTGATACCCTTCTCTTTACACTCTCTCCAAAGATTCTTGAGTCTTTGACTTCTTCTTGCTCGTTCTTCCACCGAGATGTTCCGTGGCTTCGCATGTTGCTCTTCAGACGCATCCCTCAATCCCGCAACCTTCTTCCTAAATGATGTCCTTTCTTTTATATCCTCCTCCTTGATACCTATTTCTGCCAAGTCATTGTGCACGTGTGTAAGCCATCCCGGTTGTTTTTTCCACCTTTCCTGCAGAAGAAGTATCCTGTTGGCCAATCTCTCAGGGTTCATTCTTTTGATATGTCTACTACGCCATCTCTCCACTGACAGGTCTTAGACGAGCATCTCGGCTCCTTTCTCCCAGCGGAAAGTTTGCAGTACCCTAATGTCTTTAACTTATTTATTACTCTATACAGTATAACATAATCCACAAAAAACCTTATCTGTAATTACATTTTTTTTACTCATATAATTTATAAACACAAGGAAACATCAAGGTACAATAATGTAGCCTTGTGGAATTTCCCCGTTAATTATTACACGATCGAATAAAGCTTCTATTCCCTAGAAATATAGCCGCACTTCCGTCACCCATATATATTCTCGGCGTCTTACATTTTTAATGTCTGAGATTTTCAGTTTTTGCAACAGGTAGCCTTTTCTTTGTCAATTGAGATATTCTAGGCGATATGAGCGTTCTACCCAAACACTAAAAGCGTCTTACATTTTTCTTTCAATTTACCCGTTTTCGAGGAACGGAAGTCTACGTTAAAATACTGTTAGGTGCTTTCTGGGCATGAACAAGTTATCGAGCCTTGGATACGTCCTTATTGGCAGCGCCATGCACAGTATCTCCTCTCCTTTCGTTTCTTTCGATTGTTCCACATTCCTCTGATAATATTACTTTATCATAATATATACTCCATTGAAGAAAGCAGTGAAAGCACGTTAAAAATTAATTCAACGTTTCATCACTTTTATCTTTGTGTATCCACTTAAGAAAGTAAAAGTAGCTTCAAGGAATATCTTACTAATTAGGTGCTAGAAACTTGGCGAGGTTCAGTTCAGGGTGTAAGATGACAAAGCTAGCCCTCTGGCAGCGACATTAATTGATTCCACTAAAACTCACCTTGGTGCGGTAAATGTGAAGGTTGACCGTAGATTCCAATTGCCAGGACCTGACTGGGCCCTAATACGTTTGACCTAACGACTAAGTGCAGCTGTCTCTGCCACAGGTGGTAATGCACGTCTGTATTTGATTGGATCACACGCTATCTTAACTGACATGCCAACCTCAGTAATCCCGCTCCGGACCGTCCAGTTCACAGCAGGACCGGTGTCTGAACTCACGAACATCACTAGACTAGAGAATTACGTGATAGTACAGCAATTACCGGACAGCTTCAACTGGAATTATATCATCTGTTCAGGTCCTTGCCTCCAGAGAAAGAATCCGCAAGGGATAGGTAGCTGCTCTGGAACAAGGAGTACCGTACGTTAACAGCATCAAATAGATCATAATTTTCGCACTATTCACCTTAGGATAAAATGACCTTACATATTTTTAAATTTTGAAATTCCGCTGTTGTACAGCTGTTCCCGACCAGGAAAACTTTTTTTCTTTACATATCCCGTATAAATGTTGGTTTACGATTGACAATGAATCACGTATAACATCTAAAAAATATATTTTGCAAACGAAACAAGAATACCGAAAGGAAGAAAAAAATAAATGAAAATTATGTGACAGATCCCCTCACACCGAAGAGTAATCCAATCACGTCCCAGCAACTTGCGGGAATGTGATACATTTCTTCAAAGTACATAAAACAGGGTTCGTAGTGTCCCTCCTCTTCAGAATCAACTTCTTTCTAAAACCGTATTGTTGGATCGAGACCAACGCCGATGTTTCTCTGCACGTTTACTACTAGCGATACAATGCACTTCTCCAAAGACTTCAGATATTTTGACAACTTCTGAATACTGCTCCTGACCCTATGGAGCCTGTTATTTCTCAATAGTTCCATTTTCGGGCAGAAACCAAGAACATGAGGGAGGGTTTCTATCTCGTTGCAGTGACAGCAACGGTTTTCTTGGCTCCTACCGTGAAAGTCTAAAGATTTGGACATTGCTACTTTTGAACTTGAATAACCAATGACGATAAGACGACATAAAATGCCGATTAGCCCAAAGAAAAACGGTCTTCTTTGGAATTATCCTCACCATAAATGATATGGCTACGAGAAGTAAGCTTCTGGACATACTTGCGTGAATGTATACTGAATGTAAGACAAGTAGATGGAACAACAAACTCTCAATGAAGAATTTGTTAATGAACAATTCTGCAAAGTTTAACTGGAAGAGAATTCCTTCACTGGATATTTGGTAGAACTGTAGTGGGAGACGACGACATGAATATGAATAACAAATTGGACGGTGTGTGCCTGACTTCAGCCATCTTTAGGACACAATGCGGTCCCATGATAGGTTGTATCCAGCTAATTAGCAGTGGACTAATGACCAAACCAGTGACATCAGCAACATTAAGTGCACACACCTCGTGGAACATTATTCATGTTGTTCAAACTTGTAGTTATTAAACAACAGTTTTAAAAAGTGAATTTTTCACAGCCGTGAAATACATTTGTAAGCGGCGTGTAGAAGCAAAGTTTACCAATAGAAAAGTTTCCGCGCACGCGATAACTTCAGTAACGATCGATTATTTGGTGTTAAAGTTGGAGCATTGCCACACCAGCCTTTGAAGCGTTCAGACACCAGGACTGCTTTTATGATGCCTGTTTTGCTATAATTGTTATTATTTTCACAACACTGTATCCAACTAAAGAGCACAATTGGACTTATTTGGCGGATGAATTTCTTTTCTTCTCTTCCCAGATCTCTTCATCCTCTGGCTATGTTTTTTCTTCCGTCCATGCAGTGTTGGGTTCCATCTCTGGTTCTTCAGCAAAATGATATTCGTTCACTAAAGTGTTTTAATTTTAAGTGTCTTAGCCTGTCCCAGTTAAGGTTTTACTCCTCTCGTTCAAGACCATGCAAAGCTCCTAGAAATAGATGTTGTTCTTTGAGTCATCAGTCCACAGACAGGTTTGACGCAGCTCTCCAAGACACCCTCTCCTGTGTTAAACTTTTTTATTCCTACGTAACTTCTGCATCCTACATTTGCTCTAATCTGCTTCCCATATTCCTACCTCAGTCTATCTCTCCCGTTCTTACCACCTACACTTCCCTCAAAATCCAACTGAACAAGTCCAGGGTGTCTTAAGATGTGTCCTATCATTCTATCTCTTCTGCTCGTCAAATTTAACCAAATCGATCTCCTCTCACCAACTCGATTCAGTATCCTTTCATTCGTGATTTGATCTATTCATCTCACCGTCATCATTGTTCTGTAACACTACATTTGAAAAGCTTCTATTCTCTTTCTTTCTGAGCTAGTTACCGTTCATGTTTCACATCCTCACAATGCCACGCTCCAGACAAAAGTTTTCAAAAATACATTTCTATTTCCTATATCAGTGTTCGAAGCGATCAAATTTCTTTTCTTAACAAAGATCTTCCTTGCGTTTGTTAATATGTCCTCCTTACTACTGCTATCGTTAATTATTATGCTACACAAATAATAATAATCATGAACTTCCTTTAAGATGTCATTTCCTAATTTAATGTTTCCTGCATCACCTGACTTCATTCGACTCCACTCCATTACTTTTGTTTTGGACTTCTTTATTTTCATCTTGTACTCATCACCAAAGACTCTGTCCATACCATTCAGCAATTTGTCCAGATCTTTATCACTCTCAGATAAAATAACAATATAATCAGAAAATCTCAGGGATTTGATTTCCCCTCCTTGGATTGTGATTCCCTTCCCAAGTTCCTCTTTGATTTCCTTTACTGCCTGTTCAATATGAACACTGAAAAGGAGGGAGAAAACTGCAACCTTGTCTCACATCTTTCTGGATTGCGACATTTTTTCAAAACCCTCTATTCTTATCGCTGAAGACTGATTTTTATACAAATTGTTCTCGGTATCTTGACCCCAATCAACTTCAGAATCCCAAACAGCTTGGTCCAATCAACATTATCGTACGCCTTTTTGTAGATCTACGAATGCCATATACGTGGGCTTCTCCTTAATTCGATCTTGTAATATCAGACGTAAAGTAAGAATTGCTGCACGTGTACCTATATTTCTACTGAAGCCAAATTAATCTTCTCCCAGCCCAGCTTCAACTTGTCTTCCCATACTTCTACAAATAATACGTGTTAAAATTTTGCAGGCATGGATACTTTAACGGTGCGTTAGTTTTCACACTTGTCAGCACCGGCTTTCTTGGGAATAGGTATAACAACATTCTGCAGAAAATCGGACGGCAATTATCCTGTCTCATACATTTCCACACTAAATGGATAACCTTGCCATGCTGGTTTCTCCTAAGGCAGTCAGTAAGTCAGAGTGAATATCTTCAATTCCAGGTGCCTTGTTCCTATTTAGGTCTCTCACACCTCTGTCAAACTCCGACCTCCAAATTGGGTCTTCCATTTCATCAGCATCAACAGCCTCTTCTTTCCAGAACCAAAATCATCTTCATCTTTACATTATTACAAATGTTGGATATGCTCCTGCCATCTTTCTGCTTTGTCTTCTTTCCCTAGACGTGGCTTTCCATCTGAGCTCTTAATATTCATTCACCTAGATTTCCTTTCTCCGAAGGTTTCCTGGATTTTCCTTTATGCAGCATCTACTTTTCCTACGACCATTCAACATTCGACGTCCTTGTACTTCTCCTTCAGCCATTACTCCTTACCTACCTTGCACCTTCTATCTACTTCATTCTTTAATCACCTATATTCTTTTCTACCCTCTTCATTTCTAGCTTTCTTGTATTTTACTCGTTCATCAATCAGGTCTAGTATCTCTTGAGTTATCCACTGATCAGTAGTTGATCTTTTCTTCCTTCCTAACATTTCTTCAGCAGCCCTGCTGATTTCATTTTCAATGACTATCAACTCTTCCTATATTGTGTTTCCTTCAGCCTTTTCATTTAGTCCTTTTGCAACATGCTCCTTGAAGCAATCCTTCACACTCTTTTCTTTCAACTTGTCTAGATCCCATATCCTTCCATTTTTCTACTTCCTTCAATTTCTTCAACTCCAGGTGGCATTTCATGTCCAGAAAGTTGTGGTCAGAGTCCACGCCTGCTCCTGGGAAAGTTTTGCAATCCAACACCTGGTTTCTGAATCTCTGCTAATCATGACGAAGTCTATTTGATACCTTCCAGTGTCTCCAGGTCTCGTTCAAGTATACAGCCGTCGTTTGTGGTGTTTGAACCAAGTATTGGCAAGGACTCAATTATCAATGCAGAATTCAACCAGTCGACTTCCTCTTTCGTTCCTTTGTCCCTATCCGAATTTTCCTACTGTACTACCTTCTCTTCCTTGGCCTACCACTGCATTCCGGTCGCTCACCACAATTAGACTATCGTCACATTTTACATAATGTATTAAATCTTGTATCTCTTCGTATATTCTTTCGATTTCCTCATCATCCGTTAAACTAGTAGGCATATAGACCTGCACTATTGTGGTGGGCATTGGTTTGGTGTCTATCTTGACGACAATCATTCTTTCATTATGCTGGTCGTAGTAGCTTACCCGCTACCCCATTTTCTTATTCGTTATTAAGTCAACTCCTGCATTTCCCCTGTTTAATTTTGTGTTGATAATTCGGTAGTCGCCTGACCAAAAATCCTGTTCTTCCTGCCAACGTACTTCACTTATACCAACTACATCTAGGTTTAGTGTATCCATCTCCCTTTTCAGATTCTCTAACCTACCACAACGATTCATACTTCTAAAATTCCACGCTCCAACTCGCAGAATGTCAGTATCCATCTTCCTGATGATCACCCCCTCTCGTGTAGTCCCCATCCGGAGATCCGAATGGGGGAGTAATTTGCCTCTGGAATATTTTACCCGGGAAGAAGCCATCATCAGTACATCATTCATACAGAGAGAGGTGCATGTCCTAGGGAATTAGTTACAGCTGTCGTTTCCCGTTGCTTTCAGCCGTGTACCAGTATCAACACAGCTAGGCCATGCTGAGTATTATTACAAGGCCGTATCAGTCAATCATCTAGACTGCCGCCCTTGTAACTTCCGAATGGCTGCTACCCCGCTTTCGATGAACCATTCGTTACTCTGGTCTCTCGACAGATACCCGTCCGATATGGTTGCGGCTCGGCTATCTGCTTCTTTGCGACGCGCAAGGCTCCTCACCACGGCAAGGTGGCATGGTTCGCATGCCCCCATAATCAGTGTTTCAGATGCATTCATTGTGTCAGGCTTGATTACAGAGTTGTAATGACTTAATTTTGCATTTCTTGATACGGGTTGTTTATTAATCGGTTCCAAGTGAGTCTGTATGCTCTTTGTAGTATAGAGATCCTTTCTTTGTTTACATAACGATTCAGTGCTGAAATCTGGATAGCTCCTACCATGTATACGAATTTAGACACTTGGGATAAATTTGCCATATTAGGTTTTCATTGATTGTCCATCGAGGTACCGACAAGATACTTCCATGTAGTGAGATTTTTGATATGAAATCTAGAGTCCTGTTATAGATGCAATTTGATGGAGTTTTTCAATGGATGTAATCGCTTCCTGTCTCTTATTGGACAACACTGCTAAGTCATCAGCGAAGGCCTAATACTGTAAATTAATTTTCTTTTCATGATTATTATTAATATGCACACCTGTGTAACGTAACGATTAGCTGCCATCCTCGGTGGTCCGAGTTCGATTCCCGGCATTGCCAGAAATTTAAGAATGGCAGGAGGGCTGGTATGTGGTGCACCAGCTCGGGATGAGGACACGAGCTTACTTTATTATTATTATTATTATTATTATTATTATTATTATTATTATTATTATTATTATTATTATTATTATTATTATTATTTAGATTAAAATTAATGGTAAATACACTGGCGGACAAAATATTCAAACACCAAGAAGTGGTTGTGTTAGATTAACGAACGTTCGTAGGCGTGTTCATACATCTGAAAGATGTCTTTGATTCAAATTTCCCGCTAATCGCATTAGCGTGGAGCTAATAGCGGCCCCATGACGTTGCACAACAGGTTTGTTTAAATAAGGGCTGTACTGCGTGGCAGAGTTAGTTACCTGTGAGATTGGACAGAGTAACTGTGAGTGGGACAAGAATGCCTTTACGAAGACGAAGACGCCAGTATCAACAGCTCACTGCGGTTGAACGAGGCTGTACAATAGGGCTTCGTCCCGGTTGCACCACCGAGAGCGTGGACCGCCGTATTCGGCGTATGGCGGTGGCGTAGCGGACTGCATCTGCAGCAACAATTCGAGCGGCAGTTGGCACCACTGCGACGGAACGAACTGTTTGAAGGACCGCTCCGAGCCAGACGCCCTGCGGCGTGCATTCCACTTACCCCAAACCACCGCCGTCTCCGACTTTAGTATTGTCAAGCGAGAGTTCATTGGAAGGTGGAGTGGAGGTCAGTTGTGTTTTCCGACGAAAGCCGGTTCTCCCTTGGTGCCAGTGATGGCCATGTGTTGGTTAGAAGGAGGCCTGGTGAGCGCCCGCATTCCATCTGTCTGCGGCGTCGACACACTGGACCTACACCGGAGTTCTGCTCTGGCGATCAGTTTTCTATGACAGTAGCATCCCACGCACCCTGACTGCAGGTGTGTACGTTTGTCTGGTGATTCTACCTGTTGTGCTACCATTCATGACCAGCATTCGCGGGCGTTTTTTCCAACATGATAATGCACGTCATCATGCCGCTCTTGTAGCCTAACGTGCTCTACAGGGCGTCAACATGTTGCTTTGGCCTGCTCATTCCCCCGATTTTTCCCCGATTGAGCACATATGGGACAACATTGGACTACAACTACAGCGTCATCCACAACCGGCATTAACCGTCCCTGTATTGACCGACCAAGGGCAACAGGCATGGAACTGCATCCCACAAGCTGACATCCGGCACCTGTATGCCACAATGCCTGCATTCAACAGCCAGGCGATTACACCGGTTATTAATGGACCAGCATGCGGCGGGTTTTACTTTCAATCAATTAAAAATGTTACCTCAACAAATATATTATCAACATTTATTATTCTATATTCCTTTTTCATTGGTATTAGGATATTGTTTCCGCCAGTGTAATTACATTCCGTAAGATTCGCTGATGATATTGCTATATGGTCGAAACAGGCGAAGGTATGCAGAAAGTGCATAATATACAAGCAGAAACTTAAAGATTAATGGTTTAGCCCGGCTGTCAAGATTTTCACACCCGCGTTACGATTGTCGTTTGTTTACACGCTCGTGTCCTTCTAGTGAAGGTTGTTGTCAAATGGTGCTCAGTGCTGACAACCTCTGTACTTAGACATATTGACAAAGATAATAAGAATTCACAGACATAGCACTCCTATTTGTCGGTGCTAGCCCTGGACCTCAAGAAAGTTCTTGCCGTGCGGACGGTTAAGAATACGATCTGGACAAGACATTTTCTTGTGCTGGGGTTGGTAACAGATTATGATGAACATAATTGACTGTAACGACATCACGTTGCACTTCACATTAGCCAATAGGGATGCAAATAGCTACTTCAGAAATGAAAATGGCGTGTAACAGTCTTCATTAGGTCATAAAAGTAAATATACTTCTTCGGGCAGGATGGTGGGTTCCTGGACTTCGCAATGATCACATCTCTCCTCTGAGATGCTCTCCAAGTAAGATTTCATTATTTCCCATTTAATATCACATTACAAATAACATTACAGCCGGGCTACATTTTTACCACTTAAAGCAAATGGAACCTCCAAATTAATACAAAGGAAACAATAACCATTACCTTATGAAAATCCAAGATATCACCAATAACATACATAAAAATTGGCCGTGATGAAATTAAAAATTGGAACGGGTTCCTAACTTTACACCGAAATCGCCAGAGCTAATGGTAGTGCAGCAGAAGTTACGGAATGAATGGCAGTGAGATAGAGAGCCTTCCAAGATCGGAAAGCATCTGCTGGCAAAGAAACATGTAGATAGTCAAGCTCAGAAGACCTTTGCGAAAACGTTTTGTTTGGAGTATATACCTGTACGGTTGAGAAAGCTAGACATTAGGAGAGCAGGAAAAGGGAAGGTTAGAGTTTATTGATATGTGGATGTGGAGGAGAATTAATAAAACCACTTATACCAACCTATAAATCCCACCATTTGGCTTTGGATATAGGACCAAGTATGGTCGGTGCTCTCACCTTTCCCTATCAATTTATGTGCGCCCGAAAGGCAACGAGTTCTAGTTCGAGGGAACAATTGAGTGTCATCATTTCGCCACCTGAAACGCGTTGTGGAGAAGATTCAGTAATAATTGTGACTGGTAACGGTTGCAATTATTTATAAAAACAAGTCTGTTACTTTCAAAAATCTGTCTCATTCTCATCCTTCCTTCCTACAATATGAAGGGGAGCTTGACAGATTGATTTATTATCACATTCTCTTTGAGGCACAAAGGCCTCATGCAACTACCATGCCCCTTCAATAAGTACAATACCCTTAAAATATATAAATCAAATCCACAAATCGAGGAAGCTGACTACGTTGTACAGATCACGAAGCAGAAACCTTGAATTCGTACATTAAGGAAATATAAATAATCTTATTCAAAATTGAACTGGAGAGTGCAGAGCAATCATGAATCCTCGGCAACTCCTCAGCTTACTGGACAGCTCTGAGAGTTCAGAAGTAAACTGACTCTCTTGAATGACTTCCATTTCGGAGTAGGAACACACGATCAAGCTCATTCTAAAGAGATAACTGGACCCATCTTTAGTTATCAGTGTCATCAAAATAAGTTTAGCCGGGCTGAGTGGCTCAGACGGTTGAGGCGCTGGCCTTCTGACCCCAACTTGGCAGGTTCGATCCTAGCTCAGTCCGGTGGTATTTGAAGGTGCTCAAATAGGTCAGCCTTGTGTCGGTAGATATACTGGCACGTAAAAGAACTCCTGTGGGACTAAATTCCGACACCTCGGCGTCTCCGAAGACCGTAAAAGTAGTTAGTGGGACGTAAAGCAAATAGCATTAATTAAAATAAGTTTAAAATTGTACCCTAGCCTCTAACAGTTATGTCTTATTTCAATGTAATCATTACGCTTTCAGAATTGCTTGAACTCACCGATAATTATACGTAATGAAGTAACTATTGTTTAACAGTCATTAAAGCTTAGTAATCACAGAGAAAAAACACTTCAAATAGCCGTAACAGACCATTCTGAACATAACCTAGCCTGTGGAGTATTTCTTATACATGGATACAATATAGGGATTTCGCATTTCAATATTTAAACGAGAAAATTGTACGTTCAATATTAGGAAATCTGTCTGAACATCGAAATTGCCGACTACTGTGGAACTTTCAACTTAGGTTAGGACTCAGTAACCTGCACAAAAAGAACACCATCAGACCTGAGTGACTGTCAGAAAAATCAACTATGTTCTGTGGTAAAGTTACAACTCCAGGATCTGTGCCCCCTACTTTCAAATGTGCCGTTGCCAACAGGAATATAATAGTGTTGAAAAAACTAGGAGAAATGGAGCCCGTAAGCAAAGAGATGCTATTTTGCATTGTGTGGAGAATGATCCATTGTATAATTACGTTGTCAGTATAATAGCAGGTGTATGCATAAGATTATGCCGCTTTTTTGTGATCAAGGAAACACGACATTTTCAAGGGAAATTCATTTTTTTTTTTAAATTCAAAATATTGGCCATCGCCTCTACACACTTCGTCCATCTTTCAGGTAAGTTATGAATATCATGCCAGAAAAAACTGCTTGCCTTTTGCCTCTTTCGTCGAGCCATTTTCTAACTTCCTCGAAATTGCTGACATGCTGCTCTGCGAGCGCGTGCCCCAGAGATGGCGCCAGCTTGGCGAGTTCGGAAGGAAGTACGACACAAGCGATTACAAGGTGTCTTTCACTGGTCTTGTTGTGTGAAACTGCGCATTGTCGTGTAACAAAATCACTTTGCCATGTCTTCTGGCCCGTTTCGGTCGTCAGTAGTATAATTGGACAGTTCGGCCGCCACCGCCACCTCCGGCTCCCAGTGGCCACCTCCACCTCAGCCAGTGGCCTCTTCCAGTACTGCCAACTTAACCTAACTAGCGCGAAATTTGAATTTGTAAACAAAGCCACGTGCTTTTTGACAGCTGTCATCGACAACAACGCATCGCTAACCTCAGTACTGCCATCTTGACGGGCCTAAACCTCAGTAGTGCCAACTTAACCTAACTAGCTCGAGATAAACAAAGCCACGTGCTTTTTGACAACCACGTGCTTTTGGACGGATTTGTAAACAAAGCCACGTGCTTTTTGACAGACAACAACGCATCGCAAACCTCAGTACTGCCATCATGACGGGCCTAAACCTCAGTAGTGCCAACTTAACCTAACTAGCATGAGGTAAACAAAGCCACGTGTTTTTTGACAGCCACATGGTTTTTGACAGATTTGTAAACAAAGCCACGTGCTTTTTGACAGACAACAACGCATCGCTAACCTCAGTACTGCCATCTTGACGGGAATAAACCTCGGTGGTACCAACTTAACCTAACTAGCGAGAGGTAAACAAAGCCACGTGCTTTTTGACAGCCACATGCTTTTTGACAGCTGCCATCCGCCATCTTTGAGCACCGTGCTGCCCTCTTTCGTCACCTGTCATCGGCAGTGCTGCCATCTTGACGGGTCTAAACCTTAGTGCTACCAACTTAACCTAACTAGCGCGAGGTAAACAAAGCCACGTGTTTTTTGACAGCCGTCATCCGCCATCTTTAATCCATAGAGCACAGTGCTGCCCTCTTTAGCTACTTACCTTTGAAATGTGGTGGCGGATAATTTGAAAAATGCTTTTTGACAGCAGCCATATTGCATCGCAAACCTCAGTGCTGCCCTCTTTAGCTAGATACCTGTGGTAGCAGACAATTCCACGTGACAGCAGCCATCTTTAATCAAGAGAGCACCGTGCTGCCCTCTATGTGGTGGCGGCAAATTGAAAAATTCCACGTGCTCTTGTTTGGAAACAAACTCACGTGCTTTTTTGACAGCTACCATCCACCATCTTTAATCAACAGAGCACAGTGCTGTACTCTTTAGCTAGATACCTTTGAAATGTGGTGGCGGCAATTTGAAAAATTCTATGTGCTCTTGTTGGGAAACAAAGCTACGTGCTTTTTTTTGACAGCTGTCATCCGCCATCTTTAATCAATAGAGCACTGTGCTGCTATCATGCGGGCAATTTCGTTAGCTGTCATCCGCCATCTTTAATCCAGAGAGAACAGTGCTGCCCTCTATGTGGTGGCGGCAAATTGAAAAATTCCGCGTGCTCTTGTTTGAAAACATACTCACGTGCTTTTTTGACAGCTGTCATCCGCCATCTTTAATCCAGAGAGAACAGTGCTGCCCTCTATGTGGTGGCGGCAAATTGAAAAATTCCACGTGCTCTTGTTTGAAAACATACTCACGTGCTTTTTTGACAGCTGTCATCCGCCATCTTTAATCCAGAGAGAACAGTGCTGCACTCTATGTGGTGGCGGTAAATTCCATGTTCTTTACAAACCTATGTGCTTTTCTGACAGCTGTCATCCGCCAATCTAGAGAGAACAGTGCTGCACTCTATGTGGTGGCGGCAAATTCCACGTGCTTTACAAACCTATGCGCTTTTCTGTCATCCACCATCTTTAATCTAGAGAGAACAGTGCTGCACTCTATGCGGTGGCGGCAAATTCTACGTGCTTTACAAACCTATGCGCTTTTCTGTCATCCACCATCTTTAATCTAGAGAGAACAGTGCTGCACTCTATGTGGTGGCGGCAAATTCTACGTGCTCTTATTTGGAAACAAATTCTACTCGCTCTTCAGCTGTCATCTACCATCTTTAATCAAGAGAGCACCGTGCTGCCCTCTTTGTGGTGGCGGATAATTTGAAAAAATTCTTTTCGACAAGCAGCCATCTTTAATCCAGAGAGAACAGTGCTGCCCTCTTTAGCTACTTACCTTTGAGGCGGTTAATTTGAAAAATTCTTTTCGACAAGCTGCCATCTTTAATCCAGAGAGAACAGTGCTGCCCTCTTTAGCTACTTACCTTTGAGGCGGTTAATTTGAAAAATTCTAGCTGCCATCTTTAATGAAAAGGGCATCGTGGTGCTATCTTGCGGGTAATATTTTACGTCACAGCTGTCATCCACCATCTTGCATTGCTAACCTTAGTGCTGCCCTCTTTAGCTACTTACCTTTGACAAGCTGTCACCCGCCATATTGCATCGCAAACCTCAGTGCTGCACTCTATGTGGTGGCGGATAACTTGAAAAAATCTTTTTGACAAGCAGCCATCTTTAATCAACAGAGCACCGTGCTGACATCTTTAGCTACCGCCATCTTACATCGCTTACCTCGCTGCTGCACTCTATGTGGTGGCGGTTAATTCGAACAAGTTTAATCACGCATCGGGTAAGCTAGAGTAAGCACGTGCTGCAGTGATGACGTTATCATGCATGTTTAAACCCGTTCGTTGACTAAAAGCTTTAGTCTTCGGGAAACAGTGATAGAGTGTGGAGTGCAAACATGACGAAAACATTAATAGTTGATGTGTAAGGCTTTAAAGTAAACGGAAACAAGTTTGTGTTTAAAGAGGTGGCTGTGTTAGATTGCTGTGTGTTGTGGGCACCAAAACTTGTTAGTTTAGTATTTAGTCCACCGTTCCCTTACTGTTTGCAAACAGATGAAGATAAAAAGCAGACTCAGTGGATTGAAAACAATTTAGGTTTGAAGTGGGAAGAAAAAGGAATACCTTATCGTTTTCTACCTTTAATGATGAATGCACATTTGTCAAGAGCAGATCTTGTTCTTTTAAAGGGTTGTGAAAAGAAAGAATGGTTGCGTGATTTTCTACCATCATCATGTGAAGTTATCGACATGCATGAATTGGGGTGCCCATCATTTAAAACTCTTCCGAAAGAGCATAGTAGAGAAACAACTAAACAGTCTTTACAACATGTATGCATGCTCTTTGATTGGTTGTGTCGCAGTGCATGTCGGGAAGTGAACAACATATGTAAAGTGCAGTGTCGAAATAACCTTAGTGTAAAGGAAACATTTGTAGAGTAAAGACTTCATGTCATTTCTAACAGATACTAAGTGTAACGCAGTTGAAAAGGCGATCGTAAAGTTTTATGCATGCAAAAAGAAACTAAACACTTTTACTGAAGAAGAGTTAAATGCATTACCAAAGGCATTTTTGGTCAATGTAGCTGCGAATGCTGTAAAGAAGATTTGGGATAAGGTGCCTCGTGAGTGGACTCAAGATCCTGTTTTGTCAGAGCTTCAAACGTGTAGTTTACATCATGAACACGTGAGTTTAGCTAGAAGACCTTCTGTGAGACAGTGCCGTACATGTCAACTAATTAAACTGTATCACGGACCTAAAACTAACGAGTTGTCTTCGCTTATAAACACTTATCATGGCTGTGGAGAGAGTAAACAAGGAAAAGGTGAAGAAACGTGCTGGGAGAAAGATGAGGAAGCATGTTGGGCGTGGACTCATCAATAGAGTGATTGATCTTCTTTTCTTCGTGCTTCATCTCCCCTGCGGCCCTAGAACACGTTCGCCTGATACGTAGTTACATGCTGCCTGCATAGAGTGTAGCTGTTAAAATCTGCTTCGTAAAGTTATGCTGTGTGTGTGTGTGTGTATGTGTTATTACCTAGTGCTTTAGCTGCTCAGAAGAATATAGCAGCACTTGTCGTTGTTGATGCAATAAAACGAAAAACTGAGTGACAAAGACCGTAACATGAACAAAGGAAAAAAATTTATGTATATAGTCTAAAATAAATATGAATTGTCAAAACATATTACAGGTGTTGTTTAATCCTACAGCATGTCCTAGTGACTTAGAAGAAAGGAAACGTAGAGGATTAAAAGAAAACACACATAAGATTTAAAGTACATCCTCTTTATTAATCCATGAATTAAAGCTGTTATTAAAACCAAGCCATTTAACATACAGTTTATTACCACGACGTCGAATAACACGTTCAACTAAATAGTGATCAGGATATTTTGTTTTCTGCAGTTCTTCGATGTAGAATCCTCCTTCAATAGGCTGTCCTCTGAGATCGCGAAGTAAATACGTAACTGGATTAGTAAGCTTAACACTTCTGATTTGAAAAATTTCAGTGCTCCAGTTAGGTGTGTATCCTTTTGCAAAGATAGACTTGTGTTTGCTGATGCGAACGAAATCACCTTCTTTAAAGCGATAGCGACGTGGATCAGCTGTCTTGATTACAAGATGAATAGCATCTAGACGAGGTGTATTCTTTGTAACAAGACGTGGCTTTGTTCCGATAGTGCGATGAGGTGTATCGTTGTAGGTAGATAAAAGTCTAGGTAGCAGATCAATCCAACGATATGAACCTTGCGCTGTAAATTCTCGCCACATCATTGTTTTGAGTGTACGATTAAAGCGTTCTACAACACTTGCCTTGAGATTACTGAACGTAGAGTAGTGTTGAATGCCAAGTAACTTGAGGTAAGAAGAAAAATCCTTGTTGTAAAACTCTTTACCTTGATCAGTTTGCAGAAGCCTTGGGCAGCGTTTCGATTCTTCAACAATATGTTTAAATGCTTCTTTAACTTGAGCTGCTGTTTTAGAACGCACGGGTTGTGCAAAAGCAAACTTTGAGTACACATCGATAACAGTAAGTAGATACTTATAGCCCTTATTACTAGAAGCATATGGAATCATTTCTACTAAGTCTGCTTGCCAGAGATCATCTTTTCCTCGTGTAATAACGCGTCTGCGACAGTAGGTGCGACGTGCTGGTTTATGTAACTCATGTGCGATGTTTACCTTTACAGGTGAGATCTTCTCTTGACGAGCCATTATAAAATAATACCGGCATACCGTAGTTCTCTTTCTATTTCTAGAATTTCTGATCCGTGACCAGTGTGACCAGCCTCTTGCGATGCTCTTAAAAGTTGTAATCGTTCAACGAGTAAGTTTGGGTCATTCCAGTATCTTACATCCACATACGGCAACAAAGGCTTGTAGATAACGTCTAGACTACGTGCAGTCGGAAACAGCTTAGAAATAAACTCACGATACTTGTAACTCTTATTCGCATTTACAGCTTCTGTTCTCTTGTAATTACGTCGTGTTGCATCGGTAGCAAAAAGTATTGCTTTATACTTTTTAAGATCATCTTGTAAAATTATATCCTTGTCAGGTATTCGTGAGAAAAGAAGTTCTAAGAGTCCTTTCGTAGGTTTATAGGTAACACCTTTTACAATGAGTTTGTTGCTATTAATCTTAACATTTGAATTTCCTATCCGGAAACAGTCATCTTCGTAGCGAATACCATAGGTAGTGTCAGTTTGTCCTGTAAAAAGTTTTTCTATATAAGGTGCAAAGAGAGATCCATAGGTATCTTGAATAAAAGTTCTAAACTGATTGCGATATTCTGGTGTAATCATAACCTCAGACAAAGATGGTAGATTTTGCGTCGATGTAGTAGGTGTTTCTGCAATAACATCTGTAGTTAAAAACTCAACACGCTTAGATGGTGATGCATCATTAAGTTCTTCTTCTTCTTCTTCCTTATCTTCCTCTTCTTGATCTACATCCTGCTTCTTCTCTTCCGTATCTTCTTCATGCTTTTCTTCTTCATGCTTCTCTTTATGATATGATGTTTGCATAGAAGCAAAACTTGAAGTAGACTGCGGTAATGAAGTAGAATTAAAAATTTCTTTGAGTGGTGTACTTAGTTGTGTTTTTAAAAATAAATCCGTGTCTGCTTGAATACGTTTAAGCTCTTTAAATTTCCGTCGAATATTGTTTCGAGCTTGGATGATATGTTTTGTGATCTCCTTGCTAGATGTTAACATGATGGTGGTTTTTAATCAAGTAGTTACTGTAATTCTGTGTTAATGCATATAAAATGATCGAAACCCATGCGATATCGTCCATGCTGTACATCACTTTCTTTATCAATAACTAAAAAGCTGTAACGGTGTAATGACCAACATTTAGCACACATACGTTTAAAGTCATCGAATGTCATATCAGTGTTAACATGATCGTTATACACATGTCGCATGTTGCGCTCATCTTGCCGAAAAAGCACAATAACATTTGCGTTGTCGCGTATCAACTGCTTGGGCACACGAGAATAGGTTTGGCACAAATAGATGCAATCAACATATTTATGTCGACCCATACTAAAGAATGCACGAATAACGTTTTGCTGTTCTGTTGCGACATCATCAAAGATCATTAGAGAATTAGGAAGCACATCGTCTGGTGATGGTACTTGCTCATGTGAATTAAATTTAAAATATCTTATTCCATCTTTAACTAGATCGTGCATTACAGTTTGTAGAATAGTATATAGCGGCTGATAGAGTGACTTTGCGAAAACGTAAATATTCTCGAAGCGTATACCATTTACAGAAGTAATAAGTGTGAGTAAAAGATTTGTTTTACCGCATCCCGACGGACCTGATATAATACATCGCACAGTAAAAGGAAACAACGTTCCATGACGTTTTCTTGTAGTTGTACTAGAACTAGGTAAGAGATGTGGTACAATGTCGGTAACAGGTAGCGTGTCTTGCTGCTTTATAATCTTCATGATAACTGAATCATAAAGTACGTAATAGTAATATATATATATATTAAACGAAACAAGAGGCAACGGTTAGTTTATGATTTGCTCTTGACTAGTAAAGTCGTGTCCAGCATGGTGAAACAACGATATCCAAACGACATGAAGAAGAAGAAGAAAGTAAAAACTGTTGGATGGAAAGATGTTATAAAGGCTGCGCAAAAAGCTATTCGAGGGGAATACAATCCTCGTGTAGCTATTACTAAGGCGTTACGCGCAGCAAGAGCGAGAATTTCTCCAAAGTGCAGAGCAATATTTAGTAAACGTGCGCGAATTATTCCTGTACCAAAACGAGGAGGATATCTTCCTGCGCTGTTTGCTGGCTTAGCAGCTTTAGGGTCATTGCTAGGTGGTGCTAGTGCTGTAGCGAGAACTGTCAAAGCTGTAGAAGAAGCGAAACAACAGTTGAAAGAGAGTGAACGTCATAACAAGACGATGGAGGCAATTGCGTTACGAGGCAAAGGTGTGAACATGAAGCTAGCGCCATACAAGAAAGGGCTTGGTATCTACATTTCTCCAAAAAACGTCTACTGAATGCACTGCCATATCGAGCTCTAACGCATGATGAAGTTTTTACGTTTGCTAAACAACTAGGAATTCATTATTTTCGAGGAGTGTATATGCGTGATCAACTACCAGCACGTCCACGTGAACGTGAAAGTGCCGTAATTAACTTGGACGACAGTCGTGGACCTGGAACTCATTACGTTGCTTATGTAAAACGTAAATCTAAAGTATGGTATTTTGATAGCTATGGAGATTTACCTCCTCCTTTTGAGCTCATACGTTATTTCGGAAGCAGTGCAGACATTGTTTACAATAAAAACCGTGTGCAAAACTTTAATACACGCATGTGCGGACGATTATGTCTTATGTTCTTATATCGAACCCAGACAGTAGAGAAAGTGTATTAGTGTCTACGTGATGACGAACAGTGAAAGAACGTTTGCTGTACGTGGAGAAGGACCTGAAACAACCATCTATTTTAATCCGCCAATCGAACTTAGTTATCAGCCGCATAGTCTTGGACTAGTATCGTTTGAAAGCTACAATAAAATCTATAATGTGCGTGATGGTTTAAACAAGTTCTATTACGATGAGTATGTGCTAACACTACCCTCAGGTAGTTATACAGTAGATGATATTCACGACTATATTGAAAGTACGTTAATTGATCAGTTTGGGGAAGATAGTTTTAGTAATCATAATTACAAGTTCTCAATCACTATAAGCAACATTACGCACAAATGTGTTATTGAATCATCATTTAAGATTGACTTCAAATCACAACCTGATTCGATTGGTCCACTGCTTGGATTTTCATCGAGGGAGCTCCTACCGAACGTACGTTACGAGTCTGATCAACCTATAAAACTCTTCGATGATTATAATGTGAACATTACTTGTAATATTATTACAGACTTGAATAGTAATCTACAACCTTCGCACGTCCTGCACGACTTTATTGTTACAGAGGAACGTGGATATACTATTTGTGAGAAACCAGCAGTAGTTCTTTATCATCCTGTGTCTGTAAAACACATTAGCAACATTACTCTTAGACTTGTAAATAAACATAATCAGCTTATTCATTTAGATCAGCACGCGTACGTAGCTTACAAACTACATCTTAAACCAGTATGAAAACCATCTATAAAACACGGTGTACATTCCGAAGACATACTACATGTGTGCAGAGACTCATCGAGTTAACAGATACCCATAAGCAGATACTCCAAGATTTAGGATATACACTACTACAACAGAATGGAAGAAATGCTAGACATTACGAATACAGTAGAAAGTCGTGAAGGTGTAGTACGAAGTGAGCTTCATTCTTATCAACCTTTTACGTTTGGATTAAATAACAATGATGAAATTCATTTTATTATTAATCAACAAGATGTTTACACCTTACCACACGAAAGCTACCTCTATATTGAAGGACGATTAGAAAAGTCTGATGGAAGTGGACCAAGCACTTCACAACTAAACAACCATGCTCTAGCTTTTCTCTTTTCTGAAGCGCGATATGAAGTAAATAATGTTGAAATAGATCGAACGAAGAATGTTGGTATTACAAGCGCAATGAAACTCTACCCTTCTTTCTGTGATGAAGAAAGTAATCTTTTGCGGATGGCTGGATGGTGTCCAAAATCTACTAACAACTGGATGATTAATGAGGATGGAACTTTTACGGGTATGTTATCACTGAAACATATTTTTGGATTCGCAGAAGACTTTACACGTATTATAATCAACGTAAAACAAGAGCTTATTCTAATCCGTGATCGAAGTGATTACAATTCTCTTAAAGCAGTAGAAACACCTGTAGAATCGAAAATAACACTGCATCGTATACTGTGGCGGATCCCACATGTAACCTTATCTGATCGTGAAAAACTTCGATTGCTCAAGATTGTAGAAAATGATACACCATTACCTATACGTTTTAGAAGTTGGGAGCTGCATGAATATCCTGTGTTACCACCTACAAACAAGCATAGCTGGGCAGTTAAAACATCACGTTTTACTGAGAAGCCCTTGTACATTATTTTTGGATTTCAAACTAATCGTAAATTCAATCACGAAAAAGATAGCTCACTGTTTGATCACTGCAAATTAAGACACGTTAGACTATCTCAATGGAATTACGTATCCCTACGAAAACATCGACATTAACTTTGAGAAAAATAAGTTTGGGATGCTCTATGACATGTTTTGTAAATTTCAATCATCGTATTATCAGAAAGAAGATCGTCCGCTATTTACACCTCAAGAATTTAAAAATAAAGCACCGATTGTAGTTATAGACTGCTCTTATCATGAAGAATCTATAAAAGAATCTCCAGTTGATATTCGATTAGAATTTGAAACATCTGAAAACATTCCTGCTAACACAGCAGCCTATTGTCTTATTATTCATATGAGTGATGTTACTTACCATCCGCTAACGAATATTGTTACGAGACTATAAATAAGAATAGATCTTTATCATTTTCATTAGTGTGTGCTTCGACATCGTACGCTATGGAACAAAACTGTAAATGTGCATGCTGTTTGCATGCTCATACGCAACATCTTATTTATGTTTCACGAGTGAGTGAGGCTATTAAGATGTTCTATAAACGTAGATCATCGATGCCGAAACATCTTATTCAATACTTACCACCAGGATTTTTATATACGTACGCTGCCTCTTACGTACATAATTTTTGGGACATCCTTCCTCTACACAGTAACATGTCAATCGAAGTAGCTTTATGCAGAACTTGTGAGCGACATTACAAGCATCGAGGAGAAAATGGTGATGATGATTGGGATGGACCAAATCCGAGGATTGAACACTGTACACAGTGTATGAATGAACTTTCTCTAGTACTTCATGATGATGATGATGATTCCGAAAAGGAATAACAGCAAGGTAAGAAGTACATGATCTTCTCTGTAAAGCATAACATACTTAGTATAATATATTTCTAAATGCTTTGTTTAATTTGAATGTTGCAGGAGGCATTTCGGAAGCATACGTTGTTAAGAAGCACACCAACCTTGTCAGCAGCAAAAACGAACACTGTTGTAGTACATTTGTAAATAAATATTTGATCGCATTCAAAAAATGTTGTACTTATTGCATTGCTTTACACCGACTTACTCTTAAGAAAAACGATCAGGTCTAAACATGCACAATGACGTCATCACAACAGCACTTGCTTACTCTAGCTTTCCCGATGCATGTTTAAACTCGTTCGAATTTACCGCTACCACATTCCTTTACATCGACTTACTCTTAAGAAAACGGACAAGTATAAACATGTATGATGATGTCATCACAACAGCACGTGCTTACTCTAGCTTACCCGATGCGTGATTAAACTTGTTCGAATTAACCGCCACCACATAGAGTGCAGCAGCGAGGTAAGCGATGTAAGATGGCGGTAGCTAAAGATGTCAGCACGGTGCTTTGTTGATTAAAGATGGCTGCTTGTCAAAAAGATTTTTTCAAGTTATCCGCCACCACATAGAGTGCAGCACTGAGGTTTGCGATGCAATATGGCGGGTGACAGCTTGTCAAAGGTAAGTAGCTAAAGAGGGCAGCACTAAGGTTAGCAATGCAAGATGGTGGATGACAGCTGTGACGTAAAATATTACCCGCAAGATAGCACCACGATGCCCTTTTCATTAAAGATGGCAGCTAGAATTTTTCAAATTAACCGCCTCAAAGGTAAGTAGCTAAAGAGGGCAGCACTGTTCTCTCTGGATTAAAGATGGCAGCTTGTCGAAAAGAATTTTTCAAATTAACCGCCTCAAAGGTAAGTAGCTAAAGAGGGCAGCACTGTTCTCTCTGGATTAAAGATGGCTGCTTGTCGAAAATAATTTTTTCAAATTATCCGCCACCACAAAGAGGGCAGCACGGTGCTCTCTTGATTAAAGATGGTAGATGACTGCTGAAGAGCGAGAAGAATTTGTTTCCAAATAAGAGCACGTAGAATTTGCCGCCACCACATAGAGTGCAGCACTGTTCTCTCTAGATTAAAGATGGTGGATGACAGAAAAGCGCATAGGTTTGTAAAGCACGTAGAATTTGCCGCCACCGCATAGAGTGCAGCACTGTTCTCTCTAGATTAAAGATGGTGGATGACAGAAAAGCGCATAGGTTTGTAAAGCACGTGGAATTTGCCGCCACCACATAGAGTGCAGCACTGTTCTCTCTAGATTGGCGGATGACAGCTGTCAGAAAAGCACATAGGTTTGTAAAGAACATGGAATTTACCGCCACCACATAGAGTGCAGCACTGTTCTCTCTGGATTAAAGATGGCGGATGACAGCTGTCAAAAAAGCACGTGAGTATGTTTTCAAACAAGAGCACGTGGAATTTTTCAATTTGCCGCCACCACATAGAGGGCAGCACTGTTCTCTCTGGATTAAAGATGGCGGATGACAGCTGTCAAAAAGCACGTGAGTATGTTTTCAAACAAGAGCACGTGGAATTTTTCAATTTGCCGCCACCACATAGAGGGCAGCACTGTTCTCTCTGGATTAAAGATGGCGGATGACAGCTAACGAAATTGCCCGCATGATAGCAGCACAGTGCTCTATTGATTAAAGATGGTGGATGACAGCTGTCAAAAAAAGCACGTAGCTTTGTTTCCCAACAAGAGCACATAGAATTTTTCAAATTGCCGCCACCACATTTCAAAGGTATCTAGCTAAAGAGTACAGCACTGTGCTCTGTTGATTAAAGATGGTGGATGGTAGCTGTCAAAAAAGCACGTGAGTTTGTTTCCAAACAAGAGCACGTGGAATTTTTCAATTTGCCGCCACCACATAGAGGGCAGCACGGTGCTCTCTTGATTAAAGATGGCTGCTGTCACGTGGAATTGTCTGCTACCACAGGTATCTAGCTAAAGAGGGCAGCACTGAGGTTTGCGATGCAATATGGCTGCTGTCAAAAAGCATTTTTCAAATTATCCGCCACCACATTTCAAAGGTAAGTAGCTAAAGAGGGCAGCACTGTGCTCTATGGATTAAAGATGGCGGATGACGGCTGTCAAAAAACACGTGGCTTTGTTTACCTCGCGCTAGTTAGGTTAAGTTGGTAGCACTAAGGTTTAGACCCGTCAAGATGGCAGCACTGCCGATGACAGGTGACGAAAGAGGGCAGCACGGTGCTCAAAGATGGCGGATGGCAGCTGTCAAAAAGCATGTGGCTGTCAAAAAGCACGTGGCTTTGTTTACCTCTCGCTAGTTAGGTTAAGTTGGTACCACCGAGGTTTATTCCCGTCAAGATGGCAGTACTGAGGTTAGCGATGCGTTGTTGTCTGTCAAAAAGCACGTGGCTTTGTTTACAAATCTCTCAAAAAGCACGTGGCTGTCAAAAAACACGTGGCTTTGTTTACCTCATGCTAGTTAGGTTAAGTTGGCACTACTGAGGTTTAGGCCCGTCATGATGGCAGTACTGAGGTTTGCGATGCGTTGTTGTCTGTCAAAAAGCACGTGGCTTTGTTTACAAATCCGTCAAAAAGCACGTGGTTGTCAAAAAGCACGTGGCTTTGTTTATCTCGAGCTAGTTAGGTTAAGTTGGCACTACTGAGGTTTAGGCCCGTCAAGATGGCAGTACTGAGGTTAGCGATGCGTTGTTGTCGATGACAGCTGTCAAAAAGCACGTGGCTTTGTTTACAAATTCAAATTTCGCGCTAGTTAGGTTAAGTTGGCAGTACTGTCGCGCTAGTTAGGTTAAGTTGGCAGTACTGGAAGAGGCCACTGGCTGAGGTGGAGGTGGCCACTGGGAGCCGGAGGTGGCGGTGGCGGCCGAACTGTCCAATTATACTACTGTCGTCTTTAGATCATTGCGTGTTTTAAATTAATCATTTGTTGGAGCTGCGTTGTGAATTAACGGTTTTGCCGGGCTTCAAGAGTTCGTAGTACACAATAAAGCTCTGGTCCCTCCACTACCTTTAACATTGAAATCGCGGCGTCTAAATTGTTGAAATCTTGTCTCACGTGTTTTAATCGATGGAGAGTTTGCACCGTATGTTTCTACCAGCAAACGGTGACTTTTTACAGAATTCTTCTTTTTGATTAAACAAGATAAAGCAATGCGAGCCGTAAATGTTCTTTTTCAGGCACAAACGTCGACATGATCACTGAACGACACAACACAGACGTTAGTGTTTGGCGGACTCAGCTTGTGTGTGTTGGTAGGTGAATGTCAGGCGAACAAAGTGACGTACGTGTCAAATTCATACGCTGCGTGGTGTTCGTATGTTTGAAACCAACTCTCGTCAGTTTTGAGGACGGTTTCTCAAATCGCCCATTTACACACCGTCCAAATGTGTGAGCTCTGTATTAATTGGAGCCACCATCCTTTTGCTGTCACTTTTCCATTCCATGGTTATAACATACCAGTAAGATACTGTGCGACGACATCAAATCAAAACTCACTAACACACAATCAATCAAATTCACAACATACACACTCTCAAACAGACAACTTGTTTTTTTGCTAGTTGCTTTACGTCTCACCAAAACAGATAGGTCTTATGGCGACGATGGGACGCGAAAGGGCTAGGAGTGGGAAGGAAGCGGTCATGGCCTTAATTAAGGTACTGCCCCAGCATTTGCCTGCTATAAAAATGGGAAACCACGGAAAACCATCTTCAGGGTTACCAACAGTGGGGTTCGAACACACTATCTCCAGGATGCAAGCTCACAGCTGCGCGGCCCTAACCGCACGGCCAACTCGCCCGGTAGACAACATGTGATGCATGAATTGATCACTCTGTTATCATTGACATAAGGATAAATTAAAACAGACATTATCAATATCACTTATAAACACAATAACAAAACAGCAATGCCATATCACCTCCTACGTACTTTTTTTTTTTTTTTTTCTGGAAACGAAAAGTAGTTAAAATATAATAATAACTTTTGATAGAATAGTTGCTAACAAAAGTTCAAATTGTAATCAGAATAAAGAAAATGTGAAATTGCTACGGATCCATGCAAGGTACTGCAGAAATAAATAAAATTTCTATTACCGGAGATAGTATTCAAGAAAATTGAAAATGGGACGGACTCAGGATATATTATTCATAAATTAAAACTAATAGGCGTTACGTGGAAACAATGGTAACATTGTGTTTGGTAAGAGGAGGTAAAAGTTATGTTAGGAAACTCTGTAAATGAACTGGACTCGATGCTGGGACCATGTGAGGTGAATGCCGCGCCTCTGATGGGCCTTACTCTCACAATTATCCGCTGCTCGATTCTGAAGGCCTGCAGATTACGAGGTAACGCATGGTCAGCGGTACGAATCACACCTGCCGTTATTCTCAGTTGTACTCGCGGAAGCTGAGTGGACGTCGAACCAAATCTCAGAACCAGGTAAGCAAACTGATCTGTCAAGGAATCGAAACCGAGGTCTCCCTGTACAAGGCAGTCTATCTAGTGATTCGGTTATAAATTGCAACATCTTTAGTAAATTCGAACATAACGATGAGGTGCTGAAGGCTATGTTTTAAAAGTGGTGTAATGCACCGAGAAATAACTAGCTACATTGTGTTTTAATGAACTCCACCGAATTACTTGAAGGTGTAATAAAAGCCTTCTACACACAAAGGTTGAGTCGTAAATTCTCCTTTTATATCGATGTCACCGGCAAGTGGCGGGCTCTACATTACAATATTCTGAGCTGCAGAACTTAACTCGGCTTTTCGCAGTGGAATTTCTTGCCTAATGAAATCGAAGGAATTATTGTACAGTATTGTACCTGTACTCGGATTCGTGGTAAGCAGCTCGCAATTCCCACGAACATTTGCATATCGGCGGGGAAGGCCTGAAGTCATGCTGACTGTGTATTGAAGCTCTCCTCTGTGCGGATACTATTGTATCCTTCACAGAGCGAGGAATTTACTGTGCACTCCAGGACGTAAAAATCACTATCACATAGCGGCTTTTCTCTGAATAGAGTCAAAACAAAATACAAGGTGTTCCAAAAATCAACGGAAAAATATTAGGAATGAATTTCTCATACAGGTAGGAAAAAAAGGAGGGTATGACAACGCGGGTCCGGAAATGCGTAATTAGAGATTTCTCCGAGCGTGAGCCCACGCCGACATGTTCTTATTGCTGGAATAAAATGCGAGACACTGTTACACAATTTTTACACAGTAATCTTCTTCTTCTCCTACCACTTTTGGTATAAATATGTCTTATGGCTGGGGGATCAACCGATAATTAGTGTAACGTGAGAAAATACGTGACAGAAGTGTAACCATAGCAACCGTGCAGGCTGTGATGTAAATAATGGATGCCCAGACAATGTTACCTAGCAACCGTACAGGTGGGGTATGGGATGGATGGTCACACCAACACCGACTCCAATACTCAGAGCGTAACATTAAAGAAACAAGACGCCCGACGTAGCTGGATTGCTGGTATTAGCCGACACGAAATAATCATGTGCATTTTAATTATTTGGGGTAATTTAACATTGTAAATATAACATCATAAGAAGAATAGCTTTTGTACGTACGACGACGCTTCATCAACAACTACCCATCACATATAATCAACTGGGATAATATATATTATACTCGAATAGATTGACAGTCCTACAGTAAAAGAGAACAACAGGCTGATTATTTAGAAATGTCACTTAGTAAAATACCGTTTTCTCTTAGATTTCACGTCACTGAATGTATAGAGGTAAGGTAAGGTAAGGGTGTATGCTGCCCGAAGGCAGGTCCGAACCTCCGCAGAGGTGTGCCTGAGCTGGAGTTTACGTTCGCTAGGGTGGGCAGTTCCTTCCCGCTCTACCATTCTCTTACCCATACAAATCTTGACCATGCCCAATCTTGCTTAACTTCGGAGATCTCGCGGGATCCGGTGTTTCAACACGGCTACGGCCGGTAAATGCATGATAATGTTGTTAGAATCGTATTTATAAGATCATTTAGAATTTTAAAGATTAAATTATGGTGCGAAATTCCTTAATTTATTAACTCTCATAAGAACTATGAAACATAACTTATTGCCTTAGCTTCGAACTGGTGGACAGTGTTTTACTGTTCAATACCTAATGAAAGGAAAGTATACCCGAAATTATGATTCTAATCTTTCTTTCTAAGCTTTCCTTTCTGGAAACTCTTAAACCGTATGATGACTGAAGGCATAGCGCACCTCACACGATGTTGTTAGACCAGGAGGCTTATATGCTTCCGAGACCCAGTTCAGGAATCAAAAAGGACTAGTCAATCAAACACTTAAAAGTGAACGCAGGCTACTACGGAAGTTCGTAGGTAATAGATCGGTTGACGAGCAGGTTGGACTCAAATCCAATAAAGAATTATACAGCAAGATGGAACCGATGACAACAGCACATCTTCCGTGTGAATAATAAGCGGCTCATAAAGAAAATCTGGAATTTTAAAACCAAAGGCATCTAAGTTGAGATGGTTCCAATAGTGCGAGAAAGATCTGAGAGAGGTGGGCATAATGGAGGATGAAACCAGTGACAGGGTTGGGTTTTACGGTGGAGACGGAGAGGCCCTTCACTATCGGAGCGGAAGATCCACCGGCGCAAGACATACTGGCAGGATGTCAAAGCCGGCAGACGATCAAGACACGGACACTGAAAATGACATTGGTTGTTAACACGCAGTGCATAGAGACTCAATTGAAAAAAATAGGAAGAAACGTCCAGGCACTAAAAATATAGTAGGTCTTTATTCATTAAGGTACACGAACGCAAAAGCTCCACTGATGTCTTTAACCTACATGGATATTTGATATACTGTAGTCTGCTTAATAACAGATAACCACACCATGAATCGGAAGATCAAAATGATGTGTGCGCACTATTATCTCATGGACTTCAGTCACGTTGTACGTTCTGTGAATATGAACTTCGTATCTTTAGTCTTTTAAGGTGTTCTGGTTTTTATGAGCATGAGATCCATTTATCATCGTTTGATTTTTGCAATTGGAAATCTTATAGAATTTTTCCATTAATTTTAGGGCATTTTATTGATCATATTCAATGATATTTTACCTCATCAACATACGCCTGCTAGTTATAAAAATCTCGGCTGGGAGTGTCGCCATGTATGGGCAGAATAATCCGTGTCACCATCATCACCATAATCCTACAAAGTGAGATTTAAAATTATGATACAATGTAATGGGTTGCGCTCTAATTTCAGCGGACAGTTATACTTAAATTAAGTAGCCGTTAGTGTAATGACATGAGCATCGCCTCGCTGATACCGCGTTATCAGTGTTCAGCAGCTACGACCTAAATAACTCTACTACGTTCAGATTATTCTGCTGCTTGGTCACCGACCCGTGAGCACTATCTGGACCTGGGATTGAACAAGGAGGTCAAGAACCTGAGGGTATATTCCATTTACTGTAATGATAGGATTTGATCTCGGTGCTACTGATTCATAGTGCCTTTGTCTGCAAAAGTAATACCTAAAGGAAGAACGTCTACGTTTTCCGGTCTAATACCAAATTGTCAAAAAATAAAATTGTTAACAAATACATCGCAATTGGGAAATATCCCGGTGGCAAACACAATGGTGTGATAAAAAGTCAAATTATAACATAATTACCCAGCAACAACAACAACTACTACTACAAGTATAACAACAATAGTGCAACAAGCAATTCCATGGAAAGGAAATATTATAACGAATACTACTAGTTTAACATTCTAAATTCAGCATCATCACATACAAATTCACACACAAGTTAAGTATTTCGAGTCTTAACACTACAGCTTACAATACTATAGTTTGTGCTTACTACTAGTTTAACGCGAGAAGTGGTAATAAAGTTAAAAACATAATTACCCAACAATATCTGCACAAGAAAAGTCTACTCTTTCCTTACAGTAGTTATAGAAATTACATCTGCATATTGCACGATCCGTACCTGCTCAGTGCATTTGTTCACGACGTTTTTGCAACATCGGACTATATGATAACTCTCTGATGTAGTAACATATTCATGTGGGAGGGAGGCATGTCCAGACTTAAGGAGGATAATGGATAGGATCTTAACAACTTCGTACAAACTTCAGTACCTTCATGATAATCGCTCTTACTGACGGCTGGTGATGGAAACAGTTTTGATTGTTCCATAAGCCCAGACTGTAAGAGTGTTGACGAGTTTTAATTTACCTGGACACACTTCTCCCGGAGGCTATATTTCTATTTATGAAATCCCTGTGTCAGGTTGCACATGTTCCGAGCTGCCCTTAGGGACACGACCTGTGTCCGTTTTAAAAATAGAACGTACCGGTTCATATTGTCAGAGAGATGATTAACTCCGCTGTTTGTTATTCCGTTGCAGTCAAATTCATCATGCGTTGTCCCTGATCCAATGACCATAATTACACACAGATGTATTAAAGGATAGGACGAGGGCTAGCAGAGGTGCACATAACCAGTCAAAAGTGAATGAAACAGTGACATTTCAGCCTCTCAGGATGACAAACTCTACTTCATGATACAACTTATTTACTTAAGAAAGGCCTTCCTTGCTTGTGGTGGTCTGCACTATATTTCCTCCTTAGTTCTACCACCATTCGTTATTCTACTGCCCAAGTAACAATGTTCATCCACTTCCTTTTTTAGACTTCATTTCCTAATCTAATATTTCCTGCATCACCTGCCTTGGCGCGACTGCACTCCATTACGTTAGTTTTAAATTTATTTATTTTCATCTCGCACTCCTTCTCCAAGACTGTGTTCAGATCTTGTAGAAAGTCAGACACAATAACAATATGATCGGAAAGTCTTAGAGTTTTAATTTCCTCTTCTTTGATTGTTAGTCGCTTTTTCCAAATTCCTTTTTGATTTCCTTCATCGCCTCTTCTGTACGAACATTGAAAGGGAGATGGGGCAAACTGCACCCTTGTCTCATTTATTTATTTGTGGATTACTGCTTCTTTTTGATAGCCTTTAATTCTTATCACCACAGACTGATTTTTGTGCAGATAATTCTCCGTTTTCGGTATCTGGCCCCGATCTCCTTCAGAATCACTATTAACTTGGTCTAATCAACATTATTGAATGCCTTTGCTAGATCTACGAATGTAGGCTTATATAGACGTGGCATTGCATGGAACTGGAACATGGATGATAACTAGTTCAGAAAGAACGGGAAGAGAAGCTTTTGAAATGTGGTGTTACAGAAGAATGCTGAAGGTGAGATGGATAGCTCGAGTCACAAATAAAGAGAGAAGGAATAGAACTGGAGTGAGGAGAACCATTAGCCGAAATTAGACAAAAGGAAGACATAGAATGATAGGGTAGACATTAAGACATCCAGGACTGGTTATTTAGTTAGTTTTTTAGGGAAGTGTAGGCGATAAAAACGTCATCGATAGACCAAGGTATGAATTAGTAGACGTTGCAACTTTGAAAAATTTGGTCATTTCAAACTATTTTTCTCTATTTCACACCAGATTTTACATTAATTAAGACGATGGCCACTACCATCCTAGTCCTAGCCCTTTCCCATCCGCACATCGCCGAATACTTACGACGAGTTAATGCCACCTTGAACCACCAGCATAGAGTAAACAACCCTTTTAGCTCTCCTGATAACAAAATGAAATGGCGTATGGCTTTTAGTGCCGGGATATCCCAGGACGGGTTCGGCTCGCCAGTTGCAGGTCTTTCTATTTGACACCCGTAGGTGACCTGCGCGTCGTGATGAGGATGAAATGGTGATGAAGACAACACATACACCCAGCCCCCGTGCCGTAGGAATTAACCAATTAAGGTTAAAATCCCCGACCTGGCCGGGAATCGAACCCGGGACCCTCTGAACCGAAGGCCAGTACGCTGACCATTCAGCCAACGAGTCGGACCTCCCGATAACACATGTACAGGAATGAGATTTTCAAAATAAAAAATGTAAGTCTACAATGGAATCGCATTTTTGAGAATTTATATAGGAATAATTAAAAATGGTGACTGTTTATGTCTCTTCGTTCACCTTTTCCTTCATAACTCAGATTTTTATTAATGTGTTTCCCTTTAGCTGTTTTAATCGTGTTGCAAAAATCACAACTAAGAAACCGACCACTTTCGGAAATAAATTTCTAAAATCAGTAATATTAATTTTGTGTTAATTCTACATAACATCGCTTGATCAATTGTTCGAATGCAGATAATTTTGGTCCGTTTTATATCCAGGAATGGGAGGAGAAAATATTGAGATAAAACACTCAGTTAACAAGTTATAAAATGTATTTTACAGAAAATTAGGTATTTACCTTTCTCAGGTATACATTCACGAAGTAACTTTGAACTGACTGCTGAAATGGAGCATCTTCATAACATCAAAATTATTCACCAATACACTCCTAAAGTCCGAGTCCTTGAGTAAATGGCCTTCGCTTCAGTGGTCACGCGAGAGTGAGTGAGTATATCCCTCCAGATGGTGTTTGCCTCAGGAAGAACAACCGGCCGTACATCTGGGTCAAATCTTATTCTCAGTAAATTGGGAAAAGTTCAGGATGAAGAATAAGAAAATTATGGTACAGTTAGGCCATCGGGAAAATCGTATTTTTGAAAACGTGCGCTAGAATGTGAGAGGTAGCTAACCCACAAATTGGAAAAAAAATATTAATTCCCATATTTGGATATTACTATTAGCCTATATATTTACTAGTTGTTACCCGCGGCTTCGCTCCCATGGACTCCGTAATTTGATCAAAGTTATCGTTCCTCGGAACTGCACTAAGACATTTTCTCAAAATCCCTAAAGTATAAAAACTCACCGAAGAACTCCAGAAACTCTTTGTACACCACGTTTGTGGTACTGGATTTTGGGTTTAAGACGACCAGGCTGCTGGCAGAGCTAAGAACTGCACATAGGAAAAACACTCCTCTCTCACGTCGAAAAACGTACGTGTTTCATAATTTGTAAAGTATTTTCCAAATACGTATTTTGTCGTTTGTAACATCCTCAGTTTTTGAGATATAACTATCCTCATAAAAATTATTCAACTCCCCTTTTTACTGCTTTCCACCCCACCCCCTTTAAGTGGCTTTTTCGAAAACAAATAATACATGTTCCTGTCTGTAACATGATAAGTTTACTCGTAGCGGATTTAAAGAACAAACTCGAGTGTCGGGACAAGGAAATCCAGGCACTTAGGCCAGAATTCGAAGCTAGAACCGACTCTCTCGATTAATATAGTAGGAGAAATAACCTTAGAATCTTTGGAGTGCAGGAGAGCTCACAAGAAAATACTGACGAACTTGCTGTAAACGTCTTCAGAGATATAGGCGTGAATATAAACATCAATGATATTGATAGAAATCACCGTGTTGGGCCTAAATCTGCAGGGAAAACTCGGCCTATCTTTGTCAAGTTTACTTCCTATCGTACACGACAACAAGTATTCCGTAACAAAAGGAGACTAAAGGGCACTCATGTTACCATCCGTGAAGATCTCACGTCCGCTAGACTCTCCATACTGAAGGCCGCAATTCACCGTTTCCATGTCCGACTCGTTGGCTGAACGGTCAGCGTACTGGCCTTCGGTTCAGAGGGTCCCGGGTTCGATTCCCGGCCGGGTCGGGGATTTTAACCTTAATTGGTTAATTCCAATGGCACGGGGGCTGGGTGTATGTGTTGTCTTCATCATCATTTCATCCTCATTATGACGCGCAGGTCGCCTACGGGTGTCAAATAGAAAGACCTGCACCTGGCGAGCCGAATCCGTCCTGCGATATCCCGGCACTAAAAGCCATACAACATTTCATCTAAATGTACATTCATTGTCTGCCCATTTCCACGAACTTAATGAACTTGTCCCGGACGTATTTGATTGCCTTCTCACTGAAACCTGGCTTCATGATCGAAGACTTTCAACATACCTGGCTACTGTTTACTTCGGAACGACAGAGCTGGAAAGAGGGGAGGAGGTGTAGCAGCGATAGTCAAAACCAGTTTAAAGCCTAGGATAATTGCATGTTCAGATAGCGAATACAACAGAAGACCGGAGTTCCTGCTCTTGGAAATAACCGTAGCCCGTCAGAAATGTGCTGTCTGTGTGGTGTACAAGCCACCTGCGATTGGATATTTGGAGGACGTTGTTACGCGTACTCCCGCAATATGAACATGTAATTGTCATGGGGGACATTAACACAGACACCGGAATGTCGCCAGCTTATAAACATGACTACAACTTGCGATAAGAGCATTTTGCAAACACTCCCAACTCACCACACCGCCACGTCACACACCACAATCGACTTAATGATTGTCAAGAATACAGACAAAGTACTACAACACGGACAGACATCTCTACCAGGAGTTTCAGCTCATGATGTAATATACATACCCTACTCCTTAAAAAGACCCGAAAGACAAAAACAAGGACTATTATATTCAGAGATCTCTCTAAAATTGACTACAGTATGTTCACTGAGGACGCCCTAGATGTTCCATGGCACCATATACTGACACTTGACGACATTGACATTAAAGTAAACATATTTAACGAATATCTGACAGCGCTCTATGATCGACACGCCCCGCCGAAAACAGTACGGGTAACGCGAGCCCCAGCACTGTGGCTAAACTTAGAGCTAAAGGAGTTAATGGCAAGACGAGATGCCGCACATAGAAAGTTTAAGCTACGACCGACACAAGGCAATTTTGATGCATTTAAACGGCTACGAAATAAAACATCGCAGGCAGTACGCAACGCTAGAATTATGCCTGTTGCTCATGGTAAAATTTTCTGTCAAATTTATTGTACAATAATTTAATTTTATAAAATTTATGTTGCTCACGGTCAAATTCAAGTTTTATAAAATCTTTGATAAAACTTTTCATAAAACAGGACATGTTCTATTCCGTAAAATTAATTTTACGAAACGAACCACTCAGTGAAGCTGACATCACGATGATGCTGGCGCTACGTCGAGAGAAGATTGTGAAGCTCGATTGGAAACAAACAGTTCTTTCTAAAATGGCAGGATGCGGGTGGACTAAGGAAGCTGTTTAGTGTTTTACTGACAAATACCAGAAATATCCCTGTTTGTACGAAGTTAAAAAGCCACTTCACCACAACAGAAATGCAAGAAGAGAGGCAGAAAACACAATCGCCGAATTCCTATATGAATGCTGGTCTTCTAACCTCAACTAATTTCCGACCAAGGACAGCAGTCCTCTACCTTCTTCTCTTCCTTTTATCCAATCCCGAATCCAGCATTTCCTAGCATTCCTTTTCTTCCTTTTTATCACTGTACAACATATAATTGCAGCTAAAACAGCAAGTTTTGCTTTGTTTATTGGAGCCATACTCTCAAACACACTGTAAGTTGAACAGCTGATTCTTGGTTTAAAAGTTTATCGATAGATGGCAGCACATACACATCTTAGTTCAGAAGTGAGCTCATAGATGGCCATCCTGATGCTTCCACCGAGTGTATAAAATAATTTTACCGTGAGCAACACAACTTATTTTCATCAATTTTTTATAAAATTAATTGTACAACAAATTTTACGAAACATTTTACCGTGAGCAATAGGCATTAGACATGCACATACCCTGCTAAAACAAAATACTAGACCTGCTATGACTTGGAAAGAACTAAGACACATGGGAATAGGTAAACAAAGAGACGATCATCCTATTGACATACCCCTGGACTCCCTCAATACATATTTTACCATTCTCGGACATACCATTGACAAAGAAAGGAAACATAGAACACTATACAGCAATTACAACTCCCCTACACCTGACAGAGAGAAATTCTACTTTCACATGTGACAACCTCGCAAGTTAAACAAGCCATATTTAGAATAAAATCGAAGTCCAAAGGGATAGACAACATAGAAATAGAACTTATTAAGACAATAATTGACATAATTTTACCTACTATAACTCACATATTTAACCACTCACTAATGACTGGCACGTATCCCTCCTGATGGAAAGCTGCCGTTGTCGTCCCGCTCGCTAAAAAATCCCCGCCTGAAGACGTAACTGACTATAGACATGTGAGCATATTATCGGCCCTTTCAAAAGCCCTAGAATTCATTGTACACCAACAAGTCACCAACTACTTGCAAATACACGATATTCTTGACGAACACCAGTCTGGTTTTCGACGTAACCACAACACGAGTACTGCACTACTTAAGGTTACAGACGACATTCGCAATGCGATGGACAAAAGACAAGTTATCATACTAGCTCTTCTTGACTCCTCTAAAGCTTTTGACTCTGTTGACATAGACATACTACTTTCCAAACTATTTAAACTCCAGTTCTTGACAAACAGTCTTCAGTGGATGAATTTATACCTCCGCGGTTGTCTGCAGTGTGTAAGAAATAACAATAATGAATATTCATTCTGGCGATCCGTAGAGGTTGGTGTTCCACAGGGGTCTGTCCTAGGACCGCTTCTATTTTCTGTGTATATCAATGATATTACGTCGTCGGTAAACAGCTGCAGACACCACATGTACGCTGACGATATACAATTATACTTGCACTGTGAACCGGAAAGACTAACCGATGAAATTAAAAATTTCAATAGAGAATTACAAGAAATCTGTAACTGGACTGACATGCATGGACTTAGATTGAATAACGTAAAATCTCAAGCTATAATAATTTCACATCCTCGGCTTTGTTCAAAAACTATAATCAAATTCACTTTACCAAACCTCTACCTACAAAATTCACCCATTGATTTCAGTGAATCTGTCAAAGATCTCGGTGTTATTATAGACGAACATCTTCCCTGGAAGCAGCAGGTTACCAACATCTCCAGGAAAGTATTTGCGACACTTAACTCACTAGGAAGATTCCGCAACATATTTTCTCGAGTATTAAAAGAACGCCTCATTTGCACTCTGGTATTACCTCATTTCGACTACTGTGACGCCGTGTACAACGACCTGACTGCTACTCTCAACGACAAACTACAACGCGCGCAAAACGCCTGTGTTCGCTATATATGTGACCTACGTTACATTGACCATGTTACACCTGCCAACGATGAACTCGGTTGGCTACAACTCAAACAGCGCCGTAATCTTCACGGTTTATGCCTTCTTCGTCGAATACTCTCCTCATGCTCACCTCCCTATTTGTACAGTCAATTTCACCACCTCTCGTCCAATCACAGTTTTGGAACACGGTCAAAATCTGTTACACTCTTATCTATTCCACCTCACCGCACCATACGATACACAAACTCATTTGTTATTTCTTCGGCACGACAATGGAATGTACTGCCCGTCTCTGTCAGAGGAGCCTCACCTGCTAGTTTTATGCAGCTTTGTCACCGCTACCTACTAAGTAATGCTATGGAAATATTGTAGATTTAGCCTTCCTCAAACTATAGACTTTATATAATCCCACTGTTATTACCAAGGATAATAGAAATTAGCTAATCATGTCATAATTGTGTAAATAATCATCTTCATCATCATCATCATCATCATTCTCCTATTTTTATCCTATTTTTATTTTTTATCATAATATTGTATTGTTTAGTAGTTGCAAGATGTTTCAATTGTAAGTGTGTTTATTTCAATTTTGCACATGTAAAAACTGTATTTTCTGGTTGGATGGAAGAGAGGGCCTAATGGCCTTAGTCTTGCCAGACAAAATAAATCTATTGTATTGTATTGCATTGTATTGTAATATACTTTTCACTCCCTGAGATGAATTTTTGGAAACAAAATAAGTGTTTCATTATTTTTAAAGTAGATTCAAGATACCAATTTTCATATGTGTGAAATGTTCAATTTCTGAGATATAACTATCCTCATAAAAAGAATTCACCTTTTCACTTCCTTCCACCTTCACTCCTTTAAGTGGACTTTGCCAAAACAAAATATACATGTTCATTTATTCCAAATACAAATTTTCACGTCTGTAACATGTTAACTTTACCAGATATACTCTAGACGGTTGAGGTGCTGCCCTTCCGACCCCAACTTGGCAGGTTCGATTCTGGCTGAGTCAGGTGGTATTTGAAGGTGCTCAAATACGTCAACCTCGTGTCGGTAGATTTAGTGGCAAGTATAATAACTCCTGCGGGACCAAATTCCGACACCTCGGCCCCTCCGAAAACCGTAAAATAATAGTTAGTGGGATGGAAAGCAAATAACATTATTATTATTATTATTATTATTATTATTATTATTATTATTATTATTATTATTATTATTATTATTATTATTATTATTATCATTATTATTATTATTATTATTATTATTATTATTATTATTATTATTATTATTATTAAAATTTAGGCGCTTTTTCCAGTTTTTCATACCTAAGCGGATTTTCCGGAAAAAAGTTACGTGATTCTTTATTATTAAAGGAGATTCCGAATACCAATTTCCACGTCTCTAACATCTTCCATATTCGAGATATAAATATTCTCATAAAAATGAATTCGACTCCTTCTTCACTCCTTTAGACAACCCCACTTGAGTGGATTCTCCAAAAACAAAAATACGTATTTCTTCATTTTTTAAAAAGAGATTCCAGTTACCAGTTTGCACGTCTGTAACATCTTCAGTTTTTGAGATATCAGTATCCTCATAAAAGGTATTCAATCCCTTTTCCACTTATTTTTAGCCCCCTTGAGCGCATTTTCCAAAAACAAGAAATACTTGCTTCTTTATTTTTGAAGACGATTCCTAATACTAATTTTTACGTCTTTAAGATGTTCAGTTGTTGAGATACAGATATACTTATTTTTAAACTTCACCCCCGTTCCTTTTTTCATGCGCCTTAGCGATGGAACTTCCAAAAAACCTTGCTTAGTGCGCACCTACACTGTAATACAAATGGATTCCCAAAATTTCAGTTCTTCATATGGAGTAGTTTTGGCTCGGCGATGATGAGTCAGTCAGTCAATCAGTCAGTCAGTCAGTCAGTCAGTCAGTCAGTCAGTCAGTCAGTCAGTCAGTCAGTCAGTCAGTCAGTCAGTCAGTCAGTCAGTCAGTCAATCAGTCAGTCAGTCAGTCAGTCAGTCAGTCAGTCAGTCCGACAGTCAATCAGTCATTCAGCCATGACATGTTATTTCATATAGGTTTTATATATTATCCTACAGTTTATGAATAATTATTATCCACTTTTCCTCACCCACGGTACAAAACAAGGATTTTGTAATATCTCTGATTCGCAATCTTGCAGTGTCAAGCGGTAACATTACGTAAGCTAATAATAGAGAATAGCACATTGGCTTGCAGTCACACGTTTAGTTGCAAGCAGCAACTTCAGCTGTCGCTAAGAAACAGACATGCGCATAGGGGCAAAATATGACATTTCGCAAAATTTGTGACATAAAGACCGAAGCTAGGAACCTTGCCATTATTCAGTTTGAAGAAAACTACTCTCCATTGGTTTTTTGGGAAGAAGTTTAGCTTTTGAACAAAAGTACTGGACGACCTTGACAACACAGAACATCAAGAAATTTGAATCCCATCATAGCTTATTCACGCTTACAAAATGCGGAGTGTTTCTATGCTGTTGGCAGAAAGATTGTTGGTGCAAAACACAAGGACTTGATATCTCTGCTCCCTTATATACCGTGTACCGTGCTCTTCAACCAGACAGCGAGGAAGACGGCTACTTAGAGGCAGTGTAACCAGAAATTCATGTTGAAGTAAATTTGAAAATAACTGCATTTTAAAACAAGTGAAAAATGGAATGGCGTATGGCTTTTAGTGCCGGGAGTGTTCGGCTCGCCAGGTGCAGGTCTTTCGATTTGACACCTGTAGGCGACCTGCCCGTCGTGATGAGGTTGAAATGATGAGGACAACACATACACCCAGGCCCCGTGCAAGCGAAATTAATCAATGATATCGAAAAATACAGGATCCTGCCAAGAATCGAACTCGAGACCCCTGTGACCAAAGGCCAGCACGTTAACCAGTTAGCCATGGAGCCGGACTTAAAACAAGTTATTGATGAAAACTGGACTTTTGTAGAAGTAACCCATTGTTTTAATTGGCGATTTGGAGCTGAAATTTTTCCGATAAATAATGGATATTAGAAGATGATTTTACATTTCCTATCATTCTTTGACTTTAGGTAATTGTTTCAAACCAAAAATGTGACTCTTAATGTGCTCAATTTCATGCAATAGAGACAAACGCAAAACTCAAAATATGTCACTTCGATGTCTGTGGTAGGTGCATTCTAGCACTCAATGTTCTCCGCTGCACGTGAAAGCGTTGTGTGATGGATACTTTTTTGTGTTTAGACGACGAGAAAGCGAGTCCATATCCACAGTTCTGTGCTTTTTCGTGAAGCGGAAAAAAAGTACGTGTGGTTGTAACAGGGAACAGGAATGCAAAGGTTGAATTAAGTAATTCCGCGAAGAAAATTGAATACCGACGCAAGGAATCAAAACTATTTGCACATTAATATGCAAGCATAGGCCTGCGCACATTCGTTGTACCCAGTAATGGACGGTGATGAGAAAAGTACGAAGCGTACTGTTGGGTTGTTAAGTGGTAAACGTGGCTGTAGTGCAAGTGGCTGGCTGAGTCTTCGTTTATTTCGAGGACGAACATACCACGCGTGAAGGAGGACATTACCGACTTCAGATGGATGTTGAAATCATCACCAAGTACGATACGATAGGTAGTAAATTTCTCTCGTGCTCATAAAGCTTGCTTTCCCCTAGCATTGCATAGATGGCGGCACTGACCTAAGATACGAGGTTCTCATGGTTACAATATGACGCTACTTCCAGATAGACCAAAAGCATATCCATGTTAAAATTCATTCTGTGAATACTGTAACTTACTCCACTTCCCTTCAAGCTGTCATCGTCATGATAGTAATTCACTCACTTTTGATTGTCTTCTCAGCGCATCGAGATGGCACAACAAACTAGTTCTTCATGCTATAAGTGAAGGAGAGTAATGTCAGTTCGGTCATGGCCTGTATGCATTGTAAAATTGTTACTAGTTTCATGCCTTACTTCCTACAGTAATCGTTTCCACAGACACGTAATTATCGGACTTTCGTCGCTTAAATTTCCTATACATGCCCACATATTGTATATTCTGACACGAGGATGACTCACTTGAGGAAATTAAAATAACACTGGCATGAGAAAAGATCGAACCCACACCTTTAACTCAAACATCCAGTACTCTACAGTGTGAACGACTCAGACACTCTGTTCATGTCACATGACTTGGTGATTGGATCAATAAACGTCTGGATGAACAAGGAAACTTCTATTTTCAAAAAGTCTTCATCAGGCAAATAATGAATCCGACATGTATTTCACTGCCTTAGCCAAAAATATACAAAGACATTCTAATGAGAGAACAATGATCAGCGTTGAGGCCTTTGGTTCAGAGGGTTCCAGGTTCGATTCCCCTCCTTGTCGGTGATTTTAATTGCGTGTTATTAATTCTTCTAAGTCTGGGACTGCTTGTTTGTATTTCTCCCAACACTCTCCTCTTCATAATCAGAGGACATCTACCATCCGCTACGGAAACACGCAATAGTGATTACATCCCTCCACCTGGGGATGGCGTCAGGAAGGGCAGCCAACCATAAAACGGGAACAAATCCAAACGTGCTGCACAGTTCACACCCCGCGAGCCCACAAGTCGTGAGTAAAGCGGTAGAAGAGGAAGACTGTAACCATCAAGGAAGAGTGGGTAGGTAAGAAGAAATCTCTGAGTTTCAAGCACTTCGAATGCTGTCTGAACCTTCATCATTCACCAGTGATGGATTCTATAGCTGTCCATGTTCGTTCTTGCTATCATTACTACTCGACCGCAGATACACAGTCCTGATGAAGACATGTAACGAAGTAATAAGGGAGCATGCGCTTGTCTTACACCATGTTTAGTATCTCCAGTCGTATAAAATGATTATACATGCGCAATGTTTTGACTGGTGGGTCCATGAAAAAAAAAGAACACCTTTTTCGAACAATGGAAAATGACTGAGAGTCCAAATCGGAGGCTCAAAATTAACCCATCAAGAGCCTGTGAGATTTATTTTTGGGGAATCATTACCATTATAAAGGGTCAGTTCGCAAAAGAAAAGGACGTTTAGCTTGACCGTTGCCTGGCCTCAGCATGGCAGCTTACACAGCGCGAAAGACGTTCTAGTTCCAGGCTCGCCGCTAGACTTCGTGTTAGTCCTCCACTGTTTAACATTGTCGTATATGGAAATTGTGAAGCAGTGAGTTTTTAGGCGAGGTTGACCATAAAAATATTTATATAAGGTGTTGATTTGAGTATTCAGCTTGTAGGAAGTATGTAGTTCCTATTTAAACGTAAGTTTCAGATCATTTTTGGTGCATAGTTATAAATATGCGAGGTTTTGTATTTACCGCCGATGAAACGTCCGATTCCTTGGCTAAATGGTCAGCATTGAGGCCTTCGGTTCAGAGGGTCCCGGGTTCGATTCCCGAGTGGGTCGGGGATTCTAATCGCGCATTACATATTACATTCTTCTGGCTCGGAGACTGGGTGTTTGTGTTTGTCCCAACACTTTCCTCTTCATACAAGATACCACACTACCAACCACCATAGAAAACACCTAATAGTGGTTACATCTCTCCATATAAGGTTAGCGGTAGGAAGGGAATCCGACCGTAAAACAGGGACAGCTACGCATGTGCGACACAGTTCGCGACCCCACAACTGTGGGAAAAAGCGGTAGAAAAAGAAGAAGAAAAATAACATTTATTGTAAACATTCTATTCACAGGATGGTTATTGCGCGTCCTCAGCAATTGTTTATTGCTGTGAAAAATTATGCGAAAGTAAACTTCACAAAGGTAGCGGAATTTCTTTCCACGAGTTCCCAGGAAATACAGAATGACGAGAAAAATAACGTGTGACAACCTTCCTCGAAATCTGTAGTATGTAGTGAACACTTTGAAAGCACGAACTTTAGCATTTGCTAAAAGCAGACAATTTTTTCCAACTTCAATTCTAACACTTCTTTCAGGGTATCCATCGTATTTGCATAATAAAACGCGTAAGCTGCCCAAGAAAAGAAGCTATGGAAATGCATTCTCGCAGGCAAATACAAATGTTTCAAACGACGTACAAGTAGAGCGAAGACAGTGGTGGTGGTGGTGGTGATTATTTTAAGAGGAATTTCAACTACGCAACCATCCTCTATGTAACACTAATCAGAGAGAAAAATGGAACGGACTGACACTTCGAAAAATGAAGGTATCGGTCAAAGAAAGACAAGGGCCGTGAAGGGCGTGAAAATGAAAGACACCCTGGGCCTCGAATACTCTAATACCGTCGGGGGAAAAAGAACAAGAGTTGACCAAGGGAGGTCGGATAGGATAGATGAAAGTGAGGAGGTAGTGCAAGTGAGTAAAAGCAATGTCAGGATTCAGCTAAGATCCTCGTGGTTGCCGACCCACGCTCTCGAATGTAGAGCCCCTTGGGCCGCTTTTAGTCGCCCCTTAGGACAGGCAGGGGCTACCGTGGCCGTTATTCTACCGCCACACCCACGGCGTTTACTACCCGAAGCGGAGAGGTTGGATAAACAGTAAGAGGAATGAAATTTAATAATGTGATAATAGAAAGGTAGATACAGACATGAAGAAAAATGTAGAATTACTGTGTGATATATTTATTTTTCTTTATTAAACGTCATAGAAATATCACTTTTCTGATCAAAACGCAATGTTTTATCTTTGTAATGTGCTTCTATGTGCAAGTTATTCTCGTAAACGCCAACTGGAATCGTGCTGAGGAATGGAGGGCTAGCCTGACATCTGGCGGCGCTATTTGAACTACTGCTACTCTGCCAATTTAGTACTTGAAAAGACCGCGCATGCAGAGGCCTTTACTTATCTCGTAGGCAACGGCTTGACAGTATTTCGATGACTAAACGGGACATAGAGTATCGTTCTACTGAACTATTTTCTGAAAGTGCTTTCTTCCTTTCTAGCCTCTATGAGCTGCCCTTTTGTCACCCTTTGGCAGTCAAGTAGACTGAGTGTTATTCACCTTGAAGAGGGATGATCTGAGTTCGAGGAGACACTAAGCATCGTTTATGGCAATAAATAAACAATGTAAAACACAAGATCTGTTTGGTATTTTTGACGATTCCTTCAATTCATTTGCTTAGTTGCAAATATCGGAGGAGTGTTATATGAAGAAACTTCATGTTTTTGGAACCCAATCTATTTCCAACCGTTGTTCCGTTTCTGTACGGCATCGAAAATGTATTGTTGAACTTTTGCAGCGAGATTTTATGATTCGACGCCTTTCATTACGTTAACCTAAACAGAAAGGATAATGGGATGAAATGAATGACGTGAAGATTGTAGTAAGAAAGGGAGAGGTTGAAAACCGTTGTCGGTATGTAGACTACGCCTGTCGTAAAACACCAAGGGGTCTATACAGGCTTAAAATCCCCATCCGACGAACGATGTCAATAGAATCATACGCCCTTGGTCCATATGAACTCCAAATGAATTCCTGCTTTTGGCACACAATCCAGTGATTACAACTTGAATACAGCCACCTCTCCGATCCTGCCAGCCAATAATATTCTGATGGCGATCGACGGGACTCGAACCGACTAACCAGGTTGTGAAACCATGGCTACTAGTCGGGCTACGTTTTTGCTTAAATTTATGCATTAAATTTCAATATTAATAATATTGCCAATGATAAGAAAAAGCAGCGATTAAACAGTAGGTCCTTAATTTTGAAACTTCTCGTTTGACATCATAAATAAGAAGACGTGAAATTAGTAGACTTAAGGATCGTGTGACCAGTCCTTGGTCAGAACACGTGACGGTATTCTAAAGAACTGATGTGAATGTCTTAATGTTGAAAACGTTCCATAGCGGAAAAAGTAGGGCTAAAGGGTCGGGAAAGTTTTCAAATTGTGAATCGTGGATCAAACTAAAAAACAAGTTGGAAAATTACTTCCGACGTAAATAAAGTTGATGAAAAACAGCCCAAAATCGCTTGTTTCTTTATTCGTTTCCTTTCTTATTCAAATCCAAGCAAAATTAACTTTTTTACATAATTTTTCTGTAATGTTTTCCACTGTTCAATACAGTCAGGTGGTTTTTAATTTTTTTGACAATATACACACCGTATATAGTTACATGGCCTTAACTGAAACAATGCATTGACTCACATTAGCGCTCGTAGTGGTAGAAAAAGGCAAACTGCTAATCGACCGGATAACGATGATTAAGAAAAGATTGTAATTTTTAGGAATAAATAAATAACGTTTAGTAAATTCACAGAGGCTTGCAGACTGAACGCTGAAAGGCATAACAGTCTATAATGATAATGTATGTATGTAAATAAAGAATAAACTTTCATATTTTACTGTAAATCTTTTATTCACCTAAAATTCGTAGCTCTTAACCGTAGAATGTTTTCCGCATTGAGTTTCTTGCCTGAAGGGCTAGAACTGGATTTTTATTCTATATGCGGTGTGATTTTATATTTGTGAACTGATCGGGTGTGCAGTGATATCAATTTAAATTTAGTACGTGTTGACAAACGAAAGGCCCATTCTATATTAGTACAAAGGATATTCCATTTTTGAAGTAGAAAATGAAAACTTGACAGGACCAAGTGCAGGAACCCTGTATGAGCTGGTAGGGCATGCTCTGAGTCCATCTTACTCCTGTATTAATAGGGATATCTCTTTAAGGACAAGCCCACATACATGGCATTCGTAGATCTAGAAAAGGCATTCGATAATGTTGATTGGACCAAACTATTTATGATTCTGAAGATGATAGGGATCAGATACCGAGAACGAAGAATTAACTACAATCTGTATAAAAGTCAGTCTGCAGTGATAAGAATCGTGGGCTTTAAAAAAGAAGCAGCAATCCAGAAAGGAGTGAGGAAAGGCTGCAGTTTGTCCCCTCTCCTTTTCAATGTTTATATACAACAGGCAGTAAAGGAAATCAAAGAGAAATTTGGAAATGGACTCACAGTCCAAGGAGAGCAAATTTGCCGATGATATTGTTATTTTATCTGAGACTGCAGAAGATCTTGAGAAGTTACTGAATGGTATGGACGAAGTCTTGGATAAGGAGTACAAGATGAAAATAAATAAGTCCGAAACAAACGTAATGGAGTGCAGTCGAACCAAGATAAGTGATCTAGGAAATATTAGATTAGGAAATGAAGTCTTAAAGGAAGTAGATGAATATTGTTACTTGGGTAGTAAAATAACTAACGATGGCAGAAGTAAGGAGGACATAAAATGCAGAATAGCACAAGCAAGAAAGAGCTTTCTTAAGAAAAGAAATTTGCTCACTTCAAACATTGTTATCAGAATTAGATTTTTTGAAGACATTCGTGTGGAGCGTGGCATTGTATAGAAGTGAAACATGGACGATAACTAGCTCAGAAAGAAAGAGAATAGAAGCTTTTGAAATGTGGTGTTACAGAAGAATGCTGAAGGTGAGATGGATAGATCGAATCACGAATGAAGAGATACTGAATCGAATTCGTGAGAGGAGATCGATTTGGCTAAATTTGACGAGAAGAAGAGATAAAATGATAGGACACATCTTAAGACACCCAGGAGTTTTTCAGTTGGCTTTTGAAGGAAGTGTAGGTGGTAAGAACGGTAGGGGTAGACCAAGGTATGAATATGACAAGCAGATTAGAGCAGATGTAGGATGCAATAATTACGTAGAAATGAAAAGGTTAGTACAGGATAGGGTGGCATGGACAGCTGCATCAAATCAGTCTATTGACTGATGACTCAAACAACATCTCTTTAAGTAGAGCTGACAGTAAATCTGCTGACATGTACATCCAAAATCCACCTCCAATGTTCCTCTCTTATATGTGGGCTGAGCTCTGTAGGGGATCGTGGCCGTAGTCATCTAATATTTACCTGATGGCTGGCCAGGGACTCCAAACAGCGTATGAAAGTTTCATGGAGCGAGATTTATCCCAGATCGACACTTGCGACCTGTCTGGGCGGGCAGCCACTTGATTTACCGATCCGCACGCACCTCAATGCGGCACAAGGTGAGTGGAATATGAGTGTCAGTGGAAACAGCCAGGAAAGGCTTTCTATTTGTGAGTGGTAGTGGTTCTTGAGTGGACTTGTGTGTGACAGGAGACTGTTCACTTTTCTTCTATTCTAACGCTCTCAGCTGAGGCATCCGGTACACCTCCATATAATATTGGCATATCAATAACAGGGCGAATAGATTTATTGTTTCAGTATCTAAATTCCCCCGCTGTTCAATGTGATTATTGCTCCTCTTTTAAAGTACAATCATATTGACGTCAGTATGTCTAATGGCCGGGAGTCATCCGTGACGCGACAGAACGTGTAACCATAGCAACCGTGCAATGACTGGCTGTTTTCTGAAATTCGCAGCCGTGGATGGATTTCCATGACATTTGTTTATCCCAAAGGGAAAAGTGCTTTCCTGTCCTTAAGTTAGGTTTCCGTATTGCATTCTTTTTAAACTTAACATTTCAGCGATAAATTAGCGATTAGTACATTTTAAGTTGACTTTGCCTAGGGTCATCTGTAACTGTAACAATAGCAATCAAAGAAACTAACAATGCAATAAACGTGATAAATTGCACAAAATATATATCTTCCATGAGAGTGAAATGCCACACGTGACTTTCCCCGCATCTTATAGGAATAGTCTTAAAGAAAGTAGATGGATATTGTTACTTGGGTAAAATATCTTATGATGCCAGAATTAAGGAGGACATAAAATGCAGACTAGCACAATCAAGGGAGGCCTTTCTTAAGAAAAGATATTTGCTCACTTCCAACATTGATATAGGAATTAGAGAGATGTTTTTGGAGACTTTCTCCTGGAGCGCGGCATTGTATGGAAGTGAATCATGGATGATGACTAGCTCAGAGAGAAATAGAATAGAAGCTTTGGAAATGTGGTGTCATAGAAGAATGTTGAAGGTGAGATGGATAGATCGAATCACTAATGAAGAGATGCTGAATCGAATTGGTGAGAGGAGTTCGATTACGTTAAATTGGACCAGAAGAAGAGAGAGAATAATAGGACACATTTTGGACACTCAGGTCTTGTGGAGTTGGGAATTGTAGGCGGGTAGGGGTACACCAAGGTACGAATATGACAAGCAGATGTAGGATCCAGCTGTTAGGTAGAAATAAAAAGGTTAGCAGAGGACAAGATGGCGTGGAGAACAGCACCAAACCAGTCTTTGGACTGATGACACAAAAAACAACATATGCGTATACCAAGAAATTTCCTCCGATAAAACGCCATATATCTTTTTAGAGTTAGAGGAGATACGTAGCAATGCCTTTGATTAAAAGATGGCAGGATTGTGGTATTGGTTAAAATGAAAACTTTGAAAACTTCTTTTGTTCAGTCACTACACGCGCATATACACCGTGAGAAGGAAATGGGATGCGATATTTACGTATCAGAAAAACAAATAATGTGCACACACATTTTGTTAGAGTTCTTAATTGCATCAAATCTCATCACTTCGTGGATGGCAGATCATCATAGTCTTTATACAGCAGCGTTTCCAGTTGTTGAAGGTGCTGGTATTTCCAATAGATAAAATCTTCGCATAGTTGGCCGAAAATCTACCTCGAATTCAAGATTGTAGTCAATATGTCCTTCATTTCTGTATATCAGAGACCCTAGGTCAGCAACTATTTGGCGATCTGTGTGGTCGAACTGAGAATTTGTGAGTGTAGTTCTTAAAACACGTATGAGCTATTTCCCTTACAGTTATTTGCGCTGGCACAGTTGTAAAGACAAACATGAATGTGCCGTAATGCAACCGGCAGGACGACCCAAAGGAGAGCGGGCCAGGGATCTGGATATAAATGAAAGGTCCAACCCAGAGGTTTAATGTCAAGACCCAATTCCAAACAGCTTGACAACAACATTTATTCACAGACAATGGAAAACAAACAAATTCGGAAGCGCTTGTAAATCAACATAACTAAAGGAGGGTTTTGACCCGTTTCCATTTCTCATCCTCGTAAAACATAGAGGAATTCCTCTCCTCCAATAAATGGTCTAACCTAACGTAACCTGCGCGCCTTGGTACAAAATAAATTTCTGACTCATCACTACAGCGCTACAACGTATATACAGCCCACCAGTTACAAGGTAAGGAAAAATCTTCTATCAGTGAAGGCACAAATGACACGCGTACTTCCTAAACTACACGTCCAGAACATTCTGGAACCTTTCTCTCATTTTCGTGAGCCTTTTTCCTCATGATACAAGAAACATACAACACTTTAAGTTACTCTCACAAAATATCTCGGCACCAAGCCGCCCCTCATCAAATTACAACCAGATGCATGGCGTTACATATCCGTACAAGTTCCTAGTTCCTCCCATCATCCTACCAACACGTAGCAAGCCAGTACATCTTACCTCCCATGCCCCCTCACGGTCCTTGGTTCAACGAAAGAGCACTGCTCTACACCAAGAGCAGCAGGTAAGTGAGACGGTCCACCGCCCGGCAAGCCACACCGGTTCGCCGGTAGGGGAAGGACCCACGACCAACGTCAGCACGCCCCCTCTCTCGGAGAAGCCGGGATGGGGTAAGTACACGCGAGGGAGCATGGCAGACGATCGACATACGAAAAGAAATGCAAATACGGAGGGACGCCCGAGAACGGAATGAATTCCTTGTCCATGGAGCCATAAGTGAGGAACAGGGAGAGACACATTTATTACAAAATATCAATGCCTAGGAGATTCAGAAATACGCACAATTAATAGTAGTGAATTTCAATGAGCTCACTAGGAGCACTGCACAGGTATCAAGTCCTTTAAGGCGGGAGGAGACCAAACACACGGTTCAGACCTCCCCCCCAAAACACCAACCCAGGGTTGGCCAAACTGTTTTCCCCACACAAAATTCAGCCGCGTAAAGTTCATTATCTTGGATACTTGCTGGATATACAATAGTGTTCTTGCTTTACAATAAATAACTATATACGAAAGTAACATCTTGCTGCACATAAAAATGAAGATACGAGTTTTTGCCCAGATTATATATAAAATTAACATTTTTGCTGTTCACTAAAATGAAGTAGCGAGTCCAAGATTATCTCTGAATTTACATTCTTGCTGTACATTAAATGAAATAGAGAGTTCTTGCTAAGATTAGCACTGAAATTACATCCTTACTGTACACCACAATGAAGTAGCGAGTCTTTGCCAAGCCTATCTCTGACTTTACATTCTTGCTGTACATAAAAATTACTTTCTTACTGTACACCACAATGAAGTAGCGAGTCTTTTCCAAGCCTATCCCGGGATATGGCAAGATTAAGTTCAATGAAGGTGTCCCCAGCAATCGCCAGGGGAAGGGTGGGCCACCAGGGCAGGCAACACTCATAGCTGGGATACAACCCAACCAAACATTGAGCGGCATGCATGCAGGACAACGGCCACAGTAGCAGACCGTCTCTGTGCCTCCTTAAGCAAATCAGACGCTGGAAATCACAATCCTTCTGAACTCAGTAGCCGTAAGACACGGCGGCTGGAGTCGATGATCGCCAGGAATCGCAGCCACGAGGGGCCCTTCTCATGGAGCAGAGGGCGTAGGTGGATACTCCAGTCCACTGTAAAATAAAGCAGAAGGCCAGCAAGGATGTCGAAAGATATCCATCCCCCGGTACAGGGTACAGGGGGACAAGGCAGTGTAGGTAACCGGACCTGGGGGCATGGGAGCAGTACGGTACGATAGGACTCCGGGAGGACTCACATTAAATCATTCATAATAATAAATAATACATCCAGATTTGTTTTTTCTTTAAAAAAAGGAAGGAACAAACTTAAGCTAACTAAGGGAAGAGCATATCTACGACAAGAATGGAAATGAGTCAAAACTCCCCAGATAACCAGGTTAAAGTTTCTTACCACATGAAACCAAGGTACCCGTAGCCGAGACAGACAGCCACGCAGCAGTACCCAAAAAAAAACGCTAAGCAGGCTTTACCTGCGAAAGATGAATTCGGAAGACTCTCTCCGTCTCCGGATCCTTTACCAACAAGGTGACCGGCGTTAAGAAATCAATAATTTCATACGGTCCGCGGAATCTAGGGGCGAGCTTCCCGGAAAGCACGAAATTCTTACCAAAAACATTATCTCCTACAGCGAGATCGGTCGGTCGGCGCCCCTCATTGTAACGTTCCCTCTTCTTCTCATAGGACACCTTGAGGTTTTCCTTAGCCTTTTTCCAAATTGCCCTGATGTTAAGGGGGTCAATCCTTTCTGGTAACAGTTCATCAATGTTCCAGAGATTACTGAGTGGAGAGTTGGGAACGAAGGAGAACATAAGAGACACAGGAGAAAACTGATGCGCTTCATGTACAGCAGAATTAAATGCGAAGGCAAGCCATGGCAACGAAGTGTCCCATCTCAAAACATCGTCATGATGGAAGACAATGAGAGCGGCCCGCAAATTGCGGTTGACTCTCTCTGCATAAGAGGGTTGGGGGTGGTACGGAGACGTCACATGCGTAATGGACAGGCTAAAGCAAAACTTTCTGAACAAATTCGACGTGAACGCCCTCGCATGATCGGACACCAAGTACTGGCTCGGACCAAAAGAAGAAAATATGGTTTTTAAACATCTTATGGTGGGCTCTGCCGTGGCTAACCTCGTCGGAAAAAACCAAGAAAAACGAGTGAAGCAGTCGACACAAACAAATATAAATCTATTGCCGTCCTTCCTTGGCTTGGGGAGGGGTCCTACATAATCTATAATTAGACGTTGCATGGGTCGCGTAGCCTGGGTATAAGACAACAGGCCGACCCGAGTATTAAGGGCAGGCTTGCTTATCCTACAAATCTTACACGCTTTGACCAACTCACGGACTTCAGCATCCAGCCCCTTCCAAATAAAGTTTTCTCGAATTTTCTCCCTTGTCTTAAACACTGCCAGATGACCAGCCAAAGGAGTTTCATGGAAATATTTAAATATCATAGGTACTAATACCGACGGAACAACAACTTTCATCTTGTGATCAGAGAGGGAGGGACAGCAAAGGACACCATTCCTTAACACATATGGGTTAACAATCTTGCCTTCTTTCAACTGCTGGACAATAGGCCCTAAGATAGGATCTTCCACTTGGAATTTAGCAAGATCATGGTATAACAACGGGGCATCACTCAAGATTGCTCCAGCAAGGGGTAATGAAGTTAGGACCTCAGGGTCAGAAGAGTCATCATCCTCAATAGGCTGACCAGTGAACATGCGGCTAAGCGAATCGGCCACAACATTGTCCGAGCCTCGAATGTGCCGTACATCGAACTGAAACGCCGATATTCTTATGGCCCACCGAGCTAGACGGCCGGTTTTCCTAGGCTTACCCAGGACCCAGCTCAACGCTTGGTTATCGGTTTCAAGCTCTAATTTTACATGTTCTAAATACATTCGAAACCTCTCTAAGGCAAACAACAGAGCCAAACCCTCTAACTCATAGACTGAATATTTACTTTCAAGAGGAGTCAAGGTCCTGGAAGCGTAAGCAACAGGTCGTCGGCCCAGGTCGGATTCCTGCATTAAGACAGCTGCAACCGCCGAGGCTGAATCATCGGTCTGAACAATGAAGGTTTTTGAGAAATCGGGCATCGCAAGTATTGGAGCATTAGCTATAGCCAACTTCAGATCCTCGAAGGCCGCTTGTTGTGAAGTACCCCATTCAAACTTCACCATTTTACGCCGGAGGGCGTTAAGAGGCCCAGCACGCTTAGCAAAGTTAGGGATAAACTTACGGAAGAAGTTTACCATCCCGATGAAGCGGGCGACGCCTTTAACGTCCTGCGGGGGTCTCAACTCATCAATGGCTCGGGTGCGAGACTGGTCGACTGAAACTCCATTAGATGACACTATATGTCCTAAAAAGGAAATCTCCGGCTTTGCAAAGGAAACCTTGGACAATTTAACCGTCAGCCCAGCGTTACGCAGTCTAGACAACACTTCGCGCAGGTGGTCAAGGTGCTCCTCAAAGGTTTCCGAATAGATCACAACATCGTCGAGGTAATGATAAAGATAACTGAATTTAATATCCGAAAACAACTGATCTAGAAGCCTACTAAGCACCGTAGCGCCAGTGGAAATTGCCAAAGGGCAAACGACAAAATTCGTAGAGGTTCCAGTCGGTTGCGAAGGCTGTCAAATGACGGGACTCCTCTGCCAAAGGGATTTGATAATATGCCTGGTTTAATTCCAGGACGGTAAAATACCTAGCCTTTCTGAACCACGAAAAACAGGAATGCAAGTCTGGGAGCGGAACAGATTGCAATATCACCTTCTTATTCAATGCCCTATAATCCAAAACTGGACGGTAACCTCCCTGAGGCTTAGGCACGAGAAATATGGGTGGGGAGTAAGCTGACGTGGAAGGCCGAATTATTCCCTCCTGCAACATGTTATCGATGATCTCCTTCAATGCTCGCATTTTTGGGGGAGAAAGACGATAGGGCGGACTCCTAACAGGAATAGAATGGGAGACCTCTATCTTGTACTCCAACAAGTTAGTCATCCCCAATTTTTCCGTAAGAACCTCGGGAAAGGCATCACACAACTCCCTAATGCGCTTGGCCTGATCCTCGGGCAAATGGCTAAGATCGGAGCACTTTTCGTAATCAGAGGGCACCACGGCAAAAGAAGAAACTGAGTTAGACCGCAATATAGGAATCCGAACATTACGACAAAATTTGAACCAGCAGGACCCTTCCTGCATATCCAAAACCAAGCCTGAGTAAGCCAAAAAATCTGATCCAAGGATTACAGGACACGGTAAATCCTTGGCCACATACAAAGGGAATTTCCACGAAGAATTAGCAACACGAATCTTACACTTCACAACTCCCAAAACCTCAACTCTAGAAGAATTAGCAGCCACACAGGTAAAGGAATCCGGGTGGACGACGGGAAAAATACACACAGATTTATGCAGACCAAACCACTTCTCGCTTACAAAGGAAACAACACTTCCAGTATCTAAGAGTGCCGTCACTGGCTCATTATTAATCTCGGCCTTGACAAATGGGGCCACCCCCTTATTCTCGGTCGTTATCTGCAAACATTCGGCAGGACAGGATGACAAACGTTCACCTGGAGTCGTACGATGCCTTTGACTAGGCGACGGCGAGTTAGTGAGCCTGTCCCTGGCCTTTTCCCGGTCTAGTCAGTTACCTTTCGGCCCTTTCGTGCAGTCCCTCGCTACATGACCCGGGGTCCCACAGCGAAAACATACAACCTTCGAATCCCTAGGCGGCACCTCGGTATTCGAACCACGGCTAGGTCCTTGTGCCTGAAGAGATCGAGAAGGACACTTATTACGGAGATGATCAGAAGCACCGCAGCCAAAACATCTTTTTAACGGGGCGGGTTTACGAGTAACAGTACGCTCAGAAACACCCCGGCCAGAAGGAGGGTCAGGATCGCGAAGCGAATCGGCATGACGAATGCCCTGCGCCGAGACAACCATAGCTTCCAACTCGGCAAAGTTACGAGGCTGAGACACAAAACACAAGCAAGAACGATACGACGGAGTAATTCCTTCCACGATAGTCGAAACCACCTGCTCCTCCGTATAATCAAGTGCGAATACCGTGGCATAAAATTTAATGTCAGAAATAAATTCTAATAAGGTCTCATTTAAACGTTGCACTCTAAAGTAGAATTGTTGCACCAAAGAGTTAAGAGCCCTAGCGGGGATAAAGTGAGTTAGTGTATGTGCATGAAACTGATGCAACGACAATTGTTCCGATATTGCATTAACAATCTTATCAGAACGTACGCCAACGGTATGCGGGTAAACCACCTGTAAAATCTGTACGTGCGTCAAACCGAATACTTGAGCGTGATCCAAGAATTCGACAAGAAAACGAAGAAATGCAACCACATCACTCGCCGAACTCACCGTATAGCGAGGGCTGTCTTTCAGCATGTTATTCAATGGGTGAGGAATACTCGAAAATGGTGAAACCTGCGGAGACAAGGGTGGCAGTTGACTCGTAGTCTGATGTTGTGAAGATAAACGCGGCTCGAGGGAAGTTCGCTGTCCGGCGGACCCAAGGTCAGGAGTAGGTTGATTTAACTCGCTTACTGCCGTCGCAGTGGAAGGTAACATCGGCTTAGTTTTGATAGACGGGTCAGCTAGCCAAGTCTCAACTTTCTCTAAAAGTGTAGTAGATTTGACCTTTAAACCCTGAACCTGGTTTAACACCTCCTCCTTTAATTCTAATGACAGCAAATCACCCACACGATGAACATAATGCATCAAACGACAATGTACTCTCTTAAGTTGATGGGGCGAAGCTACGTCGCTCTCCAGAAAATCCATCACCGAGGCGATATCAGAGAGATTAGTCTCAACAAGGGATACCGAACTCGTTACCTCGCTTTCAGTATAACAGGGCGCTGAGACATTCCAATGTAAATTGTTCCTCAGCAAGAGTTCATCGGCCTTAACTGTCCCTTTCGATTCTAAATTACTTATTGCTAACTCATACAGCAATTCCTCCTTCCGCAAAGCTCCCGAATAAATAATATCTCGAGCAGACATCGTGTAAATGATACAAGACACAAGGCAGACTTACAAAACACTGAGACGAGAGAGCTCCTAGGGTTCAAAGTTCGCAAATGAAAAAAAAATCCAGATCGAACCACGCTCCTGGCTGCCAGCACTGTGCCATAATCCAACCGGCAGGACGACCCAAAAGAAAGCGGGCCAGGGATCTGGATATAAATGAAAGGTCCAACCCAGAGGTTTAATGTCAAGACCCAATTCCAAACAGCTTGACAACAACATTTATTCACAGACAATGGAAAACAAACAAATTCGGAAGCGCTTGGAAATCAACATAACTGGGGAGGGTTTTGACCCGTTTCCATTTCTCATCCTCGTAAAACATAGAGGAATTCCTCTCCTCCAATAAATGGTCTAACCTAACGTAACCTGCGCGCCTTGGTACAAAATAAATGTCTGACTAATCACTACAGCGCTACAACGTATATACAGCCCACCAGTTACAAGGTAAGGAAAAATCTTCTATCAGTGAAGGCACAATGACACGCGTACTTCCTAAACTACACGTCCAGAACATTCTGGAACCTTTCTCTCATTTTCGTGAGCCTTTTTCCTCATGATACAAGAAACATACAACACTTTAAGTTACTCTCACAAAATATCTCGGCACCAAGCCGCCCCTCATCAAATTACAACCAGATGCATGGCGTTACATATCCGTACAAGTTCCTAGTTCCTCCCATCATCCTACCAACACGTAGCAAGCCAGTACATCTTACCTCCCATGCCCCCTCACGGTCCTTGGTTCAACGAAAGAGCACTGCTCTACACCAAGAGCAGCAAGGTAAGTGAGACGGTCCACCGCCCGGCAAGCCACACCGGTTCGCCGGTAGGGGAAGGACCCACGACCAACGTCAGCACGCCCCCTCTCTCGGAGAAGCCGGGATGGGGTAAGTACACGCGAGGGAGCATGGCAGACGATCGACATACGAAAAGAAATGCAAATACGGAGGGACGCCCGAGAACGGAATGAATTCCTTGTCCATGGAGCCATAAGTGAGGAACAGGGAGAGACACATTTATTACAAAATATCAATGCCTAGGAGATTCAGAAATACGCACAATTAATAGTAGTGAATTTCAATGAGCTCACTAGGAGCACTGCACAGGTATAAAGTCCTTTAAGGCGGGAGGAGACCAAACACACGGTTCAATGAATAACATTTTAAATTTTGAAAAGGTACATTGCGTTTTAAAGGAGTAAAATTCTTTTTGCTGTTCCTATAAGGTGAGGGAAAAGTCAGGGGTGGCATTTCACTCTTATCGACAATATATTTGCGCGAACTGAGTCCTACAAACTAGGTTTCTTTATCTAGTTCAGTGCGGCTTTGTAGCGACCTCCCCGCCTACATCAAATCTAAATGTGGTTAAATGTTATGTTGGGAAGCACATGCGGTCAGAAAATATATGTGAATATGTGGAAGAATGACCCAGGGAGTGAAAGAGGAAAATGTGTACTATATACTTTGTTACTTCATCTATAAATAGTGGATAAGACTGTTTTGGGTTAGGATTTAGGTAATTATCTCAAAAGGTTAAGGGACACTACTGTGTGTCCTTTCCTAGCCTTCCACAGATACTGTAAAGTGTTATGGTAAATAAATAATGAATGAAAGAATGATCCGAGCTTGTCTGACTGCCATTGTATACTGACTTGAGAGAAAGATGATCTATTTTTGACTTTGTTCCCGATGATTGCATGGAGAGAAGCATACTCCCATCTGTGTGTGTGGCCTTTCACGAGAAACTGTTCGTAGTTCGCGTCTTACTTTCTACTACCAATTTTAGGCCTACGTTGAGCAGAATGGTGTTCGGATGTTGGAAGAACGATAAGTCAGAGTAAGTTATTATAGAGAATTTTTGCGTTGTCCTTTCAGAGTACCTCTGACACATAATCATCAATAAATGATGCAAACACTGAATCCTTCTATTCACTGCAGTTTCATACAATCTTACCGAGTAAAATGGTGAGCAACTAACCATCAACAATAACATTATGAACTGTCAATTTCGTTTCGAAGTACATCCCACGGCTTGTAAGTCTGGTTAGCACATGAGCCTTCCATTCAATAGCTAGTCACTTTTTCTTCGAACATTTCTTCACTAGCTAGGTTTTCTCCTGGATACGCTCCGCGTATTCAAACTCAGATTTATTTCCAATCTTGTAAGAAAAGCAATCATCGCATTCACCCATTTTTGGCTTGTAAATGCTTATGCCATTTTCTATCAACGTGGCACCAAATGCTTTTCACAGAAATGGAATTGCTTCAGTGTCTTTTTCTTGCTTCTCATGTATGTGATACAAATACATTTAGGATTGTGATCTAATGTGAAGGATATTTCGGTAGAGCCTGTTGAACTGTGGGCTTAAGCGACTGCTTACGCTTCTGTAGATCACACCATGTACTTCACTTTTGTCAGGCCATTAGTGAAGAGTCCATCCTTTAAGCGTTTCTCGGAAAGATGTTGACACGTACTTGTTACTTTTCTTTATTCACCTTCAGAAATAAAGTTCTGGTACACTAATGTTGAGAAATGTCAGAAGTAGTGCGTCTTTTAGGAGATGCTGTATCCACCATGTTTATTTCTTCCAAAAATGTTTAAAAATAGCCTTACTGTCCTCTCCTGAAATTTCCTTACAGTATCTAGATCTAGAACGCTAGCCTGTTCCGACGAAAATCTGTCTCCAATTTCTCGCTCTCCTCTCTCTACACCGCGATCATCTTAGTTTCCTACCTTTCTAAACCCCAGGTATTTCTTGCCCTGCTCCCTTAATGTTTTGTTATTCTGACTCTTCCAAGACCAAGAATCACGAGTTAAAGAGCGTTTCTTACCAGTTGTATTGGTAGATAAACCTCGGAACCATTAGATTTATTGTTTTCTTCAGCGACTCGAAGAGTGAGACACATCGGTGTTTTCACCGATTGTGAAAGGAAGCTAATATTCATTTAGAGGGAGACAAACTAGGTGTAGGAACATCCTATGGGAGGTTCGATCAATTTTCAACTTCCTTAAATAATTCACGAAAAGACTATGTAAACACTTGATAGGAAAAGTGCCAGCTGGATGTCAGGTCAGTGGTGAACAAATGAAAGAAATGAATCGCTAGACAAGAGTCTCTTTCTACGCCCGCAGTGGCAAGCATTTCTCCACTACTACTACTAAATTGGTTTCATTCCTCCCCTGAAGGGGGAGGCGGGCCTCTCAGACGGATCAGACATGGCCACTTATGGGCCGAGACCCACACTGTATCCACCGAAGGCATTTCTCCAGAAGTGTTAGGAATGTGTTTCCGCAATTTTTGTTCTCTGTAACGACACACAAAACCTTACAAGTAACTTTACGCTTTCCATCCTTTCCTTTAAATGGCTTATTGAATTTATAGCCCATTTCTAGCATTATTATTTCATATGGACTACACAGACCCCTGCTGTCACTATTTTCATGATCGGAAATAATTCTAAATACTTATGAATTAATGAACAATAACTCCATGTCCCACATGAGGACATCATTATCTGACTCGTTCTCCATTTCTATCGTTTGTTCGAACTGAAAGCGTGCAGATATCGGTTACATTATATAATTAATATAAATGTAATGATAGGTTTACTTGAAAACTGTGAAATCACGTTCGGAACAGTCGTAGCAAGACTACATCATTCATCAAATATAAAATGAAACATACTAACAGAAATATTTGCCATATTTGAATCACTCACTTAGTCGAAGTCGTACTTCCACGATCGCTGTTGCGCCTTGCTTTGACTGCCACTGCTCAGTGATGGATGCAATAAAAATTGTGAGTTTAACTAACAATAGACTGTTATTATCCGCTCGTCTTTTATCACTGACTGCAATCACTCGGGAATGCAGGTGCGTGGATTTGCTCCCTGGTTCCTAACGCGAACTGCAATTAAGAGGAGCTGAAACATGCAAATAAGCGATATGGCTCCAGCATTTAAAAGCACTTCATTTCCGTGGTATTAAAAATATTAATAGCCTATTGCCACTTTCCTATTGGTTAGACTCCAAAACGCTAAACTTGACCAAGCAGACGCTCACTGACACGAAGACAAGAGTGAAATTCATGGGAGTCTCAGACGAATTCCTGATAAAAACTGGTATCCGGCAAGGAGATGGATTGTCATCCCTCCTCTTCAACATCGTCCTAGATAAGGTAATGACGAAATGGGAAAAGTAACTGAAAGCACAAAATAGGCGGTACACTGTGTGCCCTACAACGACTTAGTCCCCGTCAGGCCAATGCCGAGATCGGACTAAGTGCATCATAGTGTACAATACGTCCACAACAAGTGAATCATTTTGGCACATAGCTTACCTTGCATGAATATCCTCTCCATCTACTCCGGCGTACGAGCATCAATCAGGGGGTGTCGGGTTAGGAAAGGGTTACCATGATCAATAAATTAAATGAAGAGGAATCAACAAAAAATGCAAGGTGTTAAGTAACACGACCAAAAATAACTAAAACTGAGCTGCTATTCGATTTAACAAACAGGTTTATTACAATAGTCTATTTGATTTGATAATCAAGAAATATAAAAGGCATTTATATGACTGACATGATAGTCATAGACAAATTTTTTATTAGGTTTCTTGTCAAGCTCGGGTTCACTATGACATGTACATGGTGTGGAGGAGATATCTTCGTCCTTTAACGACAAGCACTGCAACAACCACCACAACAATTACGTTAATTAAATGAAATTTAACATAAATCTGCTCAAATGCAAGTCATGTCTACCAATAACCTACTTCCGTTCTACGCGAATCTATGACTCAGTGCTCCTAATTATCCTATAAATTCTAAACAAACATTTTTATATACACTCTTTGTCTGGGAATCGATCCCGAGACCTTCCCAAGTACAATAACTATAGAACAACATATAAATAAAAGGAACATAATTATGTTTACGTTATGCCGATACATCTACCTAGTTGCAAGCCTCTATGAATGACATCGACTAATTCTAAGACCGCACTATATTAAAAAAAGTCACTGCTCTACAGTATCCTTGACAGACAACACACAGTTTCAACTTTCAGACATCCATGTCCTGACGTCAGAAACCACCTACATTAGCCTCTCAAACCTCGTTTTTGTGCCAAGCGAGCAGCCATTTCCCTTCGGCTATAAATATCCCTCAGCTGACAGCGTATAAACAATGTTACGTGGAGGGGTGATTCTCTCTGCTCCTTGGCCCTTAAATCTGACATACCTATTGCCCTCATTAGAATATAATTACTATAGGCCATTTTAATTCTTTACATTGCAAATTCAATACTCCCTCGCAGATAAGATAAATGCAACAGGCTCATATATCACTTAGCATTGGTGCTATCAGCAGCACATTCCTAGCCTGGCTGTCTTACTGGTGCTCACATTCACAAACTCTTACATCACTGCTCTATCTGATTCTCAATAGGGCCTCCACTTAATCCACAGGACACAATAACTTATTACACAATTCTTATAGGCCTTTTATAATATGACTTGCTCAGCTTGATATGCAGACCCGGGTATGTTTAAGAATTCCGGAAGATCCTAGGCTTTCTGCATTTTACAACTAATGTTACGGTCGACACTACTCCTGCACCTGGTTACTACCTAAACCACCTATATTGGTCCGATATATGAAATACACGAGCTCAATACTATATCATGAATCTAATATCGGCGATAATGACACCAATAAAAGAAGAAAATTTAACAACATGCACTATAAAATAATCCAAATGAGCTCGAGTCCTGGGGCATAGATCCTAATTACACGAAGACTAATACCCTAATTTATTTACATGTTGGCTGAAGGCCAAATCTATCTACACTTTCCTATCCCGCGTCGTAGTGTTGCATGCTTATATAATGGAAATTTTTGAACTGCGTCTGAGGATACAACTGAACAGTCCTCCAGTGGATCTTTTCGATTTACAGCATCATGATGATATTAGAAGCTGGTGACCAGACAGTTGGTTCGAGGGCTGGTGACATCCTGGGTGGCGATGATGTTCCCTACAGCTCGTTCAGGTGGCTGGATGGTCGCCACTTCGATGTCGTGATTATTAGTCGTCGTCGATGGTCCTGGATAGACTCTCGATGCCGTGAAGACTGCTCGACAGCTTCGGTCCCAATTACCGCTCCGCCGTAATAGATGAGCAGTGCCCCGTCCACTCGTGATGTAGGAGAAACTGTAAGAAAAAGCACATTACAATATGTCCCTCGTTCGATGCCTACATCTCCTCTCTCACCATTACTTTGGTCTTGTAATATAAGGTCGCATTCTGAGCGTCCTGATAATACAGTTAGTCAATTCTCACTGCACTGTATTTTACTCTTGACTGCTCTCACTACTGACCGAACTACATTAATATCAATATTCTGAGCCTACACTCGTATGTGTCATTCGTTTAGGACAATATGAACCTCAGATTATTCGATGTGACTATGCACGAACAGCGTTACTAGCAGCAGAATATTCTCACATGAGAACAGGTCAACACTTGTTGTATAAAATTCTAATCTCAATTATATGTGGTTGTTACTTACTCTTCCCAAGAATGAGTGCGTTGCTTATAGATAAAGGCGGTCTTCTCTTCGCTGAGCAGCAGCGTGACAGACCCTTACGTGACAGCGATCCACCCGGTGAATGACTACGGCGCGCTTGGCATTCGTATTTATTATCAGGCTCGCGTTCTCGCTACCAAGCTCTCCGTGGGTGGGCTTCATTCGCGCGCCCGCGCGTGGAAAATTCTTCCCGTGATATGCATGTCAAGTACTTCTACCGTCATTTTGATCACGACTAAAGCCGTGCCGCATATCAAAATTTTCAGAAAAATACCCTGATTCCAGTTCTTGTATCCAATCCTCTTCGTTCCTCTCGTAGCGGAAGATATTTCATAAATTCCTTTTGCCTCCAAGGTAAAAATTCTCGCGAGAACTCTTGGAACTGTGTGCTTCCCAAGCTTCAGTGAAGAGGTTCGCTTGGGTAATAAATTTTAATGAGCATCTAGAAGCTTCAGCTCGCGTCTGATGCTACTTTCTTACGAAAAGCGCGCACTCTTAAATACTCTGACACAATAAAATGCCACCCAAGGCGATTTCTTTGTGGTCTCATGTAATTCCCATAATTATTATAAAGTCAGCATTCTTCGACCATGAACAGAATGGTTCAACAGTAAACATTGGGACACACACATACAAAAAAACAAGCTTGAAATTCCATGCTTAGCCTCCGGGGATGACCTAGCCCTTTTTCCCAGCGATGAAGTCACAACGATAAAGCAAGTTGAAATTTTCCAGGAATGGGCCAGAAAGGTCCGAATTCATATCTCCTTACAGAAAACGGAATGTTTCTGTTCAAAACTAGACGTCCATAGTCTCAATACAAAATACGGACAAATCAAAAACCTCCCTCACTTCAAACAGCCGGGTGACATCCTCGAACCAACCGGACAAGGAAAAAATAGCCCAAAACCACCGTGTTCAAAAACTCAGAAGAACATACGAGAGAACAAGAGAAATCTAAAACAAAAATTGTATGTCTGACTACTTTAAGATTAAATATTACAAATACTGTGAGGCTTTATATTCAGGGAAACTCGCTTCGTATAAAGGGCGGGCTCGAAAATATCCTAAAAGAAGAGCGAAAGATGATGAGGAAAATGTTAGGACCAAGACACATGGAAGAAGGGTACCGCCTCCAATCCTGGCTATCCACAGAAAACATATCTAATATTGCGGCAGACCTCAAGAAAAGAAGGCTAAAATTTTATGGACATGTTTAAGAGACTTTCGACAACCAGACTAACGCACCAAATTCTTGAAAGAGTTGATAAAATGAAGAATTTCCCTTAGACACAACAAAGAAAAGCGGACATGAAGAACGCACAAATTAAATCTGAAGAAATGTTGAATCGAAATTTAAGTATAGAAAGAAGATTGATAAGTGGGAAGTTACTCCAGATAATGAAGTACCAGGTAACAAGTGGACGGAAAAAACCAAGAGGCTCTTTAGTGAACGGATAAAAGCATCCTGGATCCACCGCAAACGAAATCATAAATAAAGCTTTGTGTGTTCCGGAACCGACCATTTAGCCATAATAATAATAATAATAATAATAATAATAATAATAGTAATAATAATAATAATAATAATAATAATAATAATAATAATAATAATAATAATAATAATAATAATAATAATAATAATAATAATCTTTTTTCTACCATTTGGTTACTTTTTTTTTTGCTAGTTGCTTTACGTCGCACCGACTCAGATAGGTCTTATGGCGACGATGGGACAGGATAGGGCTAGGAGTGGGAAGGAATCGGCCGTGGCCTTAATTAAGGTACAGCCCCAGCCTTTGCCTGATGTGAAAATGGGAAACCACGGAAAGCCATTTTCAGGGCTGCCGATAGTGGGGTTCGAACCTACTATCTCCCGAATACTGGATACTGGCCGCAATTAAGCGACTGCAGCTATCGAGCTCGGTGCCATTTGGTTACGTCGCGCCGACACAGATAGGTCTCATGTCAAGAATGGGACAGCCAAGGAAGCCGCCGTGGCCTTAATAAAGGTGCGCATCTGGTGCCAGACCTAAATTCAGGTCTGTGGTGAACAAATCAAAGGAAGCGCCACAAATGTCTGTTTCTGTGCCAGCAGTGGCAAGCGTTTCTCCAGAAGTGGTAGGAATGTGTTTCCGCCATGTTTGTTCTCTGTGAGGACGCAAAAACCTCAGAAGTAACTTCGTGCGTTCCATCCTTTTCCTTAACTGCCTCAGCGAATTTGTGGCCAATTCGTAACGTTATTATTTCATATTTACTACACTGAGCCCTCCTGTCACCTTCTTCAAGATCTGAATTAATTCAACTTGCTAGGTGTGGAAATAGGAAACCACGGAAAGCCATATTCAGGGTTGCCGACAGTGGGGGTTAGAACCACTACCTCCCGAATACTGGATGTTCTTTTAAGGCACACCCCCGATGTACCATTTAAACCCCACACCAGCACTCCTGCCATTTTTAATCTCTGGCAGTACCGGGAATCGAACCCAGGCCCCCAGGACGGCAAGCTAATAACACTAACCTTTACGCAACGGTGGCGGACATCGAGTTCGGTGAATAGTAATTGTTACGGGGTTACCCGTGGAACGCAGAGGTGAAAGAAGGTGCCGGGGTGAATGGGTCTAACTGCAATGTCAAGAAAGAATTTAAAACTGAAATGGAAGGTTATATTTTTGAAAAGCATCAAGTTAACAAATTCTCACTTAGTGAGATAACAATGACAAAATTAGAAAAATCCAAGATTACAGTACTTTAACTCTCTTGAGCTACAAGCCCCTAGTTTTACAATTTTTGAGTTCCCAGCTCAAATTTACAAAGAGCACAAATTTACACAAGGGCCGAAATCCCTCAATACATGGAGCGCTTGTTCCCAACTCACAATACCAAGCCTCCCAGAGGCACGTTTACAACACTAGAAAAGAGCTGACGTGCTCTCAGTTCTCCCAAGCCTATTTTAGGCGATATCTGAAATTACAATCACTCGCCATCAAGGCACAATTTACAAATTCGAAACAGAGGTATCTTGTACCAAACCTGTTGGGCCGTTGCGGAAAAGAACAGGATAAGTAAATGGCCCGAAACACAGATTGAATGGAGGCGAGTACTTGCACTCCTGAATATGCATTCTTAAAACCTAAGGGGCACTAGGCCGATGAAACAGGGGCTATTCCCAAACTATGGAGGTGACCCGTATAAGAAAGTAGTTTACCACGTTACAGAATGAAAAACAGCAATAAACGTAGTCACCTCAAACCAAGATGAAGGGGAGTTCCAGAGGGTACATCACTCTCTATCCCCGATTCACAGTTAAAGATTTATGACATTTTTACATGAGCCGAAAGAAGATTTACATTTTAGAGAAGTGGGTTACATAGTTAAAGTTTCGAACCTTTCCCACGGCTTAAACTGCGGAGCTAGCAAAAATGTAAGATGTTAGATGGCCTTTACCTTGCTGAAGAACTACTTCCTGATGAAAGAGGCGCCGCCCGCCTCCTGCTTGACACACACACTTAGTTAGATGACTATCAAATGGCCAAGAGACGTGAAAATCCGCAGTTTATAAACCCTCGGGGAAAGTTAGAGACCTTTCATGAATAAACCAGCCACACCCTCTCACTTTATTGGTTAAATTCAAAAGTAACACTCAGAATCGAGGAAGAAGCCTGTGATAGGCGGAAAATTTATTACAGAAATTAGAGATTGGCTAGATTCAAAACAGGCGGAAAGAAAAGATAAATATTGCCAACCCAAAAATAAATGAACATCATTTAGTAAAAAAACTTATGAATACAAAACTTCTTTAAATCAAAAGTTCTTTCACTTCGCACCAGGGTGCTTGATCATAGTTTTTAGTAGTGACATCTGTTGAAGAATGTCCAAACTTCTTGATGAAGGGCAAACAAAACAAGTAGAAATACAGTCAGTTCAGGAAACTTCAAAATAACAAAATTTCATCAGATTTCTTTAGTGACATCTTCTGAGTAAAGGTTAAAGTAGGTCTAGTTCAAGTTCACGGTTCCTCCAGTAGAGGAGTTCTTTTAGGCGCAAGATTTAAATGTGCGGCGTAGAGGTGTACCTCCCGGTATAATAATAATAATAAGATGAAGTAGAGGAAGAAGAATATATTTTTTAAACGTGGCCTCGTCCTTACATTTCCACTAACTTGTGTCACGCTCGTCACTTTAATTTTTGCTTTCCAACCTCTCTTGGTCAACTCTTGTTCTCATACGACCCCGGAAGCCTGAGGATTCTTGCATTTTCACTGATCCTCGTGCAGCCGATTATTTAAGGGAAGTTTTGAATATTTGACATCATTGCACGTTATAATTTTTTTTTTCATATTAGAGCCCGTATTGTCAAAGTATCAACTTGTGAAAGTTTAGATTTTATAATTCCACCTTTACAATACTGTAATTGTCTTTATTACAAAGACTACATTAAATTACACTCGCGAAACATGTTTCGTCCTCTTATAGGACATCTTCACTCACAAATACAAATACATAACATTAAAAATAAGGCAAGGACACATTAAAATAAGTAAATGCAAAGTCTTTGTATACTTTGACGCGGCGTGATAGCGTCTTGTCAATCTTGAGTGTTAAAATGGTGCAGTGTGAACATGATATGAAGCATGAAGTCCAATTAAAATCATATGTAAAAACTGTTGTTCAAAACAACTTGTCAATTATAAAACTCCGTAAGTGGCTATGCATTTACTTATTTTAATGTGCCCTTGCCTTATTTTTAATGTTATGTATTTGTATTTGTGACTGAAGATGTGCTATAAGAGGACGAAACATGTTTCACGAGTGTAATTTAATGTAGTCTTTGTAATAAAGACAATTACAGTATTTTAAAGGTGGAATTATAAAATCTGAACTTTCACAAGTTTATTTGACATCAATAAACTTGAACTGGTTGAATTAGTGTTCCTGTGCAATCCCACCATTAGAACAGAGAGAAGCAATTGTCCGCTCTTTACACTTCTTGTCCTACTCAGTTCATCTCATTTGCTCTGCTAATTAGAGAGATAAGAGACCTGTTTATCAGCCACCACAAGCGGACATCTTCGAGCCGGATGCCAGGGATCTATCGAACTAGTTCATAGACAATCATTACACCATATTTAGTTAATATGTGAGCTCGTGCTCGTGCAGCGATGAAATATCAAGGTGTAATGATCACTGGGTTGGCGTCTTTCAACGACTTTTTAATAATGCACTTGTAGGAACGGAGGAATTACTGGAGTGTTTCTGGTTTCATTAAGCATTTGTGCTGAAGACGTTAGCGCCTTTTCTTGAAATACACTTGGCGAAAGTGAGAGGAAGCACACCAATTGAAAGGTGTCTTACATGTATTAAACAGTGATAAATGTACCGAAGAAGTGTGCGGCTCCATAGCTAAATGGTTATCATGCTAGCCTTTGGTCACAGGGGCCCTGGGTTCGATTGCCGGGAGGGCCGGCAATGTTAACTATCATTGGTTAATTTCACTGGCACGCTGTATGTGTCGTCTTCATCAGCATTTCATCCTGATCATGACACGCAGGTCACCAACGGGCGTCAAATCAAAAGACCTGCATCCGGCGAGCTGAACATGTAACTGGACGCTCCTGGCACTAAAAGCCATACGCCGTTTCTTTTTCCCTTCATTTCACTGAAGAAGTATAAGGAGCAGTCAAATGGAAACCGAACACATTCCGTGTGAAAGTTGGCAACACTGTTGTTACGTATCTATACTGCGATCGAGTGGCAACTCACAGGTACATACAGTTGTTCGGTTATGTCGATGTTGGTCCGCGGACTGGTATAGTTTGTTCGCCCAGCTGTAGAAAAGGAGCCAAGCAAAGAGGAGCAGAGGAGGGTGGTTCGATTCCTGGAGGCTGGAGATGCTGGAATACGCGAAACTCACCGTCGCATGTCTGCTGTGTATCGCGAACACTGCATGTCCATGACGAGAGAGCACGAGTGGCATAGGAGATCCCGAGAAGGGCGCACAGGACAGACCTGTAGAGCCATTGCTCGTGATTGATGGCCGTATCGGGGAAAACCGACCAATCACAGAGGAAGAAAGACATTCGTAGTCGTCGGTTTCATTCGGACGAGGAAGTGGAAGAGTGGGTGAGGTCAGCTACATACCTCTTTCTACAAAACTGGAATTGTTCGTCTCGTCTCCCAGTGAGATGAGTGTATTAACTCTTTTGGTAATTACTTTTGAATAAAACCGTTCCAGAGCCACGTTGTAGTGAGTGTTCGCTTTACATCTAACTGCCCCTTATAATACTGTTTTCTTTTCTTGTTTCGCTAATTTGTAATTAATTCAAAATAAATTCCTGAAAATTTGTTCAGGTCTTATAACGAAGGTTCGCAGATGAGTAAGGGATCGGGTTTGAAGTATGATAAAACAATTGTATTCAACTGGTGTTTTTAGAAACTGGTAAATAAATATGAATGTACGAAGATACGGAGAGTCTAATTTTATGTCAAAACTGTCTTTGGTGAGACAAATATTTGCATTTTCTTGAAGGGTCTTCCAAGACTCCTTCCATCCGGCGAAGGAGGCAATGTTATTCTCGATCAAAAGAGTTAATTCGGAAAGTAGTCACATTTCTTGTTGGTGAGAAAAGAGTAACAAGATAATCACCCGTCTTAACTCATATCTTTGGATCCTGTTATCACAGCGAATATCTTAGGAAGTCTGTTACCTGCGTTTGGCATACGACAGGAGAAAGAGTATGTAATACACGAGTCTTACAACTGACGGCGGAACGGGGAGAATGGGGACGCCTGGCGTTAAAGCTGGTGGCAAGAACGGCTTCATTCAAGATCTGAATAGCAAATTCGAGACACAATCGTGACAACCTAAAGATGTGGTGAAGAGGGGGAAGGGAAATGCACTGGCGGAAATAGAAAGTGTTACACCATGTTACACCACCAAACGTGAAATCCCAGTATTTTCATGCATGTGAGATATGTTGATTAAACTTTCATCCACATACGACCTGAGTGTTTAATACAGGAAAACGCCATTCCAAAAGATGGCGGCTGGTGTGTGTACGTGATTATTGTTGGGTGTGTCTAACGTTACTATCTCTTATCAAGTAGAGATCGTAACACAGCATGCCCAGAGAACGTGCACGGGAAAGGTATCGCCATCTTTCGGACTTTGTGAAAGTTCGAATCATTGACATGAGATATATGGGAGCGTCGTACCGACAGATCGCGCAGACAGTTTGATGTAGTGCAATGACTGCAGAACGAGTAGTGACGGGATGGCAGTGTGGCGCTAAGAGCAGGTACGCGTCCTTCGTAGGATTCGTCGGTTGGCTCTGACCAACAGACGCATGACAACAGCTGGAATCCGCTCGAATATTACAGGCAGAGTGTCACCACGAACTTTCGGGAACACATTACTGGAAGCTGGGTTGTTTATCGCTGACATCAAGCCACAGACAACGGAAACTTGAATGGTATAGTCCCAGAGTCAACTCGGACATCGAGTTACATTCTGTAGTGTTCAGAGTATCGCTTCTGTTTGTGGAGGTCAGACCAATATGAACATATCCATAGACGACCTGGTGAAAGGTCACAGGAAGAAGCGATTATCGCAGCTCATATCTCCCCAACTCGTGCAGTCATGGTGTGGGGAGCAATTGGATATGACAACAGGACGGATCTGGTGCTTGTTGAAGGGAGACTAAGTGGTCGCCAGTATGTGGCAAGAATAATGCAAGAGCCAACACTGCAGATCACATCAGAAATGCGTTTGGGAATGTACGGATTCTTGACTGATCTGTCACCCATAGAGCATGTCTGTGTTGTGATAGGGAAACTTATACCGTCATGCCAGCTTACAGCCAGCAATCTTCATGAACTGACAAAGCACGTGTTTCAGGCATGGCAAGAAATCTCTCAAGATGGCATTCGGGGACTCTTCGCTTCCAAGCCACACCGAATACAAATGATGATGGGTGTTTCTTTGATCCAAAATGTGTTTTCATGTCTTTCAAAGTTGTCATAAATAAGTTTATTGTAATTTTTAAAAACACTTCTTACTCCCCAGAGGTTGTTTATTGGTCAAACAGATGCAGTCGTTACTGATAATGATGGTGATGGACAGTTCCGAATGCACTGAAAGTTTAATCTTTGAATACATATTATGTAGTGAACATTGCCACAAAGTTTGATAAATATCGGAGCGGTACTTCATGGATTAACACTTTCCATTTCCGCTAGTGTATTTCGCTTAATACAAAATCATAGGGCTTATATTGGAAGGAAGCGAAACAATTGACAAAAGTGAAGGTCACAGCGATGAAACGGAATGAAAAAAAGGAATGATTAACTGAATATCTAATTTCCCGATAAAGAGTTGGATTATCTACAACAATAGAGCGTATAAAAGATTATTTGTAAGAATTTTCTGGCGTTTGTTCTACAAATCCAGAGTTTCGCCAGTGGTTAGTGTCTGACCCTCTGATGAATCTAGTGTCAGTCCTAAGACGAAATGCTGGTGCACTAGCAGCTCCACTTTTTGGAGAAAAAATAGCATTTTTATTCCATTTTAGCCACGTGAAACTGGGAATGATTTTCTAATGTGCCCACCCTGGTGTGTTTTCAGCTAATTTCTATTATAATGAAGACAAATATTTAGCGGAAAATGGCACAAAATGTGGTTCGTCGTGGCTAAGCGAATTGTAGAGCGCCACAGCAAGTGGAGGTAGCATGTTTTGCCACGAACGGTAGTAACGTTACCCGCATTAGTCACTCTGTGACAGTGTCTCTTCAGTTCTACCAACTGTGTTACAATGTAGCCAAATACTAAATCACTGTTTAATTGCATAATAACGCCGCACTTCTATTTCATTGTAATACATGAGTAATTATTGGCAAAAGTTTTATTGTATAGTACTTTTATTACCACACAACTCTGGTGAGGGAGCGTGAAGGTAACCCCGTGAAGAGGCGCGCACTGTGTTTTAGACTGCGTCACGATAATCTAGCACAAATTAAGCAAAATTTATTTTTAATATTACAGAATTAGTAAATAACTTTTCACCAACTTTTAGATGATGTTCAAAGGTACTTTAACAATATAGAAATTGGATGTTAAACAATTGACATTCATTCTGCGTCATCACTACATTCTGGACTTCCCGTAGCGCACAGAACACATGTCACTGCCGAGTGTTCTTTGCAGATATGTCGCTCTCATGCAAGCCATCTTGTCTTGGTTTTTCTGTTGGTTTTTAGTTGCAGTAGGTACTTTCTAGTGCTTGTGGAGCTGCAGAGGGCTACTCTTCTCCAGGCAATCCTAACACTTGAGCAATGTTCCTTTATTAGCTCCGCAGGAAGAGTTTGAACAGCATTGCTTTTTTGCAAATATCCCACGTATATTTGTTGGGTTACTTCTTTCAAAATAGTTACGCCTTTGAATGTCAAAGTTACATTTCACATGCTTGTAAAAATATACGAATTACTTCCAGTAATGTTCAAGACAGTAAAAAAGCAAAGTCATTGGCCAACGTTCCTTGTACGTGAAAGTGAGTAACGTTCTTTATAAGTCTTTCGATTTCTCTTTCCCTGTTTCTATCCATGATGATTTGGATTTCAGCATTATTTTACTCTAAAATCAAACAAAACTGGCACATTTTTACTATATTAACTGAAAACATAAAAATGCAGCTTAAGTCGTAAGGCGTGCCAGGAGTTTTAGACCGGGTGCGTCAATTAATGCACTCGGAATGAAATGAAATATGAAATTGTTCTAGTAATTCAGATTTAAGCCCTGAAACAGAAAATACTAGACTCCAACCGCTGAGGTCATGTGTAATACAGTGGAACCATAATATCTCGAATCACGTCGGGAGCTAAATTTTATTTTGAGTTATCGCAATGTGGAGATAGAGAGAATACCGTTTCTGAGCATGTACAGCACATAACTGAATTATATATATCTACGGGCTTATACTGAATACGTTATTTTAAAATATACAAACTATTTTACGACATCACTTAAATTATAACAATTGTTATACTTACTTATTAGAAGACAGGATACAGTACATACAGTAGTGAAACATACCTCTGTTAATAACTTTTGAATAAGACAGTCTCTTCTGTTTGTTACTGTTAACACTTCCTCCATTCAAGTTGAAACTTCTCATCAATACCACGCAGCCGAGATTCGCAAGAGGAGCTTGTCATTCGCGACTTGGTAATTCACACCCGAGAAACAGCGAGGCTTCACCGATTTTCCTATCACTAGACGTTTCAGTTTTCCGGTTCCCCTCATATTAGTTTCCAGCAACACTCCAACCCTTCCTTTACTTGTTAATTGTCCCTCACAAAACACAAATTCCGTATTGAACAGTTAATGTTGCACAAAGTTAGAGTTACAGAGTATTTTTTTACATCAAGGGAGGACATGTTTGCTTCGAGAAATCGATAAATTGGTATAACCGAATTTCGAGTAGTAGAGAAATAAATACACGTGAATGATGGTGCAAAGAGCCGGGAAATTTAAGTTACTTCGAGATACAGAACATTCGAGATTCGACTGTATATTAGTGATGAAGTTTCCTTTGTTTATGGTTTCGTGTCAGATTTGGTGACACCATAGTGGTTTTCTGAGTGTTATTGTTAACTACTGTGTCTGTGAACTTTATATATATTCTTTTTCGACACGAATACGCAATAACAGTTTTGGCACTCAGGAAGTAACGAATACAATGAGATGCCTTGGAGCTCTGAGAGTTAAGCCTAAAGACAGTGCTCTACGATACATACACCTAGTCCCAGACCCACCGAAATTAACCACTTATGGTCAAAGTTCCCTACACTGTCGGGAATCGAACCCGGGACCCTTGTGACCAAGGCCCAACACGCTAACCATTTAACGATGGAGCCGGACGATACTAATATTAAGTTGGTAATACAGCTAAGTTATTATACCGTCGTATTGTGCGCATCGTTGCACGAATCGGAAAACAAAAGTATCCCTGGAATAACATTTCACAGCTAAGATTCTAGGTATGGCTTATGATATGGACTACAGTATGTTGTAATACATCCGTTGTGAATGTTCTAGTATTTCGGAGTCCCATAAGCACCGTCCACATTTCGAAAGAATTTTTAGGTTAGACTTACTTATCACCTCTGAAATATTTAAACACATGGTGTCCCCTGCATGTCGTAAAAGGCGATTGAAAGGGTCCCAACGGGACTCTTAACTTGGGATTTTGGGTTGTCGACCTCGCGGCCCTTAGCTGAGTCCCGCATTGTTCCAACTTCTGACACGATCCTCATTTTCATATATCCTATCCAACCTCCCTGGGTCGACTCTCGTTCTTTTTCGACTCCGACGTGTGGAGCCCTAGGGAGTCTCATTTTCTTGCTTTTCCTGGCCCTAGTTTTCCTTTGGCAAATACATTCATTTTTCGAAGTGTTTTTCACCTCTGATTAGTGTTAATAGAGGATAGATTACTTGATGGTTGTACTTCCTATTAAAACAATAATCACCACCACTATACAATGAAAAAAAATAACTGTTTCTAAGCATAGTTTGCTGATTTATTGCCCATTCCCCTCAAGCATTCAGATTGCGGTTTGCTGTTTTTATTACTACTCCTCGTCTTTACCGATATTCAATTTATATGTCCGATAGTCAAGTACCGGGAGAGTGGATACAGACCTGCGTGTCGTGAGAAACACCAATGTAGATTTTAGTAATACATTATTATTATTATAATGTGTGTTGGCAAGAGAATTATGTTACAGATAATAGCCGTGTTATTTTAAAAGCGATTATACATAAATGTGCGATTCGAAGTTTCTCGACTGCCGAGAAAATATCTTAGTTTATACAATTATATCCACAACGTAAGAACTGCCATGTTTTGCTCTACAAGGTCGGCGTGGCCGTTGGCTTCAAGCGAAAGCCAAGTGCAGCGGGCAACTCCCTGTATTATTTACTCCCTGATGTCACTAGTGTCGGCCGGTTTGTTCTGCACATGCACAGGTAACACTATGAAGAAAGGCACCCTGAATGCTGCCTAGGTACGGAGTCTATACTTAGGGAGGCCGCTTTACTGGACGTTCTTAGAAACGGATAAGTATTATTTTTGCTATGTATAATACATTAGTTCCTGTGGCGTATACTAAGTAGCTAACCACATCAGCTGATGTTCTTCTTGTAGTGCCTTTTCCATTACTGACCTGTTGGCGACAATCAGAGCGAAATCTGTCCTCATCAGTTTAGAATGTAGTCTTCTTCAATCCCGTAAGTTCCTCGACCGGGACCCCTACGTCCAGCAATTTTACCCTGCATGATCAATTTCAGTAGGTTGTACTTTCCATTGCTCACAATATGCCCAAGGTGGACATTCTACACATCAATATTCGTTCCCTTCCCATGCGTCTGAGTACGACAGCATTGCTCAGTAACGTAACACCCACATCCAGAAGGTGTTTATTCTTTAATGGTGTCACATTTCAGAGTCCATGTTTCAGCGCCGAACAGAAACACTAAATATACACAGCATCTGTCGAAGTTACGACGTGTCTTCAAGATGACGCTTCTGTTATACAGTAGATTCCTCATTTTCAGAAAGCTAGTACTGTTTTTTGCTAGGGGCTTTACGTCCCACCGACTCAGATAGGTCTTATGGCGACGATGGGACAGGAAAGGCCTAGGAGTTAGAAGGAAGCGGTTGTGGCCTTAATTAAGGTACAGCCCCGGCATTTGCCTGGTGAGAAAATGGGAAACCATGGAAAACCATCTTCAGGGTTGCCGATAGTGGGATTCGAACCTACTACCTCCCGCTTCTACGCACATGGCCAACTCGCCCGGTGAAAGCTATTACTAGCCATTTCTATTCGTATAAGCTAATATGAGTATTGCTGTTTTAATTGCAACGTAAATAACATATAATTTGACTCCTATCGAATGCTGATTAAATAACGTTACAAAGGCAGGACACCTGGATGTGAAATATTCAGCAGAAAAGTTGTCAAAAAAGCAGACAAAAGCCCATCTCCACAAACCGTTACTTTGGTGAGAAGATGAGCTTCTCACGGACGAGTCTCCCTGGCCACAAGAGAGGGAAGGCTTTTGGCGCTAAGCCAAGAGAGAATTACACACGAGTGGTGGTGCTGTCTGTTTCCAGTGCTATGGAAGGAGCTCTTAGTGATGAGAAGATGGCAAAGAACGTTCACCAGCAGCGATAAACGATCAAACTTTCTGAGCCAATACATTGTATCAAGACAATGGTTCAAGATACAAACCCAATCGTGTCAACGAATGACTGTTTAAATTGGCCATAATTTTTAATGTGAGGGCACAATTCACACAACATTCCTATGAAGTACAAACATGAAGAATGAGATGCGGTGTTAATGTTGTACGTTCACTGAATGGATTGCAGATGTTGGAGAACGTTAAGTTTCCTTGCATGAAGCGAACTGTAAGACTAACATCGGTTCTCTTCGTGTGATTTTGATGTTATTGAGTTTGTATAAAATTTAGTAGCTAAGGAAATGTCCGCCTGTCTGGTGTAGTGGTTAGTGTGATTAGCTGCCAGCCCGGAGGCCCAGGTACGATTCCCGGCTCTGCCACGACATTTGAAAAAGTGGTACGAGGGCTGGAACGGGGTGCACTCAGCTTCGGGAGGTCAACTGAGTAGAGGTGGGTTCTATTCCCACTTTAGCCATCCTGGAAGTGGTTTTTGTGGTTTCCCACTTCTCATCCAGGCAAATGCCGAGATGGTACCTAACTTGAGACCACGGGCGCTTCCTTCCCTCTTTCTTATCTATCTTTTCCAATATTCCCATCCCCCCACGAGGCCCCTGTTCAGCATAGCAGGTGAGGCCGCCTGGGCGAGATACTGGTCATCCTCCCCATTTGTATCCAAGACCCAGAGTCTGAAGCTTCAGGACACTGCCCTTGAGGCGGTAGAGATGGGATCCCTCGCTGAGTCCAAGGGAAAAACCGACCCTGGAGTGTATACATATTAAGGAAAAGAAGAAAAAGTGGAATACTGTGTAGGAGGGATACTGACTGGAGGGTGATTGGGGATTTAAATGAGACTATGGAGTGGGTATGTGGGAAACTGGGAGTGAGATTTCTAGATCCTAATGGGTGGGTAGGAGATAGGGATCTGCGCTCGGATGGCCTTCATTTAAACCGCAGTGGTACGTATAAGTTAGGAAATTTGTTTGGAAGGGTAATAGGGAGGTACATTCAGGGAAACGGGATGGCCTAGGGAGCGGTGATAAGGGAACAGGGAACTGGAAATCAAGTAGGGATGACATAAAATTGTTAGTGTTGAACTGTAGAAGTATTGTAAAGAAAGGAATAGAATTAAGTAATTTAATAGATATATATTTACCAGATATTGTAATAGGAGTTGAATCATGGCTGAGAAATGATATAATGGATGCAGAAATTTTCTCACGGCACTGGAGTGTGTATCGTAGAGATAGGATAGGAAAGGTGGGAGGGGGAGTTTTCATTCTGGTGAAAGAAGAATTTGTAAGCTACGAAAAAGTTAAAGATGAGACACATGAAATTCTAAGTGTAAGGCTGATTTCTAAAGATAATAGGCAACTTGATATATTTGGAGTGTACAGATCGGGAAAGGGTAGCACTGATGCGGATTCGGAATTATTTGATAGGATAGTCAGCTATGTGGGAAACGACATGGAAAGAAATGTGATTGTAGCGGGAGATCTGAATTTGCCAGATGTAAATTGGGAAGGAAATGCGAACGACAGGAAGCATGACCAACAAATGGCAAATAAGTTAATATGGGAAGGACAGCTGATTCAGAAAGTGATGGAACCAACCAGAGGGAAAAATATCCTGGATGTGGTGCTGATAAAACCAGATGAGCTCTATAGGGAAACTGAAGTAATAGATGGTATTAGTGATCATGAAGCTGTTTTTGTGGTAGTTAAAAATAAATGCGATAGAAAGGAAGGTCTTAAAAGTAGGACTGTTAGGCAGTACCATATGGCTGATAAAGCAGGCATGAGGCAGTTTCTAAAAAGTAACTATGATCGGTGGAAAACGGTAAATAAAAATGTAAACAGACTCTGGGATGGGTTTAAAGAAATTGTTGAGGAATGCGAAAACAGGTTTGTACCTTTAAGGGTGGTAAGGAATGGTAAAGACCCACCTTATTATAATAGAGAAATAAAGAGACTAAGAAGGAGGTGCAGACTGGAAAGAAATAGAGTTAGAAATGGCTGTGGAAGTAAGGAGAAATTGAAGGAACTTACTAGAAAATTGAATCTAGCAAAGAAGGCAGCTAAGGATAACATGATGGCAAGCATAATTGGCAGTCATACAAATTTTAGTGAAAAATGGAAGGGTATGTATAGGTATTTTAAGGCAGAAACAGGTTCCAAGAAGGACATTCCAGGAATAATTAATGAACAAGGGGAGTGTGTATGTGAGGATCTTCAAAAGGCGGAAGTATTCAGTCAGCAGTATCTAAAGATTGTTGGTTACAAGGATAATGTCGAGATAGAGGAAGAGACTAAGGCCAAAGAAGTAATAAAATTTACATATGATAACAATGACATTTACAATAAGATACAAAAGTTGAAAACTAGAAAAGCGGCTGGAATTGATCAGATTTCTGGGGATATACTAAAGAAGTAGAAGAAGAAGAAGCTAAGAAATAAGATCGATTGCTACTAGTACGTGCTAGTAGAAATGATGTTCTAATGGTGTATCTTATATGCTGAGATTCTCTGAAGGTGAATGCAGAGGAACTGCGACTCCGTATTTTAACGGTTCGGTAGTGCATTGTAACTTTCTTATGAAGTAATTTAAAGTCAGAAAGTTCATGCTAAATTGGTTTAACGGGGGGACCAACACCTTTGACACACCAAAAATGCGATTTTTCAATTAATTTTTTCATTTAAAATTTAACTTTTCTCTTTATAACAGTGCAAAATGTTTGTTAATATCTACAATACTTCGGGAGTTCGTTTTTTGCTCATTCCTTAATTTTTTTCAGAAGCTTTTTCTCTGATAATTCTGAAAGTTTCCAAGGTAGTAAGATAAAATTGTGCATGCATGTGTGTTTCAAAGAGAAGAAGAATATATACTAGATTTTGTATCTATCTTCTTTGCTTAAGTTTAAACAATGTTTACAAACGAAAAAAAAATGAAAGATTGACTACTTGAAAATAACGTTCATAAAAATGCAGTCTATACTTGGCATACTTCACTGATTCTAGTATATGTTGTAGCAATAACATCACTAATGATAATGAGAAAAGAATTATAGAAAAATATTCATGTGATTGGAAAATATCAGTCAAACGGCTAAATTATCCGGCTCCATGGCTAAATGGTTAGCATGCTGGCCTTTGGTCACAGGGGTCGCAGATTCGATTCCCGGCAGGGTCGGGAATTTTAACCATCATTGGTTAATTTCGCTGAAACGGGGGCTGGGCGTATGTGTCGTCTTCATCATAACTTCATCCTCACCACGACGCACAGGTCGCCTACGGGCGTCAAATCAAAAGACCGGCACCTGGTAAGCCGAACATGTCCTCGAACATTCGAGGCAGTAAAAGCCATACGCCATTTCACTTTTACCGCCAAACTGAATAATTACTTACATATAATGGCACTGGTTTACGTCATTTCTAAATATGTAGGCATATTACTAGGGAGTAATGTGTTTGTCGTATTAAGGTTTCCATTGCTGCGGAAAAAAAGTTTAATAACTTACCCCCCATTTTCTTATGTTCAAAGGTGTAGGTCCCCCTTAATAGCCTGGACAGCCTCACAGGGTAGGGAGTGTTTGTGCCTCCACTACTTTCCAGGGTACAAGACTAAAACTAAACATTTTTCATGCGAATTGGCGGGTGAGATGAAGTGGCATGTGTGCCTACATATTAAACAACTTTCAAAATACACTTTCTGTGTGCCAACAATTCATGTTATATACTTTGGTTTCTGGAAAACTTTGTCTATTCAAGGGAGTGGAAACCTAATGCGATATTAATTAACTTTCACGTAAGGTTCCCTTAAGTGGTCTCTGCTCCTTTCGCTTCCGTTGTAGGTTAATGTTTCATGCACTTGCATGTTCCCGATACATGGCTTTTAAAATGGTGAACATCACATCAAGATGGTTCCGGGGATTAGCCCGAGCAAAGACAGACATCTACCGGGAACTTCAGGTTCTAGGCAATGAGATTCTCTATAGGAAGTATGGGTCATTCAATTCGGCGTTTGGTAGTCCTTCGTTCCGCTTCGTGCAGTTTTACATCTCAGTCATAGTTACACCAAATTCAAGGTAGATGTCCAAGCTGCAGTGACAGGTAACAAAGAGTTCATGCCGTCGCTGTTACAGATAAACCTGTTCCAATCCGTTATTTTCGTTAAAACTTGTCACGCCTCCCCGCCACATACGGCTATGCAGTCCATTAGTATAATCTCCGTTGTGTTCATTTTCCTGCGCTAATGTATAAATGAAACCCCGTGCGGTGGGGGCGATAGAATAACACCCACGGTTTCCCTTGCCTGTCGTAAGAGGCGACTAAAAGGGCCCCACGGGCCCTCAACTTGGTAGCGTGGTTTGGTGACAATGGGACCCTTAGCTGAGACCTGGCATTGCTTCCACTTACTTGTGACATGCTCCTCACTTTCATCTTTCCTATCCGACCTACAGAAAATCAACTTTTGTTCTTTTCCGACCCCGACGGTATTAAAGCACTCGAAGCCTAGGGAGTCCTTCATTTTCACGCCCTTCGTGGGCCTTACCTTCTTTTAGGTCGATACCTTTATTTTTTGAAATGTCGGATTCCCTTCATTTTTTTCTCTCTGATTAGTGTTCTGTAGATGATGGTTGCCTAGTTGTACTTCCTCTTAAAACAATAATCACCACCACCACCACTCACTTCCATTTATATTGTTAACCTCTGTGTTGCAGTTACCAAATCGTTGAGCTGCTGGCGTGATATCAGTTAGGTCCCGGCTAACGTCAATGATTGTATTCAGCCCGAAGCCTGGTTTGATCCTCAACAGTTCTGCCGTCACCTGTCGTGGATGGCCTAAGCGCCACTAAAGAGACATACTAAACAAATGAGGAGTGAGATGGTTTTTCGTTGCCTTCCTCACCAGTCTGCCAAGCTCACTGATATGCACGCACCAACCAACTCAAGGAGTTACTTTTTCACACTATTCATAACGTCAATGGCGTTGGGCGAGTTTTCAAAGCCAACAACTTCGTGTATTCTGCTTTTAATTGTTTAAATTGGGACCAGCCTGGTCTTCCTCAAACGTATAGCACAAACATGACCTTAAGGAACAAGATTATTCTCACAAACAGTTTTACTAAAATGCATCTACATTTTCTAGAAATAAGCTTTCAACATCTCGTCATGTTCAATATACAATGAGTAGCCAAAAGTCATGGGAAGACACTGAATATGATGTTAATAAAGAGTTGCTCTTCCGCGAGCCCTCAACACAGTAGCAATGCGGTGAGGCATTGACTGTACAAGGTGTTGGAATCGTTCTGGACGGATCTGGACCCATGTATCTTGCAGTGGTATCCACATTGTTCTTGTGTAGGTGGAGCCTACACCAGCATCGAGAGTATCCCATAAATGCTCAATTGGATTAAGGTCGGGGGATCTGGAGGGCCAATCCATGGTCGTAACTTCACTGGACTGCTCCTGCAACCACCTACGTGCCACCACAGAGCAGTGACACGGCGCATTGTCCTGTTGAAACATGGCATCTCCATCCATGGTATAAAAGAATGCCCACATAACGTGCACATCTCACCACTCCCTGCTCCCAGACACTGGGGCCTAATTGCGACCATGAGAAAGCCGCCCAGACAATAACTGAGCCACCTTCCGCCTGGACACATCCTTGTAGCTTCATGGTGCATACACCACACTCTCAGGCTCCCATCAGCTCGATATAACTGCGAACGAGGTACATCGGATCATACCCTCGCCGCCATCGCATATGTTAGTTGGGCTCTGTGTCGAGATGTCAGCAAAGGGACACGAGTTGGTGGTCGCCTGGTGAAGCCTATGTGGTGCAGTTGCCGCCTTACAGTCTGGTGGAAATGGGTTCCTGACTTCCAACATTGAACTGGGCAGTGATCTGACACACAGTAGCCCTTTGAGCGCCCACTGTGGTTCTGCTGGAGCGTCGTTAACACCTATAGGATCACCGTACGGCGGTTTACGCGGTGGTTCTCTGTGATACTGAAGATCCACTCTCGACACTGTTGAACTGGGAAACCCGAATTCGCGCGTAATCTCCACAATGCCCTGGCCCATGCGCAGTGCGCCACGTTCAAGGTCCTTAACTCGCGACGTGTTGCCGTCTTCACAACACTGGTGCCTGTGACAGACTGCTCAGCTACGCCGCAACGCTCAGTGGTCATACAGGGCACATTTTAATTGGGACACCCCTTCACGTAACTTAAGTCGCTCAGTGTACACACCAAATAGATGTTAAGTACAGAATAAAAGTGACCAACCGGTCACCGGTGGGATGTAAACCCACAACCTTCCGATTTCGCGTCTGATACTCTTATTTTATTTCGAGCACAATGCGATCACGAAAATTAAATTTAAATTGAATTGGGCAACTTGCGCAGACTCTACAGTTGTGATGGCAATAGTGCCAGACCTGTAGCTTGGATAATTTCCAACAGAACAAATTATGACCTAGGCCACCATAGCTCTTTGTATCCAACTACCTTTACATATTGCTGACTAAATACTGCTGGTTTCTGCAAGTCCTCGCATATGCACTCCTCTTGTTCATTAAATGTCCTTCCTGGAACCTGTTCCTTCCGTCATATATATCCTCCCATTGCTCCATAAAATTCATATGTCTGACAATCATTTTCGCCACCATGCTATCTTTAGATGATTTTTCGCCAAACTGAATTTCCCAGCAATATCCTTCAATCTCTCCTTACTCCCACAACCATTCCTAACTCCATTTCCTGTTATAATGTAATGGGTCCTTTCCACATTAAAAAAAGTACATAACTGTTTTCATACTGCTCAACTTTTTGGTTTAAACACACCCTATTGGCTGTTTAAAATTTTGTTTAACATTTTCTATCGATCATAATTGCTTTCTAAATTTTGGCCATTCTTCTCTTATCAACCATATATTAGTTCTACTTTTACGACATTCCTTTCTATGAATTTATTTTAACTACGGCAAAAACAGTTTCATGATCACTTACACAGTCTATCACTTCTATTTCTCTATAAAGCTTATTTGGTTTTATCAGAGCACGTATAGAATATATACGCCCTCTCTTACGAATTCAGACCGAATGCACGGTGTTTGAATTTTGCGCTACGTCAGCTGCCTCAGCCGAATTTATATCACTCGCAGCCATCCTGCTTTAAGCGTAGATAATGGAATCTCACCTTACTAAAGATGTTGTAAGTGTCGTCCTTCATGGGTTGTGCAGGAATCGACGTTCTGGATGACGCGAGTGAGTTCTGTTTCTGATTTCATTCGTAATGTATTATTTTATCCTTGGCTTTGACAATATGAAAGTGACTGAGGTATGAGCGATGCCAATAATGCAGCTAGTCCTTTATGAATGGTGTGAAAATGTTGCTCGTAGTGTCGGTTGGTGCATGCATTTCAGGGCTTGGCAGATGATATGTAATAGCAGTGAGGAAAGCAACGGGAAATTACCTCACTCCTCGTTTCCCTGGTATGCCTCTTTAGTAATGCCTTGACTATTAATGACAGCTGTTGGTGGAACTGTCGAGGATGAAACCACCCTTCGAACGGAATACCCAACATATATACCTACATACATGTTTTCTTTTAGTTCCTGCAATGTGTGAGGACCTGTTCGATGCACTTTTCTTTCAGTTTACACCATAAGTAAAAATCTCACACACTGTCAGATCTGGAGAACGACGGGGAAATTGAGCAGCACTGATCTCTCTGTCTGCAAACACTTCCGAGATCGTAAGAAGGGAATTTTCTGCTGTATGAGCAGGGTTTGAAACTTGTTGAAGCCAACCACGCGATTTTTTTCTCCAGTTAACTGATGGAAGAACGGCGACATTTACTGTCCTCTCGAAAGAAATAGGCCCAATGCACTAACAGCACACCAAACACCAATCTTCCTATCATAATGAGGGACTTTCTGTACACCGACAGCGAGAGTTATGAGTGTTCGCACGACCATTAAGATGAAACCAGACAGAGCTCGATAGCTGCAGTCGGTTAAGTGAGGCCAGTACCCAGTATTCAGGAGTGGGTTCGAACCCCACTGTCACCAGCCCTGAAGATTATTTTTCCTTGGTTTCCCATTTTCACACCAGGCAAATGTACCTTAATTAAGGCCATGACCACTTGCTTCCTACTCCTATCCTTTTCCTATACCATCGTCGCCGTAAGACATATCTGTGTCGGTGCGACGTAAAGCAATGTGTAAAAAAATTTATAAATGAAACCAGAACTTTTACGTACGAAAATACGGTGTTGCACTGTCTCACCATGTTAACATTCAGACTGGCGACTGATGCTTGCCAGGTCGAACACGTACAGGCTGCATGCGCGTGCCTCCTATACTGCAGAGTACAAACACCGTACGTGCGCTCTGGGTTTATGTGAGGGACACTATATTCCCCTGTAGTTGGTTCCATCACCTTCCGATTCAGTTCTCCTTCCCTTATTAACAATTTCTTGTTGAAACTTTCTGTCGTTCGCATTCTCTTCCCAGTTAATATTTCGTTAAGTTCAAATGAGCAGGTCAGGTACAATAACGTTCCTTTCTGTGTATTTCACCAGATAGCTGATTATTTTACCAAATAATTCCGCTTCAGCGTCAACATTGCCAGGTCTGTACACCCCAAAACATTAAGTTTCTTTTTCCCTTCATGTATGTTATATTTGTTCTGATCACGGCCTAATGTGTTTACAGTCTTACTAATAGACCCCGTATAAGCCTCCTGTGTAGCGATCTGTTATAGTTATTCACTGAATTGCTTATACAGACCAGGACCCTTGGATAAGCTGTGTATAGCAGCGAGTGATGAAAAAGAAGGAACGAGTGACCAGTTTATTTTAGTACTTACTATCTGCAGTAATATGATCGTATTCAAATATCTTATTTATCCATTGAGAGAATGTAAATGAACGCAAATTATCTCCACAATATTTGTAAGACAGAAGGCATAGAATATTTAGAGGTTATGCAGGCTGGACATGTTCGTAAAATAAAGCACTTTAAGGGACGGAGTGACCCATTTCTCCGGGATGACGAAAGTTTTAAGATGAAATATATGTTTACAAAAGAGTACGCTCCAACTGTCGTTACAGACAGAAATGACTTAATGAAAGATCCAAGAGCTGGCTCTATATCGTGCGAACTTCATGCTGTCACAGCACTACGGATATAAGTGCGGAATGAGGTTAGTGATTATTATTAGTGACGTAATTATTACTATTGAGAATAATACACTACTGAAATATGTGTATTGCTGTTCTGTTATTGTTTATTCGGACATTCTATATTGTTGTATTGATTCTACCCTTTTTTATTTTATTCTGTTCTATACTGTGCTATTCGTGCTACCACACGGCTTCTGGAAAGATTTTTGCTCCTAGATAACCAGCAAACATGGTCAAAAAGTCGGTGAACGTGAAGAAATACACCAGTGCGCTGCGAAGAGAAATTCCTACGGCTTCGAACGAGTGTATGAGCGCAGTACAGTAATACGATGCGTATACCACGTTTATTATTAAGAAAAATATGTACTGCTTATACGAGGTTTATTCAATTATACAAGGGAAAGAACTGCATAAGGGTTTTTAATAGTAAGACTGTTAACGTTTATTTGTAGTACAATGTGATCGTGATACAGTATTGTGATTACTTAAAGAATCACCGCGCTACTGTACTTGGCAGTGTCACATAGCTGCAGTCTATTTTCTAATTTCATTCATCGCATAATGAGGCAGCTCTAATGCAATAACGGAGCATCATTCTTCAAGCAAAGCCCCCTTCAGCTAGGGAACGACCTATAAAGGCGTCTTCGAAAGTAAAACTTCGCCAGTGAGAGAAAATTATTTAATGAAATAAAAAGGAAACGCAGAAGAATGTTATAAATGTGAAGTGCTCCGGGGTTCCAGATGGCGCGCGCGTGTCGGACGGATCCTTTATCAAATTAACTGACAAAGGATGAATCAGGAAAGATTTTTGACGCTTTCACTAGCGTAGAAGGAAGATGGACGCTTCATTATTTTAATTTCATGATAATTAGAGGACAGCAGCATTCGTTGTAAATATGGCAGAAAACTCGTCTTGATATGGTCGTCGTATTTAAAGTTAAAAATGTCATTGTTCCGTATTGAAGAATATTACAGTTAAAATTGAAATAATTGATAAAGAAATTCAACCTATAAAATACAAAAGAATAAGAAATATAATGAATGGCATTCTTATTTAATAATAAGTAGAAGTGGTACCGGTTTCGACCCTAGTCCAGGTCATCATCAGCCGATTAAAACATGAAAAACAATGCATAGGAAAAGGAGATAAAAGATCAAGTACACTTCGAAGTGTTGAACCCCTTCCATTCTTTACCCTCTGATTATTGTTATATAGAGGATGGTTGTCTAGTTGTGAAACAATGAACACCACCACCATCATCCGAAGATAACATTAGTATTATCTCTAAGCGCTTGCTTTCTGTTGCGTTTCACGTTTTCTACGCTCCCTTGCCTCTTTCATCTTCCTTGCCTATCTCTTCCAATCTTCCCATCCGCCCACAAAGCCCCTTTTCTGTATAGTAGGTGAAGCCGCCTGAGCGAGGTACTGGGTCTCCAATCCAGTTGTATCCCCCGGCCCAAAACTGTCACGCTCCAGGACACTGTCCTTGAGGAGGTGGGATCCCTCGCTGAGTCCGAGGGAAAATCCAACCCTGGAGGATAAACAGATTTCCTTAACCTGAGATACCATGAAGTCCGGTTCGTATGTTTGTATTAGATTTGAGTAACGGGGCCGTTGTCATCATGCGCAGAGTTTTATTTGGAAAAGTTAGCAATTTGGAAAGAGGAGTTTTACGAATAGAGTTCCTGGCTTCAATGCAAGATGGGCCAGGCACATGCTTAATAAACGTTTCTCTTGATATTTGAAGAGCCACACTTATTACATAGCGGAGGTCTCAGGGCTGCCACCTGTGCCGTAGATCGCTGCAAGGCGCTGTCTCCAGGTCAAACCATGTCGTCCTCCTCCTCTTTCCGATGAGGCCTGCTAAGGACCACGTGCCAATTTCAATTCAATTCTTCATATTTTGTTGTTTTCTCTTCCTTCCAATATATTTTGTATCTTTCACTATGCTGTTTCTTTCTGTCCTCGCACTACTTCCCACTAGGTTTCTTGTTCAATCTTCCTCGGAAAACTTCCATACTTATCACCCTCTTTCTAAAAATCTCTCCGTCCAGAGTTTCTTCTTCTCTTATATTATTTCTTTCTAAATGTTTCTTTACTTCATGAATCCAGCGAGTTGTTGCCTTTTTGTCCCGAAGGGATTTGAAAATCCTTTTTTGTTAATCTGGAACCATCCATTCTCTAAATATGTTCAAAAAATTGCGATCTCTATGGTTTCTGTTATGTTTTCTATGTTCCTGTTAGGTCTTAATTTCCATACTTCTGTTGTTTTCACTGAGCCTAAGACTTTTCTCATGATTCTCCTTTCTAGTACCTTTGGGCTGTACCTTAATTATGGCCACGGCCGCTTCCTTCCCATTCCTAAGCCTTTCCTATCTCATCGTCGCCATAAGACTATCTGTGTCGGTGCGACGTAAAACAAACTGAAAAAAAAAATCTAGTACCTCCAGTTTATCTAATCTATAGTTTAGCACCAGGCATTCACTTGCATATAGGCATTCTGTTTTTTTCACTGTAGTGTATTATTTAAAGATTTTTAGATAGACACATTTTGTTATAAAAATTCTTTGTGATACCATATGCTCTTTCCATCTTGTGCACCCTTTCTTGTACTGCAGATTTATCTAAACCATTTTCTTGAGTTATTTCCCCCAGATAATTGAATTTCGTTACTCTTTCCACTGGTCAAATATCCATTACCGAACATTTTGGACCGTTCTTGATGTTTGTAAGAATTTTTTTTTTTCTACGGAGATTCTCAAACCTGTCTTGTCGGTTATTTCTTCTAAGAGAATGGTTTGCGTTGTTGCACTTGTTAGGTTTTCTGACAATGTAGCAAAATCGTCTGCAAATGCTAGGCAAAGTCCTTGTTCTTCCTCCCCAAAGTTACCGGCAAAATGTTATGTTCTTTAAGCTTTACATTCCAAATTTTTACAATTTTCTCTAGTACACGCCTAAATAGAAGGGGTGAAAAATAGTCACCTTGCCGTACCCGTGTATTTCTTTTAATGTTTCGTAATGAAATCGGCGTATGGCTTTTAGTGCCGGGAGTGTCCGAGGACATGTTCGGCTCGCCAAGTGCAGTTCTTTTGAATTGACTCCCGTAGGTGACCTGCGCGTTGTGATGAGGATGGAATGACGATGGAGACGACACATACACCGAGCCCCGTGCCAGCGAAATTAACCAATTATGGTTAAAATTCCCGACCCTGCCGGGAATCGAAGGCGGAACCCCTTTGACCAAAGGCCAGCACGCTAACCATTTAGCTATGGAGCCTTTTCCTTAGACCAAGACAGTGGGATATTATTAACACCAGACTGTTTACGACTGAAACGGTACGCTGTACTGTGTTCGCGCCAATCATAGTAGGTGCGTTGTCCAGGCCCTGTTTCCCTCCTTGACGGTGCAGACTGTTCATATTCCGCAACTAATGGCTCCCGTTCGCTGCATTCTCTTAGGATCTGAGAATATATTCATCTCTATGGATAAGCTATTCATTTTTTTCTCATTTTCCTTCTTGTTCATCTCTAGGTGCCACCGGGCTGAGTGGCTCAGACGGTTGAGGCCCTGGCCATCTGACCCCAACATGGCAGGTTCAACCGTGGCTCAGTCCAATGCTCAAATACATCAGCCTCGTGTCGCTAGTTTTAATGACATGTAAAAGAACTCCTGAGGGACTAAATTTCGGCACCTCCACTTCTCAGAAAACCGTAAAAGTAGTTAAAGCTAATAAGATTAGTACTATCTGTAAGCGCTTGAATTCTGTTGCGTTTTACTTTTTCTACGCTCTCTAATAGCTTCTATTTTTTGATCATGTTACTCGGGATCCATCATACAATGGTTTATGCTTGAAGATGCCGACATATAAATATTATATGCCACAAAACTGAATGTTAATGAGGCCCATTATAGTTCAAATCTCTTGATGGTACAGGTTCTCCACTAATCAGAGTTCAGATTTTCATTACGATACAACTGTTTGACCAATTAGGTAAGGAGAGCATCGCACCTGCGCTCAACGCACAAGCTTCGCACTTGTTCGAAAAATCAACATCAATGCACCTTCTGCTTCCGATATTCCACCACCACACGGCACATTCACTTCACCAACTGTACAATAAACAATTTGTATTTCAAATTAAGCTAGGTTATCAAAGCTTAGAAAACATATGACATTGTCAAGGTCTCTGATCCACTCACTGAAAGTCAATAACCCAGCGCATGCGCTCTGGGCTCTGTTCACTGAACTCAACTGTCAAGCGACATCTTGACAGGAAATTTTGAATATTTAAAAAATAGAGTTACAATTATCGTTGAGCACAAACAGTCGGATGCAACTCGCCTGTAACGGTAATTAAGACACTCGTATGGAAATTATAAAACTTGCTTTGCTCATTTCATATACATGCTCGTCTTCATTGTTGCCATTATAGGCTTGTGGCATAATGTACTATTGTACGCAACAGTGCACAGCGGAAATATATTTCTGAAACTTGTGATAGTACATATATCACACCCTCGCACTGTATGTAGAAGTTACAGATATCATTGTCGGTATTCGATTTATTATTATTATTATTATTATTATTATTATTATTATTATTATTATTATTATTATTATTATTATTTATGCCTTTGCTGGCAGGGCCTAGTGTTTACAGTGCACTATGTCTTCTGGTATGGGCTAGAGCAATTTTTGTTACTTTCATTGATCTGTCTTAGCTTTATCCTTGGCTTTGACAAAATGAAGGTGACTGAGGTATGAGTGATGCTAGTAATGCCATTCCTTCTGCAGCCAGTCCCTGCTATGAATTGTGTGAAGATATTGCTCATAGGGTCAGTTGGTGCATGCATTTCAGTGGGCTTGGCAGACTGATATGCAATAGCAGCTTTTGGCTTGGTGAGGAAAGCAACGGGAAACTACCTCACTCCTCATTTCCCTAGTACGCCTCTTCAGTGATGCCTAGGCCATCTATGCCAGCTGATGGCGGAGCTGTTGAGGATCCAACCAGCCTTCGGGCTGAGGACTAAACATACATACATTATTATTTATTATTATCAGTATGTCATTTGTATATATTGTTATTAATCTTTGTAAGCTGGTAGGTAACCATATATGTAGTGTGTGTAACTTGTTTTGCATGAGTGGGAAAACATTGCTATCTTGGACTCTGGTAATTCGTATGACTCATGCGGTCATCCCAGTGTCTGATGAGACGTGTTTGTTGATGTTATTGTACTAGGAAAGTTCTATGAGTCATGTGATATACCCCAACGTTTTTTTTATTTCTTGGGAGCATGAAGAAGTTGAGGGCAACCCTGAACGGTTGATCACTCATGATTGGCTGGCAAGGACCAATCCAGACGTATTATGTGAGAGGAAGGGGAATGCTGATGCCTATAAAGGTTGATCAAACGGCGGGAACCTCACTCAACCGCCTAGCCGGTAAAGGTATCCCTTTCTCCCCCGCCGACCAACTTCCGGGATGGCAAGAACTGATGGAGGCACTCCTGGATTCGGAAGATGATGAGGAAGAAGAAGAAGACCTCGCAGTGGAAGATCCACCCCCGTACCAGCATCCATTTCACTACACTAGGAAGAACACTTCTTCCCCCATAAACCCTAAGAATAGCCTCCTCATTATCCCACTTACAAACCCTGGACCTGTACCTGCTACCAGAAAAGCCGTCATTGATGCCATAGAGCCGATCCTGAGCAGTCACATTGCTGTCATTGAGGAGACTCATAATAATCATCTCCTCATCACCCCACTCAACAATAAATTCATTCCGGTCATCCTTCAGAAACTCAAAATTGCCGACATCCCATCTCCTATTCTAATTAATCCAGTTATTATGTCATCCCAACCAATATCTTCCAGTAACAGCCACCAGACGCCTACCACTCAGGACATCGAAATTCAAACCGACTCCATCTCTGTCAGCCTACAACTGAATGCCCAAAATCAAGAAATTCAAACCGACCCTTTCACACCTTCCGACCCTGACACCCAGACTCCCCCCACCCCTCCCCCATCACCAAGAGATGACTCTAGTCAAGAACCAGAGCAAACTTCACCTAACTTCACCAGCAGTGCTACTCAGACACGCCGGAGAAGGAGAAGAAGAAGACGACGAACGCCAGTTCAGAAGACTACTTCGAACCCTGAACCAGTCACTCACCAGACCACCCCCCCTCCATCACCCGCCCCTCCCTCGTCGTGCAGTGTTTCAACTGTCTCCAGCTGCACCATACAGCTGGGACCTGCACAAACTCCACCAGGTGCAACCGGTGCGGCGGCCCCCACCGCCACACTGACTGTCAGGCACCTCATGACCAGCCGAGGTGCGCAAATTGTGATGGAAAGCATGCGGCGTCGTTCCCCGGGTGCCCGTACATCAAGAGAGCCATCAAGTCGCACTACAAGGACTCCAGGCACCTGCAACGACCAAGATCTCCACCACCACATCTCAACCACTCCAATTTACCGCCGCGCCACTCACCAGCCAACCCAACCAATCAGGACACCTCTGCAATAATCCAGCTACTTCTTAGTCTTCTTTCCTCTCATCTGTCACCTCAAATTCCCCACCAAGTTCCCCTCATGCCCTCCCGGCAGCTAATAATCCCGTAACCAGCTCACCCTGTTTATCGCCTTGCCACCTTCAACTTGCTTCTCCTTCGTAAACCATACTACATAACATCTTCTCCTGACCTTGCCCACTAGCACTAGTAATAGATTACTAACAGTTCAGCGAAGAGGAGGTTTCAGCTCTGACATGGCGGACTTGTTCCGTCATCGACAGATAGATTTTTCCTCCGCTATGTGTATGTCGTGCTGGTGCTGATGCGAGTCCGCTGCAACCGACGAGTAGGCGCCCATACTACGGACGTTTCGGTTCATTATGTTTATTAATTTTATTAAGTTCTTGAGTAATTTTATTTATATATTCTTATTCATGATTTTATTTATTAATATTCATCAAATGGTTACAAACTCTTTTTCTTGCGAGGTTTAACGTCATTCTAACACATCAAAGGGTTTCGGCGTCGAAGGATGGGAAAGACTGGGTACGTAGCGTCCGTGGTCTTAATTATGGTACAGACTAGTATGAAAATGAGAAACCACGGAAAACCATTTTGGAGCTGCCGACGGTGAGATTCGAAGCCACCATCTTCTGATTGCAAGCTCACACCTAAGCGACCCTAACTTCACGTCCAACTCGCCCAGACTCTGAAACTGTATGAAGTACAGTGGGAAGGGTGAACAACAAAGTCCCCCCTATGGTTGGTGGTGGTACGTATCTGTCGTAAGAGGCGACTAACAGGGGCACCAGGGGTTCTTAATTAGGGAGGTAGGGTTGGCGACCACGAGTCCCGTAGCTGAGTCCTAGCATTGTTTCCAGTAACTTGTCCCAGACTCCTCACATTTGTCTATAATATTTGACGTACCTTCGTCAACTGTTATTCTTTTCAGCCGCGACGGTATAAAGTACGGAGTCCTAGGGAGTCTTTCATTTTCACGCCCTTCTTGGCACTTGTCTTTTTTTGGCCGTTACCTTAATTTCCGAAGTGTCGAATCCCTTCCATTTTCTTTCTGATTAATATTCATACAGGATGCTTGCCCATTTGTACTCCGAATTAAAACAATAGTCATCACCACCACCATCAGCAGAAGCAGCAGCAAAGAAAATTGGTAACATGAATACTATGAACCTTGTCACAACGCGGCTTCCTCCGGGTCATACCTTTGAACTTATGAGTGAAGTAGAAGTGTGGAGCCATTTACAGAGGATTTCAGAGGCCACAGGTAGAATGACCGCAATAATTATAACTGCAGTCGGCTATTATAATAATTCTGAATAATCCGTTCCAACTGAACGCTAATTGCATTTCATATTACATTAATTGGTGCGCCATTTCGTATTCAATAACAACGCAACACAATGCGAACAATGATTTACATGTTTTAACATATAGTGTATTACCGTGCCGTATAATAATATAATTAACACCAAAATGTGGCGGCTTACATTACATTTCTCTATTGGCCTCGTCCACGGTTTGCAGTTATATCCACAAAATGACACATATGATCTCTAGGGAGGGTTACAGAGGCTAGAAAAGTAGCCTCACAGTTATTTCAGAAGCACTTCGATGTATTGTAATGAAATGTTAGTGTCATAACGTATTATTTTGTACTAATTTATATCAAGTGTATCGTGATTTCCTTGGATCAGAGAGGGGAAGAGAGGAAGATCCTTTTGGTGATCATTGTAGATACCTAGGTGTCAATATGAGGAAAGAACTTCATTGGGGTAGTCACATAAATGGAATTTTGAATAAATTTTACAGACCTCTGCACTTGGTTATGAGGGTATTAAGGATATAAAAGAGAGGGCATATAAATCTCTGGTAAGACTCCAAGTGGTACATAGTTCCAGTGTATAGGACCCTCACCAGGTTTGATGATTCAAGAACTGAAAAAAAAAAAAATGCTGCTCGATTTGTTCTGTGTGATTTCCGACAAAAGAGTAACGTTACAGAATGTTAAAAAATATGGGCTGGGAAGACTTGGGAGAAAGGAGACGAGCTGCTCGACTAAGTGGTATGTTCCGAGCTGTCAGTGGAAAGATGGTATGGACGAATAAGTTTGAGTGGTGTTTTTAAAAGTAGGAAGTGTCACAATATGAAGATAAAGTTGGAATTCAAAAGGACAAATTTGGGGGAAATATTCGTTTATACGAAGAGGATTTGGAGATTGATATAATATACCAAAGGAAATGTTCAGTAAATTTCCAATTTGTTTGCAATCGTTAGAGAAAAGGCTAGGAATGCAACAGATAGAGAATCTGCCATCTGGTTCTTCTTTCTTCTTTTCCTGCCGCTTTTTCCCACACCTGTGGGGTCGCGGGTGCGAACTGCGTCGCACATGTGGATTTGGCCCTGTTTTTACGGCCGGATGCCCTTCCTGACGCCAACCCTCTATGGAGGGATGTAAGCACTATTGCGTGTTTCTGTGGTGGTTGGTAGTGTAGTGTGTTGTCTGAATATGATGAGGAGAGTGTTGGGACGGACATATACACCCAGTCCCCGAGCCAGAAGAATTAATCAGAAGCGATTAAAATCCCCGACCCGGCCGGGAATCGAACCCGGGACCCTCTGAACCGAAGGCCAGTACGCTGACCATTCAGCCAACGAGTCGGACAATCTGCCATCTGGTTGACTGCCCTAAATGCAGATCGTTGGTGATTGATTTACTGAGTCATTAATTGATTGCTTGTTTTATTGATTCATTGATTGTTTGATTGATTGATTAACTAATATTAATTCAATAACTCCAAATACTTCTATTTTCTCTATTTCCTTTACATCACACGGACACGGGCAGGTCTTATGGCAACGATGGGGTAGGAAGGGGTTATGAGTGGGAAGGAAGCGGCTGTGGCCTTAATTAAGGTACAGTCCCAGCATTTCCCTGGTTAGAAGGTGGAAAACCACCGAAAACCTTCTTCAGAATTGGCGAACCCACTATCTCCCGAATGTTAATTCACAGCTGCGCAATCATAACCGCCAACAAGGGAAATTTATAGTCTGAGTAATGGCCCAGAAACACACGACATTCCAAGCCCTACTTATCATGCTGGTTTGCGTTACGTATATAATTAATTATGTGACATGTTCCATAATTATACACCAGGACGTGTGAACTCGGTTTGGTTGGAAGAAAAACTGGGATGAGAGCAAAGCTTCCTGCCTGTTACAATATTTCACCGTGTGAATAAAGCAGCCACTGTTCTCTGAAGAAGAGTAAAAAAGGAAGGCCTGGGGAAAATATTTAGTGCGAAGTGTGCGGATTAGCTTTGATTAAAGGAGCCTTTGTTCCCGCTGTGGCCTTGTTCATGGAACAAAAGAAGGTGGCCTGCTCGGATTAAGAGTCTCCAGGTCGCCATGTTTATAAAACCATTACACATACAGCTTCCTTGTCATCGCCAACTGGACAATTAAATTAATGTTAACAAAGCGTTTAACCTGTTCTGAGGGTGTGAAAATGTTTTATTTGCCACTCCTCAACGCTGTTAACAAATAATACCGTCCATATTGAATGTTGTTTAGAGTTCCACAATGTTTGCAGTGCCAAGTGTACCCGGTGGTGGTGATTCTATCACCTGTCACAACTCATCTGCATTTAGAACAGTCGCCCATGTAGCACATTCCCTGTCTGATGTTCGCCTAGTACTTTCTTAAATATCCTCCTGTGGGTGGGGGCGGTAGAATAACACCCACGGTATGCCCTGCCTGTCTTAAGAGGCTTCTGAAAGGGACCCCAGGGGCTCTAAACTTGGGAGCTTGGGTTGACGACTACGGGGCCCTTATTAGCTGAGTCCTAAGATTTGCCTCCACTTAATTGCGCCCTCACTTTCATCCATTCTATTGGACATCCCTTGGCCAGCTCTTGTTCTTTTCCTACCACGACGGTATTAGAGCATTCAAGGCCTAGAGAGTATTACAATTTCATGCCCTTCGTGCCCGGCTCCGTAGCGTAGGGGTTAGTGCTCGGAGGCCTGGGTTCGATTCCCGGTACTGTCCTTAGAATGGAACATGCAGCTCACCTCCATTGGGGAGTGCCTGAAAAGAGCTGCAACACCTCGGGATGAGGACACGAGTTTGTCCGACTCGTTGGCTGAGTGGTTCAGAGGGTCCCAGTTTTGATTCCTGGCCGGATTCAGGATTTTAACCTTCACTGGTTAATTCCAATGGGCCTGGCGCTGCGTGTTTGTTCTGCCCCAATATCCCTGAAACTACACACCAAATATAACATTATTCTCCACCACAATAACACGCAGCTACCTACACACGGCACGTGCCACCCACCCACATCGGAGGGTCTGCCTTCCAAGGGCTGCACTCGGCTATAAATTGCCACACAAAATTATTATACGCTCTTCGTGTCCTTCGTCTTTCTTGGCCGATGCCTTCATTTTTCGAAGTGTCGGATCCCGTCTGATTAGTGTTGCGCCTTCCCTGCGTCCAGGGCAGGTCGTAAAAGAAATCTAGGCCAACATGCTCTCAAGGTTCGATGATTTTTATATTTTTGACGTGTGTTCTGAAAAGGATGAGAACTGCTTGATAAACGAATTACTTGTCAGAAGTATCGATGGACGTCTCCATCCTACGAAATCGTTGGTTATCGCAGAATATGATTTATATTACGCCTTAACTCTAAATCCATCCCAAGTTGATGAATAGTACTTCAAGTGTACCTTGAACATAATCTTTTATTCAAATTATAAAGTTAAGAAAAGAGAATGAAATCAAGAAAAAATATTATCTCACATTAAATTCATTGAGTCTGCTTCGATAGGGTAAATATGAATGTTGATCATTAAATGTTAATTACGCATACTCAAAATTATTAACGTTGGAAATGAACTTATATATGACTTACATATCAGCAATCAAATTAAGAAAGTATAATAAATCAAAATTAAATTATCTTGAAATAAATACAAATCCACTTGGGAAGTTAAGGATAACGTTAAGTTGTTTTGTCTCTGTGGGATTCATAATTCACTCCTCTTCTTCAGATAACTTAGGAGGAGTATTATGCTTAACATTTTTTTGGACTATCAAAATATTTATATGCGCCGGGAAAAAGATAAGTATGCCTTGTTTGCAAAACATGTGCTATAATTCACGCTAACTTCTAACAACATTCATCATTATATCATATACCAAATTAAACTTCGATTCAATTTAACCATTACAAAATTAATTAATTAAATATATTCTCACATGAGTGTCTGTATTTGAACATATCACCTTGTGTCATTTATTTAAATATGCGAGGGATATCTTTCTTGAAGATTCTAGAAATTAACTATCCTCCTGGAATTATTTATAAGAATATAATAATGCCTATCCATGTGACTTGATGTATGCCATGTTCATCATTCAAGAAAAATATAACTTTATGTTAGAGGTACTAGGTTAAAATTATCAAATTACTAAACAACACTTCCTAAATAGTATTCATTTTGATGATCTAATTATGCTATAATACATTATAACTATCATAACACGTCGTTACTATCGTAGGATATGGATTCACTGTCAATGAAATATCATCATGGTATCACGAACATAAATGAACCTGGATTGAGTCAACTATCATCACCCTTTGTCTTCAAAATCAATCATTTTCTTCTTTTATCAATGTAGCAATATGGAAGCTGCTGGGGTATGAGTGGTCCTGAGTAATGACATTCGGAACACGACTAGTGCATCTGAGTGTTATGAAAGGTGTTGCTCATAGGGTCAGTCGTGCTGCAATAGCACTTTCTGACCCAGTGAGGAAAGCAATGGCAAACTACCTCACTCCTCGTCTTGCCTAGTACGCCTCATTTTAGTGCTGCCATTGGTTTTTGCGGTTTCCTTATAACCACATAACCTTTGGTGGTGCTATTTGAGGATCCAACCAGCCTCTGGGCTGATGACCTAAGAGACAGACATCAATGTAGCATCATATATTCTATCTTTCTATCCTTCATTATACTCGTATAACATTAAAGCATCACTTTCATCTCACATATCATGTATCTTCCATTTCTTTCCACTAATTCTCATCTATAACTGATCTTGACGCTTAAAATCATTCCATTCCCAATTATTCATTTCATTGATTCAATGTCTTCGTATCTATTCTGATAATGCCTTCGGTTTATTCTCATATCCACATATGTAGTCCTACTCTGACTTCCTATGAAAATAACTAGCCTTCATAATCCAAAGTATCAATCGTCACTTCACAAATATTCTACCACTTTAGCACTTCACATAGTATAACTTTCCAATATTCTCTGATTTTATTTCAGTGGCATTAATATATTATTCACTTCACACTAGAATTGGTTTTAACATTAGGATGACTACGTATCTCCATGTAAATCGACACAAATATAAAATTATTTCGCGAGAAACTAACATAATTGAATCATTTCGAAGATATTAACGATCATACATCTACGAACAATCAATTAAGATGACTACTTTGGAACTTATAACACACTCATTTACCTTAATTTTATGAAAAACTTATCTTTTTCGTTCGGCTCCGGGATTGGATTATGTCTGCATCGTCATCTGCGGCTCAGGTTCGACGTTCGCGTTCTGCCGCCGGTCATCGAGATGCTCTCAGCGATGTCGACCATCGTTGCCGTCGTCTCAGCTTGGCCTCATCCAGGCAATCTCCCCATAGTCTTCTTAAAACTGCATGACGGCCACCTCTTGCGCAATATGGATATAAAGACACATGTATGAAGTTACATTACGTTGAATGAAAAGCCTTCTAACATAACAATTTCATTGATAATTATTTTAGCTCGAATTTTATATTAATAACGTTCCAGATCTCCAATATGTTACCGTTGTTTCAGCTTTATATGGATCGTATATTACTGTTTTTAAGTTTCAATTAGGTATTTCTACTTTATAAAGAATTCCTTTTCTTCGTATTGAATCAAGGCCTAGTCTTTGCCGTGATGAACTCCAATAATGCCTTTTCAATACTCTTCTTATTTCGGAGATTATATTATTGGTATTATATCTATCTGCTTTTTAGCGTTATAATCTCTATTTTTCTGATAATTTTCCTCAAAGTCTTGATTTCATAAATGCGTGTCTAGCTTCCTCGAAATAAATACGTCCGCTCTCATCTTGCAACAGTGCTGTGTTTAACAATAAAATGCTGAATCTAGTTTTGTCTCAGCCACTGCCATGTTGATCTTTACTATTCCGACCTCGCGCTATATCGTATTTCGTTGATATATATTATCGAGTTTATGCGTTCTGTTTAAATTTCTTATCGACAATTTTGACCATCTTACCTCCACTGAATTATATTCTCAGCACAGTGAAATGGCACAGTGCTATATAGAGGATGGTTGCCTAGTTGGGCTTCCTCTTAGAACAATAATCACCACAGTCACTATGATACCTTTCTTAAATATTTTCTAAGAATTCGGAAATTAATCGACTATTTTTCTTGGTAAATTCTAAATCCCAACTCCTCTTCCTATAAGTGAATATTTGCGGATTTATTCTCTTGAATTCCATAATCTTCATATTGTTATCTATCCTATTTTTAAAACACCACCCAAACGTATTCGCCTACTAACGTCATTCCACGCCATCTGTCCACTGACAACTTGGAAGATACCACTTAGTCGAGCGGCTCGTGTCCTTTCACCAAAATCTTCCCTGTCCAAACTTCCAACATTTGTGTAACGCTTACTCTCTTGTCGTAAATCACCCAGAAATAATCCAACTGCTTTTTTTAGATTTTTCCCAGTTCTCGAATGAATTAATCCTGGTGAGGGTCCTACATACAGGAACCACATTCTAGTCGGGGTCTTACCAGAGACTTACATGCCCTCTCCTTTACATCCTTACTACAACTCCAAAAATACTCTCATAGCCATGCGAAGAGATCTGTACCCTTTATTTACAAACCGATTTATGTGATTATGCCAATGATGATCTTTCCTTATATTTCCTTATATTGACAAATTTCCTATTTGTGAAAATCACTACCTGACTTTTCATCCATTTTATCACCATACCATTTCTTGACGTCTATCTCACAACATTTTCGAGTTGCTCACCTTTCAAACAGAACAAAGATGGCCGAGGCCACCATAGCTCAACTGGTAGAGCAATCGACGCGAAATCGGGAGGTTGTGGGTGCGGATCCAACTGGTGTCCGGCTGGCCATTTTTGTTCTGTACTTAACATCTCTTCAAGACGTACTACATGTACGTAACACGACCTAATACGTTGAAAGTCTGTTTCGATTACAATGCGGTCGTGAATATTCAATATTCATTGACATGCCCCACAACGGGCGACTTAAACGCACTCTACAGTGTGCTAGCAGCAGTGCCAGCCCTGTCCGACTCGTTGGCTGAATGGTCAGCGTACTGGTCTTCGGTTCAGAGTGTCCCGGGTTCGATTCCCGGCCGGGTCGGGGATTTTAACCTTAATTGGTTAATTCCAATGGCACGGGGGCTGGGTGTATGTATTCTCTTCATCATCATTTCATCCTCATCACGACGCGCAGGTCGCTTACGGACGTCAAATAGAAAGACCTGCACCTGGCGAGCCGAACCCGTCCTGGGATATCCCGACACTAAAAGCCATACGACATTTCATTTCAGTGCCAGACCTGTAGCTCAGATCCTTTCAAACAGAACAAAGATGGCCGAGGCCACCATAGCTCAACTGGTAGAGCAACCGACGCGAAATCGGGAGGTTGTGGGTTCGGATCCCACTTGTGTGCGGCTGGCCATTTTTGTTCTGTACTTAACATCTCTTCAACACGTACTACATGTACGTAACACGACCTAATACATTGAAAGTCTGTTTCGATTACAATGCGGTCGTGAAAATTCAATATTCATCTCCAATATTGTTCTTCCTATCGTAAAACCACAACGAACAAAATATTTCATATTTTGTATTTCATACATGCATGATTTTCTTGTTAAAATTCATTTATCTATTACTACCTTAACCATTATAATAACGCCTAACAATATTTACACCCAATCTCTAAACTGTACTTTCTAAGATATATATTTAAAATTTTTGTTCTAGACTTTAACATTGTTATATAGTCTAGGACCGAGGTCGGCAACCTTTTAAGCATGAAAAGCATTTAAAAAATGAGGTTCACTATGGGGGCGCCAAGGGAAATGCCATTTTGAAAGCCTTAAAACTTATTTACTATGATGATCTCACTTAATGATAAACAACTGAAGTCGAAATTAGCATAAATAACAAAACTCACAAATATTTATTTATTTATTTATTTATTTATTTATTTATTTATTTATTTATTTATCTATTTATTTATTTATTTATTTATTTATTTATTTATTTATGCCTAATGATTTTTTCAGTGGTTTTTTCCTTTACGCTAATATGTGAGAAACTTTAGATGGGGCAATTGTTGCATTTTATGATAGCTTGCTTTTTGTGGTAAAAGCTGACTGTTGATATTTCACCTTGGTTTTCAAGTCATTTAATTTAATTTTTCGTATTTTTGAATCCGAAGGAAAACTATCATTAAAAGTTCTGTGAACTGTATTATAGTTCCTCTTGATACACGGCGTTACATTGCAAACACACGCATCTACAAATCATAACTGCTGCTCCAATTCATGATTAGAATAATACGTTCTCTGAGTTCCCTGTCTCTTCGTATTACGCTTTCTGCATTCTACAGACTGCGCTGTCCGTCACAACTAGCTCGTTGGTCACAACACAAAATACTGACAATTGCATGCCGTAAGACAGTCTTGCCAACCCCGTTTCTACCCCATCACTATAGAGCAGAATCACGGCATTCCTGATCGTTTTGATAGACAATAAGGGCAGTCGGAAATTTATTCGTCAACTAGGACGTCTTAACGTATAAAATAAAATTTAAATAATTAATATTTAACAAAGGGAACTATTACAAATTGACAAAGGGCGCTATGGCGGCCACCGTCACCGTGTTGCCGACCGCTGGTCCAGGACAATATGTAGTTTACCCTTATTAATGTGTGTTGTTTTTGTTGTTGTTTGAGTCATGAGTTCCACAGATTGTTGTGATGCAGCAATCCATGCCACCCTATCCTGTGCTAAACTTTTCATTTCTACATAACTACTACATCCTACATCTGCTCTAATCTGCTCGTCATATTCATACCTTGGTCTACTCCTACCGTTCTTACCACCTACACTTCCCTCAGAAACCAACTGCGCAAGTCCTGGGTGTCCTTTTCTTCTCGTCAAATTTAGCCAATTCGATCTCCTCTCACGAATTCTATTCAGTGTCTCTTGTTATTTGTGATTCGATCTGCCTATCTCATCTTCAGCATTCTTCTGTAATTCCCCCTGAGGGTGGCGGCGTTAGAATCACACCTACGGTGTCCCCTGCCAGTCGTAAGAGGCGATTAAAATGAGCCCCAGGGGATCGTAACTTGGGAGTGTGCGTTGACGACCACGGGGCCCTGATCTGACTCCTGGAATTCCTTCTACTTACTTGTGCCAGGCTCGTCACTTTCATCTATCCTTTGCAATCTCTCTTGGTCAACTCTTGCTCTTTTCCGACCCTGATGGTCTTAGGTTTGCGAGGGCTAGGGAGACTTTCGTTTTCACGCCGTTCGTGGCCCTTGTCTTTCTTTGACCGATACAGTAGCTAACGGGCAACGAGAAATCTCGCTTGTATTTCCTTGATTATTGATGAAATTGTGGGTGAGATTATGAATTCCAAACGGTCTAGTCATGGAATATAAATTAACGCTGCATCTTTCTTTCATTAAATATTCATGTATTTAACAAACTAATGCCGGATATGTAGAGCGGTTCACTGGAGCTCCACTCTAGACATCAACATGGCGTGGCGTATTGAGTTGCCGACGGCTAGAGATAATATTGCGAAGTGTCTGATGCCTTCCATTTTCCCTCTCGGGTTAGTGTTGTGTAGAGGATGGCTGCGTAGTTGTACGTCGTCTTAAAACAATAATCACCACCACAAATAACCACCATTAACATGAAACATCATATTCCAAAAGCTTCTACTCTCTTTTTACGGAGCTAGATTTCGTCTGTGTTTCACTTGTACACAATGGCCTCCTTGTGATCCCTATATCAGTGTTCGAAGTGGGCACATTTCTTTTCTCAAGAAAGGCGTTACTCGCTTGTGCTAGTCTGCAGTTTATGTCCTCCTTACTTCTGGCATCGTTAGTCATTTAGCTACCTACGTAAGATTAAGACTCTATTTCCTAATCTCTTAATTAGAGTTGTGATAACCCAAAGAGAACGTGGAGCTCCTGCGTTCACAATTGAGTCTTTAAATCTTAAATACAGTTCATTAGCTCGGTGGATGACTTTCTTTTATCTTCTGCTTTCTCTGTTCTCTCTTGATCCTAGCTGAAGGTGATTGGGTGCAGACCCTGGAATCAAACTCCTTGGCTAACGCGTTCACGGAATGATGAACTTATCACCGCTACGGCTCAAACTGTTCTCCCGATAATTTACATAGCAACCACCATGGACTCCATTCTAACAGAACAAGTCATATGGTGGAGTGTACTCCACTGAATGGGAAGACCTTTGGCGCGACCATTCCTTAGTTTGACAGGTTTCAGACTCACTCCTGTCACTAGTACGCAGTTTTCCTATTGGTCAGTGATTTCAAATTTACCGTGGCTCTCAAAGAACCCAGTCCAAGGATCCAGCACTTTGTACTTCTTCTCACTGCTGTTATGAAATGTCTCGTTCCATAGACCTTTACCTCTTCCAACTTGAAACTCGAAAAGGCGTTTAATCTCCGTTAAGTTGCAGTGAACATGCTCTTTATAGCAGCGGTGGGGATTGTGTAAAGTGTCTGGAGACATTCTTGTAATCGTACCAATAGAATGTTCTATATTTTCCCTAAATAATTTTTAAGACACCTCGTTTCCATGGAATATCGGACCCCGTAGGTGGGAATTTCAGAATGGAACAAGCTAGTGACATTTGCCCGTTAGTCATGAACATTCATTAGTCGCTCATGCTCAGGGAATTGAGACATTCGCAATTGCATATGAAGTAGTAAAAACTTAGCAACATTAACACTAATATAGCAGCTAATGGCAGTTCCTACTACGTCCTTGACACTCTTCACATGGGAGAACTTCTTTCCTCTTCACCACCAGTGCCTTCCGTTCTTTCCCGTGACGTAAGAGTATTAAATACACTGACTGACAGAGCAAATGCAACACCAAGGAGGAGTAGTTCGAAAGGGATGAAAGTTGGGGAAAAAACAGAGTCGGCACGGAAGAATAATTGATGTTTATTTCAAACCGATATGCAGGTTACACAACGCGCACGGCATCGAGTCAGTAGGATGTAGGACCACCGCGAGCGGCGATGCACGCAGAAACACGTCGAGGTACAGAGTCAATAAGAGTGCGGATGGTGTCCTGAGGGATGGTTCTCCATTCTCTGTCAACCATTTGCCACAGTTGGTCGTCCGTACGAGGCTGGGGCAGAGTTTGCAAACGGCGTCCAATGAGATCCCACACGTGTTCGATTGGTGAGAGATCCGGAGAGTACGCTGGCCACGGAAGCATCTGTACACCTCGTAGAGCCTGTTGGGAGATGCGAGGAGTGTGTGGGCGGGCATTATCCTGCTGAAACAGAGCATTGGGCAGCCCCTGAAGGTACGGGAGTGCCACCGGCCGCAGCACATGCTGCACGTAGCGGTGGGCATTTAACGTGCCTTGAATACGCACTAGAGGTGACGTGGAATCATACGCAATAGCGCCCCAAACCATGATGCCGCGTTGTCTAGCGGTAGGGCGCTCCACAGTTACTGCCGGATTTGACCTTTCTCCACGCCGACGCCACACTCGTCTGCGGTGACTATCACCGACAGAACAGAAGCGTGACTGATCGGAGAACACGACGTTCCGCCATTCCCTCATCCAAGTCGCTCTAGCCCGGCACCATGCCAGGCGTGCACGTCTATGCTGTGGAGTCAATGGTAGTCTTCTGAGCGGACGCCGGGAGTGCAGGCCTCCTTCAACCAATCGACGGGAAATTGTTCTGGTCGATATTGGAACAGCGAGGGTGTCTTGCACATGCTGAAGAATGGCGGTTGACGTGGCGTGCGGGGCTGCCACCGCTTGGCGGCGGATGCGCCGATCCTCGCGTGCTGACGTCACTCGGGCTGCGCCTGGACCCCTCGCACGTGCCACATGTCCATGCGCCAACCATCTTCGCCACAGGCGCTGCACCGTGGACACATCCCTATGGGTATCGGCTGCGATTTGACAAAGCGACCAACCTGCCCTTCTCAGCCCGATCACCATACCCCTCGTAAAGTCGTCTGTCTGCTGGAAATGCCTCCGTTGACGGCGGCCTGGCATTCTTAGCTATACACGTGTCCTGTGGCACACGACAACACGTTCTACAATGACTGTCGGCTGAGAAATCACGGTACGAAGTGGGCCATTCGCCAACGCCGTGTCCCATTTATCGTTCGCTACGTGCGCAGCACAGCGGCGCATTGCACATCATGAGCATACCTCAGTAACGTCAGTCTACCCTGCAATTGGCATAAAGTTCTGACCACTCCTTCTTGGTGTTGCATTTGTTCTGTCCGTCAGTGTATAAAACACTACTAACTTATGAATGAATGGGCGGCATAAATGTAAACGAGATATAAAGTTAGCTAGTTTTCCATAAAGGCTTATGGGAGGAGTTCGTAATAAAAAAGAACACAGCTGCTGAAGACTCATCACTGCTCTGACGTAACGTCACATTGAGCTAGTTTCTTCATATGACTAAATATGAACATTTTTCTCGTGTGAGTGGGCGCAGTAGAAAGCATCCACGGTATTCCCTGCCTGTCGTAAGTGGTGACAGGGGGACCTTGGCAGTCCTCCTCTTTCTTTGTTGCTCCCTCATTACTCCAAAGGCATGTATTCCTCATTTATTTTTAATGCTGAAAACAGACAAAGTAAGGGTCGCCGTTATACGAAGAACGTTAAATTAACCAATTTCCGCAACTGTGCAGAAGTTGAAGGGCTAAGGGGCCGGAGAGGTTTCAAATTGCCGTCTTGGGCAGCTCTATAAAACTGAAAAGCAGATTTCGAAAATTATTTCCGGCGTAAATGCAGTTCCGGAAAAACAGCCTAAATCGCTTGTTTCTTTACTCGTTTTTTATTTAAATCCCAGCCAAATTAACTTCTTTACATAATTCTTTCTGTAATGTGTTCCTTGGTTCAGCACCTTGAGGCATTTTTTGAATTTTTGAAACATGTTCACACCGAATGTAGTTAAAAGGGATTAAGTGAAACAATGCATTCACTCACATAAGCACTCGTAGTGGTGCTTAAGTGAATCAGTCCATTGACTCACATAAGCGCTCGTAGTGGTGCTTAAGTGAAACGATGCATTGACTCATATTAGCGCTCGTAGCGGTGCTGAAGTGAAACAATGCATTGACTCACATTAGCGCTCGTAGTGGTGCTGAAGTGAAACAATGCATTCACTCACATTAGCGCTCGTAGTGGTGCTGAAGAGAAACAATGCATTGACTCACATTAGCGCTCGTAGTGGTACTTAAGTGAAACAATGCATTGACTCACGTTAGGGCTTGTAGTGGCAGAAAAAGGGAAACTAGTAATCGAATCGACTGGATAACGATGATTAAGGGAAGGATTTTAATTTGTACGAACAAATAAAGAATATAATTTATTATATTTTAATTTACCTAAAATTCGTAGCTCATATCCCTAGGATATTGCGTGTTTGGCGCTAGAACAGTCGATGTTTTCTTTGATTAGTGTTTGGTAGCCCACTTGTAAATGTTCTTGCAACAAAAATCATCACTCTCACGTACACAGCGGAGCTCTTGATCATCTATTACGTTACATACCACGTTATTTATTATGCGTGTGGTCGATGTGTGTCTAATGTTCCAATAAAAGTAAGAATTTGTTGGGATGGCGCATTGCGGGTGACCGCCTCGTCACTGTAATTGAGGCGTCAGATTCTTGGCAGACGCTGAAGTGGCCATATTGCTGCGTCCTGTCAAAGTGGAGATGCTCGGAATTTCAATGTACGCGTGATAAATGTCTCAGTAAGACATAAGGATTCCAAGACAAGTTTCCGTGACACGCCTAGAGAATTTCAGCTATTGCAGTAAATGCTAAAGTAGTGCGACGTGGGGCGTACAGCATTAAAAGTACATTAGACACACATTGGTATGCGAATTATATTAACGGACATCAGTACATTGTGCAATCTCTCCTTTTATGTTGAGACTGTGTCTGAGAGATCTAAAACATGTAAAAAAATGTTTACGCTCAGTCAGTTGACGGCCGCTGTTTATATAATTTATCACTTAATTATTAAATAATAACACGTTATTTCAAGAACGAATCATGGTATATTAAGAAACACTAATGGACAAAATTTAATGCACTTGGATTTAGTCTGTTTAGATCAACTTATTATCAGGTTTCATTTCGAGTTCCATGGTTCCGTATATATAAATTTTTAATCACACAATTGTATCCTTCAAAAATGCCGTATGTTAGATTTAAGTTATTATAAAATTTTATCAACTTTGTGTTATCAGTAATTCAATTTGTGTTTAATGTTTTAACTGCACTGTACTCTTTAATGCACTGTCGCAATACGAGCTCAAGAAAACTTTGAAACAATAATATAAATAAATAAATAAATAAATAAATAAATAAATAAATAAATAAATAAATAAATAAATAAATAACATGTATAACATACAATAGAAATTTAAAAATCTTGGACGAAGAGAAGGAATACATTATCCAGAGCCCAAGAAGTAACGAGAAATACATACAATAAGGAATGTTTGTCAATAAATGCAAATTTGAAAGCATTATAAGAATGCAGTCCAACCTGAAATGACTTATGGAATGAAACATTATTTAAACTAAAGCAGAAGAATACAGACAAATTTTTAAAAATAGAAAGGAGGATAATAAGGAGATGCATTAATAAGAAGTACCAAAAAGAAGGGACCGAGCTCGATAGCTGCAGTCGCTTAAGTGCGGACAGTATCCAGTATTCGGGAGATAGTAGGTTCGAACCCCACTGTCGGCAGCCCTGAAAATGGTTTTCCGTGGTTTCCGATTTTCACACCAGGCAAATGCTGGGGCTGTACCTTAATTAAGGCCACGGCCGCTTCCTTCCCACTCCGAGCCCTTTCCTGTCCCATCGTCGCCATAAGACCTATCTGTGTCGGCACGACATAAAGCAACTAGCAAAAAAAAAAAAAAAAAGAATGGCGTAATCATCCCAAATGTAGCAATATATCATGATATGGAAATTATAATGGATTTCATGCAAAACAAGAGAATATCTTTACCGGGCAAGTTGGCCGTGCACGTAGAGGCGCGGGGCAGTGAGCTTGCATCCGGGAGATAGTAGGTTCGAATCCCACTATCGGCAGCCATGAGATGGTTTTCCGTGGTTTCCCATTTTCACACCAGGCAAATGCTGGGGCTGCACCTTAATTAAGGTCACGGCTGCTTCCTTCCAACTCCTAGACCTTTCCTATCCCATCGTCGCCATAAGACCTAGCTGTGTCGGTGCGACATAAAGCCAATAGCAAAAAAAAGAGAATATCATTCTTTGGTCATCTGTTGAGAACACCTCAAGACTGGTTAATACGCAGAATTGTGGAGAAGCTTACGAAATAAAAACAACAACCTGTCTGGATGAAAGAAATAAAAGAAGATATGAAAGAATTAGACATAATACTCGAGGATTTAAAGAATAAATCGAACAACGTAAATAAATTGAAGAAGAGTAAAATGAGATTCCAACCAAAAATTGATAAAAGAGAAACAAATTAAACGGTATTTTCAGAAGAAGAAGGACAACGAAGTTCAGATGCAATGAAGAAATACTGGAAGAACAGGAAGGAAAAACCACAAAATTTCCTAGAAAACGGGACAGAAATTGACTACAGGGGTGTAAAAGTGCAGTAAATATTTCTTTTTCAGGTAGTTTACAAGTGCATTTCTTGAAAATTATTTTCGGCAGGGTGAAGAACCTGCCAGGTGCAAATTAACCAAGTCGAAACTCAAAGAGGTAGCTTAAGATATAACATATTTACTGTTGCCATATGGCCCGTACTTATAGACATGATACTGTACAGGTCTTTGGGCTTACGCCGTGTCAAGAAAATAATGTGAAATTCTTCACGTTTCGCAGAGAACTGTGCTCTGCGTCATCAGAAGAAAATCTCGACTGTCCACGGGAAACATGCCTTTTTGAAATGTAGACGTTATAATTGAAGTGGAAATGGTACGTTTATTCGTCACCAGATGGCTCCCCGTACGTGGCACAGCGCTAGCGTTCGAAGCGGAAGTTAACCGAACCATCAGAATCGGTCTAGAGGGTCACATAAAATGTGTTGGTAACTTATGACATTGACACAAGCCTGCAATGAAACATCTGGCGATGAGGAACGTACGTTGTGTCAATATCATATGTTACGTACACATGTTATGTGACCCTCTTAGACTGATGCTGATGGTTCGGTTAACTTCCGCTTCGAGGGCTAGCGCTGTGCCACGTACGGGGAGCCATCTGGTGACGAATGAACGTACCATTTCCACTTCTGTTTTTTTAAATTAATTTATTGGCTTTAGGTGCCAGACCAAACAGGCAGCTAGATATACATTAGATAACAAAGCATATACATTAAATATATACTTAGAATACATATACACCTATGAATCTTCCATAGTATTATAATGGTATTACGTTCCGAGCCCGTACAGAATGCGCGCACACACATACGAAGAGAGAAAAAAAAAGAACAAATTGGGACACTGCAACTGTATTATGTTTACGTAGTTTTTCTGAAGTAGTATCACATGAAACTTTATAATCTTAAATCGGTGTCTTTTAAGAATAAGGCGATTGCATTTTACGCTTCTGGTTGTTGGGATGATAAAATGCACTGGATGTTGAGTGCTAGTTGGAAGTTCAATGAAAGTAAAGTTGTTATAAATTTTTCCTGCTGTACATTATAAAGATGGCACGAGAAGAAGATGTGGTTGAGGTCAGCGATTGCTTGGCGGTCACAGGAACAGTAGGGCGAGTTTAGGACTCCTATCCGATAGAGATGATTTGCAAAACTGCCGTGGTTGAACCTCATGCGAATAAGAGAAGTGATGTATCGGCGACAAGCATTCCATTTGGAGAACCAAGGTGAGTGAGGAGGGTATGGTTGGACTGCAGCGTATTGTTTTCCCCGTTGCCCTTTTGTAATATACCATTCTTCTTCAATTTGCGTCCAGGAACGCTGCTTGATACGTGGCACGTAGTCTCGAATAGACACTGGTGAATCTAGCCGTTCGCCCAAATGCGTTGCTGCTCTAGCGAGCCGGTCAACATACTCGTTGTGTTTGATACCTTTATGACTAGGTATCCAAAGAAAGTGTACAGCAATATTGAGGCGAGTAAGTTGTCGAATTCTCTGAATGATCTGAATTTGATGAACCGTTAGTTTGTATGTAGCAGGTGACTGTAAAGTCTTCAAGACACTGAGAGAGTCAGTAATTATAAGAACTGCAGAAGGTTTAACTCTTAAACTGTATGCTAGAGCTTCGGAAATAGCGACAGCTTCTGCTGTAAAAGTAGACCAGTCATTTAGTGAAGTGAATAAACGAGATTCTTCAGTTGCGGGACAGTAAAAAGCGCATCCCACTGCAGGTGGTGAGGGTATTTTTGAGCCATCAGTGAAGATTTGAAGAGCATTGGGCCACTGTCTTTGAGTATATTCTACAAAGTAAGACTGAACTGTGGTTAGAGGAAGTAAGTCTGTTGTAGAAAGATGTATTGGAACAGAAAACAATAAGTAGGAGTACGGAATCTCAAAAACAAGGCAAGACTTGTGGGGTGTTGACGATGGAAGTATGGGGCGTAGAAACTGAAGACTGTTCAGAAGGCATATATTTTTCATCCATTTTCGGTGTCCGTGTTCTCTCATAACTGTTTCTAAATCATCCAGACTGCTGCAGATTGGTGGTTCATTGTTGTACATCCTGGATAATACAAATTTGTCTGCTAAATATTGTCGACGTACAGCAAGAGGAGGTTCGACGCACTCTAGTAACAACGCATTTGTTGGGGTCGAAGCCATTGCTCCAATGCAGGTTCAACTCCACTTCTGTTATAACGTCTAAATTTCAAAACACGTTGTTTAAGAAGTCTTTCTCGTGGAGAGTCGAGATTTCCTTCTGATTACGCAGAGCACAGTTCTCTGCGAAACGTAAAGAATTTCACCTTATTTTCTCGGCACGGTCTAAGGCCAAAAGCCAATACAGTATCATATCTATAACATATTTAGTTATTGGTTAACGGGATTGTACTAAAAGACAAAATAAAGAAACTTCAAAATTAGTTAAACTTAAAGCCACATTACATTAACCATTCTTAAAATTTGCAGTAGCGCTCATAAGTGTTTACAACAACGTTTGTGGCAATAGTTAGCATCGATCTGCCCCTTGCGCAATATATAACATAAAATATGAACAAAAATAGATTCATAAAAACAGTCAAAACTATCGTCGTCGTCGAAGACACAAAATCTCCACTCCATTATATTCCCTAAGACTGATCACGCCTCCCAGCCACATTGAGTCCATCAGAACAATTTTTGTTGTGTTAGTTTTCCTATACAGTTCCGTAAATGCAAATTTGATTTACATCGCACCAACACAGATAGGTCTTATGGCGAGTAGGGGATAGGAAAGGCTTAGGAGAAAGCGACTGTGGCCTTAATTAAGGTACAGCCTGGTGTGAACATTGGAAACCACGGAAAACCGTCTTCAGGGCTGTCGACATTGGGGTTCGAACTCATTATCTCCCGGACGCTACCCTAACCATACGACAACTTGCTCGTTAAAAGCGATTGTCTGAACCAAAGTGTTGGAAGGCGGAAACAAAGTCTTCATATTCCAGAATTTTCTCCTGTTCAAAGTGGGAAACCTGATTTAATAGCTGCTGTACAAATCGATGCAACTTAGATCAAACGTCCGAAACATTAGCTTGGAGAAAACACACTCCCTGTATGTAACACTTACCTCCTGCTCTCCCCTTATAATTCTGCTTCCGAGAAATGGAAACTTGAGCTGCCCGAATACTAATTTTTTGCAATCAATCACTACTGATCAGCATTTATGGCAGTCGCCCAAGTGGCAGATTTGCTCTCTGTTGCTTTCCTAGCCTTTTCTTAAATGATTGCAAATAAATTGGAAACGTATTGAACAACTCCATTCGTAAGTTATTCCAGTCCCTAACTCCCATTGCTATAAAATAATATTTGCCCCAATTTTTACACAGGGTCTACTGTCTCACCTCGTCCATTGGTTTCAATAACGTTCCTTTTTGTTTCTCTACCACTGACCACGCATTATGAACACATTTTTGATTTAGTAATTTCTCATGGTGAATAGTTATATGTTATTGCAGCAGTTGTTTACAAATACCTAAGTCCTTCCTTTTTTGTTCTAGGTAAGATGGAATTGATCAGTTCTCTCTGGACGTTAAAATGCTGTACCGCACCTTAAAGGTAAGGAACTTCAAAAAGTGAGGAGTCTAGAATCTGAAGCCAGCGGCATTAAAACTGTCTCTGAAGGGAATGTCTGATGGCGTTTTCTCCTATGACGTCCAGTTAATACAGCTCGTACGATTGTCCCACAGCAGTGAGTGTAGAATGTAACGACTTACGCAAAACGTACCCTCATTAGCAAGGAGACGTGATCTAATTTGCGTGATCAATGTTCATTGCAATACAGAACGTAAATTACCATGACCTTCCTTATCAGCTTGACATCTTGATAAGAATAGGTTACGTCGTTGTTACAGCAAAACATCATACCTCCCAAAACTCTTCCTATCCTTGATTTTACTTAAGACTTATCACCCCTGTCGGCTACGTACGGATATGTAGTCCATCAGAACTATTTTCGTATGTTCACTTTCCTCTGGTTATCTGTAAAGGAAATAGAAACTTATCATACCGCTCTGTAGGAATTTATGTTTGGATGACGTATTTACGTATTCCTACAGTGTACTGTACTTAAGGTCAATTTTCTTTTCACATTAGCACAGAAAATGAACCCAACGAATATTATACAGATGGACTGCATATCCATATGTGGCTGGGAGGCGTGACCCGTCTTGTGGAGAATACCATTGTGGCATACGACGTCTTGCTGTAAATATGCTGACATAATTTCGGACACTTGAACAAGTTGTGTTGTATTTTACCACTTGCGGAAAATCATTTCTGTAAGACAATTGCTCCTAGATATATCGTAACGTTATGTCAACATTATTAATATTATTAGTGAAAAGATTATTTACTGAATTAAATTCTTTTCAGGAAATGAATACAATTATCAACGTAATTATTATTATTATTATTATTATTATTATTATTATTATTATTATTATTATTATTATTATTATTATTATTATTATTATTACCTACTATCAATCCTATAGAGTTCAGGGATTGTATAGTGTAAAAGGGCACAATATTCACTTATTTACACTGTTAACATTCGATAATACACCCATTTTCACTCCCGCTCCTGTACATGCAGAGATTTACCACACCTTTCTTACGTTTTTCGTAAAATGGGTGGAGGCAAGACTTTTATTTCGGGCGGTAGTCCATTCCGGCGTCGGGAGGAGTCGTCAAAGTAACCGGACTGGTAGGACGAGGTACGGGCAAATGGCGGGACAACTTTAACGCATCTGAGGGCAGAGCGAAAGGGCAGGCGAAGGCGATGAAAAGGGTGAAGGTTAAAGGTAACAGCGAGATATTTTCGAAGGAAGACTATGTCTGTTCTTTTGACAATAGTTTTTATTGAAGGGAGGTTGTCCGTTTGAAAATTAAAGCGGTAAAATATTTTCTCCGTACGACGCTGTATTCTCTGAAGCTTATTGAAGTTTGTGACTATGGTGGCACTCAAGGTAGGAAACCCATAGGTTAATATGAGTTTCACCATCCTGGGATAGGCTGTTCGTACTACCCTTGATTTCAAGCTTTTTAGATTCCTACTAAGGAATCCCATAGTTTTCACTACTTTTCGCCTAAAAAGAGTTTAACATTTGAGGAGCATTCTGGGATTAAGCATATCGTATGTTGACACAGATCTTGATTCCCATAGGGAATCTGAAATATTTGTCCTGAATGAGTAAATTTATAATACCAATGTAAATGGTCCGTTATTGGACATTATACATTTTCCAGCTAACTCATTCCTGGTTACCAGCGTTTCGCCCCCGCGTGCTAGGTTGGGCTCATCAGTTGGTACCTAGCACACCTACCAAGACGCTAGCTAGCGTATAGCGCGGAAATAACTTGGAGATTAATTATCAAGGATTACATTTCTACTCATTAGACTTTTAGCAATGGTAAAAATGGGATACTCTGCATACCAACACAATCACCGATGCCTGACGGCTTGCGAAAGCAACCATTAAGAAGAAAACTGAATATCACCGCAACGTCAAAGTCAGTACATTTTGTAGAAAAAGATGAATATTATACCACGTTCTGAGATTGCTCACTTAATGTCACACAACGTACGTCTCTCTCCCTTGTTGGGTAATTCAAGAAATTTCTCACCCCACTACTCCGTGTTAGTAAATAAGGATTACAAACATCCTAAGGGAGGAGTTATCAAATGTAATTTACTCCCCATATAGCTGCAAAGCCAATGAAGTCTTTCACGGCAATTTAATCAGTGGTGCTGCTGAGATTCTTGAGGTGTCTCATTATGGAATAGTGAAATGCAATGAGTAATTTGCTCTCGCTCCTTTCGATTATACGAGTTTCGAAAAGCAAAACTATCACCTTACAGATCTTGAAGGTTCATTGAACAACGGCTTCCGCTATCCATAACCTCGGCACTCAGTAGAGTAATGGTGGTAGCAGTGAGTATTGTTTTAGGAAGAAGTACAACTGGGCAACCGTCCTCTATTAACAGTAATGAGAGAGAAAAGTTGGAAGAGATCCGACAATTTGAAAAATGAAGGTATCGATCAAAGAAAGACAAGGGCCACAAACGGCATGAAAATGAAAAACCCCTTATGCCTCGAATGCTCTAATAACGTTGAGGTCGGAAAAGAACAAGAGTTGACCAAAGGAGGTCGGATACGATTGATGAAAATAAGGAACCAGTCAAAAGTATGTGGAAGCAATGCCTTGAATCAGCGGAAGGCCCCGTGGTCGCCAACCCAAGCTTCCAAATTGAGAGCCCCTGGGGCCCCTTTTAGTCACTTCTTACGACAGGCAGGGGATACCGTGGGTGTAATTCTACCGCCCCGCCTACAGGGGGCCATGAAGGAGAGATCATGTGATTCCCGCAACGGGAAAAGTGGTGTCTGTGTTGTTCAGTAGGTGAACTCCAAGTTCACGGAAATATACCAGGTTTTTTCAATGGAATCGTGTAAGGTAACATCTTCGTCAGACGACGTAAGAGGTGCAAGACTTCGCCACCGAAGTTTTGGGTGAATTCTTCATAGTGATCACATTGGTGTGAAGTTTTAGAGTGCTTGGGTTGACGGTAAGAGCTGTACTAAGTCCAGCATTAAGTTCTGCGCGAGCGGAAACTTATGGAGAGGAAGTTGCTGGTCATGTGACCTCACATGCGTAAAGTAACAGTTACTAGCCTAAATCTTCATAACACTTACGTTTTCGAGGTAACGAACCATCGTAACTGGTCTTTGTTGTTATTATTTCGTTATTTTCATGGCCGATAGCAGCATTTTGCACGAAATAAGAAGACCACAGTAATAACTCACGTTATAGTCCGCGGGAACTGCCCATTATCCGTATTGACCGATATTCTTAAAGTTTGTTTACGTCGTGGTTGGCGGCCAAGATGCGAGCATTTATCTCTGTTTTTTTATGGTACTGATTATATAGTGAAATTTAGCGGTACCATACTGGTTTTCTTAGGTAATTAGGTGCATATTGTAAGCGAAGTGTTTTGATATAGCCTAGTCATTTAGGTTATTATCGTGTGTGCGGCGTGGGGAAGAGAGTCCATTTAGCTGAAGATATCACTGAATATCTTGACAGTTATTAAAGTGATAATGTTTCTTTATCCGAATAAGAAAGTGTAGATGACGATGATAATAATCCAGCTCGTCCAGTAATAAATTTGTATTTTATACAAAATGGCCGACCTTTTTCAGTGGTAAATGACTTTACATAGTTTTAATCTATCTTTGGACCTAATGCAGATAAAATCTTGATATGTACCGTGATAGTAAACAATTATATGACCTTTCTACTAACATCAATCACAAATTTGCAAATTGAACGCCATTTCTCAGAATTACGGCAAAACTTTCAAAATCTGAAACTTGTAACTTTGTGTCCGCATTTGTTATTTTTTTTAATTGGACCTTTCTGGTTTAGGGACATGACCTACATGCAGTGATAGTAAGTGATATATACTATATAATTTTACAAACTTTCGTGTTGATATCTTTACTGGTGTCCCTTCCATGTCATTTTAAAAGAGGTCTTTGCGTACTGGGGTAAATATGGCTGGCAGTTTTCATATCTCTATCAGCTGAGAGTTTGAAAGCGAAAGGGTTAAGATGGTAAAGATGTACCTGAAAGGACGTCAGTTCGATTCCTCGTGAGGTAGTCAGAATTTACGAGCGATACTCCCACTTTCCTCTCTTTATGCTATTTGTTTTACGAGTTCAATACTGAATTGCCTGTATACTACCGTGAAATTCTTATATAATAAAATAGACATAGATATTGAAAAACTAATATTTTACTAGTTCTTGGTTATTAACAACAAAAATTTCGCATAGTGGTTGCTAACTTGTTGTTGCATAACTAAATGTTCCGTGACCCTCAGCGTCATCAACTTAAGCGCCACAGTTTGGCGCTTAGCCGCTAAATGCGGATCTTCGGTCCGAAACTGCAAATGCGACTAAGTTAAATTTGAGGACAACAAGCAAAACATTGCACTGAATGAGTTTTCTTCTGAATAATCGGATTACGCGGTCAACGTTGCGCAACTTTATCATTTAAAAAAATGGCCAAAATATCTCTTCTATGATGGTTTTCAACATGAAAACCTTCGGACGGGTTTTTCTCAAAACTGCGATTTCACGCATAGCCGCTTGACACCGTCCACTTGTCCTGTTGCACGTCTACGCTTTTGGTTCCCCACATTTCATGCATCAAATTCTCTCCACTAGTCATGTTTCGGAGGATCTAGCACAACTGGTTAAGGAGTAATAATAATAATGATCTGCCGCGTGCAGGCTTTTTAACGTGAAAACGTTTAGGCTGCCCTCGCGTCAGTTTTCACTTTCAGTTTTAAACAATCAGATCGAAGAGAAATCCAGATATTTCTTGGGCGTCTACAGCTGACATTTAAGCCATCCGACAGCGTGGTTCGAGTTCAGTTTCCATTATCAAAATGTTCATTGGCAGGTTAGGAGAGGTGCTTGCAAGCCAAATACCTGGATGTAATTCCAAACCTCTTCACAGCGTTCAATTTAACACTGTTGATGATGATCCGTCCGTCGGATGGAGACGTTAAGCCTTGGTGCTATTCGACAAAAGTAGGCTAGCTGCTGAAACAGGATTTCATCCTCTCCCTACCTCATCATAATTATCATCATCTCACATCCAGATGCAGATCGTCGATGGGCGTCAAACAGGTAGACCTGCAGCTGTCCTCTCCGGAAGCTGCAGTCCATCAATCAATCAATGTCTCTGCATATCATTTGCATAGCGACATCGTGCTACGAGACTTGTTAAGTGGACTTCCTCCTGCCCTTTCATTAGACTGATTTACGAGCGGCAGATATCTGACATGATGTTTACTGTTTCCGGTGCAGACTTTAATGCTGATTTCGAATCTCAATACCGTTTTTCTCTATCACGTCAGATTTTAAACTGTTGACAAAGTTTTAGTTTTGATAGAACAGTGTTTATACAGAATTGTTTTTCGCAGTTTCTCGTTATTTTCAATGCAAAGCCGAATATTTTCATTTCCTTCTTCCTTATTGTGAGTCACAGTGAACAGAGGATGCATAAATACACCAGATCTGTTTTGCTTCGTGTGAGGCTGTATAACAAACACATGCAATATGTGACATGTTCATTAGTACTCCATGTGATAATGACTGCTCTAGCGAAACTTCTGTCTATGAGTTGGTCTCCTTGATACATTGATGTATATCTCAAGATCTTCGAGTCATAGAGACAAATTGTTTGCATATTTTTAATCAACAAGTTTCAGTTGTCTTATAACGGGTGTTCGGTACCAAAATATCCACCGGAAGTAATGTTTTGTTGATCAGTGTTATCTGACAACACCCCGAGAGTCTACCACTGAACCACGGATGAATTAAGGCCTCTGGCGCAAAAATGGCGGATTCCGTTACCTTTGACTGCTATTGCTGATCGTTGCAGATTTCGACATTTCTTGGGTTACACGAAAAAATAGGTAATACATTTCAAATTCTGTTTTTAAACGAGCCTACCCGGTACCGGTCAATAGTCCCTTAAGAAAACCGCTGATCCGCCTCTGCCACCCCCAGAGGCCCGAGTTGGATTCCAGGCTCAGCCACGAAATTTGAAAAGTGGTACGGGAGGTGGAACGGAGTCAACTCAGCCTCTTGATGTCAGCTGAGTAGAGGGTCGGTAGTTCGATTCCCACCTCAGCCATCCTCGAATTGGTTTGCCACTTCTCCGCCAGCGGCGCTTCTTTCCCTCTTCCGTGTGTGTCCCTTCAAATCTTGCCATCTCCGAAAAGGCCCCTGTTCAGCATAGCATGTGAGGTAGCCTGGGCGACGCACTGGTCCTCCTCCGCAGTTTTATACTCCAGCCCTAAGTCTCACCCTCCAGGACAGTGCCCTTGAGGTGGTAAAGGTTGAACCCCCAGCGGAGATCGAGGGAAGAACAACCCTGAACGGTAAACAGGTCAAACATAATTCGCTGCTGTACAGAACTAAATCAGGGCTGAGAGATGTTAATATGAGAGATTCTCGCCGCCATGCAAGTTATGAAATGCATGGGCCATAGTTTATCGCTGCTACAGAATACATTTTCTACAGCCTATTTGCGTCAGACTCTTTTAAATCGCCCGAGAAATGCAATAAACATTTCAACGAATTGTGTTCCGCTGCCTCAGATATATTAAACTGCCTTCTTGGCTCGCAGAACAATGTTTATAAAGATTTCTCGTTCGCGAATGTTAAGTTGATACTCCTGGCCGGTGATTTATTTCCCTTCAGAAGGCGCTCTTCCTCTCTTGATGAATTTATTCATTCTCTCCGCCTCGCTTGGATTATTCTCGATGTACTGCTAGCAGTGTGATTGGGAGAGGTTTGATTCTAACGGTCACCGAGCTTGCGTTTTACATCCCGCAGAATAAACCATTTATCTGTGTCAAGCTCAGAGAAGCAGATGGACTTCTTTTTCTTTAAGAACCACGAATTCCTATCCAAATCCACTCCCTCTCTCCACCCTGACATGAAGACGAGGCTATTCAACAAACTGCACGCTAAGCTGAGAATAAAAGCCTCGAGTCCAAGCACGTTATTTAGGGGAGCTACTTATGTTACGGCAACCAACTCCACGATGCCACGCTCAAAGTATTTCACGTAAGATGTTTCATTTAAGATTTAGGTAGTTATTTCTACAACGGGAAAGTTTGAAATAGGTCACACACTAACTTATGATGCTGTGATACATATGTTAAAAAAATATGTTTTATTTATGTTGGCAAAGTACCTCCTTTCTTACACTTACCCAGTTTTGTCCTAGAAAACTCCTAATAATAACTACTGATGGCAATAATATAAACTAATATTAATTATAATAAGAGTAATAGTTTTTTAAACATATATTTTGTATCACAGCATCATAAGCTAGTCTACGACCTCTTTCAGACTTTCTCGTTGTAGAAATATCTATCATTCAAAGTCCACTTAACGGGTGAACAACTGGCAATGGTGAATAATCTGGGCTCAATTATTACCACCGATAGGATGACGTGACGATATCGCACCAACGCTGGATGGACTGAGAACATGACCTGTTGTCTTATGTGACAGACGGATGACTAGATAGCTAAAAGGAAAGATATACGAGATTGTTCTTAGGCCTCCCTTACTTACGGCTCCGAGTGCTGGACAAAAGAAAAGAAGCATGATCAGTGACATTTGCTCTTAATATCGATTCTCAGATGGAAGTGTGGTACATTGATATTGCTAAGATTTTTGGTACCGTATAGCACGCAATTCTTTCCTATAAACTCTCAGAACGCTTTAATATCCACGGTCGCTTCCTAACACTCCTCACTACCAGAACTCAGCGTGTGGTTCAGTTCGACTCGTGTTATGCCACTCTGGCTTCACATAGGGCAGTGTCTTTCCTCCCCTTCTTTTTGTCCTAATCCTCGTTTGCTTTCGTAATTCTACTATTTGAAGATGACTGTAAAATATTCAAACAAATCGATTATTTATGGGATGTAAACTCCTTACAGAATGCGTTTAACTCTCTCTCCGAATGGCCATATACATGGCGTCTTAAGCCTAATCCTTTCAAATGTTCCTGTATTTTGATCACCCTTCGTAAATCACATATTATTGTGACTTCCCCTCTCGGAGAACAATCATCGAACGAGAAATGCAACCAAGCAAGCTAAGGGCGCCAATCTTTAAGTTGATGACTTAAAGATAAAAATTTATAATCAAGCTTGGACGGACTCTTATCACAGGGGTGGGGTGATAGTGCACTAATCATTAAGCAGGAGAATTAGAAATCAAAAGGCTAATTAAGGCAGATTGATTAAAGTGAACTAGAAAAATACTATTTATTATATTGAATATAAATGACGACGGTTTAACGAGAACTGAATTTAAAATAGAAAATGAATTTAACAAAAAATTGAATGACTCTACTTCGCGAAAACTTGCAATATCTTTAACTCGTTTGCTCACCATGTAGTCTTGTTCTGCTGGTCCTTGGAAAGCTTCCATCCTTGTAGCGGGAACATCATCGGTCGTCTTTGAGATCTCTTCATCTGCAGCTAAGTACCATTCCTGCCTTGCAAATTGCACCCACCACTAATTGGAAGATGACTTCAAAACTAACACTCCCTATTATGCTTTATCCCATATATTGGAGATAAGCCCTAAGTCATAGTTAGAAGAACCACCTTGGGTTATATGGAGAGGATACTCAATTAAGAATCCTTCCAACTTTACTGAAAATGTGCTCTGAAGTTTCATTTCTATCTAGATGAATACTACCTATTGACTTAGACTGGTTCAAACCGGTCTTGTAGCCGAGCTGTACGTACTTCCTGATGAGAGTGGCTAGACACCCCTCATCCAGAATTTCTAAGTATTGAGACGAAGAATCAAGTATAAGAACTCGTAGAAGATTGTAGAAACTCAATAAGAATCACGTAGAAGTCTCGTAGAAGATCCGTAGAAGATCCTTAGAAGATTGTAGAGTAATATCGATCAGAATGACGCCAAGAGCTCCAACACGCCCTTTTATAACCTTCTCTGGCGCTAATTACAGGTCGCTACACGTGGTCCAATCAGATGACACGTCTCTCCCCACTCCAGATATTAGAGTTGACGGGTCTTAACCCTGATATCAACTGTTCTTCTATTAGTCCTTTCACTCAGTATCCATGGCAACATGACGCTCCTTTGAAAATATAGGCGGTGATCAGTTTGAATAATTCTGGTCGAAATACGGTAGCTTACGTTAGAACGCTTGAACACGTGCTCGCTTTTCCCAGAACTTGGTGTCTAAATTTGTCCTTCCTTCTTCCTCGGTGATGTGGCAAGATAGAGGAAATCTACTGCAAGTTAATTTTAAACTAATGTCGCAAGAATCTAAGTGAATATTAGGATACTCAGCCCTCGTTTACAAGTCGTAGTTACAAAGTAATGAAATGATAGTGAGCAAATGATTAAACATGAATTATAATACAATTACATACCAAAATAAATATCATGACGTTAAATTCCTGAATTAATTACACATAATAAAATTAACATAATTACACTGTAACGTCTGGAACGTTACATACGCCCCCATGAGTTCTTAACAAATATCACATGAGTTGAGAACTCACACACTTACTCCCACATTGACTTGAAATACCTCTATTACCTGCCCATAACGAGCGACATTATTTTCATACAATTAATTATATCTCACTGTTTCCATATCTCTCTTAGACTGCTTACCATTGCGAATGTCTGTTATTTCAGTTCATCTTGAGGTTTAGATACTAAATTATGCCCAACACAAGCAACTTTCCATTTTTGTAAAAAACAAGATTATCCTAGAGAATATAACATAATATATATACAATTCAGATTACAAACTCTGCCGAGTGTCTATTTGTCCTTTTACTCCCCATCTCTCCGACATTCTTTGCTAGATAGCAGTAACACGTTCTCTTCCAATCTTTTACATTAGAACCATGGAAAACAAATGATACAAACAATTTACACTTTTATCACTCTTTCGAATGTTTCAACCTTATCTTGAAGCAGGATGTAATACACTTCACACAAATACACACGCGATTTAAGCTCACGGTAAAATTATTGCAAGTTAGAAATGCACATACGGGAAAATTAATTATTTGCCGTCGTCAGCTTTAATTAGCCTTCTGTAACATCTCAGAAAACAAATATATAAAATTTCATGGCCTCACATACGGAAAACAGATGATCTATCGTCAATGAACGAGCGTAAATCTACCGCTACACACAAACACCTCCCTTGTTTACAAACACAACTAGGAAATACCACCACAATTGAGACGTAAACTCATTCCGCTCGTAGTCTGACATAACAAGTAGCAACTTCCCCGAGTTACTGACCTATATCTCACAATCCGGTTCAGCCACCTCACACGACAGGTATCTCCGTAAACTACTAATGTTATATGAACCATTCATTACCCTCTCGCCGTCCGCTAACTTGTAAGCACAGGGTCCTAGTTTTCTATGTACTTTGTAAGGGCCTTGATATAAAAGAAAAAAATTCTTTGTTACCTTATCCTCACTATTTGACAACATTGGAACTCTCACCAAAACCATATCACCTACCTCAAAGTTATCCAGTACCTTACGTTTCTGCTGCCTTTTACGTTTATCTCCAGATTTAATCAGGTTCTCCCGTGCCAGTCGGACGTAAAATTCAGCATTACGAGGTGGTTCCTCAGGCAAACCTAACACTCTCACTACAAATCGTCTGAAAAAATTACATACACCAATATACGATCTGAGCTCCTTAATATTTCTAGGTGTCGTAGTATTCAATATTTTTTCAATTCTTGTGCTCTCAGGCGTCACTACCATTGCCGATACACGGTGCCCCAAAAAAGTCACCTCTCGTCTACTGAAAACACATTTGTCAAGTTTCAGAGTAAAACCAGCATACTCTAATTTAGAAAAAACCCTCTCCAAGTGGTCCAAGTGCTCTTCAAAGGTACTAGATCCTATAACCAAATCATCGATATAAATAGTAGCATAATCTCCAGTATCATCTCCCAAGGCAATACTTAGTGCGCGAATAAGAGCTGCCGAACTCGTACGGGTCCCAAAAGGAACACGCCTAAATTGGTACAAACTATGCTTATAGCTGAAAGCAGTAAGAGGCCTGTCTTCTGATCTTAAAGGTATCTGCCAAAAACTACTCCTAAGATCTAACGTAGAAAACCAACTCTTACCCTGAAAATTCTGTATCAACTCTTCAATGGTTTGTGATCTCAACTGATCAGCACCAATACGTCTGTTCATCTCCCTGCCATCAATACACAAACGTATTGATCCATCAGACTTAGGCACGACAATTAAGGGATTAACATATTGACTGTTTGATAATTCAATCACATCGTCTGCTAACATAGCTTGAATTTGATCCTCTACGGCTTTGGCATATTTGTGTGGTATCGGATACCGCGGCCCGCTGAATGGAGTCTTATCCAGCACAGAAAAAGAATGTTCATACAGATGGGTAACACCAGGTTTCTCGGAGAAAATCTCCACGTGTTCACATAACACTTCAAATAACTTGTCCTTCTGGATTTCATTTAACTCATTTCTACTTACGGCTTCTTTCAAGCCACATATTTTATCCTCATTAATCCACAACTGACACAACTTCAGGCCCTCACTAGCCTCTTCATTAACTTTAGAAACCTCTCTCATTCTCCACACTGTACTAACTTCCGTTTTCCTCTGAATTTCCTCCTCAAACTTGACCTTGATATCCTCATTATTCCACCTCAAATTTAGCACTAGATCATTGTAATTTAACTGAGCCAATTTTAACGTTAACCAGTCAGATCCCAAGATAAGATCAAATATTAAATGCGGAATTACCAAACATATCTGAACGCTAATAAAATTATTAATACAGATCGGGACAGCTACTTGTTTACAAATTTGCTGAGACTTCTTTCCAACAGCCGTAATGATGAAAGTAGACTTAACAGGCATTTCCTCCAACTGAATACCCTGTTTCACTAATGACTCATACCACTGAGAACTAATACATGATATTTGGCTACCAGAATCAATCAAAACTTTGACCCACGCCCCCCAGACTTTCAATTTAACAACGGAATTGACTACTTTATTACTTGAATCTCCATTATTCTGCTCGGGTTCATACAACAAATCGTCTCTAACATCTAGGTCATATGGTAACACTTTCATGGCAAGACACTTCGCTACCTTCGTACTAGGCTGGAATTCTGACCTAACATTACAACCTCTAGTTAGTTTAAAGGTTCCCTTTGTGTATTGACGTTGGACTCATTAGTACATTGCTCTGGCCTCCGTTGGGAATTTCCTGTCCTATATTCAGGTGCTCCGCTCCTGCTGTTCTGCTGAGGTCTGAACTGATTGCGAGCTTCGTGATTCTGTATTCTACCGTTATGTCTCATTCCGTTGTGATGACTAAAATTCTGAATATTCTCCGTTCTACTCCTAAGGTTACCTAACGCATCAAAACTGCCTAGTAGGTTCTCCATCTCCTGAATAGTTCCAACTTTTTGCATGCAGGCCGCTTCTCTCACCCTGTCCGGAAAATGTCTTAAAAGAAGTCTTACTACATCAGACCCCTCGGTTATACCATCTAAGTTCTGACAAATCATGACATGTGCCAGGAAGTACTCGGTCATAGTAACTCCTTCATGCTGTTTGTACCTCCCAAATACCACCCATTCTCTCTCCCGAGCTTGTATCGCTTCATTCCAGAATTTCTCTCTAAACTTATTTCTGAATTATTTCAGGTTCGTCATCGTCTGCCTATATACCATGAACCAAGACCGAGTTTCTCCTACAAAAGCATGGTCAATATTTTCCATAACGTCTTCCCAGTCTATAGACCCTTCCTCTAGACGCTTTTCAAATCGTTTTTCTATCATCTTAAGGAAATCTAGCGGGTTCGTTTGTTTCCCATTAAATTTAGGTAGTTCAATTTCCCTAATGTAGCTATTTCCTAGACATTGCCTTCCCGTGAAAACCTGTTTATCCTTTGCCACCTGTTTTAACTTATTTTCTGCTTTCTCCATCCGGCATTCTACATCTCTGTCTCTCCTATCAATTTCTCTCTCCAAATTAACCTGCTTCTCTTTCAATGTCCTAATTTCAATCTTATTCTCTTCAGCTATCGCAAACCTTTCTTCACTTGCCCGGGTCTCATCTTCTATTCTAAGCTTTACCGTGTCAATCTCTTGTTGGACGTGGTCTTTGAATATCCGTATTTCCCCTCTTTGAGTCTCAACTCTCTTATCAATACTAGTGACCTGCCTCATTACTTCCTCCCTAGTAGAGTTGTTTTCCTTCCCCATTAATTCCAGGAATTCACTTCTCTGCTCCGCAAACTTTTCTTCTACCTCTTTCCCTTGCCGTACATATTCATTTTTCTGGTCCTCTAATCGCTTATTAAAATGTTCATTTTTTACCACCAGATCGCGTAACTGCCTACTGTGTTCGTCCATTCTCCGATTCGCTTCCTCCTTATTTTCCCTCATCTCCCTGCTTAATTCGGCTTTAGTTTGCTCTAACTGTTCTTTAAGTTCATATTTAATATTCTCAATTTTAGTGTTAGTTTGTTCTAATTCACTTTTAAGCTCAGATTTAGTTTGTTCCAATTCATTTTTTATTTCAGTTTTACTGTCCTCTATCTTACTTAACATTAACTGCATCATTCCCATTAACTGATCATTATTATTACTTTCATTGTTAGTGTTTACTTCCGCTTCGCCCCCCATCCTACTATCATCTGACTCCATACTGACTTCTTTCTGCTTGCCTTCACTCTCCATACTACTTACACTTCTATCTTCAATTTCCTCTACTAGACTACACAACTCTTCCTCTGAACTCAATACATTATTGCCTTTTATCGCCCGTCCACTGCGCAACATCCTCTCCTCTTTCGTCTGATCAGCCATGACCCTTCCCACAATCAAACACTCCTAATGAAACGTGGATATCCAAATTTTGCCCATAATACGAATTCTGATATCGTTACTGTCATTAACTGCTCCGTACTTAATGATTTTCTCGCCACACGTTGGAGCGGCATTTATGTGACTTCCCCTCTCGGAGAACAATCATCGAACGAGAAATGCAACCAAGCAAGCTAAGGGCGCCAATCTTTAAGTTGATGACTTAAAGATAAAAATTTATAATCAAGCTTGGACGGACTCTTATCACAGGGGTGGGGTGATAGTGCACTAATCATTAAGCAGGAGAATTAGAAATCAAAAGGCTAATTAAGGCAGATTGATTAAAGTGAACTAGAAAAATACTATTTATTATATTGAATATAAATGACGACGGTTTAACGAGAACTGAATTTAAAATAGAAAATGAATTTAACAAAAAATTGAATGACTCTACTTCGCGAAAACTTGCAATATCTTTAACTCGTTTGCTCACCATGTAGTCTTGTTCTGCTGGTCCTTGGAAAGCTTCCATCCTTGTAGCGGGAACATCATCGGTCGTCTTTGAGATCTCTTCATCTGCAGCTAAGTACCATTCCTGCCTTGCAAATTGCACCCACCACTAATTGGAAGATGACTTCAAAACTAACACTCCCTATTATGCTCTATCCCATATATTGGAGATAAGCCCTAAGTCATAGTTAGAAGAACCACCTTGGGTTATATGGAGAGGATACTCAATTAAGAATCCTTCCAACTTTACTGAAAATGTGCTCTGAAGTTTCATTTCTATCTAGATGAATACTACCTATTGACTTAGACTGGTTCAAACCGGTCTTGTAGCCGAGCTGTACGTACTTCCTGATGAGAGTGGCTAGACACCCCTCATCCAGAATTTCTAAGTATTGAGACGAAGAATCAAGTATAAGAACTCGTAGAAGATTGTAGAAACTCAATAAGAATCACGTAGAAGTCTCGTAGAAGATCCGTAGAAGATCCTTAGAAGATTGTAGAGTAATATCGATCAGAATGACGCCAAGAGCTCCAACACGCCCTTTTATAACCTTCTCTGGCGCTAATTACAGGTCGCTACACGTGGTCCAATCAGATGACACGTCTCTCCCCACTCCAGATATTAGAGTTGACGGGTCTTAACCCTGATATCAACTGTTCTTCTATTAGTCCTTTCACTCAGTATCCATGGCAACATGACGCTCCTTTGAAAATATAGGCGGTGATCAGTTTGAATAATTCTGGTCGAAATACGGTAGCTTACGTTAGAACGCTTGAACACGTGCTCGCTTTTCCCAGAACTTGGTGTCTAAATTTGTCCTTCCTTCTTCCTCGGTGATGTGGCAAGATAGAGGAAATCTACTGCAAGTTAATTTTAAACTAATGTCGCAAGAATCTAAGTGAATATTAGGATACTCAGCCCTCGTTTACAAGTCGTAGTTACAAAGTAATGAAATGATAGTGAGCAAATGATTAAACATGAATTATAATACAATTACATACCAAAATAAATATCATGACGTTAAATTCCTGAATTAATTACACATAATAAAATTAACATAATTACACTGTAACGTCTGGAACGTTACATTATTAGTAAATACTCCCTCCCATACAACCCGTTTCCAACCCTAACACAACAAAATTACTTAGGCGTGTTGTCTGACAATAAATTCCATTTGTTCCCAATATAAAAAAGATAACCTCACTAGGAATGTCACTTCTCGGTTTGTGGTATAGATTTTGTGACATCACCAATATCCACGCTCTCAGAGCCTACTATGTATCTTGCATCCTACCGTTTATTGAATTCACGTCTCTCATTTGATCTACCCCTTCAACCACTAATCTGAATAACATTGACCGCGAGCAGTCATTCTTGTGTGCCATTGTTAGAGGCAGAGTATCTGACTGTCGAAACTTTTCTTCTTCCTAGTGGCTTTACGTCGCACCGACACAGATAGGTCTTATGGGAGAGTAAAGGCCTAGTAATGGGAAGGAAATGGCCTGGCCTTAATTGAGGTACAGCCCTAGCATTTGCCTTGTGTGAAAGTGGGAAACCATGAAAAAACCATCCTCAGAACTGCCGGCAGTGGGGTTCGAACCCACTACCTCCCTGATGGAAGCTCACAGCCGCGCGCACGGCCAACTCGCCCGGTAATACAGATACGATACACAAGTGACGGTATAGTACAGTAACAAATAAATAAATATTACGTTATGTACGAGAGAGAGGAGAGTTTGAGAAGAGGAGAAAGGATATGAAGAAAATGAGCAAGGTTAAAGAGGAATCGATTAAAGGGGGCATACGACAGAAACGTCCAAGTTCAAGTCAGAAATCAAAGGGTTGACGAGGGTTGAAATGCGGATAAATAAAGTTCTTGATCAAGAGAGAGGCGAGAATACAGAATATGAAGGAGTGGATTAATCCCGGTTTTGTAAGTTGGGACATGTAGATGGATGCAGATTCAGAAGAACGAGATAAACCGTTGTATAGGAATCTAAGGTTAGCTACATTTCTGCGAGTAGATAACAGGAACTTATCTGATTGCTGCTCAAGTTTCGACAGCACCAGGCGAGTTGGCCGTGCGGTTAGGAGCGCGCAGCTGTGAGCTCGCATCCGGGAGGTAGTGGGTTCGAATCCCACTGTCGACAGCCCTGAAGATGGTTTTCCGAGTTTTCTCATTTTCACACCAGGCAAATGCTCTAGCTGTACCTTAATTAAGACCGCTTCCTTCCAACTCGTAGGCCTTTCCTCTCCCATCGTCGCCATAAGACCTATCCAAGCCCAGCTATAAATTCTTCTCTTCGTTTTACCTTCAATCTTTGATTTTCCTCGTTATTTACTTTTGACTATGTTTTCTTGGTAATTATTGTTAGTTTTTCATTTTCTTCCGCTATTTATATCATTAGAGGATTGTTCTTCGGCTTATTTTTAAAGTTTGTATTGTGCTACTCGATTCTAAATGTATTTTTGATTGTAATTCCTTGCTTGACCCGATAAAGTTCGTAATTGCACACGCCAATTGTCCTTCAGCTATCGTCTCCAGTCCCATTACACAAATATGGCTAAGCATAGGCATGATTTGCTTTTGCTGGAAGATGAATCTTATAATATTATCGATACTAAAGCGACGTGCCACCGTACGATGAATTGCAGCTTTGATTATAGTGTTCTTACCGCGAGTGTAAAATTTACAAAATAGCTTCCATGAAGGAAAGATGGAAATATACCGAATGAGTCGTACGGGCCATATCGATGTACTGTAGCTTACATTCTAGAGACCGTACGGAAGTTCGAAACGCACCATGGGCAGCCCACAAGATTGGTTTCCTCATTTCCATACCAGGTACATACTGCGATCAATCAGATTCCCTATCTGTTGTTTTCCTAGCCTTTTCTTAAATGAGTTCAAAGTAATCGGAAATTTGTTGAACATCTCCCTTGGTAAGTTATTCCAATCCCTAACTCCCCTTCCTATAAATGAATATTTGCCCCAGTTTGTCCCCTTGAATTCCAAGGGGTGATCTTTCCTACTTTTAAAGACGCCAGTTAAACTTATTCCTCTACTAATGTAATTCCACGCCTTCTCTCCAATGACCCCTCGGAACATACAACTGAGTCGAGCAGCTCTTCATCTTTCTCTCAATTCTTCCCAATCCAAACTTTGCAACATTCTTGTAACGCTACTCCTTTGTCAGAAATCACCCAGAACAAATTGAGCTGCTTTTCTTTGGATTTTTTCCAGTTCTTTAATCAAGTAATCCTGGTGAGGGTCCCATACACTGGAACCATACTCTAGTTGGAGTCTTACCAGAGACTTATATGCCCTCTCCTTTACATCCTTACAACAACCTCTAAACCCCTCATAACTATGTGCAGAGATCTGTACGCCTTATTTACAATCCCATTAGTAGTATAATGCAGGGATTCGGGCGCCTCCTCCTCCTCCCGCGGCGCGGGAAATTTGAATTCTGGCGGGAAATTTGAATTTTGGCGGGAGATTTGAATTTTGGCTGGAGATTTGAATTTGTAAACAAAGCCACGTGCTTTTTGACAGCTGTCATCGACAACAACGCATCGCTAACCTCACTGCTGTCATCTTGACGGGCCTAAACCTCACTAGTGCCAACTTAACCTAACTAGCATGAGGTAAACAAAGCCACGTGTTTTTTGACAGCCACGTGCTTTTTGACAGACAACAACGCATCGCTAACCTCAGTACTGCCATCTTGACGGGCCTAAACCTCAGTAGTGCCAACTTAACCTAACTAGCGCGAGATAAACAAAGCCACGTGCTTTTTGACAGCCACGTGCTTTTTTGACAGCTGTCATCCGCCATCTTTAAACCACAGAGCACTATGCTGCCCTCTTTATCGTAGTAGATGTAAAATTCATCACCTGTCATCGGCAGTGCTGCCATCTTGACGGGCCTAAACCTTAGTGGTACCAACTTAACCTAACTAGTGCGTGGTAAACAAAGCCACGTGCTTTTTGACAGCCACGTGCTTTTTTGACAGCTGTCATCCGCCATCTTTAAACTACAGAGCACTGTGCTGCCCTCTTTAGATGTAAAATTCGTCACCTGTCATCGGCAGTGCTGCCATCTTGGTGGGCCTAAACCTTAGTGCTACCAACTTAACCTCACTAGCGTGAGATAAACAAATCCACGTGCAGCTGTCATCCGCCATCTTTAATCTATAGAGCACAGTGCTGCCCTCTTTAGCTACTTACCTTTGAAATGTGGTGGCGGATAATTTGAAAAATGCTTTTTGACAGCAGCCATCTTTGAGCACCGTGCTGCCCTCTTAAACAAACACACGTGCTTTTTTCTGACAGCTATCATCCGCCATCTTGCATCACAAACCTCAGTGCTGCACTCTTTAGCTAGATACCTTTGAAATGTGGCGGCGGCAATTTGAAAAATTCTACATTCTCTTGTTTGGAAACAAACCCATGCGCTTTTTTGACAGCTATCATCCGCCATCTTTAATCCAGAGAGCACCGTGCTGCCCTCTTTAGCTACTTACCTTTGAAATGTGGTGGCGGCAAATATCACGTGCTCTTGTTTGGAAACAAAGCTATGTGCTTTTTTGACAGCTGACATCCGTCATCTTTAATCTATAGAGCACAGTGCTGCCCTCTTTATCGTAGTAGATGTAAATTCGTCACAGCTGTCATCCGCAGTGCTGCCATCTTAACGGGCCTAAACCTTAGTGCTACCAACTTAACCTCACTAGCGCGAGATAAACAAATCCACGTGCTTTTTTGACAGCTGTCATCCGCCATCTTTAATCTATAGAGCACAGTGCTGCCCTCTTTAGCTACTTACCTTTGAAATGTGGTAGCGGATAATTTGAAAAATGCTTTTTGATAGCAGCCATCTTTGAGCACCATGCTGCCCTCTTTAGCTAGATACCTGCGGTGGCAGGCAATTCCACATGACAGCAGCCATCTTTAATCAAGAGGGCACCGTGCTGCCCTCTATGTGGTGGCGGCAATTTGAAAAATTCTACATGCTCTTGTTTGGAAACAAACTCACGTGCTTTTTTCTGACAGCTGTCATCCGCCATCTTGCATCACAAACCTCAGTGCTGCGCTCTTTAGCTAGATACCTTTGAAATGTGGTGGCGGCAATTTGAAAAAATTCTATGTGCTCTTGTTTAGTAAACAAAGCCACGTGCTTTTTTTGACAGCTGCCATCCACCATCTTTAATCAATAGAGCACTGTGCTGCTATCATGCGGGCAATTTCGTCAGCTGTCATCCGCCATCTTTAATCTACAGAGCACCGTGCTGCTCTCTGTAATAGCGGGCAATTTGAAAAGTTCTGTTAGCTGTCATCCGCCATCTTTAATCAAGAGAGCACCGTGCTGCCATCGTTGGCTAGATACCTTTGAAATGTGGTGGCGGCAAATTGAAAAATTCCACGTGCTCTTGTTTAGTAAACAAACTCACGCGCTTTTTTGTCAGCTGTCATCCGCCATCTTTAATCTATAGAGCTCAGTGCTACACTCTTTAGGTACATACCTTTGAAATATGGTGGCGGATAATTTAAAAAGAAAAGTTCTACATCAGCCATCTCTCAACGCTAATTGCACAAGATGGTGGCTATACGTGACTCCTTAAAAGTGCTTATGCAAGATGACCGCTATACATAGGTTCTTATGAGATGCCCTTGGGATGCTTGCGCAATATGGCGGTTATACAAGGCTCCTTATGAGACGACCTAGAGATGCTTGCGCAAGATGGTGGTTGCTCTTATGAGGCGGCTTAAGTGTCCTTGCACAAGATGACTAGAGACGCCCTAAGGATGCTTGCGCAAGATGGCGGACGCAAGATGGCGGCTATACACGACTCCTTATGAGACGCCTTAAGGGTGCTTGCGCAAGATAGCTGCTGCTCTTAGCTTAGAGACTAACGTGTCGTGCTAGTTCGATTCATTAAATTTGGGGCTTAAATGCATAATGTTAAATATCTCGAAAACGGGGCATCGTAGAGCAAAACGGACAAAATTTTTCTACCCAATACCTCGGTTAGCAGTATGGGGAACAAGTGAAACGTAGTCTAATGATGAGATCAACGGTTCGGTTCTAACTTAGGCCCTTTGGCATTAGCTCTGTTTCAGCTTGTAATGAAGCAAGTCTTCGTAACATGATCAGGTCTAGCTATGGTAGAGAGTATAACGTACCGTGCAGGTTCGATTCATTACATTTGGGGCTTAAATGCAAAATGTTAAATATCTCGAAAACGGACAAAATTTTTCCACCTGATACCTAGGTTTGCAGTATCAGGAACAAGAAAACACGTAGCCTAATGATGAGATCAACGGTTCCATTCCTACTTAGGCCCTTTGGCATTGGCAGCTATCTATTTCTATAAGATGGCGGCTATACATAGCTTCTTATGAGACAGCTTAAGAGCGCTTGCACAAGATGGCTGCTGCTCTTATGAGACACCTAGGGGTGCTTGCGGGAGGTAGCAGCGACAAGACGATGACTATACACAGCTGCTTATGATACGCCCTAGAGGTGCTTACACAAGATGGTGGCTGCTCTGATGAAGAAAGCTAGCTTTTCATCGTGCAGGTATTTTTACAGCACTAAACCTCATACCTTTGAAATGTGGTGGCGGGTAATTTGAGAAATTCGACGTGCTTTTTCTTCACAGCGGCTATCTTTAGACAATAGCGGCTATACATAAGCTGTTAAGGCCTCCTCTTATGCCAAGGCATAGCTCTATCGAACAAGTTTAAACCTGCATCGGAATAGCTAGAGTAAGCACGTGCTGCAGTGATGACGTCATTAAGCATGTTTAGACTTGCAAATCACAGAAGAAACGTAACAAGGCTGGAATCGAAAACTGCACTCTATGCCGTTAACTTTATCATGTGATCGGAACATTGATTGAAGTGTTTAGAACACTAAATAAGTAGAACCGAACACTGTACTCGATACAACATGTCAGGGGATATCTTTGTTCTAAGAAGATTAGTTTACCGCACATTCCTTGGCTAAAGGGCTAATGGGCTAAAGGGCTAATGGGAAAAAGGGCTAAAGGGCTAAAGGGCTAAAGGAGCAACAACCTCATCGATCGCTATCAGCAAGAACGCTTGTACTTTGTTAAGTGTAGAAAATTAATCTTTATTTGTAAATGGTTTCATGTTCAGAACAAGGAATGGAACCTAGGGGTTACGTCTTACCTAATAAAATCCCCGAGGTGCGATGAGTTACGTTTTTCGAACTAGTGTTTGGAACACTGAACTTCTCAAGATGATAGCAGAGAGTTTAGCAATGTTCTGTTGTTGGTTTATAAATTCCGCGCTACAACATGCATAAGGTGGCAGCCCTTGAGGTTTACTGCCGTAAAGATGACAAGAGTGAGGTTAACAATGTTCCGTTGTTGGATTTTAAATTATGCGCTATAACATGCATAAGGTGGCAGCCTTGAGGTTTACCGCCATAAAGATGACAGCAGTGAGGTTAGCGACGCTCTATTGTCCTTCAAAGTGAGGTTAGGGTTCGTCAAGAAGACAGCTGTCAAAAAAGCACGTGGCTATGTTTACCAAACAAGAGCACGTGGTCGTGACGTCACGGTCACGTAATCAATCCTTAGCTCGGCGTCGTTAAGAGCAGCATTAGGATTGGCTATACTTAAAAGTCTTGGGTATAGAGCAGCAGTATGAATAACCATGTTTCAAAGCGTGTACACATCACCTATCGATTTTACATGCATCGACCATCGAACTAAACTTCATCCGCTAGATCGTGCTGCTATCTTAGCATAACCTATACCCATAAAATTAAAGTACAATGAATAGGCATGTTTCAAAGCGTGTACACATTACCTATCGCTTTTGCATGCATTGACTCTCGTACTAAACTTCTTCCGCTAGATTGTGCTGCTATCTTAGCATAACCTATACGCGTGACCTTAAAGTACAATGAATAGCCATGTTTCAAAGCGTGTACACATTACCTATCGACTTTGCATGCAACAAATATCGTACTAAACTTCTTCCACTAGGTTGTGCTGCTATCTTAGCATAACCTATACCCATGAACTTAAAGTACAAAGAATAGCCATGTTTCAAAGCGTGTACACATTACTTATTGATTTTGCATGCATCGAATCTCGTACTGAACTTCTTCCGCTAGATTGTGCTGCTATCCTAGCATAACCTATACCCATGAACTTAAGGTACAAAGAATAGCCATGTTTCAAAGCGTGTACACATTACTTATTGATTTTGCATGCATCGAATCTCGTACTGAACTTCTTCCGCTAGATTGTGCTGCTATCCTAGCATAACCTATACCCATGAACTTAAAGTACAATGAATAGTCATGTTTCAAAGCGTGTACACACTAACTATCGAATTTATATGTATCGAGTCTCGTACTAAACTTCTGCAGGTAGATTGTGCTGCTATCTTAGCATAACTAAGACGCATGAACTTAAAGTACAAAGAATAGCTATGTCTCAAAGCGTGTACACATTACCTATCGATTTTGCAAGCATCGACTCTCGTACTAAACTTCTTCCGCTAGATTGTGCTGCTATCTTAGCATAACCTATACGCATGACCTTAAGGTACAAAGAATAGCCATGTTTCAAAGCGTGTACACATTACCTATCGACTTTGCATGCAACAAATATCGTACTAAACTTCTTCCACTAGGTTGTGCTGCTATCTTAGCATAACCTATACCCATGAACTTAAAGTACAAAGAATAGCCATGTTTCAAAGCGTGTATACATTACTTATTGATTTTGCATGCATCGAATCTCGTACTGAACTTCTTCCGCTAGATTGTGCTGCTATCCTAGCATAACCTATACCCATGAACTTAAAGTACAATGAATAGTCATGTTTCAAAGCGTGTACACACTAACTATCGAATTTATATGTATCGAGTCTCGTACTAAACTTCTGCAGGTAGATTGTGCTGCTATCTTATCGTAACTAAGACGCATGAACTTAAAGTACAAAGAATAGCTATGTCTCAAAGCGTGTACACATTACCTATCGATTTTGCAAGCATCGACTCTCGTACTAAACTTCTTCCGCTAGATTGTGCTGCTATCTTAGCATAACCTATACGCGTGACCTTAAGGTACAAAGAATAGCCATGTTTCAAAGCGTGTACACATTACCTATCGACTTTGCATGCAACAAATATCGTATTAAACTTCTTCCGCTAGGTTGTGCTGCTATCTTAGCATAACTTATACACATGAACTTAAAGTACAAAGAATAGCCATGTTTCAAAGCGTGTACACATTACTTATTGATTTTGCATTCATCGAATCTCGTACTGAACTTCTTCCGCTACATTGTGCTGGTAGCTTAGCATAACTTATACACATGACGTTTAAAGTACGAAGAATAGCCATGTTTCAAAGCGTGTACACATTACCTATCGATTTTGCATGCATTGATTCTCGTACTAAACTCCTTCCGCTAGACTGTGCTGCTATCTTAGCATAACCTATACGCATGACCTTAAAGTACAATGAATAGCCATGTTTCAAAGTGTGTACACATTACCTATCGATTTTGCATGCAACAAATATCGTACTAAACTTCTTCCGCTAGATTGTGCTGCTATCTTAGCATAACTTATACACATGAACTTAAAGTACGAAGAATAGTCATGTTTCAAAGCGTGTACACATTACTTATTGATTTTGCATGCATCAAATATCGTACTAAATTTCTTCTGCTAGATTGTGCTGCTATCTTAGCATAACCTATACCCATGAACTTAAAGTACAATGAATAGTCATGTTTCAAAGCGTGTACGCATCAACTATCGATTTTGCATGTATCGACTCTCGTACAAAACTTCTTCAGGTAGATTGTGCTGCTATCTTAGCATAACTAAGACGCATGAACTTAAAGTACAAAGAATAGCTATGTTTCAAAGCGTGTACACATCACCTATCGATTTTGCATTTATCGACTCTCGTACTAAACTTCTTACGCTAGACTGTGCTGCTATCTTAGCCTAACCTATGCGCATGAACTTAAAGTACGAAGAATAACCATGTTTTAAAGCGTGTACACGTCACCTATCGATTTTGCATGCATCAAATATCGTACTAAACTTCTTGCGCTAGATTGTGCTGCTATCTTAGCATAACATGTACGCATGAACTTAAAGTGCAAAGAATAGCCTTGTTTCTAAGCGTGTACACATTACCTAATGATTTTGCACGAAACGACTATCATACTAAACTTTTTCCACTAGATTGTGCTAAAATCGTGTAAGTGTGCTGCTATCTTAGCATAACCTATCGATTTTACATGCATCGACTATCATACTAGACATCTTCCGCTAGAGCATGTAGCAATCGCTTGTGTGTATCCCTAACCCATGTGCTCGAACTTAAAGCACAAAGAAGAGCTATGTTCTAAAGCGTGTACATATCAAATATCGATAACGTATGTATCGAATATCGTACTAAACTTCTCCTGCCAAAGCGTACGACTGTCGCTTGTGTGTGCGCGAACTTAAAGCATAAAGAATAGCAATGTATAAAAATCTTGTAAACAAAGCAGCAGCATTACGTATAGTCAAGTTTAAATGCGTGCACACATCATGTATCCATGATGCACATAGTACTAAACTTATTCCATTAGAATGTACAAAGTTCGCATGTGTTTGTGCTGCTATCTTAGCATAGCCTATGTGCATGAACTTAAAGCATAAAGAATAGTTATGTGTAAAAAATCGTGTGAACATAGCAGAATGTTTACTACGTAGGTGTAGACATTGAACTTTGCATGCTGAGGCAGCATACTACGTGACCGTGACGTCACAGCCACGTGCTCTTGTTTGGTAAACATAGCCACGTGCTTTTTTGACAGCTGTCTTCTTGACGAACCCTAACCTCACTTTGAAGGACAATAGAGCGTCGCTAACCTCACTGCTGTCATCTTTATGGCGGTAAACCTCAAGGCTGCCACCTTATGCATGTTATAGCGCGGAATTTAAAATCCAACAACGGAACATTGTTAACCTCACTCTTGTCATCTTTACGGCAGTAAACCTCAAGGGCTGCCACCTTATGCATGTTGTAGCGCGGAATTTATAATCCAACAACAAACATTGCTAAACTCTCTGCTATCATCTTGAAAAGTTCAGTGTTCCAAACACTAGTTCGAAAAACGTAACTCATCGCACCTCGGGGATTTTATTAGGTAAGACGTAACCCCTAGGTTCCATTCCTTGTTCTGAACATGAAACCATTTACAAATAAAGATTAATTTTCTACACTTAACAAAGTACAAGCGTTCTTGCTGATAGCGATCGATGAGGTTGTTGCTCCTTTAGTCCTTTAGCCCTTTAGCCCTTTTTCCCATTAGCCCTTTAGCCCATTAGCCCTTTAGCCAAGGAATGTGCGGTAAACTAATCTTCTTAGAACAAAGATATCCCCTGACATGTTGTATCGAGTACAGTGTTCGGTTCTACTTATTTAGTGTTCTAAACACTTCAATCAATGTTCCGATCACATGATAAAGTTAACGGCATAGAGTGCAGTTTTCGATTCCAGCCTTGTTACGTTTCTTCTGTGATTTGCAAATCTAAACATGCTTAATGACTTCATCACTGCAGCACGTGCTTACTCTAGCTATTCCGATGCAGGTTTAAACTTGTTCGATAGAGCTATGCCTTGGCATAAGAGGAGGCCTTAACAGCTTATGTATAGCCGCTATTGTCTAAAGATAGCCGCTGTGAAGAAAAAGCACGTCGAATTTTTCAAATTACCCGCCACCACATTTCAAAGGTATGAGGTTTAGTGCTGTAAAAATACCTGCACGATGCAAAGCTAGCTTTCTTCATCAGAGCAGCCACCATCTTGTGTAAGCACCTCAAGGCCGTATCATAAGCAGCTGTGTATAGTCATCGTCTTGTCGCTGCTACCTCCCGCAAGCACCCCTAGGTGTCTCATAAGAGCAGCAGCCATCTTGTGCAAGCGCTCTTAAGCTGTCTCATAAGAAGCTATGTATAGCCGCCATCTTATAGAGATAGATAGCTGCCAATGCCAAAGGGCCTAAGTAGGAATCGAACCGTTGATCTCATCATTAGGCTACGTTTTTTCTTCTTCCTGATACTGCAAACCTAGGTATCAGGTGGAAAAATTTTGTCCGTTTTCGAGATATTTAACATTTTGCATTTAAGCCCCAAATGTAATGAATCGAACCTGCACGGTACGTTATACTCTCTACCATAGCTAGACCTGATCATGTTACGAAGACTTGCTTCATTACAAGCTGAAACAGAGCTAATGCCAAAGGGCCTAAGTTAGAACCGAACCGTTGATCTCATCATTAGACTATGTTTTACTTGTTCCCCATATTGCTAACCGAGGTATTGGGTAGAAAAATTTTGTCCGTTTTGCTCTACGATGCACCGTTTTCGAGATATTTAACATTATGCATTTAAGCCCCAAATTTAATGAATCGAACTAGCACGACACGTTAGCCTCTAAGCTAAGAGCAGCAGCTATCTTGCGCAAGCACCCTTAAGGCGTCTCATAAGGAGTCGTGTATAGCCGCCATCTTGCGTCCGCCATCTTGCGCAAGCATCCTTAGGGCGTCTCTAGTCATCTTGTGCAAGGACACTTAAGCCGCCTCATAAGAGCAACCACCATCTTGCGCAAGCATCTCTAGGGCGTCTCATAAGGAGCCTTGTATAACCGCCATCTTGCGCAAGCATCCCAAGGGCATCTCATAAGAACCTATGTATAGCGGTCATCTTGCACAAGCACCTTTAAGGAGTCATGTATAGCCACCATCTTGTGCAATTAGCGTTGAGAGATGGCTGATGTAGAACTTTTCTTTTTAAATTATCCGCCACCATATTTCAAAGGTATGTACCTAAAGAGTGTAGCACTGAGCTCTATAGATTAAAGATGGCGGATGACAGCTGACAAAAAAGCGCGTGAGTTTGTTTACTAAACAAGAGCACGTGGAATTTTTCAATTTGCCGCCACCACATTTCAAAGGTATCTAGCCAACGATGGCAGCACGGTGCTCTCTTGATTAAAGATGGCGGATGACAGCTAACAGAACTTTTCAAATTGCCCGCTACTACAGAGAGCAGCACGGTGCTCTGTAGATTAAAGATGGCGGATGACAGCTGACGAAATTGCCCGCATGATAGCAGCACAGTGCTCTATTGATTAAAGATGGTGGATGGCAGCTGTCAAAAAAGCACGTGGCTTTGTTTACTAAACAAGAGCACATAGAATTTTTTCAAATTGCCGCCACCACATTTCAAAGGTATCTAGCTAAAGAGCGCAGCACTGAGGTTGTGATGCAAGATGGCGGATGACAGCTGTCAGAAAAAAGCACGTGAGTTTGTTTCCAAACAAGAGCATGTAGAATTTTTCAAATTGCCGCCACCACATAGAGGGCAGCACGGTGCCCTCTTGATTAAAGATGGCTGCTGTCATGTGGAATTGCCTGCCACCGCAGGTATCTAGCTAAAGAGGGCAGCACGGTGCTCAAAGATGGCTGCTATCAAAAAGCATTTTTCAAATTATCCGCTACCACATTTCAAAGGTAAGTAGCTAAAGAGGGCAGCACTGTGCTCTATAGATTAAAGATGGCGGATGACAGCTGTCAAAAAAGCACGTGGATTTGTTTATCTCGCGCTAGTGAGGTTAAGTTGGTAGCACTAAGGTTTAGGCCCGTTAAGATGGCAGCACTGCGGATGACAGCTGTGACGAATTTACATCTACTACGATAAAGAGGGCAGCACTGTGCTCTATAGATTAAAGATGACGGATGTCAGCTGTCAAAAAAGCACATAGCTTTGTTTCCAAACAAGAGCACGTGATATTTGCCGCCACCACATTTCAAAGGTAAGTAGCTAAAGAGGGCAGCACGGTGCTCTCTGGATTAAAGATGGCGGATGATAGCTGTCAAAAAAGCGCATGGGTTTGTTTCCAAACAAGAGAATGTAGAATTTTTCAAATTGCCGCCACCACAATTCAAATGTATCTAGCTAAAGAGTGCAGCACTGAGGTTTGTGATGCAAGATGGCGGATGATAGCTGTCAGAAAAAAGCACGTGAGTTTGTTTAAGAGGGCAGCACGGTGCTCAAAGATGGCTGCTGTCAAAAAGCATTTTTCAAATTATCCGCCACCACATTTCAAAGGTAAGTAGCTAAAGAGGGCAGCACTGTGCTCTATAGATTAAAGATGGCGGATGACAGCTGCACGTGGATTTGTTTATCTCACGCTAGTGAGGTTAAGTTGGTAGCACTAAGGTTTAGGCCCTCCAAGATGGCAGCACTGCCGATGACAGGTGACGAATTTTACATCTAAAGAGGGCAGCACAGTGCTCTGTAGTTTAAAGATGGCGGATGACAGCTGTCAAAAAAGCACGTGGCTGTCAAAAAGCTCGTGACTTTGTTTACCACGCACTAGTTAGGTTAAGTTGGTACCACTAAGGTTTAGGCCCGTCAAGATGGCAGCACTGCCGATGACAGGTGACGAATTTTACATCTACTACGATAAAGAGGGCAGCACAGTGCTCTGTGGTTTAAAGATGGCGGATGGCAGCTGTCAAAAAAGCACGTGGCTGTCAAAAAGCACGTGGCTTTGTTTATCTCGCGCTAGTTAGGTTAAGTTGGCACTACTGAGGTTTAGGCCCGTCAAGATGGCAGTACTGAGGTTAGCGATGCGTTGTTGTCTGTCAAAAAGCACGTGGCTGTCAAAAAACACGTGGCTTTGTTTACCTCATGCTAGTTAGGTTAAGTTGGCACTAGTGAGGTTTAGGCCCGTCAAGATGGCAGCAGTGAGGTTAGCGATGCGTTGTTATCGATGACAGCTGTCAAAAAGCACGTGGCTTTGTTTACAAATTCAAATCTCCAGCCAAAATTCAAATCTCCCGCCAAAATTCAAATTTCCCGCCAGAATTCAAATTTCCCGCGCCGCGGGAGGAGGAGGAGGCGCCCGAATCCCTGCATTATACTACTCCCATTTATGTCATTAACCCAATGAAGATCTTTCCTTATATTTACACCTAGATACATACAATGATCGCCAAAAGAACCTTCACCCCAGCAACGCAGTAATTAAAACTGAGAGGACTTTTCCTATTTGTGAAACGCACAACCTGACGCTTAACCCCGTTTATCAATATACCAATGCCTGCTGTCCATCTCACAACATTATCGAGGTCTCGTTGCAGTTGCTCACAATCTTGTAACATATATTACTCTATACAGAATAACATCATCCGCAAAAAGTCTTACCTCTGATTCCACTTCTTTACTCATTTCATTTATATGTAAAAGAAAACATAAAGGTCCAATAATACTGCCTTGAGTAATTCCCGTCTTAATTATTACAGGGTCAGATAAAGCTTCGCCTACTCTAATTCTCTGAGAGCTATTTTTTAGAAATATAGCAACCCATTCAGTCACTCTTCTGTCTAGTCCAATTGCACTCATTTTTGCCAGTAGTCTCCCATGATCCACCCTATCAAATGCTTTAGACAGGTCAATCGCGATACAGTCCATTTGACCTCCTGAATCCAAGATATCTGCTATATCTTGCTGGAGTCCTACAAGTTGAGCTTCAGAGGAATAACCTTTCGTAAACCCAAACTGCCTTCTGCCAAACCAGTTATTAATTTCGCAAACATGTCTAATATAATCAGAAAGAATGCCTTCCCAGAGCTTACATGCAACCCGTGTCAAACTGTCTGGCCTGTAATTTTCAGCTTTATGTCTATCACCCTTTCCTTTACACACAGGGGCTACTATAACAACTCTGCATTCATTTGGTATAGTTCCTTCAACCAAACAGCTGGTGTTATGATCAAAGCTCTCCGCCAATTCTTGCATTTTCCTATCCCATAGTTGCCAAAAACTTATCTGAATTAGCGCGTCAATTATCCGCAAAATAATCGGACACAACTTTACTTGTCGTGTCACTATTATGTGTGCTTAGTTGACAGTAAATGTAAATGTAACTGAATCCCTCCCGGTTGACGTATGTGACAGCCCCCTGACAATCGGGGCAAGTTATTCTCATGTGAATGTACTCTAGGTGACCTATTTATTATTCCACGGAAACTATCCGATCTAAATTAAATTTGTTCGTAGTCATGTTGACAGTTACCAGACTGTCCCTTGTGTCTGGCTCAAGAAACAAGTCCCTTGTGTTATCTCTTGAAAAGCGAAATGGTATTTTGTATTGTACCTCCCAGTACATTTCAAATGAATTACTGGGATTTCGCAGGAGGCCGTCGGACTAAATTTATTCTCCTAGTCGTGTCAACATGATAATACAAATAATATGTTTCATGGTACATAACCTCTGATTATGATTCCCTCCTAAAATTTCAGGTTAAAAAGTGTTCTCGGCAGTGTTTAAACATGGCTGGTTGAACATCGGTTTGAGATAGTGTCTACTGCGGCAGCCATACTTAGACATTGTTTAACCATATACATTTTCTAAATACCGTTTCTGCAATCCGCCCTTATTGTCTATGCGTCTAGTGCTGCCATCTGGTGATATTTCATGGACTTATTGATAAAAGGTATAGCCTTTCCTGCGAAGCCCAACTGCAATTAAAGTAATATGTCTACATATTTACACAGCTTTACTAATTTATGTAGAGGTGCAGCAATTTTTAACCCCCTGTGGGGGGGGGGGGCTGGTAGAATTACATCCACGGTAGTCGTAATAGGCGACTAAAATGGGCGCAGGGATTCTTAAATTTGGAGCGTGTGTTGACTCCCACGTGGCCGTTAGCTGAGTCCTGGCATTGGTTCCACTTACTTGTGCCAGGCTCCTCACTTTCATTTATCCTATCCGAACTCCTTCGGTCACCTCTTATTCTTTTCCGACCCCGACGCTCTTAGAGCACCCGAGGCCCTTTGTGGCCGTTGCCTTCCTTCGGCCTCTCCCTTCACTTTTTCCCCCTCATTAGTGTTATATAGAGGAAGGTTGCCGAGTTGTACTTCCCCTTTCAACAATAATCCCCACCTGACCCAGTTTTTCTTCAAAATCCTGTACATTGTAAATTCCATTTACCGTCAGACAAGTTTTAGAGTCCTATGAAAAGATTTCACCTACATTTCTGTTAATTCCAATGAGAAGTTAAAACAATGTAGGAGAAGTTAAAAGATGCCTCACCTCAGCTTTAACGCTCTGACTCTGCAGTTGCCGTATACTTTCTAATCTCTCCACAGCAGTCCACAACACAAGCAACTCTATTCTATCTCACCAGACCAGTAAAGACCAACAACTTCATCCCGTAGTCCGCCTTATTTTATTCCACGGAACAATATCATTTTGTCTCACCGGCATTTCACACCGATGTCTCCACATCACAATCGATGCTACAGAAGTCAACTAAAAGAATAAGCAGAAGTTTCAACCCACAACATTTTTCCTAATTAGCAATTACCCACTTTAACTGTCACCATTGTTGTCGTTCAAACGCACGGATTACCCATGAATCTCCAGCCACACTGACCAGTCTCCGTCCCGATCTCGGCGCTTCAACTGGAAAACTTTCAGCTTGATGCCTATAAAACCTCATTTGGCTATAAAAATTTCCCCTACCCCCGTTGATTTTTAACTAAAATAATCTGCTCTACATATTTCTGAAATGTCAATGCTAATTCTTTCTTCCAACCTCTAAAACATCAGGACGCACTTGGTACTAAAATTTTTTATCCTTGCGCACCAGCTGCTCTTGTGTAAATATGTATATAATTGTAAATTCTCAACTTTCAATTAGATAATGTAATTACTATATAGTTACCAATCATTAACATTAGTTTCTATTACAAACATTTACGCTGAATGTTAAATGTAAATATTTTTAAAAAACTTTATCTCAACTGTTCAATTGAACTATGTAAATACTGTATAGTTACCAACCTTTGACATCAATTTTTGGTTACTAACTTTGATGCCAAACACTACACCTTTTCTCCCTTAATTGTTTTATTGTAAATATTTTTTAAACTTTTTATTTTCATATGATTGCGTCAACTGTTTCTCCAGAGCACCACTGCAGAACTCTACTTGTTATTTTTAGGCATTGGTGCTGACTTTTCATCTAAACCTACATGTTCAACCATCACTTTTGTGCAAATTTTTTCCCATACTTAATTTTTATATGTTGTTAATAATATGTATTAATTTGTACATGTCTACTACTAACCAGTTACCTGATTTTTTACCTTGAGGTGATATTTTGACTGATGATGCCCTCAATGAAGGGCGAAACATGTCTCAAGTGGAATCTACAATAAATTCCTAATTTATAAAATTTATATGTATTGAATAGGTGAAAAAAACAAACCTTTTAACATCCTACATTCAGTATCTTCAATACGGATAACAATGATTTTTATCACTTGCAACGTCAAAGCCAACCAGGCTACAGTGAAAACCAACAAATACCTAAACCTCAAGGTAAAAATCGGCAAAATTTCAAAAGACATTAATTTCCTTAAAGAATGTGTTAAGCTAAATTTAGTACCCAAATTCTTGAGACCACTGCAAAGGAAAGGCATTCCATTTCAAAACTCGACTATCACCCAAAACAAAGTCAACAACATCTGGTTGAAGGACGAGATTAAACAACTATACAGGAAAAAATCATTCTTAAATTTACAACTTTATCGAACACATTTAACCCTTGCACAACACCTATCCCCTCTTGAATGGCAATCTTTCCTAAGACATACTGACAATAAATTAACCAACGTACTAGAAAAGAAACAAGACACATTAAACCTCAAACTAGCCCATCTGAAGGGAACCAAACCAAGCACATCAAACCACAATAAGAACAATGATACTACATCCATTATTTCAAACAACACCCCTACTACCATCAATTTGTCTGACACCACCTTCTCTGACATAGAAATGAACCTCCTAAACAGAGGCCTTAAACACAATTGGCCTAACCCCAATACTATCGATGACCTAACCACCACTATTGCAGAAGTAGAATCCAACATTAGTAAACAGATCACCACAGAGAAACAAAATGACATCAGACACGAAATAAAAAAGAAACTGCCCTCCCTAGTTAATGAGTTAAAAACCAACAAAAACAGTACCCTCTCAAAACAAATCCATGCCTTAAAGACCAAAATAAACACCAATAACGTTATAGTAACAAAAGCCGACAAAGGTAACACAACTGTACTCATGAACAAACAGGACTACATCAAGAAAACTGAAGAATTCTTTTCCGACACAACCTACACCACCATCAACAAGGATCCTATACCAAAAGTACAACGCAACTTGAAAACCCTTCTCAAAAATTCAACTTTCCTCTTAAATGACCATGAAATCTTTAAACTAGTCAACATGAATCCAACTTTACCCACAGCCAAGTCCTTACCCAAAACCCACAAAAAAGACATCCCCATCCGACCAATTATCAACAGTAGAGGCAGTCCAACATACAAAACTTCAAGATTTCTACACTACTTTCTCAAAAAACACTACAAATTCAACAACAAACACCCCATTAAGAACTCAATTGACCTATGTCAAACCCTGAATAAATTTACTCTGCAACCAAACCACATTCTATGTTCCTTTGACATCACTAACATGTATCCGAACATCCCAGTTCTCGAAACCATCAACATCATAAAAAACAACCTCTCCAAACACAGTGGACTAAGCAAAATAGAAATTGATGAGTTCATTAATATATTAACCTTTGTATTGAACAATAATTACTTCACGTTCAACAACAAGATTTACCATCAAAATGGCTTAGCTATGGGAGACCCTATTTCTGGCATTCTAGCGAACATCTATATGGACAACTTAGAACACAATAAAATTATAAACTCCATCAATGGTATTCATCTTTGGCTCCGCTATGTCGACGACACACTAGTAATCATCGATAAACAGTGCAACAACAGCGACAACATCCTCACATTCCTAAACACTTTAGACAACATAAAATTCACAAAAGAAGATGAGGACAACGGCTCCATCAATTTTTTAGACATCAACATCACACGAATGGACAACGCTTTTGAGTTTCAAATACACAGAAAACCCTCCTTCACCCCACTAACAATAAACAATAATTCCTTACACCCAAACTCCCATAAACAAGCCCCTTACTACAGTTTAATATACAGAGCTTTAAAAATCCCCCTTTCACCTACCAATCTGAAAAAAGAACTTGATTACATAACAGATATTGCCAAGTTCAATGGCTTCAACACCAACATGATCAACAAGATCATCAACAAACTAAAATTAACAACAAATCTTTCCCCAATAAAACCCAATAAACACAAATACGCAACTTTCACATACACTAATCCAGTTATCCACCAGATAGCCAACCCCCTAAAAAAGCACGAAGTCAACATTGCTTTCAAAACGCAGAACACGAACCAGAACATATTTTTCAACCAGAACTCTGTCAACCCAAGAAGAAACCTCTACGCGGGCTCAGGTATTTACAGACTCACCTGTTCACAATGCAACTCCTCGTACATCGGACAAACTGGCCGAAGCTTCCAAACCCGTTATTTAGAACACTACAATGCCCAAAAACATAATACATTTTCCGCAATGAGCACCCACATGAGGGACACTGGCCACCACTTCACCACAATAGAACAAGACTTAACAATCCTAAAAAAAAGTCGAGAAGGGCAAACTAATGACTGAGTTTGAGAACCTATACATCTATCTAGACCAACACTTCAACAAGGATAAAAACCTCAACGAGATAATAGATTTAAAAAACCCCCTTTATGAACAAATTCCCACCTTACTACAAAAAATAAATTTTCAAGGCAACAACTTGTCTAAAATCTTCAATACCACACTAACTAACTCACCCAGCACGTCGACAATTACCCCCCTACCCCCCACCTCCCCCTTTCCGACCAATTCCCCCACACACAACGACAGCAAGCCCACACGTCCTCCCACCCAAGCACCCCCCCCCTCCACCACGACCCCACCGATACAACACGAGAAATAAGAACCACTCGACCTTCAAAAACAATACAACACCCAACACAAGCAAATAACATTCATCACATTAACTAAAGGCATCAATATTATCCGCGTAACTTTCGGTTCCTTATCCCCCCCCCTCTTTTTATAAACCAACACTACATCAACCTGCACTCCCAATACACAACTAGCTCGCCCCTCCACTCTACCTTCCTCCATTCTGACAGCTCACCTTTGCGCATGACTCCGCCCATGCCCCTCCCCCCCAAAGCTATCCACTCCTCCCGCCGCCATTGCTAACCGCATGTGCGTATTACCGACTGAGCCTCCTTCTTAGTCCACCAATACTCATCAACAATCACCTCTCAGCGACACATCAGGTACGTAACATAACATTCACTCTTCATTACTTACCATAAACCTTTCTTACACACCAACTAATACTATTAACGTCTCAATTACAGATAACTTCCACTTCTTACAATACAACTTTCAACAACTCGCCGGAACCCAGTGCACATCGGCACAAATATGGCGGGCCACTACGGCTCCTCTTCGCAGTCAGAATAAGAAGATGCCTCACCTCAGCTTTAACGCTCTGACTCTGCAGTTGCCGTATACTTTCTAATCTCTCCACAGCAGTCCACAACACAAGCAACTCTATTCTATCTCACCAGACCAGTAAAGACCAACAACTTCATCCCGTAGTCCGCCTTATTTTATTCCACGGAACAATATCATTTTGTCTCACCGGCATTTCACACCGATGTCTCCACATCACAATCGATGCTACAGAAGTCAACTAAAAGAATAAGCAGAAGTTTCAACCCACAACATTTTTCCTAATTAGCAATTACCCACTTTAACTGTCACCATTGTTGTCGTTCAAACGCACGGATTACCCATGAATCTCCAGCCACACTGACCAGTCTCCGTCCCGATCTCGGCGCTTCAACTGGAAAACTTTCAGCTTGATGCCTATAAAACCTCATTTGGCTATAAAAATTTCCCCTACCCCCGTTGATTTTTAACTAAAATAATCTGCTCTACATATTTCTGAAATGTCAATGCTAATTCTTTCTTCCAACCTCTAAAACATCAGGACGCACTTGGTACTAAAATTTTTTATCCTTGCGCACCAGCTGCTCTTGTGTAAATATGTATATAATTGTAAATTCTCAACTTTCAATTAGATAATGTAATTACTATATAGTTACCAATCATTAACATTAGTTTCTATTACAAACATTTACGCTGAATGTTAAATGTAAATATTTTTAAAAAACTTTATCTCAACTGTTCAATTGAACTATGTAAATACTGTATAGTTACCAACCTTTGACATCAATTTTTGGTTACTAACTTTGATGCCAAACACTACACCTTTTCTCCCTTAATTGTTTTATTGTAAATATTTTTTAAACTTTTTATTTTCATATGATTGCGTCAACTGTTTCTCCAGAGCACCACTGCAGAACTCTACTTGTTATTTTTAGGCATTGGTGCTGACTTTTCATCTAAACCTACATGTTCAACCATCACTTTTGTGCAAATTTTTTCCCATACTTAATTTTTATATGTTGTTAATAATATGTATTAATTTGTACATGTCTACTACTAACCAGTTACCTGATTTTTTACCTTGAGGTGATATTTTGACTGATGATGCCCTCAATGAAGGGCGAAACATGTCTCAAGTGGAATCTACAATAAATTCCTAATTTATAAAATTTATATGTATTGAATAGGTGAAAAAAACAAACCTTTTAACATCCTACATTCAGTATCTTCAATACGGATAACAATGATTTTTATCACTTGCAAAGTTAAAACAATGTAATTGCGATGTAATTAATATGTGCTTTTCCGTTTTCTTTCATCTAAAACGAGGAATGTGTATAACATTTCTTCCTCACGTATTATGGTCATGTACCTCCTTCCTTAACGGGCAATTAAGCAGGTTTTGTAGTCTACTGGTAAGTGCGTAGTTCTTGGACCTACCTCATTCCCTGTGTGTATCCGTTTGCTTTCTTATTGTGAATAACAGAAACATAGTAACTGGACATTACTTGCGGTTTGGTAACGTATTTGTTCACATTTTACTGTCAGTCTTACCGGGCGAGTTGGCCGTGCGCGTAGAGGCGCGCGGCTGTGAGCTTGCATCCGGGAGATAGTAGGTTCGAATCCCACTATCGGCAGCCCTGAAAATGGTTTTCCGTTGTTTCCCATTTTCACACCAGGCAAATGCTGGGGTTGTACCTTAATTAAGGCCACGGCCGCTTCCTTCCAACTCCTAGGCCTTTCCTATCCCATCGTCGCCATAAGACCTATCTGTGTCGGTGCGACGTAAAGCCCCTAGCAAAAAAAAAAAACTGTCAGTCTTGACAGTATCTGGCACAGTTGCTCTGTATCACATTCTAGCTCAGTTTTGAATCCTAAATTTCTTGGATGATACAGCTCACTAATTCTGCACAGAGTTGAGAACAAACTAGAATTTCTGACATCACTCACTTTAGCAAAGATGACAGTAGAAGATCTCCGATTTGTACAAGTGAGTACGTGGTATCGGCTTCATTGCACACCGCGTAATTTACATACGCAGAATTCGTCTGGGTCATGGAAGTACTCGGTGCTATTCATTCACCGCCATCGAGTTAACAAAGTGTTAGCTTGTGTCCATGTCTATTCATCATGGCCTACGTTGTATGAAAGTCTCTTTACTTCACTCTGCCCTACATTAGTTTCTCCCTGGCGTCTGTGAATGGTAGTCCCCTCTTCATCCGGAGGTCCTCGATGAAGGTCTCCTTGGCAAGATAATAAGATAGAAAAGATTTTACGTTTCATTATCCCCCGCGTAGCTTTCAGAATCTTAATAATGTCACTGACATGTTGTATTGCTTAAGTGAAATAAATTTTCTTCAATTTTGCTGCTATTTGAGACCTATTTATTTTCTCCCTGTTTTGATTAACTACATTGTCTAAATTATGATTTATTCTCTATTATGAGAGTGACATCATCCGCATTGATATGACAAAGAACAATGAAAGGAAGAAACCAACAATATGAAATCATAGTGTTCACAGAGCATTGTTGGATGCGCTTGAGAACGGTTGGCTGTTGAGAGAGCTCTTGCATTATTGTAGTGATAAAGTAGTGAAAACCTATTGAAATAGCTTAATTTTGTGTATATCTGATTCATTTAGTGCTGTTTATATAGTGGTGTTTAGTGCTTGTTGGTAGAAATTGGGAGTAGTAATAATTATTTAAATTTTGTAACAAGTAATTCAGTTGGTCTTCAGTAAATTACGTTTTCTAGGTTAAGTAGGCTAGCTAGGTGCACCTTGTTTCGAATTTAGGTTTAGGTAATACTTTAGGTAACAATATTAACTTTAAAAATATTTGTAAATATCTGTAGATTCGTTGGTTGTACTTACAAAGGCAGATTATCATTAGGAATAGTACCGTAACTTCTGCAGCAACTTCTCCGGTATTTCGTATAGATATACGTTGAAACTATCGCGAAAGTAATAATCAAGGTTCTTAAACACTACTACTACATTACTACATTAAAAAACACGATACGCCTGTAAACTTCCATTTAAAAAGAAGTTAAAGAGATTACACGGTAATAGTTAACAGTCGTATTGTTATTGATTATTGTCGCTCCTCATATTCAAATATTGCATTGTTGGCTACAGTCGTGAACAAAGGGTGTAGTGTAGTCAAGTAAATATAAATAAAAATCAGCTGACCTTGTATTCCATTCATTTGTACTTCTGAGTAGGTAGTTAGTATCCGTAATTTATATTTCGCTCCCTCGATCTTTCAGTATTTATGAGCGGTTAGCTAATAATAATAAAGTTCATATATCCCAGTAATTGCAGTTCAAGTCCCTGGAGTAGTAGTAGTAGTTTTGATAGAAATATTTGAGAAATTATTGTAGACAACCTCGTATTTTTCAGTAGGCCTAATTAATTTCTCCGTCCCGTGGAGTAGGGAAAATAATAGTAATCCACCAGCTGTAATAATCACATAACCACATTTCAGTAGAATTGTAGTGAAGATAAGGTATAATATATTAGTATCTTGCCAGTTATATTCGTGTTTTTCTTCGTGTACGGCAATCCTTTTGATACTTAAGCATTTAACCAAACGCAGTGTAGTGTAGTGTTGTGTAGATACATTGTAGTATAGATACAGTACATTTAGATAGTGCCGTATCTTGCGTGCTATATTCGTGAGTTATCTTTCGTGTATATCTATTAGACCGTAATACTAATAATAATTTGTCTAAGCATTTAGCTTCGTTGGTAATCTTTGAGTACAGTAGTTCTTGCAAATTTCATTTCTGTTGTGCTTAGTAGTGACATACGGTACGGTACCGGTATCGTAATTAGGATACGTCTGAAAGTAGTTTAAAAATTACTGTAGTGTACTGTACAGTAGTATATGAATAATATCCTATTAGAATTTAGTGTGCTTATTTTATTATTGTAAAATATTTGTGTAGTACTGGTGTGGTAGAGGTATCCGTAGAAACTCTTACTAAAATATTGTTGAAATTAGGATAGGCTTAATTGCAGTTTGGAATTGTGTAGTTCTTGTGTATTACTTTCGATATTCAGTAATTAACAGCAGCTTTTATCCTGTTAGGGGTTGTAGGATAAAAAAAAAATAATAATAGAGCACGACTAAGTAGTATTGTAGTGTAGTCGTATATTAATTACCTTATTGTTGTGTACTATCCCAGACAATATATCCCTCCGTTCATTTATTTTTTTGGCAAATAAGTTATTTTATTTTATTTATTTATTTTTTTAATTTTCCCCCCGTAAAGAATGGCTAAGGAGCGCGAGTGTACTTATTGTGGGTGTGGTGAGGCATTGAGGGGTATGAGGGAGGAGTTGGAAAGTTTGAGGGAGATAATTAGGATTCTCACAGAAGACGGGAAGGAAGATAGGACTCCCTCAAACAATGTACAGGTTACAGTAGGTGTACAAGAGGGAGGGGAAGGAAAGGGAGGAGTTGTAGAAGACAGGTGGTCTAATGTTCTAAGGGGAAGGAGATTGCAGGCCAAGGGCTCTATTCAGGATCAGAATTCAGGACAGGTGTCTGTGCGAAATCGGTACGAGTCACTCCAGGTAGAACAACAGAGGGAAGATGAGGGACAGGGAACTGTTGCTGAGATGCGTGGAAGTAGGAGGAAGGGAAAAGGTAGGAAAGGGAAATGTAGAGTAGAGGATAGGAAAAGACAGGTGGAACAGGGTCATGGGAAGGAGAAAAGGGAGGAGGAAGTAGCTTCTGCAGCTATCAGGAAAGATAGGGCTGACCAGGAGGGGAGGGGATCAAATGAGGTGGGTAGGGTTGAGGCTCTGGTCATGGGGGATTCCATCGTTAGACACGTGGGGAAAGTGTGTGGAGGAAAGGGAACCAGGGTAGAATGTTATCCAGGAATTAGGTTGAGGCAGATGTTGAGGAAAGTAGAAGAGAGGGAGGAGGGGAAGGAGAAGGTGGTAGTGTTTCACGTTGGTACCAACAACGTAAGGCAAGCTGATATAAGTACCAACATAGTTGGAGATGTGTGGGATCTGGTAAATGCAGCACGGGTGAAGTTTAAGAAAGCGGAGATTGTTATTAGTGGAATACTGTGTAGGAGGGATACTGACTGGAGGGTGATTGGGGATTTAAATGAGACTATGGAGTGGGTATGTGGGAAACTGGGAGTGAAATTTCTAGATCCTAATGGGTGGGTAGGAGAAAGGGATCTGCGCTCGGATGGCCTTCATTTAAACCGCAGTGGTACGTATAAGTTAGGAAATTTGTTTGGAAGGGTAATAGGGAGGTACATTCAGGGAAACGGGATGGCCTAGGGAGCGGTGATAAGGGAGCAGGAAACTGGAAATCAAGTAGGGATGACATAAAATTGTTAGTGTTGAACTGTAGAAGTATTGTAAAGAAAGGAATAGAATTAAGTAATTTAATAGATATATATTTACCAGATATTGTAATAGGAGTTGAATCATGGCTGAGAAATGATATAATGGATGCAGAAATTTTCTCACGGCACTGGAGTGTGTATCGTAGAGATAGGATAGGAAAAGTGGGAGGGGGAGTTTTCATTCTGGTGAAAGAAGAATTTGTAAGCTACGAGAAAGTTAAAGATGAGACACATGAAATTCTAGGTGTAAGGCTCATTTCTAAAGATAATAGGCAACTTGATATATTTGGAGTGTACAGATCGGGAAAGGGTAGCACTGATGCGGATTCGGAATTATTTGATAGGATAGTCAGCTATGTGGGAAACGACATGGAAAGAAATGTGATTGTAGCGGGAGATCTGAATTTGCCAGATGTCAATTGGGAAGGAAATGCGAACGACAGGAAGCATGACCAACAAATGGCAAATAAGTTAATATGGGAAGGACAGCTGATTCAGAAAGTGATGGAACCAACCAGAGGGAAAAATATCCTGGATGTGGTGCTGATAAAACCAGATGAGCTCTATAGGGAAACTGAAGTAATAGATGGTATTAGTGATCATGAAGCTGTTTTTGTGGTAGTTAAAAATAAATGTGATAGAAAGGAAGGTCTTAAAAGTAGGACTGTTAGGCAGTACCATATGGCTGATAAAGCAGGTATGAGGCAGTTTCTAAAAAGTAACTATGATCGGTGGAAAACGGTAAATAAAAATGTAAACAAACTCTGGGATGGGTTTAAAGAAATTGTTGAGGAATGCGAAAACGGGTTTGTACCTTTAAGGGTGGTAAGGAATGGTAAAGACCCACCTTATTATAATAGAGAAATAAAGAGACTAAGAAGGAGGTGCAGACTGGAAAGAAATAGAGTTAGAAATGGCTGTGGAAGTAAGGAGAAATTGAAGGAACTTACTAGAAAATTGAATCTAGCAAAGAAGGCAGCTAAGGATAACATGATGGCAAGCATAATTGGCAGTCATACAAATTTTAGTGAAAAATGGAAGGGTATGTATAGGTATTTTAAGGCAGAAACAGGTTCCAAGAAGGACATTCCAGGAATAATTAATGAACAAGGGGAGTGTGTATGTGAGGATCTTCAAAAGGCAGAAGTATTCAGTCAGCAGTATGTAAAGATTGTTGGTTACAAGGATAATGTCAAGATAGAGGAAGAGACTAAGGCCAAAGAAGTAATAAAATTTACGTATGATAACAATGACATTTACAATAAGATACAAAAGTTGAAAAGTAGAAAAGCGGCTGGAATTGATCAGATTTCTGGGGATATACTAAAGACAATGGGTTGGGATATAGTACCATATCTGAAGTACTTATTTGATTATTGTTTGGCCGAAGGAGCTATACCAGATGAATGGAGAGTTGCTATAGTAGCCCCTGTGTATAAAGGAAAGGGTGATAGACATAAAGCTGAAAATTACAGGCCAGTAAGTTTGACATGCATTGTATGTAAGCTTTGGGAAGGCATTCTTTCTGATTATATTAGACATGTTTGTGAAATTAATAACTGGTTCGATAGAAGGCAATTCGGTTTTAGGAAAGGTTATTCCACTGAAGCTCAACTTGTAGGATTCCAGCAAGATATAGCAGATATCTTGGATTCTGGAGGTCAAATGGACTGTATCGCGATTGACATGTCTAAAGCATTTGATAGGGTGGATCATGGGAGACTACTGGCAAAAATGAGTGCAATTGGACTAGACAAAAGAGTGACTGAATGGGTTGCTATATTTCTAGAAAATAGATCTCAGAGAGTTAGAGTAGGTGAAGCTTTGTCTGACCCTGTAATAGTTGAGAGGGGAGTTCCTCAGGGCAGTGTTATCGGACCTTTATGTTTTCTTATATATATAAATGATATGAGTAAAGGAGTGGAATCGGAGGTAAGGCTTTTTGCGGATGATGTAATTCTCTATAGAGTGATAAATAAGTTACAAGATTGTGAGCAACTGCAACGTGACCTCGAAAATATTGTGAGATGGACAGCAGGCAATGGTATGTTGATAAACGGGGCTAAAAGTCAGGTTGTGAGTTTTACAAATAGGAAAAGTCCTCTCAGTTTTAATTACTGCGTTGATGGGGTGAAAGTTCCTTTTGGGGATCATTGTAAGTATCTAGGTGTTAATATAAGGAAAGATCTTCACTGGGGTAATCACATAAATGGGATTGTAAATAAAGGGTACCGATCTCTGCACATGGTTATGAGGGTGTTTAGGGGTTGTAGTAAGGATGTAAAGGAGAGTGCATATAAGTCTCTGGTAAGACCCCAACTAGAGTATGGTTCCAGTGTATGGGACCCTCACCAGGATTACCTGATTCAAGAACTGGAAAAAATCCAAAGAAAAGCAGCTCGATTTGTTCTGGGTGATTTCCGACAAAAGAGTAGCGTTACAAAAATGTTGCAATGTTTGGGTTGGGAAGAATTGAGAGAAAGAAGAAGAGCTGCTCGACTAAGTGGTATGTTCCGAGCTGTCAGTGGAGAGATGGCGTGGAATGACATTAGTAGACGAATAGGTTTGAATGGCGTCTATAAAAGTAGGAAAGATCACAATATGAAGATAAAGTTGGAATTCAAGAGGACAAACTGGGGCAAATATTCATTTATAGGAAGGGGAGTTAGGGACTGGAATAACTTACCAAGGGAGATGTTCAATAAATTTCCAATTTCTTTGAAATCATTTCGGAAAAGGCTAGGAAAACAACAAATAGGGAATCTGCCACCTGGGCGACTGCCCTAAATGCAGATCAGTATTGATTGACTGTCAGTGTCCACGACGAGCGAGTAGGCTGAGGGATACATTGTGGATAGATCCGAAGGCTGGTTACGAACGCTTTTACTGAGGATGGTATCAGAACGTTAAGACGATCCCTCGCCGTGAGAGCTTTAGGAGGGGCTGCACTATCATAAAGAGGAACCTGGGGAATATAACCTCGCTTTATGGCCCGTTACATGCAACACTACACACTTTACGAAGTCTCACCAGAAATGTACCCTTTCCTTCATTGTAGAGCATGAGGCTAATCTGGTTTGTTCTGGGATGCATTCAGCTGTGAGAATTACGTTTCTTGGTACCGTTCACTGTCATTAAAGTTGTCCAGTACAACAGCTGCAACATAGTTTAGAGATCACCGGCCATTATTCGAAGGGCTATGTGCCTAGAAATGATTTTAGGTAGGGTTGCCATTATCCAGTATATGGTAAAACAGTACTTAAATTAAATCGGTCGGCGGAGAAATGGATTACGCCACTGTTTGCATGTTCTCGTATTTCCACGAATTTCTATTAATTTGACCAAGATGCATGGCCCTGTGCTGAAAGGAACTATGTGCATCGTGTTCTAAAGGAAGAAAAATCATATCAACTTTTATCATCATGAGGGAAAGGTATTATGTCAGTGACATAGTCCGTTCCTTCCCAGTAAGTTGGCAATTAAAACTGATTTTGACACTTGTTATTACAAGAAAAATATACTGTCTACAGAAACAGCATAGAAGGATGTACAGTAGGACCGCGATAATCCGACACGCACGAAAAATATATTTATTTTTCCCATAGTTTGAGACATTTAGTGCTTCGCACGTTTGACAGTAGAGTGGGACGCTGTCGGAAGTTATTGGAACCGTTCAGAGTTTCGTATGCCATTATGCTCTCCGTGGCATCAGCCAGTCACCTTCTTGGTTTCGTGCTAGTGTCACTACGATTCTTCGTTCACGTAGACCTATAGTTACATTTGCATCAGTACGGCGAGTTTTTGTTTTACAGTTATCTAATAAATTTATTGTACTCTAAAAACGTTTAGCTCTGTGTACGATTGTCAAATCGACTGCAGCACAGTAAAAAGCTCATACGTAGAGCAAATATGTTTTTAAAACGAACATCTCATTGGTTGAGGCTTCGCAAGCCTTGAACATCTTTGTGTAATTCGAAGAAATGAAAAGGCGTATGGCTTTTAGTGCCGGGAGTGTCCGAGGGCAAGTTCGGCTCGCCAGGTGCAGATCTTTTGATTTCACGCCCGTAGGCGACCTGTCCGTCGACATGAGGATGAAATGATGATCAAGGCGGCACATAAACCCAGCCCCCGTTTGAGCGGAATTAACCAACGGTGGTTAAAATTCCCGACGTTGCCGAGAATCCAACCCGGGACCCCTGTTACCAAAGGCCAGCACGCAAACCATTTAGCCATGGGGCCGCACAATTAGAAGAAAGGAGCCATCAATACGACGTTTCTGATATTGTGCATCTGCACATTATACAAAATATATTGTTTTTCAATTAAGGACTCAATCTAAGAAACAATAAAATATCCCTGCAATGTTTCAGGGGTCTGAGAATAAAATTCAAGCTATCCCATCAGTCTGACATCATCGGACACATACGGTAGGGGTATAGACAGTGATTAAGTTTGAAGTGTTCCAAATTCTTTCTATTAACAACTTTTATTTTATGAAAATAAACTTGTTCTTGGTTTTTTACACGGCCATGGTGATTTTTTTATTTCTTAATAAGTCTAAAAAAATTATATATATTAGACTTTCCTAAATGTTTACCTTTAAACTGATTTAACTGCACAGTACAGTATTTGGTTTTAATTCAATTTTCTTCTTGTACTGCAATATATTTTGTTGTGATAACAATTATTTTCCTTTGTATTTAAAAACTGTAGTTTTCATTTGTATCCCCTTGTTGAAACCACGTTGATAATCAGCCACTGACACATCTACGAGTCCTACTGTACCTTGCAACGAGAAGCGAAGCCTGCGTATCACTGTTTATACAACACGTGTATGATTCAACAAAACCGGGAATAGTAACAGCCTAACGGTTGTTTAAAACATTCCTTTAACCTCGTAATAATAATAATAATAAATAATAATAATAATAATAATAATAATAATAATAATAATAATAATAATAATCGTATGGCCTCAGCTACCGTGTGCAGACATTTCGATTTGACGCCATCTGGCTGTCTGCGCGTCAATTTCGACGTTCCGTTTTACTCTAGGTCCGTTAGATGGCAGACAGAGTAAACCGGATCTCTGTTGGGCGTCTATGGCTGAGATTTAATGAATTTTGTCGGGTAAACACCAAATGTGTCACCAGAGATCTTTTACATGCCGACATCGTACGACATGGAGTGTCGAATGGACTTTTTTCCGCCCTTCAAAAATCCGACTACCTCTGCCGGGTTTGAACCCGTTATCTTGGGATCCGGAGGCCGACACTCTACCTGGTAAAAGGAAATAAGACATCGTACCGGAATTTCCTAAAACCATTAGAAAGAAGGAAACGTGAAGGTAAACAAAAAAAATCAGAGGTATCCGGAAGTTGATGAAGACAACGCACAGCTCCGTTTGTGATGAGATATTGAAGTCGCCAGTGATGATTCAGTCGTGTTGTGAAGTGATCTCAACATGTTTTGAAACAAAATTTATGTTTCTAAAAAGTACTTAGCAATGCCCGTTGTGTAGTGGTTAGTGTGATTAGCTGCCAACCCATGGAGGCTCGGATTCGATTCCCGGCGCCGCCAGGAAATTTGAGATGTGGTCAACTGAGTAGAGGAGGGTTTCGACTCCCACCTCAGCCATCCTTGAAGTGGTTTTCCGCGTTTTCCCACTTCTCCTCCAGGTAAATGTTGAAATGGTACCTAACTTAAGACCATAGGCACTTCATTTCCTCTTCCGATCGTCCCATTCCCTTACAAGTAACCTGTTCAGCATAGTAGGTTACGTCGCCTAACCTAGGTACTGGTCCTCCTCTTCAGTTGTATTCCCACCCTAAATTCTCCCGCTCCAGGACACTGCTTTGAGGCAGTAGAGGTGGGATACCTCGCTGAGTCCGAGGGACGAACTAACCCTGTAGGATAAACGGATTAAGAACGAAAAAAAGAAAAAAAGAAAGAAAGAAAGAATGAATGAATGAATGAATGAATGAATGAATGAATGAATGAATGAATGAATGAATAAAGGAAAGAAAGAAAGGAGGAAAGAAAGAAACGCTTAGCATCGTAACAATGCTTTTATTTTTCCGTATGGCGTATGGTGTGATTATCAAGTATAAAATAATTGATTTAGTTTACTTCATGCTAATTTTCATTTATTTGATCAAGTAATAATAATTGTGTGCTATAAATGCGACTTTCTCACGAGGATGTTACTGAAATACTACAAATTCCGGCTGCGACAGGAGAAAGGAGTCATGTTATACTTAAAAACCAATTGTTCCCCTAATCGCTCATGAAATATTTCGCTCCTTTTAAGTGAACAATAATCGCGAGAGATTATATATTAAATGGTAAAGCAAAATGTTCAGCGCAGTATTCGTCTTCAAAATTCAGCTTTTATTTTCTCTGACAGCTTAAAAAATTAACTTAGTTCTTTCTCCACCCATCAATTCAATTACAGAACTGCTCTGAAGATCAAGATTCGCCATTATATCATGCAATGTGACGACAACAATACGCATCTAATTGCGTAGTGTCAGTATGTATTCAGAATATGTACCTTCGTCTCGCAGATTGTTCACAGGGGTCCTGTGGATGGTCGTTGCTCAGCTGCGCGAGATACTGGACCCTTTAAAGTCCTTCGTAGGATACCTACCTTACTTACCTATTAGCAAATCGGCATGAGATCTTTCTCCTGGGTCGTCTGACGGGTTCTTCGTCACTTGCTTAGGTAAGAGGCGGGCTTCAGTAATTTAAACTATCTATTAAATGAGAGGAGTCGAGTCAAAAGAAATTGATATTTATTCATTACTCGCGATGAGGTCGAAGAGACTTGTGACATTGTTAACATTCCTAAACAAAGAAGTCAGTCTTGTCCATTTGAGAAAATGGCGATAATAACGATGAGGAGAGATACTGGCTCTTCAGGCCTTAATTGAACTGCCTGAGATCCTCACTAGAAATCGGTCGTAATTTAAGAATGAGATAAACAAAGTCTGCAGATAAGTAAGGTCGGTTTCCATGTGAGACTGCATGTATCACCATGATCCAGCCCCCGTAGCACGAGCTCTGGACTCTTAGTATAATTGAGGCAGTCCAATCGGTATGTGCCACACAGAGCTTGTACGGCACATTGAATCGATATGACCTGTGACCATGTCATGGACCGACATCTAACTTTGTGATTTACGATTAAGTCATTTTGGATGATGGCCGAAAGGAAAATGATGCTATAGTGGCAGATGGCCCAAATCTAAGTCACTGAGGTTTATGACCCCATGATCACTCAAATTTCTAATCTGAAGGCTGAACACAATCAAGTTACAGTAGTTGATGACCAAGGATTACACATTAATAAAATCCTAGCACATCTGATGCTCAACAACAACAACAAACGCTCACAACACTTGTGGCAGTCAAGTCCCTTTGCCATCGGACACGTCCCCTTTGACGTTATACATTTTGAAGATGGTCACTTGGTTTAAGCTAATTCTCATACACGAAGTAATCTCATAATCCTAATTAACAACAAATGTTATCCACCCCGGACGAATGGCTTCTTTAAAATCCCTAATTCTTTAATTATATTTGTACCGGGCGGTACACCTCTACTCGGTTTATTTAAAAGTTGCGCCAGTTGAAACTCCTCTTCTGGAGGAAGTCTGAACTTTTATCTACACTATTAATCTACTAATTTCTCAGAAGATGTCACTACCTGGAAATTTTTGAGTTTGTGAACTGTGTCATTTTTGATGTGTTTTTGTTTCGCTTGAAGTAAGAAGTGTGAACTTTCTCTTCTAGAGGACACTACTGAAGATCAACAATAGTGCGACCTAGTGCGGAGTCAAAGAACTATTTTGTTGGAGAAATTTTTATTTCAAGAGTTTGTTCTTTGTTAAATTTCTTTCTGTCATTGTTTAAGTTGGCTGTATACCCCTCTTTTTCCCCTTATTTTGGATCTAGCCAATCCCGAATTTCTTTAATTAATTTTTCCACCAATAATGTGTTTCTTCTTCCTCTATGTAGGGGTTTCTTTTCCCTAGCCAATAAAAATTTTGTGGGAGGGTGTTTTCTTTCCCCTAACGCCTAGAATCTTCCGCGAGAGGATATAAACTGCTGATTTTAGGGTCTCGGGGCCACTTCTTTTCCATCTTTCAGTGTATTAAGTACATAGCAGGAGGCGGGAAGCGCCTCTTTCTTCGGCGGCGTCTACAACCAGGTAATGGCCAGGTAATAACTTCTTTCTTTGCTTGCTCAGCAGTTTAACTTTCGGGGCGGGTTCTAGGCCTTCCACCATGTAACCTTCCTTTAAAATGTAAAGACTACTGGTACCTATCCTATCTTCTAAACTACATACTGGGATAGAGAGTGCTAACCCTCTCGAGTTCCCACTCATATTGTTTTGAGGTGAACTTATTTTCTCAAACCCATTCTTCCGTGATGTAATGTAAATTGTTATTTTCTTAAGTCACCTCTGTAGTATGGGATTAGCCCTTGTATTAACGGCCTAGTGCCAAGTAGGTCTTAAACAAAGTGTATCAGGAGTGCGGTTAGCCTCCTCTCAAATTGTTATTTTAGAGGTCAGGTAATCAACCTTCTTTTCATGTAATAGACCTCAGTAGGTTGGGTATTTTACCCCTGTGAATACGTCCTTAGTGGACAGCTTGAAGGTAGAGTTTGGTGTGGCCTTTGAGAGGCTTAAATTTTGAGAGCGGATCGCTCTTTTGAAAATGGAGTGTCATATGCCTCGTGGAGGCTTTTCTGTGTAATTCGGAGCCAGGGGCTCCTAGGGATGAATGGGGTTTTCTGCCCCTCTGTTAAAACTTGTGTTTGTGGTAAAACTGAGCTGATCGCTGAAGTCAGGGCGTGAAGCCCAAAACCTGTAAATATTGTAACTCCCCTTGTTTTGCTACATTGTACCTGCCATGTCTGTTATTGCTTTGTTTTTGAAAAGAAAATATAACTTTGTTAAATTTTAAATTAATTTTACATGCACTATAATTTCGTAGCTTGAAACCCATTCACACCCGCACCTTCTTTTACGCATAACTACCGCTAAAACACGGTAACAAGTGGTAGCAGAGCGTGGTTGAATGGGTCTCAATTTAGCCCCTTTTGATGGCTAAACATTGCTTTGATTCGAACTCTAACAATTTTCTCAGTTGCTGGAATTTTTTGAGTTTTTCAAAATTGTTCTGTCATCATGCCCGGCCCTCGCGATGTTCTCCTCCTTAACTATTTGCGTAAAGAGGAGTTGATATACGAGTTAACTATCAGAAATGTGCAATCTGGAGGCACGGTTGCAATCGACACCAACAAGCTTAGAGAGTCCCTTGATTTGCCCATTTCCATCCCCAATTTGGGAGAGAAAGAAATTGATGATTCTCTTTCCACGATCGTCGAGAATATTACTGGGCTAGCATCTGTAGTCAGCTTTTTTGATGAAAACTATCCGTCTCCTAATCAAATTAAGCGTGTGCAAGGCTGGCTGTATCACTTTGCAAATAGAGTTAATGATCTGTTGTCTCTAAAGGTGAATGACGTTCAGAGGAAGGACGCTAATACGCTCCTTGAAACTATTTCTGAATTGTCTAATAAGGTCACTCAATTGCTAACCGGCGAAGTTCCTCCCAAAACTGATCAACCCGCCACAGTGAATGTAGGTAGTGATGAAGAGCCTCCTCAGGGAGAAGTCAATAGGATAACCGTTGCTGCTCAAACTATCTCTGCCCCATCGAACAACGAATCTGAACGCCGTGCGTCATTGGGTAACATCCGCTCTGAATTAACTTCTTTGCCATTGAAACCTTTAACGACTATGTCACCTGGGTTCAGTAGCTTGCCTCATCCATTGGCAATGTTGCTTAGAGGTATCTCTAAGTTTTCCGTCAACACCACCAGTGATGTAATTTCATTTTTAAGATTTCTAGTGGAATTTCAGGATCATGCTCTTGTTTTTTCTCTTTCGCCATGTCAAATTTTGCAAATTATCTATCCGTATGCTATTGGTATTCTTTCTGATAAAATCGTAAGAGCCATTGCCGAGCAATCATCTATTGAGGATTTCCATGCCCATTTGCTAGCTAACTTCATCCCGGCTAGGGCCAGGTCCTCCCTGATTCAGAAGTACTATTACCGTGTACAGCGCTTGGATGAAAACTTGGCTGATTTCATACAAGATATCAAATTCTACACTAGGGTGTTTGCTCTGCACTTTCCTGAGGACCAAATTGTACAAGCTATTGTGGAAGGCATTTCACCATCTTATAGGTCATACTTGTGTTTTGCGGCGTGCCCGCAAACTTTTTCTGAACTTGAAGCATTGGCCGTCTCAGCGGAAGGAGTTAGATACGCCGATTCTTTGCGTGTCGCGAAAGAACCCCCGCCTTCCTTTAGTAACACTCGGCCTCCACCTCGCCGACCAGTCAATCCCCGTAAATGTTATGCTTGCGGGTCGCCTGACCATCTGCGCAACAAGTGTCCACTAATCAAGCCAAGTGGGACTAGGAATGGAGCTGGTTCATCACAAGGCTGCTTTAAATGTGGGGCTTTCTCACATATCGCCAAGAATTGCCCAAACTCAAATAGCACCCCCTCCTGCTCAACTTCTGGTGCAAATTCCACCTATGCCAATAATAAAAAGTGACTAGCGGCTTCGGCTGAGTCGACTAATTCTGCTTTCCAAGGCTCAGCCCCGGGCAAAAAGGTCGAGAATTCAGGGAATGAGCAATCTTCAAATTCTTTTTTTGAATGCCCCAGAGAGTGTCTTAGGATTGCGGCGGATACCCCCGCACCTGTTCCTTTTCTTAAGATTGAGTTAAATAACGAGCCTATAACAGCTCTCTTAGATTCAGGCAGTGTTTGTTCCATTATTTCGGCTGATTGGTATTCTAAATTGAAATCTGTTTGTAAACTCCCTGACTATGACTCATCTCCTGTTAAATATGTTTCGGCTAATTCATCTCCATTGGAAATTCTAGGTTCCTTACATGTCAAAATTCGTGTTTTTAAATTTACATGGAAAATCAAATTGTTTGTGGCCAAGCAATTGTCTTGCCCCATTATATTGGGAGCTGACTTTATTTCTCACACTGGTCTTGTGCTCGATCTCCAGTCTAGGTCGTGCACATTCAAATTTGCTTCTAGTTGTAAAATACCACTATTAAAGTGTAATTCTGTGTCATACTCTTCTATTTCGCCTACCCAGGATGAGATGTTGTTAGACCTTAGACATCTACCTGAGGAGCAGGCTGATAGTATTCGCAAACTGTGTCAGTCATTTCCCGAGGTGTTCTCTGATACTCTTGGTGTTACTGACCTTATTGAATACAAAATTGAGGTCACGGATTCGATTCCTGTCCGTTTTCCACCTTATAGGCTATCTCCACCTAAAATGAAGGCTCTGAAAGAAATTATCGATCAGATGTTGAAGGATGGTATTATTAGGCCCTCTAAGTCAGCGTATTCTTCGCCTATTTTTCTAGTCCCGAAACCCCAAGGAGGCTTCAGGCCTGTCATTGATTACAGGGCTCTCAATCGGAAGGTGGTGTTGCAATCTGTGCCCCTTCCCGACCTTCATTCTTGTTTTTCATGGTTTCGTAAGGCCAAGTTCTTCACCATCTTGGATTTAAATCAGGCCTATAATCAAATTCCCCTTGCCGAAGAGTCTAAACATCTTACAGCGTTTGCCACGGACTGGAATTTATATGAATACAACCGCGTGCCTTTCGGGCTCCCCTCCGGAGCAGCTGTGCTCACTAGGCTACTAGATAGGGTCTTCTCCGACATCAAATTTGAGTACTTATATCACTACTTGGATGATGTCGTCGTACTTTCAGAGACTTTTGAAGAACATCTAGATCATCTGCGCGAAGTTCTCGATCGCCTTCGTAAGGCTGGGTTAACTGTTAAGTTGTCCAAGGTTGCCTTTGCTAAGCCCTCTTTGTCATTCCTAGGGCATATTGTGTCACCCGATGGTGTAGCAGTCGATCATTCTAGAACACAGGCCATCCGTGATTTTAAACCTCCCAAGGACATTAAAGGCATCGCCAGGTTTATTGGTATGGTGAATTTCTTCAGAAAGTTCATTCCTAACTTTGCTAATAGAGCGGCGCCCTTAAACCTTCTTCGTAGGAAAGGCATCAAATTCGAGTGGGGACCTTCTCAACAAGCCGCTTTCGAAGATCTTAAATTAGCTCTCTGTAACGCCCCTGTACTTGCTATGCCTGATTTCTCGAAGAAATTCATCGTCCAAACCGACGCGTCGTCGTCGGCGGTAGCTGCAGTCCTTCTTCAAGAGACTGAACGAGGGAGGCGACCCATCGCCTATGCGTCTAGGACATTGTCAGCTCAAGAAGCAAAGTACTCCATATATGAGCTTGAAGGTTTGGCAGTCTTATTCGCCTTAGAAAAGTTCCGTCTCTATCTGGAACACGTCAAATTCGATCTGGAGACAGATAATCAAGCCTTAAGCTGGGTCTTAGGTAGGCCGCGTCGTACAGGTCGTATAGCCCGTTGGGCCATCCGTATTTCTGCCTTCCAATTCGATGTACGGCATATCAGAGGTACTGAAAATGTTGTGGCTGATGGACTCAGCCGTATGTTTTCTAACGACGTCGAGACCCAGGAACCGGCCGACAGTTCATCACCTCCCGAGTCCATACTATCTGAGGTTAATGCCATCTTAACAGATGCCCCCATGCTTTTTAGGGATATCGAGAAATACCAACGTGAAGATCCGACGCTGGCTCCGATAATGGAAACCCTTTCTTCTGGGGAACATGTTATCCCTTATGTTCTGAGGAATGGTGTTTTGTGTTGCCCTTCGAGGCATGATAAGATGATGAAGGTTGTCGTTCCAGCTGTTCTTGCGCCTATGATCTTCAAATACTATCATGAGACCCCATTGGGGGGGCACCTGGGTATCTTTAAAACTCGTGAAAAGATTCGTGAAATATTCATCTGGAAAGGTATGGACGGTGAAATCCGTGAACTTGTAAAAGCTTGTAAATCTTGTTTGATCAGTAAACCCACCATGTCCACTAAAGTAGGCCTTTTGTCTTCTCATCAAGCGTCGCGCCCCATGGAACGCCTGTATATTGATTATGTAGGACCCTTCCCCCAGTCGAAGGGAAATGCCAACAAATTCATCTTTGTATGTGTAGATGGTTTTACCAGATTTTCTTGGTTATTTCCGACTAAGCTGGCTACCGCTCAGTCTACCATTACCTGCTTAAATTCTATTTTTGCTTCTTTTGGTCCGTGTCAATATATTGTATCTGATAATGCTAAGGCGTTCACATCAAATTTATTTCGTAAATTCTGTTTTGACTTGTCCATCTCTCATGTAACTACTTCTGCTTATTACCCTCAACCATCTCTGGCTGAACGGGTTAACCGTAATCTCAGGTCCGCACTCATTGCCTATCATCATGAAGATCCTTCCAGGTGGGACACGTCCCTGCATTGGATAGCTTTTGCTTTGAATTCGGCGGTTCATGAATCTCACAAGTTTACTCCAGCTTCTTTGATGTTTAAGTTTGTTCCCAACTCGCCGCTCTCTAACCTCTGGTCTCTGAATGACATTCTACCCGAGACAATAGATCCGGACAGCATTAAAAATCTTTGGAAGAAGGCTAAAGCCAATCTTAAAGTGTCTCATGAAAAGGTTAGGGAAAGGTATGATCGTGGACGGAGACCCACCCCTTTGAAGGTAGGCGACCAAGTAATGGTCAAGAATTTTGTTCCCGCGGGCAAGCTTGCCCCCAGATTTCATGGGCCTTGTATCATTCTCGATTTTCTTACGCCAGTTACGTTGTTAGTTAGCAATCCAGCCACCGAGAGGATATTTAGGGTTCACCTGTCACAGGTGAAACCGGTGTAATTTACGTGTTAACTTGCTTCATATTATTTTGAAAGGAATATGAAGGTTATATTTTTTTTTGAGTTTCCAAATTCTAGGCATTCTGCCCCTTCTATAGGATTTTGTTTCTTATGTAAGCATGTTTGTGAAACCTGCCCCGACCCATTAAACTGCCATCCTGTCTTTGCCACGGCCATTACCACGCTCCCGTCTCCTGCTCCACTCTACACAGTGGCTTAATGAATACCATGAATATCTGCACGCCGCTGGCCCCTCAATCTCTCTACAAGCCTGTGCCCTCAAAGAAACATGATGGTCCAACACAATTCTGCCGCCTAGCTTTAATGTTTCAGTGCCCCCGCAGCCACGCAGCGCCGTGCAGCAACTGGGGAGGGGGATGGGCCCCCTCCTCTCCAGCGAAGACGACATGTGCCCGGCGAGCCGGAGCTCTCCTCCCGGCCAAGGCTGATGTGCGGCGCACGACCTGCTACTGGCCCGCAGCCTGTATATGTTCACCGCGGGCGCGGCGTGTTTCAACACCTCTGCTCCCCTCATAGTGCGGGCGAGCGGTATCTCAGGGTACTTAAGGGGTCCGAGCGGCCTCCTTTGGACGCAAGCTGCAACGGCCGGTCTGGCCACCTCACTTCATCAACATCAACTACATGAACAGTTACTATAAGTAATGATTACACTTGGGAATTCAACAACAATATTTGGTGGACATTGCCAAATTTTTGATCACTTTCAAGTATTAAAAGTTTATCTTCAAAAATTCAACTTCTACAAACTGAAAGACTTTGCTTCACCTGCAACAACAAATTGTGAAACTGAATCACACAACATTCTGAAAATCTTGTAATCTATTTTCATATTCACCTTATAACTTGGAACTTGTTTCAAACTGATTTCATGTGTCACCCCTGGAGGAACTTTTGGGGGGGGAGGTCTGTACCGGGCGGTACACCTCTACTCGGTTTATTTAAAAGTTGCGCCAGTTGAAACTCCTCTTCTGGAGGAAGTCTGAACTTTTATCTACACTATTAATCTACTAATTTCTCAGAAGATGTCACTACCTGGAAATTTTTGAGTTTGTGAACTGTGTCATTTTTGATGTGTTTTTGTTTCGCTTGAAGTAAGAAGTGTGAACTTTCTCTTCTAGAGGACACTACTGAAGATCAACAATAGTGCGACCTAGTGCGGAGTCAAAGAACTATTTTGTTGGAGAAATTTTTATTTCAAGAGTTTGTTCTTTGTTAAATTTCTTTCTGTCATTGTTTAAGTTGGATGTATACCCCTCTTTTTCCCCTTATTTTGGATCTAGCCAATCCCGAATTTCTTTAATTAATTTTTCCACCAATAATGTGTTTCTTCTTCCTCTATGTAGGGGTTTCTTTTCCCTAGCCAATAAAAATTTTGTGGGAGGGTGTTTTCTTTCCCCTAACGCCTAGAATTTTCCGCGAGAGGATATAAACTGCTGATTTTAGGGTCTCGGGGCCACTTCTTTTCCATCTTTCAGTGTATTAAGTACATAGCAGGAGGCGGGAAGCGCCTCTTTCTTCGGCGGCGTCTACAACCAGGTAATGGCCAAGTAATAACTTCTTTCTTTGCTTGCTCAGCAGTTTAACTTTCGGGGCGGGTTCTAGGCCTTCCACCATGTAACCTTCCTTTAAAATGTAAAGACTACTGGTACCTATCCTATCTTCTAAACTACATACTGGGATAGAGAGTGCTAACCCTCTCGAGTTCCCACTCATATTGTTTTGAGGTGAACTTATTTTCTCAAACCCATTCTTCCGTGATGTAATGTAAATTGTTATTTTCTTAAGTCACCTCTGTAGTATGGGATTAGCCCTTGTATTAACGGCCTAGTGCCAAGTAGGTCTTAAACAAAGTGTATCAGGAGTGCGGTTAGCCTCCTCTCAAATTGTTATTTTAGAGGTCAGGTAATCAACCTTCTTTTCATGTAATAGACCTCAGTAGGTTGGGTATTTTACCCCTGTGAATACGTCCTTAGTGGACAGCTTGAAGGTAGAGTTTGGTGTGGCCTTTGAGAGGCTTAAATTTTGAGAGCGGATCGCTCTTTTGAAAATGGAGTGTCATATGCCTCGTGGAGGCTTTTCTGTGTAATTCGGAGCCAGGGGCTCCTAGGGATGAATGGGGTTTTCTGCCCCTCTGTTAAAACTTGTGTTTGTGGTAAAACTGAGCTGATCGCTGAAGTCAGGGCGTGAAGCCCAAAACCTGTAAATATTGTAACTCCCCTTGTTTTGCTACATTGTACCTGCCATGTCTGTTATTGCTTTGTTTTTGAAAAGAAAATATAACTTTGTTAAATTTTAAATTAATTTTACATGCACTATAATTTCGTAGCTTGAAACCCATTCACACCCGCACCTTCTTTTACGCATAACTACCGCTAAAACACGGTAACAATATTATTTGTTACTCGGACATGTTTATCAGAAACAAAATTTTGATCTAATATTGTTTTATGCTAATACTTTCCTTTATCGGCGCTGGAAACGGGATACACTGTCATAATTAGCAGTACTATTTATTTATTTACTTGTTACATGACGTCAATCAACAGGCTTACATTGTAACAATTACAATTATTAAGAAACGAGCTTGGATAATCCTAACATTAAGTCATGTAATTTGCATAAATTCACACACAACGAAAAATAAAACAACCCATGTCTCATCGCTTATAAAGCCTACGGTTATTCCTTGGACTAATTCCGGAACCTCCTTCGGTATGGTTTCAGGTCGATGACACTGAAATGTCGTAATGCACCTTACCCAACTCTAGGATGGATGAACTACTGCAACCCAATGTGCTCGACAAGCATGACCTCATATCACAAGAAAGTATATTTGTACCTTGGGAACCAACAACAACACAACACAACCATTCATCACGAACTCTATGGATTGACAGCTATCGTGAAATTCAAATAAAACTTTGTACAACCCTCAATAACATCAGACAACGTCACTATCTCAAATTTTGACATCCCTGAAAATGACTATTTCCAACACACCGTACCATCGTCTCATTTCCGTAACTTCGATAATGAATTCATGTTTCTACTAAAACGATCTCTTCTAAATAATGAAATCTAATTCCAAACATTTTACAACAAGTTACAAATCTCGGTTACAGTTTCTTTCCGCTAGCTCGACCACCTAGCAGCTGGACACGAGCTCTACCCCGATATATCTAAACATAACACACAAGCTATCTTAACATGCATCAAATACTAAACTCGCCTCGCTGGCAATTCACATGAAATGTAATTCTTGACCCACATAGGTTATGCGAAGAGATTTGATTTAGAACGTCGATCAAATATTCTTATCCATCACGGTCCTACGGTTTCACATGGAACCCTAACTATGGACTGACCCTATTCCCATCTCATTAAATTACAAAAAATAACTCCTCGGGTTTCCTACACTGAGAATCCCGGCATCAGCACTGTACCGGGTGGTACACCTCCACGTCGCTAATTCAAACTTTGCGCCAGTTGAAACTCCCCTACTGGAGGAAGTCTGAACTTTATCTAATGTGTTACTTTTCAAGTTTCTCAGAAGATGTCACTACTTGGAAATTTTGAAGTTTCTGAACTGGGTTGTTTTCGATGTATTTTTGTTTTGCCTGTAGTAAGAAGTGTGAACATTCTCTTCTAGAGGACACTACTGAAGAACTACAATGGTGCACCCTAGTGCGAAGTGAAAGAACTGTTTTTTTGGATAACTTTTTATTTCAAAAGTTTGTTCCTTGTTAAATTTCTTTCTGTTATTGTTTAAGTTGGCTGTATAACCCTTTCTTTCCCCTTGTTTTGAATTTAGCCAATCCCGAATTTCTTTAATTAATTTATGACCAATCAGGTGTATCTTCTCCAACTTGAATACCTTGCTTAACCCTAGCCAATAAAATTCTTGTGGGAGGGTGTTCTCATTCCTGAAACGCCTCGAACTTTCCACGAGAGTATATCAACTGCTGATTTTCGGATCTCCGCGCCACTTCAGTAACATCTTTCAGTGTGTAAAGTACGTAGCAGGGGGCGGGAAGCGCCTCTTTCTTCGGGCAGCAGTTCATCCACAAGGTAATGGCCGTTTAATAACTTCTTTTCTTGTTAGCTCAGCAGTTTAACTCTCGGGGCAGGTCCGAAGCCTTTTCCATGTAACTTTCCTTTAAAAATGTAAAGACACTCGGTGTCAATTCTTTCTGTTTTAACTACATATTGGGATAGAGGGTGCTTAACCCTCTCGAGCTCCCACTCATATTGCATTGAGGTGAACTTATTTTTCACAACCGTTTCTTCCTTAACGTAATGTAAATTGTTTCCTTTTTAAAGTCACCTCTTTAGTATGGGATTAGCCCTTGCAGTAACGGCCTATTGCCAAGTAGGTTTTATATAAAGTGTATTAGGAGTGCAAGAACGCCTCCTCTCAAGTTGGTATTTTAGAGGCCACGTAATTAACCTTTCCTTACTTAATAGGCCTCAGTAGGTTGGGTATTTTACCCCTGTTTTCATGTCCTTGGAGGACAACTTGAAAGTGGAATTTGGTGTAGCCTTGGATAGGCTCGTACTTAAGAGCAGATTGCTCTTTCTAAAAATTTTGTTTCCTGCGCGCCTCGAGGAGGCTTTACTGTGTAATTGGGAGCAAGTGCTCCTGGGAATGATAGGGGTCTTCTGCCCCTTTGTTGAAATGTGTATATCGTAAAGTTGGGCTTATAGCTCAAGAATTGTGAGTCCGGGGCTCGAAGCCCAAATCTTGCGAATACTGTAATTGTACATTTGTTATCTTGCTACTCTGTACCTGCCATGTTTGTTATTTCTTGATTTTGAAAAGAAAATATAACCTTGTTAAATTTTATCTTAACTTTAATTTCGTATTTTGAGGCCCGTTCACCCCCCGCACCTTCTTTCATCTCTGCTGTCCCACAGATACCTCGGAACAAGCACAACAGGATTTCAACAACCTGATCCACATTCCTTCCCATTTTCGCAAGACTTGAAACACTCGCTATCACAAATTCTCTGCACGACAATAATATGGAATATCTCTCTTGGATGACCCACAATGCTGTTACATAAAACACTCTGTGACAACTAACCATCTCTCCTCGCTATCAGGCATAATATTTCCAAACCGAAACTCAGAACTTGACTTACACCATTTTTACCGTTACTTTCCTATCATCAATTCTACACAGATTTCAACAGACTTTGGACTAGCAATCCTCTGTAACAAATTTTACCGGTCTCGCCTCGTAACTTCCCTTGACAAAATTTACATCGCCGAACACAACGGTGTGTCTTGTGCGTCAGCTGACAATCCACCATTACCGCGCACTCACTCTAACCGAAAATCCACGGATTACGCCTACATGAATGTCATCTTTACACTAAGCAGAATTTTATGATAAATTAATGTCTTAACTTGGGCAGACCAAAAATATGGCAAATAAACATACGGATTTGATACTCTGCCTTAGACATTATATTCATTTCTCAACCATCAAATAATCTAATACTATACAACACTTCACACTCTAGTTTTGCGACTTTGCCGATTATCCAAGAAACATTAAAAAATGACCTTTTGTCATATTCATCTGACATTTTCACGAAATAAACGGGTGTCCAAAATACGTCACAGATACACACAAGAAATGGTGAAATCATGAAATAAATTAAAAGTACTTTGTAAAGGTGGTAATTCCCATACCTGTAGTCATACGTCATCTTCCATCCGAACATGCTTACCAGCCTCTCTCATTCTTTATTTAGTCATCTCGACAGATAGTGGCTTTACAAAACATATTTTTCCCTCTCTGTCCTTGTTATCATTCACTTAAAAATAATGACATAAACAGAAAATGCCCATCACACGTTCTCTTCCTCGCGAACCGCAAAAGTTTGTCAAAACATCGATCGGCCAACTCGTTCAATACCAAAGTTGTTATGCTGATCTTAATAATAATAATAATAATAATAATAATAATAATAATAATAATAATAATAATAATAATAATAATAATAATAATAATAATAATAATAATAATAATAATGATGATTTTACCGGGTGGTACACCTCAACCCCGCGCATTTAAAAGAAGCGCCTTGGAGAACGTTATCTATCACACAAAACTTGAAACAGGTAGTGCATGAAGTTGAGACATTCATCAATAGATGTCACTACTAAATGACAGAGTTTCCTAAACTGATTGGATTTCTTTGTTTTGTGTTGGTGTACCACTGGTTGCAACAACAACTTTCAAGAAATTTGGACTTGTCTCCATAGATGTCTCTATGAAAGAACTGGAGTCATGCAGTCTGGTGCAGGGCGAAATAACCAGAAGTTTAAAGACATCTGTGTTTATAGGTTTTCTGAACTGAATGGATCTTCCTTGTTTTTGATACTTTAAGGTTTGCAACACTTCCTTCTCATCCCGCCAGGTTTTGGAGTCTGGCCAGTAACAAATTTTATGTATTTATTTTTCTGCCAATCATAGGCTTCTTGTATATTTTTGTCTATCCAATAAAAGGAGAGGGTGTCTCCGGCATTTAGTCCAGAACCTCCTCTAAGCTTCCCCTCAGGTATAAAAGCTGTTGCTTTTTCAAGTTAATTTGTCTTATAGATCGTCGAATTACCGAGTGTGTGTGTTAAGAAAGGACGCGGAGTTCCTCGTTTTTCGGGAGGCAGAACATGAGCCCAGGTAATGGCCACCATTTTTCTATCTCTGTAGTTATCTCCGCAAGCTGACCCGAGGGGAAGGTTCCAATCTTAAACTATGTATCAGTCAATTTCTTAAAATGTAAACTTTCTCCTTTCTGATGTAAAATTTATGTAAGTCCTAGGGACTTAAACTGTAAATTGGGGATAGAGTGTACGTTACCCTCTCGAATTCCCCTTCAATTAATCTTGAGGTGACTATGATTTTGTAACAGTTTTCTCCTGTAAATCCCAAATTAACTTGTCCTTCTAGTCACCTCAGTAGTGTGGGATTAGCCTCTGCATCTTCGGGATGCGTGCTCAAGTAGGGTTTTAACCTTTTATTTCTAGGAGCGCAAGTGTACGCCTCCACACGTTTTTGAGTTTGGGTCAGTAAACTAATCTATTCTTTTTCACGAAGGCCAAGTAGAATGGGTACTAGGTACCCCTGTGTCAACTAAAATTCATATGGTATTTAAATTGCAGATTGTGCCTAGAAAGTCCAAAAATAGTAATGTATTGTGCTAATATAATAGTTCATGTTTGCCTAGAGTAGACAGGAAGAGTTCGGGAGCGCGGTCTCCCTGGTGGAAATGAAGAGCATGTAAGTTCTTTGTGGACATTTAATAGATTTTTTGTACTATTGTGCGGGGCCTTGGAAGGCCGTATTTGTAACCGTAGGAGCAAAGGGCTCTTTGAAATTCTGTTGTGGGAGATATCTCTCCTTGCAACATTAACGACATTGGAAACGTGAAAATTAGGAGCTTGAAGCTCAAAATTTGTACATTACCAATCCTTGGGTTTTATATTTTTTGTATCAAAATTGCTACGTACCTGAAACCTTGTTCTTTCATCAAGTGAAGAGTTTTGCTTAATTTTAAGATATGAAAAGAAATATAAACTTTATTTTAATCTTTTTAATTAATCTTTGGCTATTGTAGACCCATTTCCACCAGCACCTTCTTTTACCACTGTGATCTACGAAAATACGGTAATAATAATAATAATAATAATAATAATAACTTACCTTCAGCCTGAGAAATCTGGTTTTGAGCGTGACCTGAGTCTCTGCTGCAGGAATGTCATGCAGTAGACTCAGCAACTCTTCATCGGTGAGAGGCGGTGGTATGACAGGGTGACATATGTACGCGAGCAGAGGAAATAGCGCTCGTACAGTTCGTAATATAATCCAAGTACCATTGCTGTGTTTCTAACATTACTGTTGATAGGATAGTTATCAGCTGATGATTGGATTATATCTGAACAAGATACTTTTTTAACATGTTATTGTGATCATTAATACAGCGGTCAAAGTGACAGCTCCGGCGGCTAGTTGTAATAAACACAACATTGAGATTATGAATTTACCATTTGTTCGCACCGATTTACATTACATTGAAAGACAAAGTACTAAGTTTATTATTACTATTATTATAATAATTATTATTATTATTAATAATAATAATAATATTAATATTACATTAATTATTATTATCATTTGGGATGTACTGAAACTATGGCACAGGCGCTGTTAACACTTACTTCACCACTGTCCATCTTGGAGAAGCACGGAACTGGGATAAAGGCATTTGCTGACACAATTGCGTCCTTGTTTATCTTCTGAAACAGCTGGTGATGGTAACATGTCCTGATGGTGACGAGGTTCAGTCGACCCGAGGTTTTTGTTAATACAAGTTATTAATATCGTGTGTGAATAAGTCCCAATGCTCTTCCTATCCATTATCTTCCTTAAGACTAGTCACGCGTCAGTCCCTCAGATCAACGTTCGTTGTCTTCATTTTCCCATGCAGACGTGTAAAAGAAAGTTTTCTTTTTTTTTGCTAGGGGCTTTATGTCGCACCGACACAGATAGGTCTTATGGTGACGATGGGATAGGAAAGGCCTAGGAATTGGAAGGAAGCGGCCGTGGCCTTAATTAAGGTACAGCCCCAGCATTTGCCTGGTGTGAAAATGGGAAACCACGGAAAACCATCTTCAGGGCTGCCGATAGTGGGATTCGAACCTACTATCTCCTGGATGCAAGCTCACAGCCGCGCGCCTCTACTCGCCCGGACGTGTAAAAGAAAGTAGGCTACCGTAAGTACTTTAGAAGTAAGTTATGCAAACATTCATTCCTACAGTGCGGTACGGCAGGGTACCACATGATGATCAAAATTACAATTACACTGACTGACAGAGCAAATGCAACACCAAGAAGGAGTGGTCAGAACTTTATGCCAATTGCAGGGTAGACTGACGTCACTGAGGTATGCTCATGATGTGAAATGCGCCGCTGTGCTGCGCACGTAGCGAACGATAAATGGGACACGGCGTTGGCGAATGGCCCAATTCGTACCGTGATTTCTCAGACGACAGCCATTGTAGAACGTGTTGTCGTGTGCCACAGGACACTTGTATAGCTAAGACTGCCAGGCCGCCGTCAACGGAGGCATTTCCAGCACACAGACGACATTACGAGGGGTATGGTGATCGGGCTGAGAAGGGCAGGTTGGTCGCTTCGTCAAATCGCAGCCGATACCCATAGGGATGTGTCCACGGTGCAGCGCCTGTGGCGAGGATGGCTGGCGCAGGGACATGTGGCACGTGCGAGGGGTCCAGGCGCAGCCCGAGTGACGTCAGCACGCGAGGATCAGCGCATCCGCCGCCAAGCGGTGGCAGCCCCGCACGCCACGTCAACCGCCATTCTTCAGCATGTGCAAGACACGCTGGCTGTTCCAATATCGACCAGAACAATTTCCCGTCGATTGGTTGAAGGAGGCCTGCACTCCCGGCGTCCGCTCAGAAGACTACCATTGACTCCACAGCATAGACGTGCACGCCTGGCATGGTGCCGGGCTAGAGCGACTTGGATGAGGGAATGGCGGAACGTCGTGTTCTCCGATGAGTCACGCTTCTGTTCTGTCAGTGATAGTCACCGCAGACGAGTGTGGCGTCGGCGTGGAGAAAGGTCAAATCCGGCAGTAACTGTGGAGCACCCTACCGCTAGACAACGCGGCATCATGGTTTATTGCGCTATTGCATATGATTCCACGTCATCTCTAGTGCGTATTCAAGGCACGTTAAATGCCCACCGCTACGTGCAGCATGTGCTGCGGCCGGTGGCACTCCCGTACCTTCAGGGGCTGCCCAATGCTCTGTTTCAGCAGGATATGCCCGCCCACACACTGCTCGCATCTCCCAACAGGCTCTACGAGGTGTACAGATGCTTCCGTGGCCAGCGTACTCTCCGGATCTCTCACCAATCGAACACGTGTGGGATCTCATTGGACGCCGTTTGCAAACTCTGCCCCAGCCTCGTACGGACGACCAACTGTGGCAAATGGTTGACAGAGAATGGAGAACCATCCCTCAGGACACCATCCGCACTCTTATTGACTCTGTACCTCGACGTGTTTCTGCGTGCATCGCCGCTCGCGGTGGTCCTACATCCTACTGAGTCGATGCCGTGCGCATTGTGTAATCTGCATATCGGTTTGAAATAAACATCAATTATTCGTCCGTGCCGTCTCTGTTTTTTCCCCAACTTTCATCCCTTTCGAACCACTCCTTCTTGGTGTTGCATTTGCTCTGTCAGTCAGTGTAGAAAGGCACATTTAAAAAATCTAAATTGACTGATTAATGTTCATAGGTTAGAACAGTGTTTTCTAAATCACTGTGCAACATTCCGTGATTGTAACTCAAATATTGTTCTACTTACAGAGAATTCAGATAATTGAACCTCTCCGCTAGTCAAATACAGCCTCCATATATTAACTACCACGAATATCGCCGTTTCCTATTTCTCAAAATTATATAAAAAAGGTTAACATGTTTTTGAACATAGAAGCAGCACATACTGTAATTATCCACAGGGGATCGTCCAAACACCAGTGTGTGCTGCTGTGTACTCTGTTTGCGAGCCGGCCTCCCTCCGAATTGAGATTAATGAACCCGCGGTCTCCTCGTACGATACCAGGTCATGAGAAATTCAAGCTGATGATACGAAGCATTAAGCCACACAGCTCATTTTAACACAGCGATGAATATTCGATGGTTGAATGAGTGCTCGTTACGCCCAATTTATTCCCGGTCATGTTCCGCCCATTTGTGCTTGGTTAGGGCACGGATTGCTTCACTTGCTATCTCTCATCTCACACCCAAATTTGTGAAGGTCCAAATAAATCAACAATCGCCATGTCAAACATTCTGTAAACCCACAGGTAAACTTGTCAGCTAAGACGCATGGTGACGTAACGAGACATTTACCTCGGTAATTGGATGTAAATAAAAGTAAAAAAAAAGCTAGCACTGAAACTCCCGTCAAAAAATGTGACGATATTTCGCAACGCGGATAAAAATCCCGGGGCTTTATGAAGTATTAGTAAATGCAAATTAATATTTATTTGGCAGTGTCGACTGGGCCTCTCTGCCGTAGCGTAGTGACAGTAACATAAATCCTAGGGGTTTTCAAGCGCCGAACTCCTGATGTTCATGCAAGGCTCATAGCACAACCGTTGTGCAGGCTAGCGCATATTTGCCAGTAGTTTCAGCAACTTTTGTAACGTAGTGAGAGTAACATAACTTCTAGGGGTTCTGATGGGCCGAACCTCTATTGTTTATACAAAACTTACAGCTCAACTGTTGTGCAGGCTACAGTGTACTCACCACTACTTTCGGCAACTTCTGTAATGTAGTAAGAGTAACATAACGTCCAGGGGTTCTGATGGGCCGAACACCTAATGTTTATGCACAATTCAAAGCACAAGCGTTGTGTAGGTGAGGGTATTCTTGTTCCTAGCTACAATAAGTTCCGTAATGTAGTGAGAGTAACATATATATCTTCTAGGGGATCTGATAGGCCGAACCCCTAATGTTTATGCACAACTCAGAGTCCAACCGTTGTGCGGGTGAGGGTATTCTTGTTACTAACTTCAGTAAGCTCCCATGCTGACCTAATACTGCCTAAAATTCGGGCTCTACCGATACTATTTCGTATCTATTATCGATATTGCCATTGCGATTCCATTCCTCAGACCGTAATGCTAATCTCGATAACTGCAAGTTGGCGAAGCAAGTAGCTGGGCATGTAGGATACGTGGGTGGGTTGTTTTAGTTTTTCATGAAAGTTGACGATACATATAAGTTTATTTTGTAGAATATACGTGTGTGGGTGTATGAGTCATTGAACATTAGATCTGTAATTGGGAAAACACCCAAACGAAATAACAATAGTGAAAGGACTGGGAAGGAATCTACGCACGTAAATTCTTAATGGCTGGCAACCGCGTATTCATGTTGAAATATTTAAGATTTTACGTTTTTCCACAGGTTACCGTAAGATCCCAGACCTGCAGTGTTATCTGTAGGCAAGAATTCATCCTTTTATCTGACACAGCAAAAGCCGAAAACCTTATTACCATGTCTACAGTTACGAGCCGTGAAAGCATCTCTCTGAATGTGATTGTTTCATAATGAAGTTATTTTTGGTGCATGAGTTATATCATTTGAACTTGGTTTTTGAGATAAGATTTAAGTCCAGTGTGAGAAGCTCAGTAGCGATGCCTCGCATAAAGGCTAAGCTGTTTTTCTCACTGCTGTCTTCACACGTGTTATTTCTTCCACTGAAATCCGATTACTGTATTTAGACGGCTGCGTCGGGCTCTATGTTGTCACCAACCAACGCAGTAGAACAAACATAAACTGTACACTCTCGCTTACTCCGATTAATGAAACTTAGCCGGTAAGGAACCAAAATGCCACAATGCACTATCCTGTGCATTATTTCCCTTAAAATTAGAATACCAATATATGAAAAATTAAAGTGCATATATCATGTAAATGTGCACTGCTCTTTGCCGCGTTTACCCCAACAGACCATCTCCGGATATCGGTGGTTATCTTGAACGTACTTTTAGCGAGGTACTTCCTTGATTAGTTCCACGACCGGATATACGACTAGATCTACTCCATGAACCCGAGGTGAACACGGATTCCTCCGTTCATCTTAGGTATTACCAGCACTTTGTTCACCAATATCCGGCCACGAGACATATCTGCACGGATGGTTGTAAGATTGGATAAAACTTTGGTTGCTCTTTCGTCATCGATGATATGATCGCGAAGATCTCACTTCGTAGTGTGTGTAGCGTGTATACTGCAGAGCTTTACGCCATCTTAGAGGCTCTGCAGTTTGCACTGCGTGACGAAAGAAGACACTTTCTGTTGTGTATCGACTCGTTAAGCTCTCTGCAGTCTATTGAAACCTGTTTCTCGCAACACCCACTGGTGCGGCAGATACATGACCTTCTAGCCAGGTAAAGTGATGCTGGCATCAGAATCACTTTCGCGTGGCTTCCAAGCCACGTTAGGATTGCGGGAAACGAACTTGCACATGAAGCTGCATAGGAAGCGGTACTTTTACCTCCCAGAGCCGTGAATGTACCTGCTAAGGATATTTGTTCTCAGCTACGTCGAACCATCTTGGCGTCCTGGGAATCGGAGTGGCTAGATATCCGAACTCCCAACAAGCTGAGAGCAATTAAGAAGACAACTACCGTGTGGCGGTCCTCTTTCCGACCTTCACGGGGAGAGGCCATAGTACTGTGCAGGCTGAGGATAGGTCATTTACGATCCACGCACTCTTATCTCCTAAAGAGGGAAGACCCCCCAGTGTGTTCTTGTGGTGCCGACTTCACCGTGGCCCACATCCTCACAGAGTGCGCCGATCTCTCTGGCGGAGCCTCGGCCTGCAGGAAACAATCGAACGCATACTAGCCGATGACGCGACTATGCTGATCTCGTCATACGCTTTATGTGCGACAGTGCACTGATCAAGGGCATGTAAATTACAAGTGTACTGTTACTCAGGGAACGTACGTTCCCTTTTGATACGCTAGTAATCCTTTCGGCATAATTCTATAATTGATTTTTGTTTTATTTCGTACTTCGTTTCGAAATTACTTCGTTGAACAAACATTTTGTTTTGTTTTAAATTTCCTTTCCCGTAATTCACTGCGCTTTCTTTACGTATTATCAGTATGTAACCGGTACTTGGATGTTACTTTATAGTTGTTCGGCACGTGGCTTTCAGGACACAATGGATAAAGGAAGAAGGAAATAAGAGTGGTTTATATGCTATATTCTTGACGAAAGCCGGCCCCGTGGTGTAGTGGTAGCGTGCCTGCCTCTCGCCCGGAGATCCCGGGTTCGATTCCCGGCCAGGCCAGGGATTTTTCTCTCAACCTGAGGGCTGATTCGAGGTACACTCAGCCTACGTGATTAGAATTGAGGAGCTATCTGACGGTGAAATGGCGGCCCCGGTCTCGAAAGCTTAGAATAATGGCCGAGAGGATGCGTCGTGCTGACCACACGTCCCCTCGTAATCTGCAGGCATTCGTGCTGAGCAGCGGTCGCTGGGCAGGCCAAGGCTCTTCCAAGGGCGTTAAGTGTCGTGGGGCTGGATGAAGACGAGAGCGTGGAAGACTATTCAGCCAGTGACGATCGACTGTGATCCAGCTTTTGTTGAAAATCAGCAAATTGAGCGGCCATCGAAAGGGAAATCTCTAAAACGAACTTCAGCCTCTCAACAGCTTTTGTTGGCTGTGACGTGGACAAAATATTTGGTACGGATGGACATACGTGGAAAACAACTGATTGAAATACAGGAAAATTACTGTTATATTCAGTGATATCAGTAGAATGAATATGACGTAAAACTGTTACGGTCATCAGCAACTTAACGATATAACGTTATTTGGGTTTTTATTTCGACATCTTCTAACCTCCTTGTATTCTCACTTTTCCAAATAACCTGGAAACTTGGTTTAGAGGAATTTAAAATAGGAATGTGCTTGAAAGTTTATCATTCCCCCAAATTACTCTCAAGACTTAACAAAATCACCGTAAATTTGCCGCCTGCATTGCTGCTAACCTCACTACGCTGGCTCGCCGCACAGCTGCCACCTTATCGTCATACTGCACGCTCCTCACTTCTGCAACACGGGGCTACCTACCTCTCCCCGGTGGGTGGAGCCGCTAGAGTAACACCCACGAGTATCATTATTCTTATTACTATTATTATTGTGTTGTTGTGTTACTTGAGTCATCAGTCCACAGCCTGGTTTGATGCAGGACTCCAGGCACCCTATCCTATGTTAACCTTCGCATTTCCGCATAACTGATGCATCCTACAACTGCCCTGACCTGCATATCATATTCGTACGTTGGTCTACCACTACACTTCCCTCAAACACCAACTGAACATGCCCTGGGTGTCTTAAGATTTGTCCTATAGTTCTATCTCTTCTTCTCGTCAAATTAAGCCCTAACAATTTCCTCCCACCAGTTCAATTCAGTATATCCTGATTCGTGTTTCGATCTATCCTTCTTGTCTTAAGCATTCTTCTGCAACACCGCGTTTCAAAAGCTTCTATTCTCTTTCGTTGTGAGCTAGTTTTCGTCCATGTTACACTTCCATACAATGCCACGCTCCAGACGAGTGTCTTCAAAAGTTTTAATTCTTATATCAATCTTCGAGGTGAACACACATCTTTTCATAAGAAAGTCTTCCCTTCCATGTGCTAGTCTGCATTTTATGTCATCTTTACTTCAGCCATCGTTAGTTATTTTACTACCCAAGTAACAATGTTCCTCTACTTCCGTTAAGAATTCATTTCCTAATCTAATATTTCCTGCACCACCTGACCTTGTTCGACTGCACTCCATTAATTTTCTTTTGGACTTATTTACTTTCATCTTGTACTGCTTTCCCAAGACTTTGTAAATGCTATTCAGCAATTTCTCCAGATCTTCTTCAGTTTCAGATAAAATAACATCATGCGCAAATCTCAGGGTTTTCATTTCCTCTCCTTGGGCTGTGTTTCCCTTCCCAAATTCCTCTTTGATCTCCTTGACTGCCTGTTCTATAAAACCATTGAAAAGGAGGGGTGACAAACTGCAGCATTGCCTCACTCTTTTGTGGTTTGTTTCTTCTTTTTCAAAACCCTCGTCTGTTATCACAGCAGACTGTTTTCGTACAGATTGCAGGTAATTCTTCGTCCCCGATGACCTTCAGAATCTCAAATAGCTTTATGCAATCAACATTATCGAATGCTCTTTCAACGACATGCACGTGGGTTTGTCTTTCTTAATTCGATCGTCTAAGATCAGACGTAAAATTGATCTCCTCCCAACTCAGTTGAACTTCCTTAGGAAGAGGTATTAAATTATTCCTCGGAAAATCGAATTAAACTTCTCCTACTTCACATCTTACACACTAAATAGATTAACCTCGCCATGGCGGTATCTCCCAAAGCAGAGGGAAGATCATCAGTTCCAGGTGCCTTGTTCCTCTTTAGGTCTCTCAAAACTATGCCGAATTCCGACCTCAAATTTGAGTCTCCCATTTCATCAGCATCAACAGCCTCTTCTGGTTGCAGAACCATATCATCTACATCTTTACCTTGATGTAACTGTTGGATACGTTCCTGCCATCATTCTGCCTTGTCTTCTTCCCATTATTATTATTATTATTATTATTATCATCCTTATGACCAACTCGCTTGAGGTAAGGTAAGCTTACCACAGCCTATTAAACTTGTAATATCTAAACTAATGCATAACAAAACATTTATGTATTTAAAACACAAGGCCGAGTTTTGTGACCGCCAATTTGAGCGAACGACTGAACCGATTGGCATCGTAAATCATACTGACGAAAGCTTTTGGCTCCGTCTTTATGGAAACAGGCTCAAATATTTCTCCTCTCTTTCCCGATTACGGCAATATATAACCCATTGTTATATAGGAGCATTGTTGCTGTCATCACGGACATTGTAATGTAACCATGGATACGTCTGCGTCTTGTGGTGTCACGCACTCATCTTGTTTTCCAGCAATATCTCATGTTCTACTTCTTGTAACTTAGAGCGGTAAAGTTTATTGTGTTCGCAATTATTATGTTCGTCACATTCTTGGCGTGCATTTCTTAATTATTAAAGAAAAACACATCATTGTCATTATCCAAAGCACTCGCCTCCACTTCAAGGCCACCTGAAATATGCGAGTGTTGAACCATACGAGAGGAGAGGTGGAAGGGAACAAGCACCCATGCGCAGCCGGGCGTCTTCCTGGTAAGCTGTTCCAATCTGTATTGTTTTGCAGAGATTCGAGAAGAAGCTATTCAGAACAGTGACTTGTTTTAGTTGTTCCTATATTTGAGCCATATACTGCAGTTCCAAAGGCACCTTGCCAAAAATTTATAATTTTTGAGTTAGTGATATTAACGCCAACTTCTTGAAATCTTTCATGAAAATCAGCATAGAGTATGTTCCAAAATGCAACCATTCCTACGTAATTGCATAATAAAAATCCGCGTTGATTCAAAATGGTCCTTTACCTTTGTTAATGCGGTAGCTGTTATTGAAGTGTGTTCCATAACTGACCTTCTTCTTTCTAATGTTAGTTTATTGCATGTTAGTGAGAGTTATTTCAATATTATTTACCCTTAGATTGGTAGAAGTACGTGCAGTAGTGTTACGGTTGATTAAATTGGACAGTGGAGTGACAGTTTAGTAATGACGGTTTATTAACATTTCTGAACATCAAACAGTGTTCCATAAAAGTACCTAAATATTTGTCGACATGGATGTAATAATAATGTATTGGTCCAGCAACAAGGAACGGGAAGGAAAGGAAGCACAGATCCAAGTGTTTGGAAAAACACAGGAAAACGTTGTACAGGTAAGAGCTCTCGTACTATTCATGTATAAGAGTCAAATAAATGCAAGCTTGAAAACGAATAAGTGTGATAGTGCCTTAGTGAAAGGAAAAAGCTCATACAGGACGGATTGTGGTGTATTCTAAGGAAATATAAGTGGCCACAAGCATCGCCCCAGAAACACTTGTCAAAGTAGAGACGTTGAAGGATATTGGAGACCTTCCGAGGAAATATTATGGAGACAATTGGATGAGCGGAGAGAGAATCACTTTACTCTGATTTAATGAAAATGCAAGAAATATTGAAGAATGGAGAACATTTTGAGTTACGTTTTATCTGAAAGTGTTTAAGAATATGACACTAATTTCAGAATATATGTTATATTCACACATTTCTTCACCCAATTCTTGAATACTTTGTCCGGACATTTCTCTGTTCTTCCAGATTATTATTGCGAATTGTTTCACAAAGTAATAAATATTTCTCTTCCATTTATATATCCCTGAGACGACTTTTCTGGTAATATAAAAATACTTCAATAACAATTAATTACGCTTTTAATAACAATTACCTATATTGTGTTATTTTTCCATTAGTGACCTTATCCACAGTTGATTATTTCAAAACTTTACTACGAGAGAAGAGTGTTCCATAAGGGACATCCATTTTTTTAAATCAACATTAATTTGATAAAGATGCTTGGAAATTAGTTATTTTAATTATATCAATCACATTTTGACTGGGCCAAATGTCCAATGTTCCAAGTTTAAATTATATTCAACCTTAGAAATAGTTTTTCTCAAATATCCAAAGAGTCCATAGTATGGAGAAAATCCCTCTTGGAATTGCACGATTCATTTGTATCTTGGGTTGATGTCCGATAAGTCTCAAATTCGTTTTCTCCATGTCATTTTATTACCAAGGCTGTGAACGTCCGGTTGTTAGGAAAGAGAGTCGATCTCCCGTGATGTAATTTACTGCTATAGATTGTAACTTGAATTGGAGGAAACTGCTAACGTGTTAATTTTCTGTTCTGATTTGTTAAACATTGTGTCTATAGAAAAGCAGAAGCCCAGTGCACTGTATATTCAGAATAAGCAGAGTGCTATAATCCCTTAAGATTATTTAACTCCATCAGATGAAACGCTTCCATCTTCTTTCTAAGTGGCACCAATTTCCAATTCGCTTGGAAAGTGGGATGTCGGTGAATAAAGCTCAAGAGGAAACACTGGTTTTAATTTACCTCAGCCAGTTTTCAGCCATAGCATACGGTGCAATGCCGAGAGCGCGAACGTTTGACGTCCTTAAATTTGCAATACAGCCAAGAAGGAAATGTACAAAGAATGCTTACATAAGGAAATATTTCACTGAATATTTACCCCACTGGCCGTTATGGTCTGAAGGGTTTCGGGTAGCAACTTAGGTACTGCCTACATATTGTACAGCTTTTTATAGGCAGTTCATTCGTTTCGTATTGCAGAAGAATACAAGTTTACAAGTAGCAAATGCTTCGCTGCGGTATTCTACATTGTATTGGGTTATCGAAGTAAATTACCGCACATGCAGTAAATAAGATTTTCTAACCTGCGTTTCTCTTAGCGTTATCGAGAAACAGCAGGGGGAGATTCCCATACGTTGTTTCCAATCTAAGGTGTGAGTTGCGGAGTTGTAATGATAACGGCTGGTTCACTTGCCTACCCCAAATCAAATCGAATAGTAAAGTTTTCATTATAACGCCAGGCTCCATTACCTACTGCGCCGCCACAATCGATTTGGGGAATTTTCGTTACAACGGCAGGTGAATTTTCCTACTTGCAGACACATTACATCTGAGGAGTTTTTATTGTAATAGCAGGCACCATCCCTACTGCCAGTCAAAATTGAATTGTACTGTTATTATAATGACAGGCCCCTTTTCTGAATGGCTGTCACACCGAGTCAGTAAGCTTCTATTACAATGGCAGGGTAACTATGCCTAATGCCAGTCACATTTTAGATGGATAAATTTGTTTGTAATGGCAGGCACACTTGCCTACTCCCAAACACAGTTGGTTAGGGGAGTTTTGAACGTAATTTCATGCTCCCATGAGTCTTGCCGGTCAAATTGAGAAGGGAATTATTAATTGCAATGGTAGTCCCTCTTTACTAATTGTTATTATTACTATTAGCGTATGATGCATACAGGACAATCCAAGTATACAAACATAATACAAATATACAGGTTGATGACAGCATCAGGACCTCATTTTTATATTTTTATATTCAAATTTTTAATCCACGTAATCACTTCTGGTGTTACTTCAAAACATTCCTCCACAGAAGCAGGAAATGCACGTAGAGGGCACTCTTGAACTATATGCTCGATAGACTGCGCTTGAGTACCACAGTCACAGCAGGGAGAATCTACCCATCCCCACAGATGTAAGGCTGCGCCAGTCGTACCAACACAACATCGGATCCTGTTCAGGGTTGACCAAACAGCACGGGGCAAACTGAAGCCAGCCAGTTTCATGCCGGGGTCGGAGACATCACATAAGCCACTAGGAGACGACATCCTCCACTCTTCTCCCCAGGCATTCCTGGGATTGAACTGAGGACATGACAGGTCTAAAGCTATCTTCCACGCTGGTTTTCTTGATTTCAGCCTAGTTGGAGTGATGTATAGGAAGAGCCTCATTCTTCACTATTCTGCACCATAAGCTATTAAGTGCGTGTTGTCTCCTAATATGAGGGGGAGAGATGTTGCAAAGGACAGGTAACCATTGCACTGGAGTTGAATACAGCGTGCCGGATACAATACGCATAGCCTGGCGAAGTTGGATATCAATTAGATTGCAGTGAGAGCTATTTAACCATATTCCGTCACAATACTCAGCTGTAGAATACACCATGGCCAAGACGGTAGTTCGCAAAGTATTGGCGTCAGCTCCCCATGAAGTTCCAGCTAACTTGGTCAGCAGGTTATTCCGAGTCTTAAGTTTGGCGGCTGTTTTTTCTATGTGACTTCGGTATGTCAGTGATCTGTCTAATGTTACACCTAGGTATTTTGGTGTACTATTGTATTTCAAAAGTTGATGCCTGAACCATATCCTAGGTTGATAAGTAGCCTCCAAGTTGTTGAGACGAATGCGGATACTTCCGTCTTCGAAGGACTTGGCTGAAGTCTCCACTTCCTAAAGTATTCTTCCATCACCCGTAGATCTTCAGACAGTATATCCTCAGCCTCCTCGAAAGTACATCTCTGTACTGTTAGGTTTATATCATCGGCATAAATGAATTTCCGAGCTGTAGTTTCTGGAATATCATGGACGTAATAATGCTAGTTACAAAGGAGGTGAAGGAGGATCCCATTCCTATTGCCAGTCAAATTCGATGTGGAGAGAAGACCTCCTGCTGAGAGTCACTATCGATTTAAATATTAATTGTAATGGCAAAAACTCCCTTTTTACGTCGCTACAAATCGACTTCAATGAATATATATAGATCGACATACGAAGTACACGCATGTTTACAACATTGCAAACCTTCATTTACAGATTAACTGCTGCTAAATGGCACATGATATCGACAAACGGATTGTACTATAAGACGCCTCATTTAGCGATCTAAGTGGCTGGTCTTAACATATTTTCTCCTCTCTCATATATTTATTGAGTTAGTAACGTTGAATAGGGTGAAATTTTCGTAAGATTGTCTCACAGTGCATTACTTTTGGGTACGAATGTGACAGCTGCATACATAGAATTTGGCTCACGTATGGATAGTGCGTGAGCCAATATTAGTGTAGAATTAGATGATTCTATATTTGATACAAGTGATTCGAATTACGAATTATACGTGGACAAAGAGCAAACTGTAGGTATACTCGAGAAATTGAGACAAGTCTAAGATATAAGGAATAGAGATACGACGAAACGTCATAGGACCAAAGTTCTAGATCAGTCCAAACTGAACTGAGATTGGGCCATCCTTTTTCTGATATGACTGATTGTTTAGGCGCAAAATACCTCGAAACAAAGGTCATTAATTGACTGCATATTTCGATATTCTTCGGGGATAAGAAGTGAAAAATTTAAAGATCTTGGAAGTTTTCCGTCGGTTACAGGCTAAATCGAATATTTTCGCCTAATTTCAATTTTCTGGCTCGTCTGGCAGATTGTGCCGCAATCTTGATTTTGAGCGAGGGTTGGGGGGGGGGTCAAATTTAGGACTTTCAGGAAGCTACATCTACAAAATATGCGGATGCTCATTAACAGATAGCTGTAGGAATAATACTGTAGTCAATGCACAGACACGCGGTCGTTACGATTATATTTATATAGATAGAATTGATAAGGTATCTGCTTCACGCACAACACCTTTTTGGCTATGTCCTCTGGACCGTTCGTGATATCTCCCTTATTATTCCTCCTGTTGAAAAAATGCACTTGGGAAAAAAGTTTTAGAAATGGATTTCAATGAAGATTGGTCGATTACCAGTCAGGCTGGTCTTGTATATATTGTGGGAGAGTAAAATCACTGTTTCGGTTCCCGATAAACCCCAAGTCCATTTCGGGAATTTGACATGGTATGGACCAAAAAACCTACCTTTGTACAGGTGGATGCTAAATTGAAGTTTAGTTGAAATATCTCAGTAGTTTTCAAGTTATAAGAAATAGGCTTTACACGCACCTGCTCTGGAGTTAAGTCCGTAGGGACTTGTACCAAAAAACGGTCCATTAATGATATCTCCCTTATTAATCCTCGTATCGAAATGATGCATATGAGAAAATGGGTTTATACATTGATCTCCATTAAAGCGGGACATTTCCATCAAGTTCGGTTGTATATATTTTATGTGAGTGCAAAATCACATTTCGGTTTCGTATAAACCCCCAGTCAATTCAGGGATTTAGAAACAATAATGGTCCTGAAACCTACCCAAGGGCAGGTGGATTCTAAATATGAAGTTTGGTAGTTTGGTCTCTCAGCGGATTGTACGCTACTTTGGACATATAATGCGCCGAGATGGTAGTCTTCAAAAACTGATTGTTGAGGGCAAAGTCCAGGGAACCAGACAACGAGGACGAATACCAACGCAATGGATTGACATGGTGAACGGCGCCCTACAGAATTCTCTCAGAGCAACCACATTGAAAGCTTTAGGTGGGGAAGAATGGCGGAGTATGGTTAATCGGCTAGAGGGCTGAATATTATGATACTCACGACGCCTCATTAATGAGGCAAAACGAAGAAGAAGAAGAAGAAGAAGAGAGAAATATATTAACTAGTTTTCAAATTATAGACAAACAGACAAAGAGACACCAAAGCTATAAATTATGTGGATACACCTAAACAGATCACTGGATTAAATTTCGCCGAAGTAGCGAATATACAGACACACGGTCGTTACGATTTTATTTACATAGAAGACTATATGCACACTTAAGTAGTCTTAAAACATACAGAATGAGACTCAGATCACTGGATGCATGTAGTATTGTCAGAGTTGAATGTCCAACGTGCTTAACTATTTATCAGCTTCATCATCGGCCTCATCGATGTCGTTTACTGTTCCTGAGTGGGCAATCCATAGCGATGTGTTGGGGAGTCTGGGGATCTTCTGCACTGCCACAGTAAGGATATTCCGTTACCTTCCAATTATACTTCCAGTGTTGATATATGCGACGTTGGGTTCTTTTAATCCATTTAATGACGTCTAGATCTTTCTGGGTAGGCTGAAACTGGGATTAAGTCTAGTATTTCTGGTTTTGAAGAGAACCACACACTGCCACATGTTTGATTCACGTTAAATAGTTTTTGGTTCAGTCTGTCACCTTGTAGCCGTGATGGCTTTCTTGAACTGAGGCGTTGATGTGAGCAGTCCTGATGTATTGGCAGGAGAGAATTTTTATGGCATTAAAGCCAGACTCTTTTCAGTGGCATATTTATTCTGAGATGAGGGAGGAGGAATGTCAGGAAAGTGTATACAGGATGGTTCCTGATATAGTTCTCATTGCGTCATTCAACCGAGTGCCGATTTAGTTTTTATGAGCACTCTTAAGCCATCCGTACTGCAATATTCAGCCGCAGGGTAAACTAAAAGAAGATCTGAAGTTGTAAAGTAGATGCAGTTGTACCCCAGCCTGTTCCTGAGAGTTTCTGTAGAATCTTGTTGTAGATGTTCTCTATAAGTCAGTGAACTATCCAATACAACGCCTTAATATTTTACATTGAATTGTACTTGAGGGGTGTAAGTTGCTTGCTGCTGCAGATATTCTCAGTTTCGGATATGTTTTGTTTCAATTGCCAAGTAGCGAAGAATTTATTAAGTTTGAGGAGATTATCTATAAGGGTAACTTCAGCTGTTCTAAAATCACGAAACTGTACAGTTACAGCAAGTTCGTCGGCGTACATAAATTTTCTAGCATTTTTAAGGCAGTAATGAACATGAAAGAGCATAAACAGAAAAAAAACTAAATTAAAGGTACGTAGAGGTAAAAGCGAAGAAAGCAACAATCAAGATAAGGGGAGAAATTAGTGAACAGGTGAATAAGTTTAAGTATCTTGGAAGTATTGTGACTAGAGACCTTCACTCTGTAACAGACATTAAAGCTCGAACTGCCTTAGCCAAGGGAAGCTTCAACAAGAAGAAAAATATCTGTTTTGTGGCCCTCTAGCGAAAGATCTGAGGAGGAGACTTGCAAGGTTTTACGTATGGAGTATAGCTCTATATGGCGCTGAAACATGGACATTAAGGAAGGAAGAACAGAGAAGAATAGAGGCTGTCGAGATGTGGATTCGGAGAGAAATGGAAGGAGTAAGCTGGAGACATAGAATATCAAATGAGCAAGTTCTGAAGAGGGTGGGGGAAGTGAGGAGCATGATGACCGTAATCCAAAATAGGAAGAAAAATTAGGACATCATCTAAGGCATAATACTTTACTACGAGTAGCAATGGAAGGGATGATAAAAGGAAAACGAGGAAGGGGAAGGGGACGATATCAGTTATTAGACAGCATTAGAAAAAGAAAGAAAGATTGTGCAGAAGTGAAGAAAAGGGACAAGGTCACAGCCATAATTGGACCTGCCGGATGGCAGAACAACCTGGAAACCGTAGTGCACAGAACAATAGTTTATGAGAAGCGCACTACTTATAAATAAGTATAGTTTGATGAACAGCAAAATACTCAAAGAAAAACAGCGCGATATGTTGTGGGTACTTTCCGTCAAAGCTGTAGTATTAAAATAGCTGTAAATTGTGGTGTAGGAAGACTTGGGAATAAGAAGACGAGATGCTCGACTAAGTGGTATATTTTGAGCTGTCAGTGGAGAAATGACTTTTAATGACATTAATAGACGAATAAGCTTTAGCAGAGTTTTTGAAATGCGGGGCTGAGTGGCTCGAAAGTTTGAGGCGCCGGCCTTTTGACCCCAACTTGGCGAGTTCCATCCTGGCTCAGTTCGGTAACATTTGAAGGAGCTCAAATACGTCAGTCGGTAGATTTACAGGCATATAAAAGAACTCCTGCGGGACTAAATTCTGGCACCTCGGCGTCTCCGAGATCGTCAAAGTAGTTGGGTACTAAAGCCAATAACATTATTATTTTCGAAGTTTACGGCCGTTAGAGACCACCATTAGCAACATTTACACGTTTTAGAAGCTTTCATGCACCCCGGTATCGTTCCATTGTCTCCCTCTCTGGCTGTCGGTCTCCTTTCCGCTGCTCTGCTGTTCTCCACGAAAACCCTTGAAGTTACTGATCTGTTGTCGGTACTTGGTTCTGTTAACGAAGTTTTCATGATTTAGTCCAATTTTTTAGATCCTTTCTGACCTTCTTGAATCACTTAGGTCTACTATCAAGTATGATAAACATTTCCTTAGCCAACCGCTTGTCCTCCATTCTAAATAGGTGGCCACAGAACTTGAGTCGTCGTTTCTTGATGGATTCCGTCAGTCGTTCGGTTTTCTGATTTTCCTCCCAAAGGTCCTGTGTTTTGAGGCCATCCCATCTCGTCTACTGCTGTTAGCTTTTGTTTCATTAGATCTCATCTTCGCAATCTTGCCGAGATATTTTAAGCTGTTAACTCTTTCAATCTTACCATACCTTGTTGGGATGATGTGGGGATAATAGTCACGTACTCGGTTTTTTAAAGGAGATCCAAGTCCAGCCTTTTCAGCTTGTTGTTTCAAAAGATTTATCTGTTCTACAACTGTATCTGTGCTTCTACAAAGGATCGCTAAATCATCAGTAAAAGCTAGACAGTTGATGTTGACACCCTTCTATGAAACTTCAACGTATACTTGGTTCAGTAAACCTTTCTTGTTAAGTTATTTTTCCCATTCACGGGTAATCTTCTACAACACCCAATTAAAGAGAGTCGATGGTAGTCCACCGCCCTCCCTGACTCCCGTTTTAATTTCAAAGCCCTGGGAAAATTCACCCATGAATTTTACTTTAGAGCGGTTGAGAATTAGGCCCTGGTTGATAATTTCTGTCCTTTTATCATTCACTCCAAATTATCTCAAGATATCAATTAACACTTCGCGGTCGACTGAATCAAACGCTTTCTGGAAATCTACAAAGGCGACTACCAGATATTTTCGGGTGTAATTTTCCATGACACTTTTCAAACTCCGTATCTGATCAATGCATGATCTTCCTTTTCTGAAACTACCTTGGTATTCACCAAGTTGATGATCTATTTGCTCCACTATTCTGTTCTGAAGCGCTTTTGATAGTACCTTATATGTATGGGTAAAATAGAGGTGCCACGATAATTATTGATACCTGCTTTTTCACGTTTTCATGTGTAATGGGTGAATCAGTGCATATTCGACTCATAGGAGATCTTTATACTCTCCCAAATCTCTTGACTAATCCCCGGATGGTTATTCGTCCCCCACTTTTCAGTTTCTCCACTGTGAATGAATTATCCACTGCACCTTTTTTTGTTTTTTAGCTTTATGATTATCTTCCGAATTTCCACTTCACTTTTAACAGGATTCGACATATCTCGAGAACTTTTAAGAATTCTTCGAAATTTTGGTCTAGAATAATCCCATCAATATTTCCTACGCGCATTGGTTCTATCGCTCTGCAGCCCAATTCTGCGAACACCATGTTGCTATCAAGCATCGCAATATTCTCTCTTGTTATTGTCGGGGGCTTCGGCCAATTGGGGCCGAAAACTGCAGCGAATCGCGAATGTCAATGCTGGTTTCATCCACGTTACTGCTGAGGCTTGGAGCGAACTGAGCGGGTAATTGTCTAACCCACCCACACGTGATACAGTCGGGGGTCTTGTTGTGGATGAACCCCTTTAAAAACTGCATCTGACAACGAACGGCAACTAACCAGAATTATCAGCTCACCTTCAAGGTAGATCAAGATACGAACACAAGAATACCTAGTCAAATTAATTAAACTCTGAAAGACAAGAATATTAATATTGTAGCATGGAAAAGTTGTTCGCTACCAATGTGAGCCATGTATACTGCCTGCCATTCTGTCCTATTAATACTGAAGGTAGTGGTTTATAGTTATTTTATAACTGTTGGGTGCGATTCAGTGTCGCCAACCATGTAGATATGACGCCTTACTGTTACTGTCATTCCTGCAAATTGGCACTTCGTATTCGTAATTTTTTCATCACTTACTTGCGAGATTAAACGGTACTGCCACTACCGTATTACGAAAATCACTAGTGTTACATTTGCGGGTGAATGAATGCGCATGGCCGAGGGGGGATCAAATATAAAGGGAATTTTATTTTTTATTTAAATTCATTTATTGAAAAACACAAGGCAGTTACAATCTATTTTCCCACATAGTTTCCTGCTTTGGAGATGCATTTAACCCAGCGTATGGGCAGCTTTTTGATGCCCTCATCGCAACAAGAGCAGGGTCGTGTCATCAGCCAGCTGCGCACGAAATCTTCCACACCTTCATCATCTTCAAATCGTTGCCCTCCTAGAGCTTCTTTAAACCGTCGGAACAAATGCAAATCGCAGGGCGATAAGGCCAAGCTGTAAACTGTATGATCACGTGTAGCCGAGTGCATTTCCTGTAGCTTGCGGACAGTTATATCTACAGTATGGGGCCGCGCATTGTCGTAGAGGAGGATGACATGTCGAATCGTTGGGTCTCGTCTTTTACGGCGATATTCAACCCTCGCCTTGTTCACCAGCTCTCAGAAGTAAGCAGCATTGATTATGCTTCGCCCTTGCAAAAAAAATCAATCAGTAAAATGCCTCGCCGTTCAAAAAATCGATTGCAAGGAGCTTGCCAGCTAACAGTCGGGTCTTGGTTTTTACTAGTGCTGTCTCCTCTTTCCTCCGCCACTCCGTACTGGCTTGTTTGGGCCCATGTTTCGTCGCAGGTGACGATCCGACTCAAAAATGCATCACCTTCTTCCGCAAACCTTGCTGTAAGCCTCTGATAGTCGTCGAAATGTCTCAACTTTATATTTTCGGTCAAAAGGGACCCATGTGGAACACACTTTACAGAACTGTAGTTCGTTTGTGATGATTGCTTGACAGCTCCCATAACTGATTCCGACTCGTTCTGCAATATCTGATACTCTCGCCCGTCGATCGTCGTCAGTAATATGTTTAACCCCACGAATGTTTTCGTCTGTAATGCTGGTCCGAGGACGGCGGTCGTAATGCTGATATCTCACAGGTTCTCGTCCTTCCTTGAACGTTTTATGCCAGGCAAACACACGCGTCCTTCACATTGTTTGGTCACCGAACTGTGCAGTAAACCTCTGGAAAATTTCCGCCGATGTAACTCGTTCAAGAGCAAGATATTTTATAAATATGCGTTGCGGAGTGGAGGGGTGCACCTGTTGCTCCGACATCGTGAGCGCTACTGCCGAAACGGGGGGAAATATCTAACAGCACGCTCTCCCCACTCCTTGTGGTCCCGCCTAAGTATGAAAGAAGCGCGGGGCCAGTCCTACCAACTGTTCATGTTGAGGAACAAAAATCCCGTTTATATTTGATCGACCTTCGTACATTTATGAACATTTTAGTTTCACAAATGTAAAACTGGCTTGATTTTCCTACCACGCAACAACAAAGTGGACTCATGTACTGTACTTCCAAGTACCCTAATGGGACTTCGTTTTGTTTTCTAGAAGAGGCTAACTCATCAGTCACAGAAATGGTTTATGGGGAAACCCTAAAGCTACCTGGCGATTTCTTTGAGGCTCCTGACCTCAAGACAGACGCAGACTTACAAACATTTGTCACTACAGATGAGCAACATCAAACAAGCTGATTATCATAACAAAAATCGCGTAATACCGTTTATCATACTGACCTGAGTTGTGACAACTATATGTTTGTGAGAGCCGACAGAATCAAGTCTGGGATCACACAAACATTCATTCAGTGTACTCCAAAATTCTTTACCGTCATGATTAGGGATAAACGAACAAACGTTTCAATAGACAGGCTCAGAACGGTGTGTAGCTTGAAGGTCTGTGACAGTGGACTGGCCGACCCACAACCATTACTTTCTGCCAATAGTAAGTGCGAGCCAGATCGGGAACTTACTGTGCTCTTTGCAGACATTGTAGAGTGTAATCAACACGGGGGAGAGTGATTTGTGAAGAAGGAATGAAAGGTTATGTAAATAATAAACTGTAAGTGATGATATTTAATTTTGTAAAATTGTTGATATCTACTATTTTATGTAGGTACGCTTACGGCCAAAGGAATAATACTGTGAGAACTTGGGCTTACTCTTTGGACTGTGCTACTCATGTACCCTTTGGTTGGTAAACGAAAAGAAGTAAATGAAAGAGTGGAGCCTCTGTTTATGGGACTCTTAATAAATAATAAGTATAGCTGATATGTTTCACAAGCCCTCAAATTCTCATTGAGACGTGAACTGTTTTCACTTGGCTTCTCACTCGTATGAGATATGTTAAAATGTTGAGAGTAAAATGTGATTATTTCCACAACAAGCCACTGGTCATTTTTATTCTCGTAGGAGATTTGTCAGAAAAAGTGAAAGATCTGAGAGATCCACCCGGCTTAGATTGTGAAGTAGAAACCTCTACTTGTTGAGAAGTACAAAGCGAATGTATTTTTCCAGATTTCGCAGAACGAGAAAAGAACTGCATGTGATACTTGTATTGTTATTGCGGCGCCGTTACGAGCCGAACGAGCACTAATATATTTTACCTCGAAGTAGGTCTCGTAACCGCAGCAACACTTGAAATGGCTCTGGTCACAGGTACGTGATGTTCTTCATAAAGTTCACTCCTTCCTTGCGAAGAAACCATAACATGAAGTTCCACTGGAGGAGTGTATTAAAGTGAGAGAAAACTGCTTGAACATGAGTTATAACGTATTTCAGTCACCGAGCTCGATAGCTGCAGGGAACTCATCCTGACAATGTTCAATTTAACAGATTAACATCCCGGTCTCTTTGGAAATGTCCAAGAGAGTAAAACTATTTTTTTCTTAAATTTAGGTTCATATCAAATACATTTACTGATCTACTTTCTACTGACCGGGTGAGTTGGCCGAGCGCGTAGAGGCGCGAGGCTGTGAGCTTGCATCCGGGAGATAGTAGGTTCGAATCCCACTATCGGCAGCCCTGAAAATGGTTTTCCGTGGTTTCCCATTTTCACACCAGGCGAATGCTGGGGCTGTACCTTAATTAAGGCCACGGCCGCTTCCTTCCAACTCCTAGTCCTTTCCCATCCCATCGTCGCCATAAGACCTATCTGTGTCGGTGCGACGTAAAGCCACTAGCAAAAAAAAAAAAATACTTTCTGCTGATTAAAATTAAGTTCATACATTTTTAAATATATCCTTCAACTGGATCCCTAGCTAGCTAGAGCGACGCATCAAGTCGGCCGTAACGTTGACTACGTGATCTATACAAATAAAGTTGTAGGGGGTCCGCCTCCTGTAATTCCTTTTGTTTTGCCAATTTTTCAGACATTTATCCGTTTTAGGTCAACTCAAGACCGAATAGGTGGTTTTAACTTTTCGTGTCTGTGTCTCTGTTTGTCTGTCTGTTTGTCTGTTTGTCTGTTCCACCATCACGTCGAAACGGCTGGATAGATCTCAACCAAACTTCATATTAGAGTATACTCATCCCGGGGAAGGTTTCAATATGCATATCATTTTAAAATCTTTGAATAGACGGGGGTTTATAGGAAAACCAGAACGGTTTTCCTCAATTTTCTCTTATACTATTGATTTTCTGTAAACTCACTGGACCGTACGTGAAGCGTCTCTTCAACTTTCCTTATGTTCATAATTTACCTTACTCTTCACATGACGGAGAAATTTACTATTTTCTGCGGGTATCGTGCTCTGCATTGAGTGACCGACAGACCGACAGCGAACCTGCAGGTTACCATGGCAACGTCTCTGACTGCATGACAGCAGGGAAGTAACGTATTGCGATTTTCCTCATCATGCTTTTAAATTCGTGGTTGTTCTTTGGGTAGATGGCAAGAGAGGCGTCAATCGGTCTCTCTGCGGGATATTGTTGGAATATCCTTGGATGTTATAACCGCCCTCGAATAGATTAAGTAATAACACCATTAGTCATCTTCTAATGTGTTTACCTAAGAATCACTGCGCCTAAATTTCTCCTCTGTTACCGCTTTATTATACCCATAACTCACACCAGCATAATTTATTGAGGGGCATTTGATTTTCCAATACATTCACTTGGCATTTACTTATTTGTCGTTATCCGGCTGTCCTTAGTTCTAATCCATTTCCTATTAATTTCAACTTTCTTAACTGTATTATTTTCTTCCTTGATTACTCCCTATGTACGCGAGTGCTAGAATCTACTGGATATACTGTATTTCCACCAAACTTCATATTTAGAATCCATCTGTCCTTGGGTAGGTTTTAGGGAAAATATTGTTTCTAAATCCCTGAACTGACTGGGGGTTTATACGAAACCGAAACCGTGATTTTGCACTCCCACAAAATATCACAACCAAACTTAATGGAAATCTACCTGCCTTAATGGAAATTAATTTCTGAACCTTTTATTCTCATGTACATCATTTCTATACGAGGATTAATAAGGGAGATATCATTAATGGGCCGTTTTCCGGTACAAGTCCCATCGGACTCAACTCAAGAGCGTTTGCGTGTAAAAGCGTATTTCTTACATCTTGAAAACGACTGAAGTTATTCGAACCAAACTTTATATTTAGCATCCACCTGTCCAGAGGTAGGTTTTAAATGTCAATAATATTTCATATTCCAGGAATGGACTGGTGGTTTATAGGTAAACGTAATGGCGATTTACTCTTCCACAATATATACAGTACAAGACTAACCTGATTGGAAATCGACCAACCGTGACGGAATTCCATTTCTAAAATTTTTTTTTCACGTGAATTTTTTCGTCAGGATGATTAATAAGGGAAACATCATGAATGGTCAGTTTTGCAGGTTAAGTCCAGCGGACATAGCCCAAAAGGTGTTGTACGTGGAGCAGATTCCTTATCTATCTATACAAATAAAATCGTAACGACTGTATGCCTCTACATTGACTATTTTGGGGAAATTTTCGCACAGCTACCCGTTTAAGGGGTAATAAAGACCAAATACATATTTTTTGGTTTAGTTTCCTGAAAGTCTTAATTTTTACCCTCCTCGACCATAATCCAGACTGCGGCATAATCTGCCAGACGAAAAAAATTTTAAATTTGACAAAATTATACGTTTTGTCTGTAACGGACGGAAAACTTCCAAGATCTTTATATTTTTCACTATTTATCTCCGAAGAATATCGAAATATGGAGGAAATTTTAATGATGGTGCAGACTTTCGGGAAGTCCTATCACATAATGGATAGCAGAATCTCCGTTCAATTTGGTCTTATGACTTTTTGTCGTACCTGTAACCCTTTTACGTTTGATTTTTCTATTAATCGATGTTAAGTAAATTTGGACTTTTCACATGGATAATCCATACTTTCAATCACTTATAGGAAATATAGAATCATCAAACTCTTCACGAAAATTGGCCCACCCAGTAGCCATTTGTGAGCCAAATGGTATGTATGTAGCTGTCACATAATTATCCGAAAGGTAGTGCAATGTGAGATAATCTTACAAGAACTTCACCCTGTTCAACGTTTCCAACTCAGTCTGACCCAAGTATAGATGAGATATCATAGTACCAGCCATTTAGGCCAGTATATCCGGCGTATTATAGTACAATCCTTTGTCGATATGACGTACGTTTTGCAACAGTTAATCTGTAAATGAAGGTCTGAAATATTGTAAACACGCATAAACTTTCGTATGTCGACCTATATATATTCACTGATGTCGATTTGTAGCGATCGAGAAAGGGTGTGTCTGCTATTGTAATCAGTACTCCCCACACCGACTTTGACTGGCAGTAGGAATGGGGTCCTTCTCCATCTCCTGTGTAACTGGCATTGGCAAGGAAGGCTTAACATTGTAATGAATAGTTCACTTCTCGATTTGACTTGCAGAAGGCAAGTGAGCATGCAGTTTTGTTTAAAACTCCCCTACCCGATTGTGTTTGGCAGTAGGCAAGGGTGCCCACCATTATAAACAAATGTCCTCATCTAAAATGTGACTGGCATTAGGCATAGTGGCCTGCTATTTTGATGGAAACTCACCAGCTTGGTGTGACTGGCAGTAAGCTGGCTGGAAGTAGGAAAATGGGCCTGGCATTATAATGATAACTGCACAACTTAATTTCGACTGATAGTAGGGTAGTTGCCTGCCATTATAATAGAAAACTCCTCGACTGTCATCTGTCTGGAAGTAGGAAGGGGGGTGCCATTGAAACGAAAACTCCCGAAATCGATTGTGACCGCGTAGTAGGCAATGGGGCCTGCAATTATAATGTAAACTTCCCAACTCGATTGTGAATGCCAGTAGGCAAGTGAGCCTGCCGTTATATCACAAATCCGTAACAAACACTTTACATTGGAAACAACGTATGGGGACCTCCCCATGATGTTTCTCGGATAACGCTAAGAGACATGCAATTTTAAAACAATCTTATTTACTGCATGTACACCATTTACTTCGATATTCGAATACAATGTAGAATACCGTAGCGAAGCACGGGTACAGTTGCTAGTTAGCAATAAGGCCTCAGCATGGCAGGTTTCACGTTCTTGTTCGAGAGTCGCCGCCCTCCATTGTCTAACACAGACGTCCTTGGAAACTGTGAAGCAAAACGTAAGTTAGTGAGTAAGATAGCCCTCAACGTTAATTATACAGGGCTTTGGTTTGTGTATTCAGCTTTCGGTGAGTGTATAGTTTTTATTTAAACATAAGATTAAGTAAATGTTTGATGAATATTGATGGAGCCCTGCATCCACACTTCCTTCATCGGCACCCGCAAACGCGAATGGTTCTGCATGGACATTGTAAATATTTTACCATATTACATACAAGATATTGAACGGATCGGTCTATAAACATAATACTTGGCGCGAGACCTATTACAATCACAGGTTTATGAGGGATTTCCTCTTGCGACAACTGGCGACGTACTGATGTTGTCTTTCTGAAGTTGACCTCCTTCGAGCAGTTACGAGCCCGAACCACTTTCCATATCACCGTTCTTCCATATCAATGTTCATATTGAGATCTATCTATTATGTGTTCATAAGCACTTCCTCACCACGCAATAGCAACACACTCCCTATATAACTTACATTCAGCAATCCTAGAACGAAAAGAAAAGCAGTAGGAAACTCTACTACCATTTGTAGTCAGGCCGATGACCAATAGTTACAAAACATATGTTTAGATAATTGCCTTTCGCTGTCTCTGTGTATCAACACAGAATGCATATCACTTCGATAATTGTGCCTCTTTCTCACTGATAACAACAATTGGTTGTAGAGACACTTTCGCTTGCACAAAAACAACACGCCGTTACTGTATACCTTGAATCCGGGCCGAAGTTGCCATAAGATATGAATACCAAGTTCGCTGCTCCGTTCGTCCGTAATCAAACGTACACTCGTTCATCTTCACCGTCATGTTCCAGATTCACCGGAGTAATCGAGTTCTCCATAAGAATCTCAGAATTCTCCTCCCCACCATCTTCTCATGAGCGGGAATTATCCAGTGCCGTATTACGTGTCCATAACTCGACCACGCCCGTCTAGGCAGATTCGAGGATATACAACCGTCAGGCTTTGGACTCTCCGTATGACTCATAGTTTCCCTGGGATTTTTTCCAAACATAGAAATAGCCGTGTGTTTCCCAACAACCTGTACAAAACAAATTACTGTACTAGTATCTAACACGGAGACCTTCCATCTTCAATAATATTCTCACCTCAATACACAATAAAGAAACAAACAATAATAATACTAATACTACTAATAATATTAAAATGCTGCAATAAATCCAGCGTGAGGATGTGTTACCTCTACTGACGGTGGAAGGATGACCGTGACGTGGATTTCGACTTCAGAACGAATCGCATTCACAGATGCGTCTAGTTATAAACCAGACTACGAGACTAAACCTAATTGTGAAGTTGATTCTTGTCAGTTATCCACGGCTGACGGGTTATTGATGAAAACTGTGCGCGAAACTTACCGATAAGCCTATATAAACATTCAGAAAGTTATCATATTTCAATCAATCAATCAATCAATCAATCAATCAATCAATCAATCAATCAATCAATCAATCAATACTGATCTGCATTTAGGGCTGTCGGCCGGGTGGCAGATTGCCTATCTGTTGTTTCCCTGGCCTTTTCTCAAATGATTGCAAAGAAATTGGAAATTTCTTGAACATCTCCCTTGGTAAGTTATTCCAATCCCCAACTCCCCTTCTTTTAAACGAATATTTGCCCCAATATGTGCTCTTGAATTCCGACTTTATCTTCATACTAGCTGATGTACCCGTGCTTCGCTACGCATTTATACACTGTATACAGCATTCTAGGTGAGGTAGTGTACACGTTGTGAGTAAGAATGTATTAAATTGCATATCTCTTAACGTTACCCCAGAAACGTGATGGGAAGTCACCGAACTTCTTTTCTCATGTGAAGAGGGTGTAATGGTAGGCCTTCTTGCATGCCATCAGTCAAAATCAAGTTAGGAGTTTTCATTATAATGGCAGACACTCGCTCTCCAACTGAACTGATTTCCCAACTGAAATCAACATAGGCCATTACAATGATGTCTGTAACAATGTCGCGATTAAAAGCAATGTTACCATATGAAATACTCGATCAAATGAAAAACCACGCATTCCCACACTTTTATCGAACAGTATTACGCTAATACCGTCCAAAGTTCCAGAGCTGGGATAACCAGGCCACCGACAGCCGTGAGTCGTGGACACTGCTCATTCCAATCAGCGGTTCAGAGTACGGATAGAATTGCTGGAATACCATGATGAACCAGATCGTTACGTACCAGCTGTATCAGAAAGTTTATAAACCAGAGGAATGCCATAATAAAGAAGAACGTTTTCTACCACCCCGGATACTTCCCGCCAATATTGAGGGAGGCTGTTACATTCGATACGCAGCAGTAACTCCATCTATCGGAGATGAGTGGCAGCATAAGAGACAATCTACATTACAGCAAACAATGGTAATGTAATGTTAATGTTGATTAATTTTATGAGGTTTCGATATTGTAAATTTTCACATTTAGTTTTCCTACGATTCTGAAATACCACTTTTATCATAGTCGGTATGGTCACACTTATAACACATAAATGAACGAAAATTGTATTCTCTGTAACTTTTATTATGTAGTACTTTTCGTTAGGACCAATAACATTAGAAAGCGGTATTTAAAAAAATAACTTCTGTCACCTTCCCCTAAACTACAATTTCATCCAGTGTGAATAAAATCAATTAAAGCCTAGAATGTAGTTTCTTTTTCTCCGACTCTACATACCGATTTTCATTAAATTCTGTTTAACCATTTTCTCGTCACTCGGCATTGATGTGGACTTAGCAACAAAAATACAAATTCATGAGTATCTCTGTTATCACAGCCGGTAGAGTAAAACTATATATAAGATATAATGTACCCTACAGGGCACATTAATACTGCAGGATGATACCTACCTGCTCTTCTATTCTTGCATACGGGCACCAGCTCAGCTACCATCGGCAGAAAAGGGTCGATAATTTTGGGTTCTTATGACGAGAGGATCATGGGGAACTCAATACTACATTAAACTAGCAAATGAGGAACACTTTCGCTATGATCAGAATTTTGAGGATAAGTTTGTATTCATAACACAAGTTAATCACAAGGATTGCACCTGTAGTGCCAAAATACGTGCGCCGAAGGCTCACCTCTACAAATTAAAAAGACAACAAGCAAATACAGTCTGGATGATGACGTTATGCTGAAATTTGTCGATCTGTGAACCAAGGAAAAGAAAACCGGATGTGTTCTTGGAAACTACATCCCTATGTCTGCGACATAAAATGATATAATGGTAGAACTAAGGATACCTGCAGAGATTTCCGCTATTATGAAAGTTCCTCCCATACCGGGATATTTATATACATAAAGACTTAGCAGCACAATAGGTAAATAAAAATAAACTAAGATAACCTACTCTAGCGCCCTCAATTACATATGTACACGGATATTAACCCATGTCCACCAGGCAGAAACTTGTGCCAACAGTGCAATCATACAGTGGCATAGTGCCAAGGTCACATTAGTAGACTACACAACCCTAATAACACGAATCAAACAAGAAAGGAATACAAGGTAAAATGTATAAAATTAAATGATGCATAGTTTTGCAAAAGACTCCCTGCCAAAGGAGAATGACCGACCTCCAGAGCACTTTAAAAATGGCCGAGCTCACCCCAATACAGAGCAGGCGAACGTTGACCTGAAGTCAGGTCTGGAGCCCCCTTCCACACACAAAAAATACGTAAACAAGCTCCCGCTAGACGTCTTACCCTACATTCTTTCACAAAGGGACTTTCAAGCTTCTACACATACCATCCAATGGCATAAAATAAGTGAGGAAAACACATCTCACATCGCTCCTGACTTCAATTAACCACCCACTCGGGTCGCAGTCGAATCACATGAAGTGTTCTACAATTCAATCATATCAAACCATCACCGCCAATATGCGGTGTGACAACAGTAATCTCGGGAGTCAGAGGTTCAAACCCCACATTTGGCAGAGTATCACAGAGTCGAATAGCGTTAAAACCTGCACCTCCGCTATAGTTTACGCCCGTCTAACACACGTAAGTAGAGCCCCTTAACTAAATAAATGTCAACAGCAGCATACCTTACACAACGCAGGTATATCTGCCCTTCCCCTGGAATATACTGGGAATTACATATATTGCCACCTCCTATAAGTAAAATGTATTTCACGATCGACCCCAAAGGAAACATATCCGGTCTAAAGTACGCAGACAAATATGTATCACAAGGCACACTACATCTTGCCGCGATAATAAATGTTACCTCATTGTCCGCTTTATATAAAGATACAAGAAACAAATCTAACTACTCTTACCCGTAGATATCAAACAATCTTAATATGCAGCCTGATGGGCCACCATCAAATCCTATATGAATATTTACATGTTTAATTCTACTATCTCTGCGTGATACCTTAACTCTACCATGCATCTAATAATTCATTGGTCCACTTATCTTAAATAATCTCCTCGTCTCTCCCTCCGGGTATGGCTGACCTGATTTAGCACATCATGATAGATGTCTCATCCAGGTTCGATTCTTGGAGTCCATTCTTCCTGCCCCGCTGGTCCATAGTGCCGCCTTCTTCTTGAGGGATGCCTCGTTCAAGGTGGCGTCTTCGAAGCCACGTTCTGAAGTTCTAGTCGCTCACTCCCCTCGGAATACCTCGACTTCTTACTATAATGAGAGATTTACTTTAACCACTACGCCACATTCTGGACATTTACTTAGGTTGAGCTAGCACACAGCGCTAACACTTTGCAATGCACACTCCTCGTCCTCCCTTCACATATAGCTGCGTACTCGCTAACTTGTGTACTGTACCACAAACTACTTTCTGCGCTAGAAACTATCTACTCAGTTATTGTTTTTACGCCCGCTTAATTTGGATTCAACATTCTATCAGAGAATAAATATAGACTTCCACAGTCTATTGTCCACACATCCTCGGCACCTCGGGAGCTTCACCCCTACCGCTATTTAGTCGAGTCTGCAAGTACAGCTTTCTATGGTTACTGATAGCATTAAGCACACGCGATCTCATTGATATGTATCTGAATATAGCGCCACTTACAGATCCACACCTGTCTCCGTAAGTCTCCTATCCACTGGATCAAAGTTATCGCACTGTAACAATTAACCGCACTGTAATAATTACACACTGTCTTTGTTCTGAACAAAGGGTTTCTGGAGCAATCTAGGCAGACGTGCGACGCGTGCCGGCAGCAATATGATAGTCAACTGGATGATCTCCCCCCATATCACTCAGCTTTTATATGAGGCCGCACACCAAAGGACGCCAGGGGAAGTCCCGAGAAACAACTTGAGTCTGGAATGTGGCCACTACAGAGCTTCCCACGGTGGTTCTGCTTGGAACATATTTATTGATCTAATCCTATGTTAATAACCTTAGAGGTATCTACCGCTTCGTAAAATTCTAGTAACCATTTCCATCTTTTTATTTTCTTGAAAAACCTTCAATTACGGGAATTACTGCTCAATTTCCGTAATGTGGTGGGCCTGTCTGCTCCCGCTAAAAATCTCTGTTAAGATGGCAGGTCTCTCCCTCCGACAAACTCCCATCTCTCTTTCTCTCTTCCTCACATATTCTTTCTTCGTCACACCTGACCCCGCCTTGCCTCGGGAATTCACCTTCTCGATTCCCGCGCTCTGTATAGCATCACGCCCTCACAAACGGCGCCCTACTGCAAAATTATTACTGCGTTAAATATCCATGCTTGCGGTCAGATATAATGGTACAATAAATGATAGGAAATTTAATTCTATATAACTTTAGTTATGTAATATTTATCGATAGGACCACTTACAACATAAATATTTGAGAATTAAATTTTAGGCCTTCGCCTGAACTAGCATTTCACTCAGCGTGAATAAAATGATTTATAGCTTAGATTGTAGTGGCCCATTCTCCGAATTTACACACCGATTTTCATGAAAATTTCTTCAGCCGTTTTGTCGTGATGCGTGTACAGACAGACAGACAGACAGACAGACAGACAGACAGACAGACAGACAGACAGACAGACAGACAGACAGACAGACAGACAGACAGACATGACGGGAAATTAAGAAGTGTATTTACTTGTTGCTGTGTACTTGTCCGATACAGAACTACTATTATTTTAAAATTTTGAGCAATTTACAGAGAAAACTCTTATTTTATATATATTGATTGATCTTTCCTACTTTTGAAGACACCACACAAACTACTAATGTCATTCCACGCCATCTCTTCACTGACACTCGGAACATACCAGTTAGTCCAGTAGCTCGTCTCCTTTCTCCCAAGTCTCCCCAGCCCAAACATTGCAATATTTTAAAAAATTTTGTAGCGCTATTCTTTAGTCGGAAATCACCCAGAATAATTCGAGATGCTTTTCTTTGGATTTTTTTTTTTCGAGTTGTAGAATGATGTAATCCTAGTGAAGGTCCCATAATCGTGAACTGTACTTTATTTGGGGTCTTACGAGATACTTATTTGCCCTCTCATCCTTACTACAACCCTTAGATACCCTCATAACCATGTGCAGAGATCGGTACCCTTTATTTACAATTCCATTCATGTGATTACCTCAATGGAGATCTTTCCTTATATTAACACTTGGTACTTACAATGATCTCCAAACGGAACTTTCACTCCATCAACGCAGTAATTATGCCACTACTTGGTCTACATTTTCGTTCTTACTTCTTTTATTGCTATATAGAGAGGATGCAGATTTCAGGGGACTGAAGGACGACGTGAAACAGTGTTCTTCTGTGATTCATGTAAAAGAAAGCCTGGCACTCTCACACAAAGCATAATTACCGATGAAAATGGGATTGTGCGAGATAATGTTAGGGTTAAAGATGTTAAAAGCACTGCACCTTACTATTCCTTTATATTTATTTGGTAAATGTTTTATTTGATTTTTATGCTGCTCATATGTTTGTGCAGTCACTTGAACTTCTGTAAGCAAATTTTTAAATGGTGCTAGAGAGGCAAGCCTGTTCAGAAAGAAATGGAGAGTCGAGGATTCATAGAAACAATTTATATATATGTTACAGAGGTTCCTTGGTTCACAGACGAATAGGAAGCGCCTGGATTGAACGGCTGGTCAAGAGAATATTTAGAGCAACATTTACTTCAAATATGGAAATTTTATTTCTTTTATTTCTCAGAACTGAGAGAGAGAAATTTCATGGTATAACAAAGAACAGTTGAAAATACTAACAGCGAGGTCATCAGCGCCAACAATGCATTGGACATAGGAGACCTGAATCAGGTACAAAGTGTTGGAAGAAACTCCCAGTCATTAAATTACATATGACACGTACAATTTATAGGAGTCTCAGCTCCAAGATACAAGAGGCTAGCATCGAAAAAACAGCCAGTTGCTTTGGCACTCTCGATTACACACGACAACTTACAGGGTGACACCACTTCAAAATGTTGATACGCCATCGCTCATGCTGGGCTTATCTATTACGAGGTTCCACATCAGTTTAAATACTTTTCCCAAACGGAACCAAAACGAAGACACAGTTACCCTAAGAATGATAAAGAGTAAACATGGGCATAATTACGCATACTACAAGGCTTTAAGAATAAAGATGAAGTATTATACACAACAGGCTATTAACAAAAGGCAAGGAGGCGAAACACAGCACTTCTTAAAGAAAGTTCTGGAAGAGGCGATAACCTAAGTGAGCTTAAGGCCCAATGACACAGAGGCCAACTCCAAACTAGAAAGGGTGACTAAAGGGAGAGAATTTGAAATCCCAGACAAGATTTCCAAAATTTAGAGGTTGAAAACTTTAGTCACACAGCTCAAGAGTTGAAGGGGAGACAATTGAGGGTCACCACTCATGCTCCCCTACATTAAACATTTTCCCAGTATAGAATAGAAATAGAATCCGAAGACTACGCATAAGGTCCTACATTTCGACCCATAAGAGAAAAACATACAAGTTAGATATTACGAAAACTGTTGAAACCATCTTCTCGAACTACCCGCAGGCCCGATCACATGGTTAGGTAAATTCTGCCATTACCTTATAGCACTGGATCTCCTTCATGTCGGCCGCGTCCTCCGTCAAGTCGCACTAGCAAGAACTGCAGCAATTCAGACAAGGTGGCCCTAAAGTGATCTGCCTAAATAGTTCCGTACGGGAAAGTTCCAGATTCAACTGAAATACAATGCACTGATAGGCTAAAGTTCCATACACGCTCCCGAGTTTGATTGACTAGACCACGAACAGTAGTTACAAGCATTAGATTACAATAGAAGGGGCACCAGGTAAAGTGTTGACAACTTCGGTACATTAAAAACCACAGTCCTCAGAAATAAAGGTTTTCCAACTCGCAAAGCAAAATTTCTTCACCAATTAGTTTGTTTTTAGTCCACCAGATATATTCGAAAATAGATGGCAAAGCCGTCTCACCATCCAAGAAGAAAGTTTCAAAGTTTTTGCAACTTCGTGTTCACTGGCCATAGAGAAGGCGCGCAGTTTAAGTAAACGGGGAAGTGTACCCCTGGTGAAATACACTGACTGACAGAGCAAATGCAACACCAAGAAGGAGTGGTCAGAACTTTATGCCAATTGCAGGGTAGACTGACGTCACTGAGGTATGCTCATGATGTGAAATGCGCCGCTGTGCTGCGCACGTAGCGAACGATAAATGGGACACGGCGTTGGCGAATGGCCCACTTCGTACCGTGATTTTTCAGCCGACAGTCATTGTAGAACGTGTTGTCGTGTGCCACAGGACACGTGTATAGCTAAGAATGCCAGGCCGCCGTCAACGGAGGCATTTCCAGCAGACAGACGACTTTACGAGGGGTATGGTGATCGGGCTGAGAAGGGCAGGTTGGTCGCTTCGTCAAATCGCAGCCGATACCCATAGGGATGTGTCCACGGTGTAGCGCCTGTGGCGAAGATGGTTGGCGCAGGTACATGTGGTACGTGCGAGGGGTCCAGGCGCAGCCCGAGTGACGTCAGCACGCGAGGATCGGCGCATCCGCCGCCAAGCGGTGGCAGCCCCGCACGCCACGTCAACCGCCATTCTTCAGCATGTGCAAGACACCCTGGCTGTTCCAATATCGACCAGAACAATTTCCAATTTCCCGTCGATTGGTTGAAGGAGGCCTGCACTCCCGGCGCCCGCTCAGAAGACTACCATTGACTCCACAGCATAGACGTGCACGCCTGGCATGGTGCCGGGCTAGAGCGACTTGGATGAGGGAATGGCGGAACGTCGTGTTCTCCGATGAGTCACGCTTCTGTTCTGTCAGTGATAGTCACCGCAGACGAGTGTGGCGTCGGCGTGGAGAAAGGTCAAATCCGGCAGTAACTGTGGAGCGCCCTACCGATAGACAACGCGGCATCATGGTTTGGGGCGCTATTGCGTATGATTCCACGTCACCTCTAGTGCGTATTCAAGGCACGTTAAATGCCCACCGCTACGTGCAGCATGTGCTGCGGCCGGTGGCACTCCCGTACCTTCAGGGGCTGCCCAATGCTCTGTTTCAGCAGGATAATGCCCGCCCACACACTGCTCGCATCTCCCAACAGGCTGTACGAGGTGTACAGATGCTTCCGTGGCCAGCGTACTCTCCGGATCTCTCACCAATCGAACACGTGTGGGATCTCATTGGACGCCTTTTGCAAACTCTGCCCCAGCCTCGTACGGACGACCAACTGTGGCAAATGGTTGACAGAGAATGGAGAACCATCCCTCAGGACACCATCCGCACTCTTATTGACTCTGTACCTCGACGTGTTTCTGCGTGCATCGCCGCTCACGGTGGTCCTACATCCTACTGAGTCGATGCCGTGCGCATCGTGTAACCTGCATATCGGTTTGAAATAAACATCAATTATTCTTCCGTGCCGTCTCTGTTTTTTCCCCAACTTTCATCCCTTTCGAACCACTCCTCCTTGGTGTTGCATTGTCACTGTCAGTCAGTGTATACAAAAGCTAGTTAATTTAAATTAACTTAGATTGAGCTCGTAAATATCTGTACCACCCGTGGTCTCATTACGTTATTGTGACTGACTATTATAGTTATTATCCGCGTCTCGAGTCACGTTCACACGTCAATTTGGTCGTGTCTCGTCAGATTTGTTACCGACGCTGCCAAGTCAAACTGGGAGACTGAAGTGGAGATCTCGACAATTAATTATATCTACTACTGCAGCAGAACAGTTCGTTACGAGGCTAGCATGCCAGTTGTGAGACAAGAAATGGTTATTCTTGAGAATACTCGTAGATGAGATTAGCTTGGCAGTTCGGTAGATTGTTATAGTATGCTGTAGCACTGCAGTCAGCTGTTGTTGTTGTTTCGGTCATCAGTCCATAGGTAGGTTTGATGCAGCGCTCAATGTCACTCTATCCTGTGCTCTTCTTTTCTACGTAACTACTTCTTACATGCGCTCGTCATATTCACCACCTGCACAGAACAAGACACGGGCATCTTATATTCTCTGGTTGCTTCTTGTCTAATTTAGCCAAGTCGTTTTCCTGTCAAGAATTCGAGTCAGAATATCTTCATTCGAGAATCGATTTACCAATATAATCGTCAGCATTCTTCTGTAACACCACATTTCAAGGGCCTGTATTCTCTTCCTTTCTGAGCTAGTTCGTGTCCATGTTTCACTTCCATACAGTGCCACGCTCCAGACGAAAATACGTCTAATTCCAAAGTCAATTTAATTCCTTTTCTTAAGAATCATCTTCCTTGCATTTGCTAGTCTGCATTTTATTACAATTAAATTGAAATAACAAATGACGTGGTTCACCCGATTCAATACGGAACATCATGAAATTTTTATCTTTAAATGCATTTTATTACTTTCTTAGTTCGTTCTTTATTTGTTATTCTACTACCAATGTAACAGTATTCTTCTACTACATTTACGACTTCATTTCCTAAAATAATATTTCCTGTATCACCTGACTTCTTTCGACTGCATTTCATTTCACTTGTTTTGTAATAATTTATTTTCATCTTGTACTCCTTGTGCAATATTTCGTCCATAACATTCAGCAATGCCTCCAGATCTCACCTTCTTCGATACAAATCTCCTGGCCTGAGAGACGGCGTGTGCGTCTTCTGTAGACTCAGATAAAATAAAAATATCATCAGCAAATCTCAGTGTTTTCATTTCTTATCCGTGAATTTTGACTTCGTTAGGAAAACTTCTTGCATTTACTTTTCCGCCTGTACTCTTAAAGAAGTGCAAATTAATTTACAGAGGCTTGCACACCTAACTCTGAAAGGCGTTTTCATGAAGATGCATGGGAAGGGGTGAACATTTTTAACTACTACTGAAATACTGTATTTTCACTCCTCCCCTGAAGGGGGAGGCGGGCCTTTTAGACGCAGACGCCGTCTCTCAGGCCAGGAGATTTGTATCAAAGAAGGTGAGATGGTTGGCGGCGGTGGTGGTCTACACTAGGAACTGTCAAATGTTTACCAAAGTAGAAATTGCTCCGTTTTACAGGGTATACAGGGTATGCAGTAAAAGAATTGGAGAATTTAGAAGTGATTTTAAGTAGTTGAGTAATTAGAACATTATAAAAACATAAAAATATTACTGCGTGAAAGCACATCATTGTTTTGTAAATTGCTGGAAGTGCGCGCTCTTTACGCGCTGTGTACAGTAGCGACGCTATCGGGTGTAATTACGCCGCGCGAGTGACTGATACAATTAAGATTAGCGCACATAGTTTACTTTATATGATCAGATACAGCCGAGTGACGTGGCGATGTGGAAAAGAGCAGCGATGTTCATGTTTGTAGTAAAGAGGAGGCGCTTCATTTACCACATTCTAAACTGATGTGACCGGTTCCTACACTGAGGATCCCTATCAGTGAGACAGTTTAGTCTAGCTCCTTTAGTCCGTGTATTCACAATTTTGCGGGTTACATGGAGCGCTCTTCCCATGTTTTTCTTGGTTATCTCTTTGCCGGCAGATTGCTCTGTGAATCTACAGGTATAATTTGGCTGAAATACCTAGAGAACTGCATCCGAATTGGCTCTCAGAATAAAATGTCGGAATAGTCCGCCGGAAGAGGGAATTCGTATCCAGTGAATTCATGCGTTACATCTGAATTTGATCCGCTGCACTTGTTCCACTTCCAAGTTATATGTCTCCTTCCCCAAGATTCCCGCTTAAGGTGAACTTTCGGGTCCTCCCTTTTGTACAAATAACCTCTATGAGCCTTTTAATTGAAAGTTGAATAGTCAGTTTCACATTTGACAACAAGTCGTTCGTTTTCGCCTGTAGGTGGAAGAGGGGGTGTTTAATCTATCCCCTGCTTGTCGTACAGTTCAGTAGTTCTATGTAGTATATGATTAATTTGTTAAGAGTTTTAGAAAGGATTATTATTATTATTATTATTATTATTATTATTATTATTATTATGACCGTGATTTGGTGGATCAGCAGAGGTGAAAGAAGGTGCCGGGGTGAATGGGTCTAACTACTTTGTCAAGAAATAATTTAAACTGAAATGGAAGGTTATATTTTCATAAAAGCAACAATTTCTCACTTAGTGAGATAACAACAACATAGCAATTTTAGAACAAGATTTAGACAAAAATATCCAAGATTTCGAATCTTTAAGACACTTCGCCTACAAACCTTTAGTTTTACCATTTGTGAGCTTCCAGATCAAACATTACAGAGGAGCGTAATTTTACAAAGGGCAGATTTCCCCAAATACCTGGAGCGCTTGCTCCTTAATTTACCATGTCAAGCCTCCTAGAGGCACTTCTACAATACTTGAAAAGAGCATACACGCTCTCAGCTTTTCAAGCCTAGTCAAGGCAACACCAAAAATATCTTACACTTTTTGGCCTTCCATGGCCTCGTTTACAAAATGAAACAGGGGTATCTCGTACCCAACCTACAGGGGCTTCGAGTAAAAGGACTAACCGTTAAATAAATGGCCCAAACAAAAGGAAGGAGGCGGATACTTGCACTCCTCTATGTAGCTTCTTAAAACCTAACGGGCACAAGGCCGATGAAACAGGGGCTATTCCCAAACTATGGAGGTGACCCGTATAAGAAAGAAATTTTAAAACATTAAGGAAGAGAAGAAAATTAGTTACCAAAACGTAGTCACCCCAAACCAAAATGAAGGGGAGCTCGCGAGGGTAAATCACTCTCTATCCCCGAATTACAGTTACAGATTTTATGAAGTTTTTACACAGACCGGCAGAGAATTACATGTTTAGAAAAGTTGGTTACATTGTAAAGGTTTCGGACCTTTCTCGCGGGTTAAAGTGCTGAGCTAGGAAGAAATAAAGATGTTAAACGGTCATTACCTTGCAGAAGAGCTACTGGCTGAAGAAAGAGGCACCACCCGCCTCCTGCTACACGTCCACAAACTAGGTTAGATGTTGACCAAGTGGCCGAGAGACGAGAAAATCAACAGTTTATAAACCCTCGGGGAAAGTTCGAGACCTTTCATGAATAATTAAGCCACACCCTCTCTCTTTTATTGGTAGATGAAAGGTTACACACAAAATCGAAGAAGAAGCCCGTGATTGGTTAGAAATTAATTACAGAATTTCTGGATTAGCTACATTCAAAACTGGCGGAAAGAAAGATAAATATTTCCAACCCACAACTGAATGAACGAAATTTAGTAAAGAACAAACTTATGAATACAAAATTTCTTCAAATAAAGTTCCTCCACTTCGCACCAGGGTGCATGATCATAGTTTTTTAGTAGAGACATCTGTGTGAGAGTGTCCACACTTCTTGAGGAACAGAAAACAACACAAGTTGAAATTCACACAGTACTGGCAACTTCATAATCACAAAATTAAGGTGGTGACATCTTCTGAGCAAAAGTTTAAGGAGGTCTAGTTTTAAGTTCAGAGTTTCTCCTGTAGGGGAGTTTTATTGGCGCAAGATTTAAATGTGCGGGGTAGAGGTGTACCTCCCAGTACAGTTATTATTATTATTATTATTATTATTATTATTATTATTATTATTATTATTATTATTAGTATTATTAGTATTATTAACTAATACATCGTAATTGGGAAATACTCCGGTGGCAATGGACACCTACAGTACTGTGATAATAAAGTTAAAACATAATTATACAGCAAGAACAACCGCAACAACAAGCAGTTCAGGGGAAAGAAGACATTTACTCTTTTAACATTCTAAATCCAGCAGAAAGCCGCAATTCCAGTGTCCGTTATTTACCACTTTTACTTTTGACTTTACGCTAGCATTAATTACCTTCTTAAATGACTTGATACCGGAAGGGAATCTATCAAAGACTGCTGCAGGTAATTCATTCCAATCCCTTATTGTCCTCTTCATGAATGAAAACTTGCCCTCATCCATATGCTGGTTCCTGGCCCTAATTTTATGCTTGTAATCATTTCTTGATTAGTACGAGGGAGGTTCCACTCTATTCCTAGTTCTACTCCAAGAAGCCCTTCACGTGTAGCTCTTATAAAGACCACACGGGCGACCTCTAGTTCTTCTGGATTCAAGACTTTCCCAATTAATGGTATTTCCCCTATTCCCGGTTACAAAAAGCACTGCTTTTTTTTGAACGCTTTGTAGGGAATTTAAGTCTACCTTTGATACTGGTTAAATGTAAATCAAGGACAGATGCCCCTAACATTGCCAGGATGAATAAGTTATGTACTATGTATAATTATAATACATCTAGTTATGATCTCTCATACTGCTTTATGTATCATTTATTTAGCACACGCACTGATACGCTTCTTAATTTGCCGAATAATTGAGATATCGCAGCCATGGCTCCTTGATGTGCAACTCAGAGAAGGTATTCTGACAGAAATGGTCTCGCTCTGCCGCTTTGTACGTTCGTGGTGGCTTTAAATTGTACTCTAATTGCTACGGTGTCAAGTATCATACAACGGAATCTCTTCCAAGATATAGAGCAGTTCAGGGAAGGGGCGGTGCCGAGCATGTTAATGAGGGGAAGACCGAAGAGGAGCGTAATGAAGCACATCACTGCTCAGAACAAAGGTAGCGACACTAGCCTTCACAAACAAGCGAAATATCGTGGTTCTCTGGTGCTCTTCGAACTGTGAATTAAATAGAGACACGTGGCGCTGGCGGCCTAAGATTTTGCAGTAGTAATGCGCCCCCTATGGAAAAGAAATTAACTGATTTATTTTAATTTGGAGATACACTGTTAAAATTCTTAATCTTAAAGTTTACATTCGTTGATATTTGCCAAAATAATGTCGTGAAATGAAACTGCGGTGAGATGGAGTAGTCCAGCTGACGTTCTGATATTGACTTTGATTGCAGATGAAGGAGTACGTTACATTAAGATATGTATTGACGGTTCGTACCAATTTTCTTGAAATATTTACACTAAGAATTCACACACAGTCTACTGTTTTCTAAATAATAGATTAAAACTTCAAAATTTTCATAAACATACAAAATTAGCTCATTTCATTTTTTTTTTTTTAGAGAATAGGTCCTGATAATCCCTAAAACGAGCTGAAGTGAACGGAATATAAGAATTAGCTCATGTGATCATTTTCGGATATATTATTCACGAAATTTAAAATATTAAAGTTCCTTTTTTCTGATGGTGCCTTTTAATCATAGCCTTATTTATTAACATGTTTAGTTCAGACCGCTAATAGCTTAAATTTGACAGGTTAATGGATTGTATAACTTAAAATCTGAGGACAATGTGGATTGTGGAAAATTTGACGGTGTGCAAATATGAGCCCGGAAATGAGAAATTTTGTGCACAGTGGCCCAATTAAATACAATTCATGGCCTCGATATTTGAGGGGATCTGATGCGAAATATGCCATAAGTATAATTTATAGTTTTGAGGAAAGCGAAAAAATATATATATAGCGGAATAATCGTTAATATTAAAATTGTTTTCTACCTTTCTCACTACTTAGGATCTATATTACTTTTGTCCTATATTCAAGAGATGTTTCATGACATTAGTTGTAATGACTGGATAGAAATTTACATTGTGATGTGTAATAGGTAGAATTTGATATGGAGTTCGTACAAATTTTTTAAACGTTTGGATACTGTTTGCAAGAAGTTTCGGTCCCACTGTGTGTTATGCACTAAGGATCACTTTTAACAAACAGCGTACTAATATTAGAACCCGCCTCTGAATCACGTCGTTCGCAAGTAGCATCTGGGAGTTCATTTTGTAAATTACTTTTCTTCCATCCACCACACCTTCGTAATATGACAAATCAGGGACATCCCTCCCTCAATCCCCAAAGTGGTTTTTACTAGCATCTTGGCATCGTCGATTTTTGCTGCTGAAGCAGAAATTCCTGACAAAAATAGAAAAAAAAGTATTTTCTCCATACCCCTGTCTGACTGCTACGGCTTATTTCCATTGTTGTAGGTTTGGACTCTACTCCTGGAGCTCTTCGGACTTACAGAAAGTGGTCGTGATGTTCCCTCCTTAATTTAAGAACCTCGAGCTAATGTGCTCAACAATACTGTTTGTAATCTCAGTAATAATGCAGCTAATCTTTTGAATGTACACCATCAACAAATCCTGAGGGAAGCCTCCTTATTTGTTAGTGCATTAAGCAGGTTTTGCAGCGGAGGCTTATATTAAACAGTCTTCATACGTTCGCGTACTTCACTAGCTTATGTTCCGGACTTCCGGACACCAGTAATAACCCAAATTAGCTAAAAAAGCATTAATCAGGTATTGATCCGGAGCCCCTCATTTGTATCAGGTAATCACATATTTTCAAAATAGAAACGTCAGGTTTCCATATGACATCAAAAACCAAATAATGAATATTTTAACCTAAGTCACTATCAATTTCAAACTTGAAAACAAATAACAATAACGTTACAGTTAAAAAATAGGTGGTAAATTATCAATCGACTTCACAATAAGGAAATTTCAAAAATTCACTTGAGACAGGAAGTAAACATTCAAGAAAGTATCCGGGCAGAGCAACATCATATCACGGCACCTATTTATAACAAGTTGGTGGGGAGCAGCGCTGCTCCTCTAGTGTTAATTGTAATTAATTTCAGAAAACTCTAATCCACAGATGAGGTTGTTAGAAAATGAGATATGCAATATTGACTTGCTACTCGAATAATATGCACACACCCGGTAATTTAGGCCCACGCAAAGTATACAGCTTATAATCAAAATAACATTGATATTCATTTTTATATTTCCAACTACGCTTGTGGCGTACGTATTGGTAAGAGATTATTTTCTGTTTAATCCCTCTGTATGAAACTGCACTCAAAATTTAAATTATAAAAGTGCTTATTTAATTAACCGTGAAACATTAACGCAGGATCATGCCGAGCTCTGATATGTAATATATTTATCCGTTTCTGACTTAATAGTCAATTGAATTTCCATGTATGACGAAAATAAGCCAAATTCCAACACGAATGCTGTTTCTAGCGCACATCAAAAATCCCGAAACAAATATGCGACTGCAACTAACCCACGCTATCGCAGTATTAATTGTAGTTTGTGAGCTGTCCGCAGTACATTGTTATCAGGATATTTAAGAGATGTAATAAGGATCTAAGGGCATAAATCACTGATACAACCAAACGTAGAGTATGGTTCCAGTGTCTGGGACTTTCACCAGCATAATTTGATTTGAGAGCCACAAGTGATGTTTAATGCTACGACTGAGATGCGAGGGCAAAATTTGGATATGCGTAACATACGAGACCAGTCAAAAGTCAAAAATCATGACGTGTCATCCAGAACCTAAAATTGTAGTACTAGACCTCTGTATTTTTCTTCCTGATCTTTCGCATTTAATATTATATACGTCGCCTGATTTCATTGATATATGCCAAGTATTGCATTAAGTTAAATATTTTTTATTGTTGGAAGGTCACATCAGAAGTCAGGATTTTTGAAATATTATGTAGTATATGCTCTAATTGGTTTCAAGTATCACCACCAAGATTCTTTCGAAGACTTAGCAATAGCTGGGGGTCTATTCTGAATAAATATAAAAATTCCGAAAAAATCCGGCACCGATTTTTGTGCGTTTATTTTATTTTTTAACCAGTGCCAAGATGGTCAATTTTTTCTTGTTTTTGTGATAGGTCTCCGTGTGAGCTTTCGGCACCAGAAATGTGTTCTTGGATACCATCTGCAGAGTTCAAATGAAACTATCAGGGCAGATAAATCCGACGCCGATAGGTCGCCCCGAAACCTTGGGCCATATCAACCATTTTGTCGCTGGTTCGAAAAATTAAAACACGCAAAACCAAAGCGGGGTCGCATATTTCCGGAATTTGTTTATTTATACTAAAATGGCTCCCGCCTATCGCTAACTCCACAAAAATCTTTGTGGTGATACTTTCATCCGTTTAGAGTTCATTATATTACCAACAATTTTATTTTTTGGTGTGAAATTCCAAGAGTTAAAAGTTCTAGAGTATTTGGACCAGCTCAATGAAAATCAGGCGGCACCCATCCTGTCAGACGTGAGAACTCAGAAAGGAAATGGCAGGGGTCTAGCGGCTCAATTTCAGGTTCTAGATGACATTTCGCGATTTCCTTACTCTTGACCGGTACTGTATACTTATGACTTTAGTGGCTGTTGTGTGCAATATCCTATTTCATACTGCGGTGAATTTACATATTTTAAATCAAATTAATTCAGTTATTAATAACTGAGTCGTTACGACGCAGAGCATCAATGTTTTATGCATGCATAGACGTTTACTAGTTTTGTTGTTGGTGTCTTGCTACGAGAGGCATAATAGCTTTGTGCATGAGGTTGTGCTGTAATAAAACATAAACATTAATGTTATTTGAAGCAGCGAACAGTCCATTAAGCTGCCGGAGTCGTAAACTCGGTCCTCTTGTCCTGCATTAATGAAGGTAATCGTACACTGTGATATATGAGATATTTATCTAGTGGAATTGGATTAGCATCAATCAGTATTTTGATGGCGGTAAATTACTTGATCTGCGAATGTAAAGGAGCCATGGTGTGTGCTGCAATCAGGCGGAGAAACAAGTTTAAGTTTGGTGTTGCTCGATTCGTGATCTCTCTGAATATCCATATTACGTTACTATAAAGTGCATTTTCACCAACTAGACATGACAGTGTGGAAAGTAGCTACAGTGCGGTAAAATACCATTTTCCGCACTCTTTTGAGGACGGGAAGAAGGTAATTACGTCACACTTATTTCCACACCCTGAATTTGTACGTAACAATGATTTATGTTAATTATGGCCACGGTACTGTCCTGTCTCACCTTTGACCAAATACGTCCTCCGAGAAAAGGTTTCGTACGCTACAGTAAATTTGAAAATGTAATCCTTTTACCTACGAAGCCACCATACATGTCAATATACGGTCGTAGAGGTCTGAAAAGTAGTCCTCCTGTGGATGGGGGCGGTAGAATATCACCCACAGTATCCCCTGCCTGTCGTAAGAGGCGACTAGAAGGGGCCCCACCGTCTCTGAACTTTGGAGTGTGGGTTGGCGACCACGACGCCCTTAGCTGAGTCCTGGCATTGCATCCACTTACTTCTGCCAGGTTCCTTGCTTTCATCTATCCTAACTGACCTCCCTTGGTCAACTCTTGTTCTTTTCCGACCCCGACGCTATTAGGTTTGCGAGGGCTAGGGACTCTATCATCTTCACGCCCTTCGTGGCTCTTGTCTTCCTTTGGCCGATACCTTCATTTTCGAAGTGTCGGATCCCTTCCATTTTTTGTCTCTGATTAGTGTTATATAGAGGATGGTTGCCTAGTTGTACTTCCTCTTAAAACAATAATCACCACCACCACTGTGAATGGTACGTTCATTTGTTTAACATGTGTGTGGTGTAATGAGGAGCCGCACGAAAGTCAGAACGTTTCAAGCTTTGTTGAGAAGTTCGAAGGGGGAGAGTCTCTGGAAGGTCGGTGCTGATCAGTAGGCCTGTCAGCTGAGCACTTGTCAAACATGCTAGTCATTTGTCAAGGAGCTCCACCCAGCGATCAGCTGATAATTGACCTCATCTCCCAGCACCCGCGCTAGAGTAGCCAACGAATGTATGCATATTTTTAATACTTTTCATCCGGTTTTCAACCATAAAATCCCTTAATTAACTTAAACTCTTACCAAAAACTGCTCGACAAAATGGAGAAACAAGGTACACAGTGTAGCAGTTCTAGTGTCGACGGTAAAAATTAATCAAACACCTGTTAAGTCGAGGTCTCATGATCAACAGACGCAAGATATCTAACTTAGCCACTGGAGATTGCTACTATTCGGTTAGCCACAAATTTTCGAAAAATACGCTAGTGGAATCTTGATCACTTTCGTTTCCTAAATCGTTCATTTTTAGCCATACTTATTTTGGACGTATTTCTTGTGACAGGACTTCTTTTTTGTGATTTTCAGTGTTACCAGTGATTTTTATAGTGCTAGTTTGTGAAATATTAATAACTAGCAGATGTACCCGCGCTTCGCAACGACATTCTACCTTGCACACGGAGTTCTACGTAAATTACTGCACACGCAGTGAGTAATTGAATGTATCTTAGCCTTCCCCAAGATACATCACGAAAAGGACCCCGTACGTTGTTTCCGATGTACTGTAAGGTGCGCGTTGGGGAGTTTTGATGATAATGGCAGGCGATGTTTCCTACTGCCATTCAAAATCGAGTTCGAGAGTTTCTGCTATATCGGCAGGCCCATTTTCCTATTGCTACTCTCAATCGAGTTGGAAAGATTCCATTATAATCGTGAAAAGCAGCTCTGTCTAACGTGTAAGGGATGGAGATACGGCAAACAGTCATTGGACCAAAGTTGTACATCTCTCCAAATTGAGCGACGATTGTGCTATCTGTTTTGTGATACGACTTAGCGTTTAGTTGAGAAAGCGGCATTAACTGAAAACAGGATAATAACTGGGCACAGCCAGATAGGAGAAATGTGTTTGTTTGTTTGTTAGTTAGTTAGTTAGTTAGTTAGTTAGTTAGTTAGTTAGTTAGTTAGTTAGTTAGTTAGTTAGTTAGTTAGTTAGTTAGTTAGTTAGTTAGTAATGTTTTATTTTACCTGGCAAGATTAAGGCCTACAGGCCTTCTCTTCCATCTAACCAGGAACTGAAATAAACATATATTGCATTGTATTACTTACAATAACTAGATCTAATACAAATTAAATTAATAATAATACAAGAATGGTGAGATTACATTAAGATGAAATGAATGAAGATTAAATTATTAAATTAAGATTAAATGAAGATTAAATAAATCAGATATAAAAAGGGATAAATTCTTAAAACTAATATCCTACATGTAAAAAAAAGGCAGTACATAAAATTTGATTTTAAAGACAAATCGGATAAGGATTTTAGACTCTCTACCAGGACATGCATAACAATAGAATGGTTGTAAGTAGCAGCACCTTACTGGTGCATAAAATGTCTCCAAAGTGCTTCCTTGAAAGTGCGAATAGTGCTTAACCCCCTGATACTTTCGGGAAGGAGGTTCCACTCACGGCAGGCAATTACTGCGAATGATTTATCATAGACGGCAGTTCTATGGGTAGGTAAAGCAAGGATGGAATTATTAGCAGATCTGGTGTTAAGACTGTGATAAGAGGATAAGTATTTGAAATATAAAGTAAGGTAACATGGTTGTGAAGAATGAAGGATTTTATGGAGATGGCATAGGGCATGCACAGTGCGACGGATTTCTAGTCGGGGCCAAGATAGATGGTTATATGAAGGAGTTACGTGGTCATAGTACCGTAGGTTACAGACGTATCTCACACAAGCATTTTGACCACGTTGTAATCTACTCAATAACTTGCCTCGAGCGCCTCTATAAATCGCCCTCACAATAGTCGAAATGAGGGAAAACCAGAGTTTCTACCAGCATTTTTTTTAGTTTTTCAGGAAATAAGTATTTATACCCGCGCAGCATGTGCAATGCAGAGAATATTTTCTGGGTGATGTTCGTGATATGCGTTTTCCATGACATGTCATCATCGAAAGTAATGCCTAGGACTTTTACTGATGACATGAATGGTATGTTAGTATTACACAACCTTACAGATGGAATCTCTGGTCGATTGACCTTCGTGAGTAGTTTTGGGTATCCAAGGATGATGGTTTGCGTTTTTGCTGTGTAAGTACAAAGTAGATGTATTGAAGGAATGGAAAGACCCTCACTAAATTGTGAATGATATGAGTTAGGAATTTAATAAAGCAGTAACCGAGGAAAAAAGTACGCGTAGGAATTCTAAGATTATAAGATGTCTTATGGTGTTATTACTTAAGGCTAAAGAGAGGCAAGCATAAAACGGGAGTAGAAGAGAAATACAGTAAAATTTACATCATAAGCCAGAAAACACCTTACGATGTGAAATAATCGGCTACCTAGCGGCAGTACCTAGCAACCGTCCAGGATGTGATGTAAGGTATGGATGGATGGTCAGACAGTGTTAGCTAGCAGCCGTCCAGGATGTGATGTAAGGTATGGATGGATAGTCAGACAATGTTACCTAGCAACGGTGCAGGCTGTGATTTAAGGTATGGATGGATAGTCAGACAATGTTACCTAGCAACGGTGCAGGCTGTGATGTAAGTTATGGATGGATAGTCAGACAATGTTACCTAGCAACGGTGCAGGCTGTGATTTAAGGTATGGATGGATAGTCAGGCATTGTTACCTAGCAACCGTGCAGGCTGTGATGTAAGGTATGGATGGATAGTCAGACATTGTTACCTAGCAACGGTGCAGGCTGTGATTTAAGGTATGGATGGATAGTCAGACAATGTTACCTAGCAACGGTGCAGGCTGTGATGTAAGGTATGGATGGATAGTCAGACAATGTTACCTAGCAACGGTGCAGGCTGTGATTTAAGGTATGGATGGATAGTCAGAAATTGTTACCTAGCAACGGTGCAGGCTGTGATGTAAGTTATGGATGGATAGTCAGACAATGTTACCTAGCAACGGTGCAGGCTGTGATTTAAGGTATGGATGGATAGTCAGACATTGTTACCTAGCAACCGTGCAGACTGTGATGTAACGTACGGATGGATAGTCAGACATTGCTACCTAGCAACGGTCCAGGCTGTGATGTAAGGTATGGATGGATGGTCAGACATTGTTACCTAGCAACGGTGCAGGCTGTGATGTAAGGTATGGATGGATGGTCAGACATTGTTACCTAGCAACGGTGCAGGCTGTGATGTAAGGTATGGATGGATAGTCAGACATTGTTACCTAGCAACGGTCCAGGCTGTGATGTAAGGTATGGACGGATGGTCAGACAATGTTACTTAGCAACGGTGCAGGCTGTGATGTAAGGTATGGATGGATAGTCAGACATCGTTACCTAGCAAGGGTCCAGGCTGTGATGTAAGGTATGGACGGATGGTCAGACAATGTTACCTAGCAACGGTGCAGGCTGCGATGTAAAGTATGGATGGACGGTCAGACATTGTTACCTAGCAACCGTGCAGGCTGTGATGTAAGGTATGGGTGGATGGTCAGACAATGTTACCTAGCAACCGTGCAGGCTGTGATGTAAGGTATGGATGGATGGTCAGACAATGTTACCTATAGAGCATCCAGGGTTAAGAAAAGACTACAGGTCTTATGGGCTTTTACTTCTATTGGTGTTACCCACTTTAGTTCTAAATATATATAATAATTATAATGAATTCCTATCAAAATGTATAATTTTTCTTATGAAACAAACATTGGTTGTGCCATACAATTCTGAAGAAGCCATAAAATCAATTTGATATCTTTGAGTTTATCGTTTTAAATATTATATATGCAGTTCATTACTCGGAATAGCCGGCCATGCTTGTCTTACCGCGCGCCACATTTCAGCGTGTAGTGTGCATTGTGTACAGTAGTCAACACGTGTAATAACTCAGCTTAACTACTGCGAATCATCATTGGTGAGGTCAACGCGGCATGTTTCTCATTTTGCGTGTGTCACTCATTGCAGTAATTGCTTATGTAAGGGAGATATTCGGCAGATTGAGATTGAAGTGATCGTCTTTCAGGGTGCATAGTGCATAGTGTTTCGTTATAGGCCCTAAATATATTGTGTTTCGTTTTTGGTGTATTGCATTGCTTTTGGTTGTGTATGTCGTGTATTGTTTGTGTCTGTTTAGTATTTTATATAATCAATTAGCCAGTAATATTTTTTTTAAATTATGGCTGAACATGTGAAAAGGAGAAGTGGTGAAGTTCTCAGGAGAAAGGAGCGGCAAATGGTGCTTAATAAAGCATCCAGGACAAAGTGTAAGCTGGGTAGTAGATGAAGCCGCAAAGGCTTAAGGAATTTCGAGGTCTTCCTTCTTCAAAATAAGGAAGGAAGCCAGCGAAGGGCCACTCCAGAGTCCCAGCAAGAAGCGGCAAAGGAAAAAGTTAATTCGCAGTAATTCCAGACTCATTAAATACGACGATTTTGTCAGAAGCGGAATACGGCGCACTGTTCACGAATTCTATTTTAGAAATGAGCCGCCAACTCTAAACACAATCCTCACTTCCGTAAACATTAACACCGAACTACCAAAATTTAAGAAATCTACGTTGCATGTTATTCTCAGGGAAACGAACTTTGTGTACGAGAGAAGGGGAAATAGAGCAATGTTAATAGAAAGGGAAGATATTGTGTCTTGGCGTCATAAGTACCTCCGACAAATTAAAAAGTACAGAAAAGAAGGCCGGAACATTGTTTATACAGACGAAAGTTGGGCCAACACTGGAATAACTGTTGCTAAAGAGTGGAAAGATAAAACAATTACAACGCCAAGACAAGCTTTTCTTGCAGGGCTTTCAATTGGGTTGAGAATTCCTACCGCTCGTGGGCCGCGATTTGCTATCGTTCACACAGGTAACGAAAACGGGTTCGTGCCTAACGCTGAATATATCTTTTTGTGTAAAAAAAATACTGCCGACGCACACGATGAGATGGACGGAGTGTGTTACGAAACATACTTTTTAGAAAAGCTCTTGCCAAACTTGCTTCCAAATTCTGTTATTGTTATTGATAATGCTTCTTATCACAGCAGAAAGAAAGAGCCTATACCGACAAGAAGCTGGAAAAAATGCGCTATGCAAGAATGGATGAGGGACATTGTATTCAGTACGAAGATGAAATGTTGAAAAAAGACTTAATGGACATTATTGCTTTGGAAAAGGGAAAATACGATAAATATAAGATAGATGAATTTGCTTTAGAAAGAGGACACACAGTACTTCGGCTGCCCCCCTACCACTGCGAATTAAACCCCATTGAGCTCGTATGGGCTCAGGTGAAACATTATGTGAGCTTACATAATACGGACTTCAAAGTGAAAGAAATGCAAAGATTAATTGAGGAAGGTTTAGCGTGTGTCACACCTGATAACTGGAGGAATTATGTGAATCACGTTAAGAAAACTGAAGACGATATGTGGAAGGCTGATGAAATTCAGGACGACATCGAACCCATTATCGTCCACCTCGGTGACTCTTCAGACGAAGATTCCTCAAGCAGTACGTAAATGGAAGAGATGAACATGAAAACTGAAGACGATATGTGGAAGGCTGATGAAATTCAGGACGACATCGAGCCCATTATCGTCCACCTCGGTGACTCTTCAGACGAAGATTCCTCAAGCAGTACGTAAATGGAAGAGATGAACATTCCACCTCCGCCTTGAAATCTGTACATTGCTGACAAGGTAAGAACAGTAGATGGATTTATTTTAAAATTATATTTTTATTTTACTGTGTTTTTCTATCTGTGCTTGTGTGTTTTCGCGTTCTCATATGAATAGGTCATTCGGCATTCTGTGTTGTATGTTGCAGAAGAATATTTAAGTTATCGTATTTTGTGATAAAGACGAAGCCTTTGCATCTGTTGTCAGTTATGAGTAAATTTATCTGAAATGAGCTGTAGGATACATCACCAAGATAGAGATATCTCGCTGTCATCAATCCTCAACGGAGCTTCCTGTGCTGTAACCACACAGTATTTGCCTTTAACAGTGAAATGATTCTGGGGCTAATAAACTCAGCACTGCGCTCCCTTGAAACAAAACAACGATCATGAAACTTTCTCAGATATAAGAAGCAAGATAATAATTTTCCGGTTCTGGACACGCATGTTATTATTTATGTTACCGGTAATATTATTTAATCTGGCCGAGGCGGTAAAGGCGTGCTCGGCTCGGCCGGAAGGATGTGGGTTCGAATCCCCATCAGGAAGTCGTAAAAATTTAAGAAAAGAGATTTCCTCTTCCGGAGGTGCACATGGCCCTGAGGTTCACTCAGCCTATACCAAAATTGAGTACCAGGTTAATTCCTGGGGGCAAAGGCGGCCGGGCGTAGAGCTAACCACTCTACCCCATCAGGTGCCGAGGTTACGGATAGTGGAAGCCTTTACCTTCCACCCCTCCAAGGGCCTTCACGGCCTGTACGGAGATGACTTTGCTTCTTTTATGATTTAGTTCGCATTCCTACATGTTCAAACTTTTACTTTATTTCGAATGATACAGTCAGTGGGTTGATATCCTTAGAAACGTTATGGCAAAACGAAATTTCGTAACTGTAATTTCATTAACAGAGATAATGGAGATTGAGACAATAGGGCATTTATATTATTATTATTATTATTATTATTATTATTATTATTATTATTCTATTATTATTATTATATCTACTACACAGTCTTGAAATAGCTGAATCAAGCGATGTATAATTTTATGTCATTGCTGTACATCACAAGCAGTGACCGAGCCGCGGTGAGTGAGCGAATATGGCAACAGTGGAAGACAGCAAGCCCATAAGGCCTGTAGTCTTTTCTTAACTCTGGATGCTCTATAGTAACCGTGCAGGCTGTGATGTAAGGTATGGATGGATAGTCAGACAATGTTACCTAGCAACGGTGCAGGCTGTGATGTAAGGTATGGATGGACGGTCAGACATTGTTACCTAGCAACCGTGCAGGCTGTGATGTAATGTATGGATGGACGGTCAGACATTGTTACCTAGCAACCGTGCAGGCTGTGATGTAAGGTATGGATGGATAGTCAGACATTGTTAGCTAGCAACCGTGCAGGCCGTGATGTAAGGTATGGATGGATAGTCAGACATTGTTACCTAGCAACCGTGCAGGCTGTGATGTAAGTTATGGATGGATAGTCAGACAATGTTACCCAGCAACGGTGCAGGCTGTGATTTAAGGTATGAATGGATAGTCAGACAATGTTACCTAGCAACGGTGCAGGCTGTGATGTAAGGTATGGATGGATGGTCAGACAATGTTACCTAGCAACCGTGCAGGCTGTGATGTAAGGTATGGATGGATGGTCAGACAATGTTACCTAGTAACCGTGCAGGCTGTGATGTAAGGTATGGCTGGATCATCAGACAATGTTACCAAGCAACCGTTCAGGCTGTGATGTAAAGTATGGATGGATCGTCAGACAATGTTACCTAGCAACCGTGCAGGCTGTGATGTAAGGTATGGATGGATCGTCAGACATTGTTACCTAGCAACCGTGCAGGCTGTGATGTAAATTATGGATGGATAGTCAGACAATGTTACCCAGCAACCGTTCAGGCAGTGATGTAAGGTATGGATGGATCGTCAGACAATGTTACGTAGCAACCGTGCAGGCTGTGATGTTAGGTATGGATGGATGGTCTGACAATGTTACCTAGCAACCGTGCACGCTGTGATGTTAGGTATGGATGGATGGTCAGACAATGTTACCTAGCAACGGTGCAGGCAGTGATGTCAGGTCTGGATGGATGGTCAGACAATGTTACCTAGCAACGGTGCAGGCAGTGATGTCAGGTATGGATGGAAGGTCAGACTGTGTTACCTAGGCACCATTAAGGCGGTCTATTATGACTGGTTGCCGTGTGAGATTAGCAGCCGATGATAGATGGCCATGACCGGGAGAGCATATTGGTGGTCATTTCATTTTCGCAAAGAAAAAGATTGCTTCCTTTCGCTACTTTTTGTGGCAATGTGTTGGCAGCATTGTACGAACGTTCTAACTTAAAAATGAAGCCATCAAATCAATATAAGGAAAGAACAGTGCAGTGTTTAATGACCTTGTTTCTCATTAAGACAGAGTGGAGCACATGTCCAAATTGATGGCTTTAATTAAGGCAGACGGTTCCTCCTTCAATTTGGGTCAGCTGCAGTCTGTGTATTAAGCTGCTTGGAGAAGACACATTTAGTGTTATTTCGTTAACAGTGGGACATGGATTGCTCTTTAATGGAAACATAAAACATTGTCTTGTGGCTCATCATGTGTCTCGGGATTTGATACGCGAACATGAGGTAAAATGACCTGAGATGTAACGTTTATGAGTATATTAGTGTACAATACAGGAAGTTAATGATAATTTCAATCTCTTGATTTCCTAGTCTTTTCTTAACTGAATTCAAAGAAATTGGAAATTTATTGAACATCTCCTATGGTAAGTTACTCCAATCCCTAACTCCTGTTCCTATAAACGAATATTACCCCGAGTTTTCCCCTTGAATTCTAGCTTTATCTTTATAGTGTCATTTTTCCTACTTTTAAAGACAGTACTCAATTTATTCGCATACTAATGTCATTCCACGCCATCTCTCCACCGACAGCTCGGAAAATACCACTTAGTCTAGCAGCTCGTCTCCTTTGTCCCAAGTCTTCGCAGACGAAAGTTCACAACATTTTGGTAACGCAACCGTTTTGTCGGAAATCACCCAGAACAAATTGAGCTGCTTTCGTTTGGTTTTTGTTTTCAGTTCTTGAATAAAGTAATCCTGGTGTGGGCTCCATACGCTGGAACCATTCTCTAGTTGGAGTCTTTCCAGAGACTTATAAGCCCTCTCATTTACATCCTCACTAAAACCCCTAAATGCCCTAATAACCATATGTAGATATCTGCACCCTTTATTATAATCCAATTTATGTAATTACCGAAATTTCCTTATATTAACATCTGGTTACCTACAATGATTTCCATAAGGAACCTTCACCCCTTGAACGCAGTAATTAAAAGTGAGAGGAGTTTTCCTATTTGTGAAACTCACATCCCGACTTTTAATCCCGTTTATTATCATATCATTGCCTGCTGTCAGTCTCACAATATTACCGAGTTCGTTTTGCAGTTGCTCGCAGAGTTACGAGTGACTGCAGGTGTCAACGGAAAGGAATCATTATGTTTCGCTCATCAGACGATATCGCAGTTCCGGTAGAGAACGATGAAGTTCTGGACGATATTTGAGCGGAAATGTAATCCACCTTTAGTAACATTAGGAGCCGTCGAACTACTGCGGGACTAAATTCCGGCACCTCGGCGTCTCCGAAGACCGTAAAAGTAGGTAGTGGGACGTAAAGCAAATAGCATTATTATTCTTATGATAAGTGAATCGCTTTCTTTTTGTCGCTAATTGTTCTACGGGATGAAACGGGATAAAACGTCAGGTTGTAAGTTTGATTAAGGTTAAAAGACCCCTCAGTTTTAATGATTGTGTTTATGGATGATAGTACCTCATGGGGAACGCTATTGGTATTTAGAGGTAAGAACTTCGTTGGGGCAATGCTATTGACCAGGTTGTGGAGAAAGTTTCCGGATGTCTTCACGTGATTATGAGGGTATTTAGGGGTTGTAGTAAGGATGTGAAGGAGATGACGTGGAAGCACCTGTTATGACAGCAAATATAGTATGGTTGCAGAGTATGGGACACACACCTGGACTACATGGTATGCTCACTGCTAAAGATCATAGGATCATGTGAAACATCCATTAGATGCACTTCAGAAGGGGAAATTGAAAAAACTCCTGTTCACAGTTTGAAAACTAAGGATTTAAGGAAATATTTCTGCTCTGTGATTAATGATACGGTGTGTATTAATGATGTAATCCAGAAGACTTATCGTGCCCTAAAGTTACGTCAATCCAGCATTAGAAGAATGTGAATGTGGATAGTGCCACAGCCCTCGGAGACTAACCAAATGACGATAGGGTGTTTGGAGCAAGCTGTCTCTCATCGCATCTAGCGAGGAACAATACTGCCAACTCGAACAATACCCAGCGCACGGATCGCACCTCAGGGGAATGGTTTGGGTCCCGGCGTAATACCATCGTACGTTCAGTGTAGTAGTGCAGTTAGGATAATGCTACAAGATGACGTCATATCCATGTTGACATCTTCAGACCTGACACTCGTAAATACAATGTTATCACAACCTCTTATTATGAGCTGTAGCAACAGCAATGGTTCTTCTGGCGAGATTGCAGATATATTTCGTATATATAGAGTGTACCAGGCGGTACACTTCCGCGCCGCTAATTCAAACTTTGCGCCAGTTGAAACTCCTCTACTGGAGGAAGCCTGAACTGTAACTACCAGGTTAATTCTCAAGTTTATCAGAAGATGTCACTACTTGTAAATTTTGAAGTGTTTTGAACTATGTCAATTTCGATTCAATGTTGTTTTCTCTGCAGCAAGAAGTGTGAACATTCTCTTCTAGATGACACTACTTACGAACTACAATTGTGCACCCTAGTGCGAAGTGAGGGAACCCTTTTTTTGAAGAAATTTAGTATTTATAAGTTTGTTCCTTATTAAATTCCTTTCAGCTTTTATTTAAGTTGGCAATGTTAACCCTTTCTTTCCGCCAGTTTTGAAACTGGCCAATCATAATTTTCTGTAATTAATTTTCCACCAATCCTGGTTTTCTTCTTCAGCTTGGTAATGTACTCTTTTGGTCGTCCAATAAAAAACTTGTGGGCGGGTGTTCTCATTCATGAAAGGTCTCGAATGTTCCGCGAGGGTATATAAACTGCTGATTTTCGGGTCTCCGCGATACTTCAGTAACATCTATCATTGTGTAAATTATGTAGCAGGGGGCGGGAAGCGCCTCTTTCTTCGGGCAGCGGTTCATCAACAAGGTAATGGCCTTTTAATAACTTATTTTCTTGCTAGCTCAGCAGTTTAACTCTCGGGGCAGGTTCGATACCTTTTACCATGTAACTTTCCTTTAAAATGTAAAAGGCACTTGGTAAAAATTATATCTCTTTAAACTACATATTGGGATAGAGAGTGCTTCACCCTCTCGAGCTCCCACTCCTATTGCTTTGAGGTGAATTTATTTTCACAACCGTTTCTTCCCTTCTTAATGTAATATAAATTATTTTCTTATATAAGTCACCTGTTTAGTATGGGATTAGCCCTTGCATATGCGGCCTAGTGCCAAATAGGTTTTAAAGAAATGTATTAGGAGTGCAGTTTCGCCTCCTCTCAAATTGGTATTTTGGAGGCCATTGTAATTGTCCTGATTCTTTATTGAATAGGCCTCAGTAGGTTGGGTATTTTTACCCCTGTTTTCATGTGCTTGGAGGTCAGCTTGAAAGTGGAGTTTGGTGTGGCCTTTGATAGGCTTGAACTTTAAGAGCGGGTTGCTCTTTCTTAAAATTTGTTTCTGCGTGCCTCGAGGAGGCTTTACTGTGTAATTGAGAGCAAGAGCTCCTGGGAATGATGGGGTTTTCTGCCCCTTTGTCAAACCTGGTATCTGGCTAATGTTGGGCTAATTGCTCAAGAATTATGTGTCTGGCTCTCGGAGCCCAAATCCTGTAACCCTGTAATTGTACACTCTTGTTTTGTTGTTAGGCTACTGAGTACCTGTTATATTTGTTATTTCTTGATCTTGAAAAGAAAATATAACCTTTTGAAATTTTAAATTAACTTTAATTTCGTAAGTCGAGACCTGTTCATCCCAGCACCTTCTTTCACCTCTAACTACCACGGAAAACTCCGTAACATAGAGTATGTAGTGCTCAGATGTACTACTTCTCGCCTGCATTGTCAGCATACTAGCTCTCAGAGAGTTCTAGGTTCAATTTACGGCCAGGTCTAGAATGGTTGGTTCCCAATACCGGTAGCAAACAACACCGTATAATGCGATGATAGCAGCATCACTGCATCCCTTGACATAAGGCTGGCGCCCGGCCATACAACTAGGCCACATTTACATTAAATGAAGCTCCTGATAAATTTAGATGTTGGCCAGGAATAATAAAATGCAATCTTCAGCTACGGAGCCCACTCAAAAGCAAACCACTTTTCCCTTTACGAAAATCAAATGACCATACATACGTCTCGCGGTCATGACCGCGGCTGCTAATTTCTGATGGCAACCAGATGTAGGACAGCCTGCACTGTTGCTATGGTTACACTTTCGCGTCACGTTACAAAGGTTTTGGGGCGGTCCCCGGACATAAGACTTTACTTCCCAAGTAACTCTTCAGCGGGTTGCTTACAGCCTAATTATAGCGTGTAGAGCGTCCACCCGTGTTAACGGCGTCAAGCTCTGCATTAGAGAGGCGAGTTGGTCCGAAACCTACCGTCATTGCACCTTTTCGATAATGACGCATAGCGTACGGCTGTATAACAATGACGGCATAATGTTTGTAATCAAACCTGTACTCCACAGTGCAACCTTGGATTTGAAATATAAGTGTTTTAGGACATAAATTGAAACGTGGGACACTCAGTATCCCTTATTTTACATGACAATTTGAGTAAAGCGTTCACATATAACACACTATAACACTATTAGAAGTACTACTCAACGAATACACACGAAGTACTATTTTCAAACATGAAGAAACAAAATCTGTGATGTAATATCGTTGGCCAACTTCATGTATAATCTGCTGTGCAATGGTTTCCTTTCTTTAGTGAAATGAACTCTATTGTCCGACACACAAGCATCGCTAAAACTCCCAAAGGATCAGGTGTTTTTCCACAACCCTAGAATGGCCTCTAGGACCGGTTGTAATGAACACAATGTCACACCTTGGTGTTCTTCCAGGTACTTTCGCCACTAGAACATGCACGCAGTCCGCTTCACCGTACTCATTTCCTTCTCCTTTGTCAGCGGAAGTAAGGGTACGAACATGCCGAGTGGATTACTCCTCGCTCAGCGCTCATCACTCTTGTGTCTTCACACAGGAAGCTGAGAGATGCAAAACAAACCTATACATTTCAATCGTAGCGTTCATGCCGGCACTTCACTCATCTCTCTTCTCTCCGCTCCTCCCTCAAGAATCAAATCGGTTTGATTTTGGAGCGATGTGCTTCTTGAGCGCTGTTCTGTGATTGGTTGGCTCAAGGCCACGGTCGCCTACTCATAATATTATCGGCCTGCGTTCACTGAAGGTAAAATATCCATGTTGAATATTATCTTTATACTCGTAAATTTAATCTTTCGATGAAGTACAGATTGCTTTATTGAAGTGGAGAATAATATTATATTACTACTGCTTACGTTATTGTAATGACCAGTTCTTCAATGCAAATATGACTGACATGATAGCTGCTGTGCTTCCGTGGTTTCATATTACCTTCAATTCCTTTCAGCAAATATTGAATTGTCTGCATTCTTCTTCTTCTTTTTCTACCGCCTTTTGCCTCACCTTGTGGGGCCGCGGATGCGAACCGTATCACACATGTTGACTGACGCTGTTTTACGGATGGATGCCTTTCCTGACGTCAACCTTATGTGGAGGGATGTAATTACTATTGCGTGTTTCGGTGGTAGTTTGTAGTATGGTGTGTTGTCTGAGTATGAAGAGGAGAGTGTTGGAACAAAAGCAAATAACCACTCCCCGAGCCAGAAGAATTAATGTCGCCAATAAAATCTCCGACCCGGCCGGGAATCGAACCCGGGATTCACTGAACCGAAGGGATCAACGTTTGCCATTTCAGCCAAGGAGTCGTATACTGAAATGTCTACATTGACATTCTTCAATAGTCGTGACATTTCTGTGGGTCTTTCTTCACTTCTTGGTATAAATGATGGAATTCACCCAATCTCTGCCTTCTCTTATTAATTGGATGTGCGCTATATCTTCTGTCAGAACTTGAAATCAGGTACAGTTTGCTTGCTATCATAATGTTCATCATCACTTCTGCTACTATACTTAACTATTATGTATGCTATTTTGCTTTACGTCGCACCGACACAGATAGGTCTTATGGCGACGATGGGATAGGAGAGGCCTAGGAATGGGAAGGAAGCGTCCGTGGCCTTAATTAAGGTACAGCCCCAGCATTTGCCTGATGTGAAAATGGGAAACCGCGGAAAACCATCTTCAGGGCTGCCGACAGTGGGATTCGAACCCACTATCTCCCGGATGCAAGCTCACAGCTGCGCGCTCCTAACCGCACGGTCAACTCGCCCAGTACTATTATGTATACAGAGGAGTATGAACATTTTCACGAAACAAAATTACATTTAAAGAACACAACCCTATCTTCTCGTGAATGCTGCACAATCATAACTGGATGGAAAACTTTTCCTCATTAATGAAGAAAGAGCGAGGGTCTCCTACCCGGTATGTGCGACTTTGAATGATGAGTGATGAGTGAAGAGCACTGCTATGAGCACTGAGTGAGGAGTAATCCACTCGGCATGTTCGTACCCTAAGTCATATTCCATCTACACCAGGGATGGCGAACCTATGCCACGCGTGTCACTAGGTGGCACGTGAACACGATTTCCGTGGCACGCCACAAGAACATAATGTTTTAGTATATGTCTTGTACCACAGACAATACATATAATTTAGTGTTTCACGTGTAAGAAATAAATATCGAAAATCTAAAAACTAATTCCATCCGGACGTGCAATATAGCTACACTGCCACACTGATATGCCCGAATGCCAAGTGGGATAACAGTGCCGTTTTCTGGTGGTTTTGTTTAAGAACCTCGCAAACATGTTTTCGGTGCCGAAAAGAACAGAAACTTAACAAAGGTAGTGACCGGATTTTTCAAGAACAGTGGACGAGGGAATTCGGACTGATAGAAAGATGTTGCCTGTGTTCGAAAACAGAAACAATTGTGTCCCTCACATTTAATGTAAAGCGCCATTTCAAGACTAATCATTCAAATGTTTGTTCCATGCCAAATGAAAAAAGAAGAGAGTTCGTGTCACAAAATATCTAACATTACACAAAACAACCTACAGTAGTTCTTTTGTGCGGCTGTTTCCATCTGTCTCACTGCATAGTCCAGCGTACATGGGAAACCGCTTCCTGGCGGTGCGTTCTTGAAATAAACTCCTTTATTGATGTCCGGTTCATTGTTTGAAAACTTCCTTAACAAACAACAAATAATTAACAGAATTAAAGGAATGCCAGCCAGGTGAACTGGTGTCAAGGATAGAATAATAAGAATGAGTGAAGAAGTTTCGGAGCAATTGAAAACTAATTTGGATAACTCCCAGATGTATGCAGTATGTTTGATGAAAGCACGGATGTGGCCTTACAAGCAAGGACAGTTGTTTTTTTATTTCCTTGTGGAAATGTGATGAGATAGAAATGAAATTGTTGAGCATACGAACCACGACAACATGGGAAGATGATGAAGCTAATGGAGGATGTGAACTCCATTAGCAATATTAGTACTTTTGATCTTTATATCTAATAATATTTATCTTTTTACAATTTATTTACGTCGCACTGACACAAATATAGGTCTCACGGCGACGATGGGATATGAAAGGCTTACGACTGGGAAGGAAACCGTCGTGGCCTTAATTGAGATACAGTCCCAGCATTTGCCTGGTGTGAAATGGAAAACCACGGAAAACCATCTTCGGGGCTGCCGACAGTGGGACTCGAACCAAATCACCCGGTGATAATATGTAATGACGAAGTATGTTACAATGGGAGCTTATTATTTATTTACAAATAATAATAGGTATTCTCAAGACTTACATATTTAAAAATGTATTTTTTGCAGTATTTGCAAAATACGACCACGGAACATGCAGGCAAATGTATTTACAATATATCTAATAAATAAATAAATAAATAAATAAATAAATAAATAAATAAATAAATAAATAAATAAATAAATAAATAAATAAATTAAATTATAACATATTATGCAACATAATTGGGAATTTGGGAAGAAAGTCGAGGGGTATGGGTGTCATAGGTTGTAGCCATTCCTTAAAGGAAAATAACAAGTGGCACAGTCAACAGTTGACGATAATAAACCAGACTTAAAATGGCACACTTGATGGAAAAGGTTCGCCATCCCTGATCTACACTATTCCCTTGATATGACTTCATCATTTCGTGTCAAATCCACTCACCATCTTTCCCAGAAATAACAGATTTTTCCGGTCATGTTAGTATCCTATAAGTGTGAAGGAGTCATAGAGATCAAATCCATTATGTTTCTTGGCGAAAAAACAATGACAGTCCTACAAACAATAAAATACGGGAAATAATACTACACTCACGTAAACTGAAACATGCCTCAATGCAAATACAGTAGAGACAATACGCGACACTCTGGGAGATATCGAGGGACAGCGATTAGAGCTCTGTCTAGCGGAGTGATCTGTCATAAGAGCACGTGTATTTGTTTGTGAAGTTTTTGGCGATATTTATGCGTTTGCAGTAAGTAGTTGACGTAAGTAATTAGTAGCGTGTGTCATTCCTTTATATCTCCTCTCAGCGTGAGTGGAAAGATATGTGCTGTGTTTGGCTGCAATAACTGTGAAGTGCACAAGGATTCGCGGTCTTTCTTCCGTTTCCCTCGTGACAAGAAAATGTAAGTAAATATTGTGTTTGCATCCGGGAGATAGTAGGTTCGAATCCCACTATCGGCAGCCCTGAAGATGGTTTTCCGTGGTTTCCCATTTTCACACCAGGCAAATGCTGGGGCTGTACCTTAATTAAGGCCACGGCCGCTTCCTTCCACCTCCTAGGCCTTTCCTATCCCATCGTCGCCATAAGACCTATCTGTGTCGGTGCGACGTAAAGCCCCTAGCAAAAAAAAAAATATTGTGTTTGCATACATATTTTTCAAGTTACACGAGATTTTTATAGTACTTCCTAAACTTCTTACCTGCGCGACCCACATTTTAACTGGCATAAAATATAAACATCTCATTTTATTGTATAGTGTAGCAGTTAACCTTCAATACCGATGTGTTGTTGTAGGTGTGATCTGTGGGTTTTGATTTAATTCAGGATAATGCATATGCATATCTGTGTGGCTGGTTGTGTTCCAAGTTACCCCATTTGGAATGGCGTGATGCGTTGTCAAGCACTGAAGAAAACATGGGTGACCTAAGAAAAGTACATATTTTATTGAAACAAAATTATGCTGCAAATTCGCTTTATCCTAATGCAATGGGAAGTATTGCTTTTAGGGACATGGTGAATGTTTTTGAGGCTAGATTTATAGATTTTCTTTCTGTTAGTAGGCTTCAAGTTAAGGGGAAAATTGTCCAGCTCTTAAATGTTAATTCATTGAATCCCGTGTGTAACGAATGTGCCGATATTTTTATTGACGAGTGTCTTAATGTGATGATACAATGTTTATTAAATGAAAAAAGACAAGTCTACCCGTAAAAGTTCAGGCAGGAATGCTAAAGCTACAACAAGTAATGGACAAATGACAGATCAAGCCCTTTCACAGCAGTCCATTTCACATCTCGATTATATGTCTAATTTCAGTCTTTAAATAATAACTTGTTAAATGAGTTTTCATTCGTTTATCCAGAATTGCTTTACCAGCTTTGAAGTTAATATATTAATAACACTTTCTTTCTAGAATAATTTATTATCCATTTCTGTATATGCTTTTCCATTAATATTTGAATTTAGCGCGAATTTACAGGTGACGCCACTAGGAGTGCCACTTGCGAATTGTCTCCCATTTTAACAAGGCTAAATGCGGAAGTGTCGCGTATTGTCCCTACTGTATTTCCTCAAAGCTACCACAGAGCGCGGAACCAAAGCTCTGGACATCAACGAATCGTTATATTCAAATTCTGACTCCCTCCGAAGAAACGCCACGTCATATGGCGTTCACAGGTCATCATCATCATCATCATCATCATCAATTCCCCTTATCCAGCTCCTGCCGTCTCGGGGTATTTATGGTACTTCTCCATCTTCCTCTTTCCTTCCACCATTCCGCTTCCACAATCTTGTCCCAGTCTAAATTTCGTCTTCTTATGCCGCTTTTCACTGATTCAATCCTCATTGTTCTAGGTCTTCCTCTTGCTCTCTTGCGCTCACAGTTTACCTCCAGCATCTGTCCTACAATTCTATTCTCCTACATCCTCTTTACTTGCCCAAACCACCTTAGTTTATACTTTCCAATTCTCTCATTTAGCTTTCCTACCCAACTTCCTTCCTAACATCTTCATTTCTCACTCTGTCTTTCCTTCTCTTTCCTATCACACTTCTTACTATTTTCATCTCACTGGCTTGAATTCTACTTTCCTGCCTGCTAGTGAAAGTGCAAGTCTGAGCTCCATAAGTCAGTATGGGTACACAGTACATTTTGTACATTCTCTCTTGATTTGTCCTTAGTACTTCTTTGCTCCAAACAAGTTTTCTTACGTTTTGGTAGAATGCATTACCCTGCTCAACTCTCCTGCTATTCTCCACGTCCACCTGAGCATTTTGCATTATTTCACTTCTTAGGTATTTAAAGCTGCCCAAAATTTTCGGACTCTGACTTCCAATTTTCGCAATGCCCTTTCCTTGCCTTTCCCTGCTCGACATCACCACAGTCTTGCTTTCATCTGAACTAATTTTCATGCCATACATCTAGTTGTTGTTGCAACTCGCTGCCGTTCTTTCCCCAGGCCACAACACCATCTGCAAATAGCAGGATCTTCATCTCTTTATTTCCATAGTCTTCCTTTGTTTCCCTTACAATATCCTCCATGATCACAATAGGAATATTTTAATGCTATGCTCACTGATAGTATTAACGTAAAATGACAGAAGAAAAGAAATGTATGCGGGGCACTGTGTGCATCATGTTTCAATTTCAGTGTTAAGAATGGAACATATAGACTATTCATTTCTCCAAAACATTGTTCTTGTACATTTCCACAAATTCCACATCCGTATGAGGAAAATGAAGACACGATTACCAACTTACACGTTGCTCTTTTCTCTGCTTGAGAGTGATCGTGCGGAAGGATGCCATTTTTTCACATCAGAAGCTTTTAATCTTTAATGGTATTCTCAACGCCCAACAGAGTAAATAATTAAGTCACTTAAGAAGTCGATAGAACTGTGCACTTCTCACGCAACGCTAACACGATTTACCAGAATTTTAAACTCAGCAGACCTCTTACTGGAGGAGGAAAATATTCAGTTTTATATTGAGAGACATCCTTGTTTAGAATGCTTCTAATAATTCCACCATACGCATTCAAAAGTTAACCATTACCCGCCTGTAATACTGGGTATATGAAGCACTTTCAATACTAGATATATCATCATAATCTTCCTTCCAAGTATTGGGCCATGTGTCCCATTACGGTCTTGCATTTCTTCATTGGACGTTATTCTGATCTTTTCCCTCTGGGTTGGTATCCAAGAATCTCTTTCGGCAATCTACCAGGTTCCATCCTGTGTACATGACGTTTCCAGCTTTCCTGATAACTGTAGATGTAGTCAGTTTTCAGTCGTACTTCCTGTTCTTTTAGCACCTCTTCATTCATTTTATTGTCTTATTTTGTACACCCTGCTCTACGACTCATGAACGTCATTTGTCGTGCTGCAATTCGAGACAAGTCTTGATGTCTTAATGTCCATGCCTCACATCCATGGCAAAGTGTTGCTTTAGCTAGAATATTATAAAGGCGCAGTCGATTATGCTTCTGAACTATTGGTGGCTTCATGATGTTGTTTATTATTTCCCTAGATTTTGTGAATTTATTATTTTTTTCTGGTATATCTAATTCTGATTCGTATGATAACTTATACCCGAGATAATTGAACACATTTGCTCTTTCCAATGTTGTATTATTTAAACGGCGCTGCTGTGAGCTTGCATCTGGGAGGTAGTCGGTTCGAATCCCACTGTCGGCAGCCCTGAAGATGGTTTTCCGTGGTTTCCCATATTCACACCAGGCAAATGGTTGGGCTGTACCTTAATGAGGCCACGGCCACTTCCTTCCAACTCCTAGGCCCTTCCTATCCCATCGTCGCCATAAGACATAACTGTGGCGGTACGGCGTAAAGCTACTAACAAAATTATCGAAACATACTTTACTAGGAATCACTTCTCTTCCCTTGAAAGCCATCATTTTTGCCTTTTCTGTTTCAATAACCATATTAAAAACTTTGGAAACATTTCTTAGATTGAAAATTGATCTTTGTAGGTCATCTTCCATCGTAGCCAGCAATGCAACATCATCAGCATATAATATGGCGTCCAGGTGTTCGAGGCGTCTATTTATTGATATTGATCCATGGCACCCTTGTTTCAAAGTTTCCGTTATTTCATTCATATATATTATAAAAGGTAGAGGGGAGGGTCCACAGCCTTGCCTTACACCACCCAGTGGCGTATACTCAGACTACCAAGGCTATCAGTCAAGCCCAAACCTAAATTGAGAGAGATGGAAGTCTATAACACATTATAATGTAAGCGTCTAACACATTCTTCCATTTACAACACTTAAAACAGTGAGAAAAAACCGTTGCACGTATTCCTGAGAGCAAGGCATCGGACACTGATTGTTGCAGCTCGTCCCTCTCCCCTAGACTCGCCCCGCGCGGCTTGCCGCTGTATATCGGATAGAAGCGGGCACCGGGGGGATAGGTGTGCTAGGCTTCGGTCCGTTATCGCGAGAAAAAGTACATCAAAATTTCAGAATTTAACATAGGTAAGACATACCAACTCTTATTAAAAATGGAATGATATGTTTCGCTCTTGAGGTAAAATCATCAATTTTTCTAAATATTTCTGAGTGGTTTGATATAACCTATGTTCTCTCAAGAAAGAAATATATCAATTTATTTTTAAAATTAGCGAAAGGGTTTTTTTCATGTATAACTCTGTTATCGTTTGATTAGTTTTTCAGGTAGGACTGAAGAACCTAACAGAACAGTTATAGACGAGGCAATGCGTGCGTCTGGCATGGCGCACTTACCAACTAAAATGAGCAGGAATCTCTGCTCAAATGAGCAGGTTTCGCATGAAAACAAAGGACAATGCATCTGCAAACCCATGCATTTGCTGTGAGTTGTAAAAAGGGCATATTAGACGGAAGCTGAATGCACGTACATGCTATATCGGTGTAGTTTTGACTCAGGAGTTATTAGAACGTTAAGAGCACGTCTACACATAGGAGAGGACACAGTTAAGAGGGAAACCATCACCTATTAGAGAATACTGCAATCCTGAAATTAGGAAGAGAGCACTCGTTTATTGGAATTCATTAAAGTTTGATACATGCATTATATTTTCCTCTTATAATTATTTGATTATTACTACACTAAATATAATGTATTTTGTCCTAGACGTTAACAATGAAATATTGTCTAGGACAGTACGTATCTTCCCTCAGCTTATTTAATCTTTACTTTTGTTTCACAAGGCTTTTTGGTGTATGCTAATGCCTTACTTACAGACAAATTATGAATAGAAGATAATGACACGACCACACAAATTCTTCTTCTTCTTCTTCTTCTTCTTCTTCTTCCTCTTTCTCTTCTTCTTCTTCTTTATCTGTTTATCCTCGAAGGTCGGTTTTTTCCTCGGACTCAGCGAGCTACCGCCTGGAGGGTAGTGTCCTGGAGCTTCAGACTCTGGGTCGGGGGATACAACTGTGGAGGATGACCAGTACCTCGCGCAGGCGGCCTTACGTACTATGCCGAACAGGGGCCTTGCGGGCGGGGGGTATGGGAAGGTTGGAAGGGATAGACAAGGAAGAGGGAAGGAAGTGTCCGTTGCCTTAAGTTAGGTACCATCCCGGCATTCGCCTGGAGGAAAAGTGGGAATCCACGGAAAACCACTTCCAGGATTGCTAAGGTGGGAATTGAACCCACATATACTCAGTTCATCTCCCGAGGCTGAGTGGACCCCATTCCAGACTTCGTACCACTTTTCAAATTTCGTGGCAGAGCCGGAAATCGAACCCGGGCCTCCGGGGGTGGCCGGGGGTGGCAGCTAATCACACTAACCACTACACCACAGAGGCGGTGATTATTAGTATACTAAATATAATGTACTTTGTCGTAGACTTTAACAATGCTATATTTTCTAGGACAGTTCGTGTCTTATTTTGTGCGTACCTGGAGTATCCTAATGCCTTATTTACGGACGAGTTAAGATGATGACACGACCATACAGCCATTCATATATCACTACATTTGCCATTAACGTTTAACCTACTAGTAATTATATTCATTACTCTCTTTGTATTTTTTAGTTTACTTTTCCCACATACATTTTAAAATACAAACACATTTTCCTCCTCTCTTCGGTGTAATCCACTATTTATTTAATATTTTAGCAATTTTACACAATTGTCTCTCTCTTTCTGTTTTTGTTTTATATTCACTTCCCAGATAGTTTTCTCTCAGCCCTTAACTTTCCCTACAAAATCTCAGTGGCTGCGCTTACTTATATCTCATCACTCTTTATAATGTTTTCCTACAATTACAGCATACATTTCGAATGAGCTGAATGAATGACCTATGAAGTGGTGACTGAATTGTGTTCGTGCGTTAATGAATGAATGAACACTCTTCGCAGCCAGCCGCAGGCCTCTATTAAAGGTGATTGTTTTAAGAGGAAGTGCAACTGGGAAACCACCTTGTGTATAACACTACTTAGAGGGGAAGACAGAATGCATCCAACACTTCTAAAAGTGAATATATCGATCGACCAAAGAGAGACAAGGCCCACGAAGGGCTTGAAAATGAGATTCTCTAGGCCTCGGATGCTGAGGTCGAAAAACAACAAGAGTTGACCGAGACACCTGTGGTAATAAAGATGAACCTGGCACAAGCAAGTGGAAGCAATGCGATAAGTCAGCTAAGGACACGCCCCCAATTTGAGAACCCATTTTAGTTGCCTCTTATGACAGAATGAATACTGTGGGCCTTGGACGTCTTGTGACACGAGGTGACAGACTACGGTTGGATTATATCTACTCATTACCACACAAAACAGGCGATTAATTCACTTTTAGGGTATATTTTCTGACTATCTACTTTTTGGAGCATGGCCCAACAATATTTTATACTCACCATAAATGCCAGGATTAATAAGTGAGAATTTAAAAATATTCGTTTAACGACTCCTCATAATTATGCAACAAATTGTCAAGAATTTAGTTCCACACGAGTTTTTTTTAACGCGCTGGACTTTTTCAGCTGTAAGCTCTGGCTATTAAACTCCTATAACCATCATGTACCCCTACACAGCAGAAGGACAGCGTACACTTACGTACAGAATATTCTGAAAGGAAAAATGCCACGTTATTTTTGTTCCACATCCCCATTATTTTTTCTTATTCCATTCGAGATATTGAAGGATGACAGTTTCAACAATATCAGTCTGTAACTCACCCCTGCATCCTTGGTTCTAATGTCTGAATACGAATATTCGTACTTTCCGTGATCCCCAGGTGTACTCCAAGGCTTCACCAAAAGAGTAGGGACTACGCTGGAAGATCGTTAATATCTTACTCAAACTACCGATAAGAAATGGAATAATTGTCAAGAAAGGTGATGGACTGTATTTTTTAAACTACTTCAGCCTCAAGACCCGCCCCTGTCCCATGCCTTTCGTAAGAAGCGACTAAAAGGGTCCGCAGGGTCTCTTGACTTGGCGAACACGCGGTTCTTAGGTAACTCCTGTCACTGCTTCCACTTCCTTTTGTCAGGCTCTTCACTTTCATCTATCCTATCCGACCTCCCTTAGTCAACTCTTGTTCTTTTCACACACTGACGATATTAGGTCACGAGGCCTCACGCCCTTCTTGGTCCTAGTCTTTCTTGGGCCGATGCCTTCATTCTTCGAACTGTAGGATCCCCTCCACTTTTCTTTCTGATTAGTGTTAATAGGGGACGGTTCTGCAGTTGTACTTCCCCTTAAAACAATAATCACCACCATCTCCTAGTCCCGAATACCGTTCGCTGACTATATGCATTAGCTTTTCACACCCGAGATCTATGTAATGTTCCCGCAGTGCCCCGGTTAGAAGGGCCAACGGTATTACCTTGGTCGAGTCATAAGTCATGGCAACTATTTCTTTCCTCGCGAACAGGAGATAACACGAAAAATCTAAGATATGCGTTTGGAAACGTGTGGTATGTACTTGCGTACGATGCCACTAGATGCTGTATGTAAACAACAGTGTGGGTCTAAGCATGCCCCCAAGTTCAGTGTGTGAGTGAGAGCGTCAAGCAGGAGCAACGATCGTATACTAAAATAGCAGTTCTCCGCGGCAGAAATGCACACCAATGCCATGCAGAGCTGCGGGAAGCATTAGGTGTGCATGCCATGCCCTATACTGAACCCTTGAACTTACCATTCCATCGCTGGTCGGCCACAGCTGCTGCAGTAGAACAATATAGAACTCTTAAATCATGGGTCGTTGCGGGAATAAATTCGGTCACGATCTTAACCAAAGGATGGGGTTCAGAAGAGAGCCTAACTACTTGAAATGAGGAGCAAATATGTGCTTACTAACTTTTATTAAAATCGAAATGACACAACAACATTATTATTTTAATATAAATCCTTGAAATCAAAAAAATTTATAAATCATTTATTATTGAATGTTTCAAACGCAGTCACATTGCATAGCGTTGATTTATTTCTCACAATGTCGAAGGGTTGCTTCGGAGAAATTAATACATTAGTGGACAGCGAAACTGAAAAACTGAAAAAGGAAATACCTAAAAACCGGGCACCTTTTACTCCAAACGAGAACTGAGAATTAATCCGCACGATCCGTGGAAAATCTGACTTTCAACAAGTACAACGCCTGATTTCCTCTCAATTAAGGTTATCCACCAGTCGAATATCCTTACGGATACGGAACACCCGCCGAATGGACCCTTAATCGAACCAAATTGACTATCAATTGCTTTGGATAGGTTGCGAAATATTATGGGAAAGAATGATGTTCACTACGAGTTAACAGCATCATTCACAATTGAAATAAAATTCCACCATGTATTTGTCATTCATGACACCCATAAGTGATAAGGTAATCCCGATGCTAAATGTGCATCACCCAAACAGCTGTTCGGAAGGAACCAACAACAACACGATCCGCGAGGATCCTACGTTACGTCGTTCTGAAGGAACAAAACTGCGAAATGCAGGAAACACTTATTCATCACGCATTTAGAAGAAATGCCAAACACTGAAGTTAATTAAAAAGTGGTAAATCACTTGAAAAGTATTATTATCAAACCGATTTTCAGGTTAGAAATGGTTATGTTACGCTTAATGAAATTACCAGTCCACATTGAAAAATACAACAAACTTAAGGAATTCTTTCCTTTTTAAACAATGACTACCATTACAGATCCATCTACTTATTGTCTATCCCAACACACTACCTATAAAGTGATCACTTAATCCAATTCAACTACGTATAAAATGAAAGTACGACAAAGATTGAAAATAAAATAATATTACTGGCTGACGAATCGAAACCACATTCGCAGCTCAACTCTCACACTAATACATTGAGTGTCAATATGCACACTATCAAAACGAAACGGACGTCCGAACGACAAAACAATTAAGTCCGTAAAATAAAATAACATATCGAAGTCATTAAAACTCAACACGCATGGAGAATTACAGTAAAATACAGTATATAATCACCATCAGGTCGATATCCAATATTTGGGCAACCCTCATTCGCCGATAACGGTCCCATATCTTAAGGAGCACCTTCCAGCTGCTGGAGCCGCGCACAAGTTGGCCTCATTATTACTGATCTAACCCTCTTCATATTTCATATTTTACTGTAGATGCTACCTTCGTCCAAGTGAGTTCGCAAAACAAAAACAAAAAAACACCTAATCTGAGACTTTAGTGTGTACAGCTGACATCCCAGACCTATCGTCGGGCTCACTTAAAATCTGTACATCCTAACACTAATCTCTATGTACACGATACCTTCCAAATTCTATCGTCGGGCGTGAACTAGGACGTCTCATCATCAATATACTCCAAGGATAACGTGTGACGTCCTAAATCTATGGTCGGGTGTAAGAATGGGTCGTGCTACGCATTCCCTAGCATATGAGGCGAACTAGCAATTTCAATCCAACTCTGACATTTCAATTGTAAACCTGGTCAGACTAATAACACACACGGAACCACGTCTCTTACTATTAAACGAATGCAAGTCTCCATCTCGTTACAGAACGTGAGCTCGAAAAATAAATATACGTGACGAACAATTCTCCAACTCAAACACAATCTCAGCATGCGCAACGAAGTTTAGGGAAGAAATAATAATTCCCAACACACGTCTACCATTTAGTGGATGTATTCAGAAATAATAATCATCACTACCGCATTGGAAACTCTCAAATCGCCTACCGTTAATTTCCAAATATTTATATCTATGACTATCCAGTGAAACGAAATTCAATAAATTTACACGGTCAAACAACACCGACCGTGTATTCTAAATGCTCTTTTATCCTTGAGGTCACATTATCTTAATATTCATACGGACTTTACGTAACTGGTCACTTGACTTTTACTACCAAGATTTTTAATCTTTACTAGAATCGTTTTCACTTGGGATCTTACTAGAAATCTACGGTGCCTCACACAGTAGTCGTCTCAAGTTTCGGATTGTTAGCGGAAAACACTACAGCCTGCTACAATACAGCCTGTATCACAACTCCTTCCTCGGCAAACATAGCCTGTCTCAAAATCCATTCTCCTCGCCTTATCCCAGCGGTATTACTTAAAATCCATGCTCCCTTTCATCTTCAGTATTCCTATCCCTCTCATCTCCACATATATAAATTCTTCGCTATCAATCCATTTTTCTTATATTTCCAAGACCCTTTTCACATTTCAATCCTCTTGTGAAAACAACAACCATTATAAAATACACCTCTTTATTTACTGTTACTACAACTTTCGGACCTCGAGAATACAAGAACACACCGCGATTTTCCGTATCATCGACATACACGATGTCACAAAATTTTACTTCCCATGAATAAAACATAACTCTATCGAATTTCACTGGAATTGTCTAAATGCCTGCGATCCATGTAAAACATACTGGTTAAATGCACTTTTAACATAGGAAAATTTTATCCCGCGGTAGATATTATTATTATTATTATTATTATTATTATTATTATTATTATTATTATTATCGACAAACATTTCTGAATTCAACTGATATTTGAAATTAAGACATTCGCCACGACTATTTTACCATTATAGCTTTCCTAATTTTCCTCACTTTGGACAATATCTCATAGAACATTAACACCAGATTTAAACGTCGCATTTTACAGTTTCTTGACGTGAAATTTACAAACTAAAATTTTCACACGCTGACCAAAATTATAACACTTTTCGCCCGATAATTACAAATACCAACCCGACAATCATCTTGAAAAATTGGTTGGGACAAACAATAAAATCTAACTACAACATAATACAAATATAGACAGACCTGCAAGTGACGTCATCTCCAGTATTCTGGCTACATTTCGCCAGCTGACCTCGTGCTTTTAGCCGCACATTGGTACAAATAACATCATCTTCTCCAACATATCCATCTTACAAACATGCCTTTTCACACGATATTAAATTACAACACAAATCACCCACTTTCCTCGTTATAATTTGTACAACAAACCTCCCTCGTTCTGCAGTCAACTGCGACTGTCTACCTTCTCCCCAGAGTCGGCTTTCAGTCACCCTAACACAACAGGTGTTCAACAGATAACGAAATCAGAACTACTCTGACCAGCTTCCCAACTCTCTTAACACTTTCAAACACACATGAGGTGATACAATAAAATATGCTGTGTACTTTAACACACGCCTATGTTCTCACAGTTTGTCGGCAAAAGTTCAGAAACATTTCTATCACCTTCCCTTTCTAACAGAAGATGTGGACCTCAGCCACGAACATGTACTAAGTTATTCGTAGATCAATCTCGTACAATTTTCTGCTGACGACGGGCGTAAGCTTCCGCTGCTTCAAAAACCAGATCGACACTGAAAAGTATGCAGTGGGGGTTCCTTTTATAGTCTTACGAATGACGCCACACACACCACTAAGCTTGATTGCGTAATCTGCTAATTTCGCGTCCAATAGACCGATTTTCATGAGACTTGTTTCAGAATTCCGGACAGACTTGTGATTTATTTGGATGTTAATCTCAAAATTTTACCACACTCGCAACAGGTGAAATGAATTATTTCTGCCCGGGCGTTTCGCGGGTTTTCTTCATTCATTGACCTTGGCACGTGGAGCTAGTCCTCGGATCTGCCGCGGATTTGTACTTAGGCTTAACTGCATTTATGTTTTACCCTGGGGGTTCTGTCTTCACGTAGGGTTTAAGAATAATTTAAATTATTTATTTCTGTATTTACTGTATTGCCAAAATCTCTCGTTACGCAGAATTCCGTGAATTTTAAGAATTATTATGTGCTCGAAGTCCGCCGAGGTGTCACGGTATTTCACGAGCTTACCGCGGGTAAGATCGTTCCCACGCGACAGCGAGGCTTTTGGAAGCGCAACATGGCTGCTCTCAAAAATAAAAGTAGCTTGTTATTTTAAATAAATATTGAGAAAAATAAAAAATATTTTTCTCATCGTGGCGAGTGGGTGGAGACGTTCAAACTTGCAGCGAATGGTATTCGGCACTTGCCCCACCACTGGCAACGCTCAGTGGAAACCTTGGGTGATTATTTCGAAGGTCTGTAACCAGTGGAGACCTGTCCTTTGTACATAGTCTTGTATTTGGTCTGTATACCATTATAAAACTATGTTTACCAATGGTCTGTGTTCTGTCACTTTCCTACGAGAATCTCCTGAAGTCATAATTAAATTTGTCTTCAGGCACTATGCATAAGTACATGCCCTATATTTTCAAATGCATATCTTGGATTTTCCGTGTTGTCTCTTGTTCGCGAGAAAAAAATAGTTTCCATGACTTATGACTCGTACAATTTTGATGCTGTATCACCAGCCCCTTATTTTTTCGGAGACAGGGAACCCAAATAACACGTACAACCTTAAGATTATTATAATTTTGTTTCATAAACATCAAATATTCCGCCTCTGTGGTGTAGTGGTTAGTGTGATTAGCTGCCATTTCCGGAGGCCGGGTTCGATTGCCGGCTCTGCTACGAAATTTGAAAAGTGGTACAAGGGCTGGAACGGGGTCCACTCAGCCTCGGGAGGTCAACTGAGTAGAGGTGGGTTCGGTTCCCACCTCAGCCATCCTGGAAGTGGTTTTCCGTGGTTTCTACCTTCTCCTCCAGGCAAATGCCAGGATGTGACCTAACTTCAGGCCACGGCCGCTTCCTTACCTCTTCCTTGTCTATCCCTTCCAATCTTCCCATCCTGCCAGAAAGCCCCAGTTCAGCATAGCAGGTTAGGCCGCATGGGCGAGGTACTGGTCATTCTCCACAGTTGGATCTCCGACCCAATGTCACATGCTTCACGACACTGCCCTTGAGGTGGTAGAGGTGGGATCCTTCGCTGAGTCCGAGGGAAAATCAACCCTGGAGGGTAAACCGATTAAGAAAGGAAGAAAGAAAGAAAGAAAGAAAGAAAGAAAGAAAGAAAGAAAGAAAGAAAGATCACCAAACAACTTGAAATTTCTCGTTATGGTCAATAAGGCTGTGTGACAGCACTTAAGTTTGATCCATCGAGCTAGCAAAGGAAAGACTACTTTGCACACTTCCGCCCCAAATACGAAGGACCATTCTGCAAACCTTGAAATAACACAGGTATCCGTAATACGATCGAATCAGTAGGTTTTGACACCTGCTCTGTAACGTAAGGAAGTTAAAAGAACAATGTAAACCTTCAGTGAAGACATTGACACGGATATTAACTTTCGAGGTGGAACGGCCGTACTTAACTACTAAACTTCTAGCAAACACCATACATGTTGGCTTCGTGGCTGAATCGGTTAAGAGATGGAGTAGAAAATGTATGAATACCTGTAGCGTTCCACCTGAAGGCAAGTTTTATGAACGACAGAGATGCTCCACTTTAGCAGGGATACATGTGTAATCTATTGCTATTGCTAAGGGGTGCGCTCTGATTTGGCATCATTCCGCTATGGATGGGTGGGGGTAGGGTTGGAAGGAAATCAGCCTTGGTCTTTTAACCGAGGAAAACCGTTTTCAGGATGGCCAGCATGGGATCCGAATCCACAACCTACCAAATCCAACTCACGCAAATAATAAACCACACCTACCAGGTCACATCAGAGCATTTAATAATTGCCTCACGATATATTCCTACGATGAATGCGTTGAATTGTTGCTAATTGATGGAGAAAGTACGGTCGAATTAAAAAGTATGCCATTGCTCCGTGTTGGTAAAATGTTAAATGACACTGTAAAGTGGTCAAACATTCTAACACTTGTTACTCTTAATATGCGGGGCACCCCACTTCCTACCTACACATCGTAGTTGAGTCTCGTTATTTTACATCGGATAAAAACGGTCCTTTTCAGGACTGAATGAAAATTCACTGTTTGGAACTGGATGATATGTGGCCATATTACAGTCACTGTAAACGGCGTTGTGAATCGAACCCACTACCACACAGCTTGGTTGATACAGTAGCAGTGATGGATGATTGAGCTACCGCGAGCCTTAGTATTTTACTCGCACGACTTCCTGTCCAAACGTTATTCACAGCTGGGATCGTTTTCCACATTCGTATTAGAAATAACACTGCTCTATTGATTTCTGCCATATTCGCAAGCATTATATAAACGGCATGGTTGTACTAAAGAAGCAGGTACTAATATTTTTCGGTCGACTGTGTTATACGCGATGCACGAAATTCAATTTCCTGATACCAAAAACGGACATGTGTACGCAAGTATGCCTTCCAAGAACTATCGTATTGTACGCAGGCATGAGGAAGTTTCTGCGGGAGGCAACTAGTCTACGATTTTGAAACAACGATCGATTATGCGTCTCAGACAGTCCAGGATTCGAGAGACACTAAAGTGTTGTTACAAGGAAAGCTCGGTCTGTTCTACCGATATAATTTATTTCAGGATAACCCAATAAATGCCCACACACACACACACGCACACACATTTCTACTCAACGATGAATGACCATATTCTCTATATTCGTAATACTGAAAGATGCGTTATGACAGTTCTTAGAGGAGGTCCGTTTACTGCCTACCTGCTTGGAGAGAAGAGAGTAGGGGTTACAGTTGTCATGGAAACGAAGACAGGGTCACTGTGGTTGCCATGGAGATAAGCCTGCTGGACGATTCGTGTTGCTTGGAGTTGCCAAACTTCTTGCTTCTGAGTCACGTAGAACAGAACATAACGGTCTGAACGAACGAACAAGTGAACCGAAAGCGAGGGGAAGGAGAAAGCAACACCGTGCAATGAGCCTCCCTCCTGCCCTATCTGTCAGACTGCTTTTTAAAATATTCAGCGAATAAATTGCTTGATATTTACAAGTCTCTGTTCTCCTCACAGCGAGCGACCAGTTAGGTGGCCTATCTGCACGGGGCTGTAATCCTTGCTATACTTTCACGTGTCCAAGTCCAGTCAGCGCACGGAGCAGCTTCGTGCAGGCAGGCAGGTTTGAACTCAGGACTGTTGACCCTACAACACGCCGTGACTGTTGATTGGTTTGAGTCCAGAGACAGTCTAGTAATTCACACAGTCAAATACAGTAGGTTATTTAGTACTGACAAGTAAACATCAACAGTGCTAACCAGCACCACAACAATGGCAGTTAACACTGATCCAGTTCTATTCATACACACACAAGGCAGTGTTCACACTATTCCATTCCGTACGTGTCGATGCCGTGACCACAGTGGGAGACTGGGGACAGCCAACACCACTGCCGCCCCAGCCCAGCAATCCAACTCCAACACTCACCCCAACACATTCTCTCCGACACTGAGCTATTTTTGGCAGCTAGTCTCCTTTCTGTAGGTCGGGTGACGAGCACCGGAATCTTCGCGATGCGGCTGGAGACGGAACATTCTCGTTGCACCTCCCAGGAACGCACGGGGAACCCCAGGTGAAGAGAATGAAGTAGAAGAAGGCAGACCATTCAGAGCTCCCCGGATGTCTGACTCTCTTAGCGCTTCCAAAAGGGGCTACAGAAGGGCTGGCTTGTAACAATATAATGCATCCGAATATGAACTTGATTTTCGGATATTATAACTTTTACACAATATATTCAGCAAACGTGCAATATAAGTTTTTAAGATCATCATCACCTTCTACTACAGTGTAGCCACACTGCTAGCCTCTTCATGCCGCTATATGAACCACGTGCCAATTCCTGATGTATGATATCCTTGTTCTGTCCCTGGGTCTCTTTCGCAGTACTTTTGAGTGTCATGTCTCACTACGTGTCCGAAGAACTTTGTTTTCCTCCTGTTTATCGTATTTAATAAACATCCATCCTCTTTTACGTTCATTAAAACAAAGTCATTTGTTTCTTTATGCATCTAACTGGTTTCTATTTCTTCTCCAAAAGCACATTTCTGCAGTCTAAAATTTTGATTTTTCCTGTTTCCCTAATATGAAGGTAGCACACTCCAAATAAACGTCCTGAGAAATGATTTTCTGGTCCCCAAACTGAGATGGTTGTTTATCAATAACTTTTTCTTATTTTGGAAGACTTGTTTTGCTACCGAGACCCTTTCCTTGATTTCTGAAAGGGATCTGTTATCAGAGGTAATTACACTACCCAAATAGGGATGGAAATTCTGTGACTTGTTCTCTGGGTGTGTTATTTAATTTTAAGTTTTTCCTGTAGGCTTCTTTTTGTCTACTATCATGAATTTTGTTTCCTTTATATTTATTTTTAGTTTAAAGTTTTCTAAATATTTGTTGAAAGTTCTTAGCATCTTAGTCATATTGTTTTCAGAATTAGTTAAGAGAGCAATATCATCCGCAGAGCGGATACTGTCCACCTGAATACCAACCGAATTTCCTATAAACAGGTTCAAGAGGTGTGATGACTGTGGGCAGCCTTGTCGCACTCCTCTTCTAATTTTTGCTTCTCTTGTAGTAGCATGAATATTTTTAAAAATAACATTCGAAATAGAATAGTTGCATATGAGTTGTCATTACCATAATGATGTAAGCAGAATATGTTTATAGCACAAATTAGCAGTTGGTAGCTTAATATAGCGTGACCCTTCAACTAATAAGTCGATATCTAATATCATATAATTGTCCCGAGAGTAGCTGAAACTAATTCAGTCCTGCATTGAGCCAGTAGTCTATTAGCTAATCCCTTTGGGCAGGAAGGAAGGTAAAAAAACTGTAAGTTAATTTTGGTAGAACATGTAACTTATGAGTAAATTCCTGAAATTTCAAATACGTCACAACACTCTCTATAAAGCTGAGTGAAGTATCCGCACTTAATAAGTCTCGTAAGGACACTCGCTATTTTTCTTTCCTTAAGGGAATAACCCCAGAATCATTAGTGTTCCGGTAATAAAACTTGTGAAAGCCCGCGCAGAATTTCCAGTTACTCCTGAAATGGCGACTATTATATCGCACTTGATGGTATATTGTTAAGTTACAGCCATTCATGAAGTTCTTAACCTATATTCCTCGCCTCGAAAGGACATCAATGGACGGGATTAAAAGTCAGATTGTGGATTTTACTGATAGGAAAAGTCCTCTCAGTATCAATTACTGCGTTGATGGGGTGAATGTTCGTTATAGGGTTCACTATATGTACGTAGGTGTTAAAAAAAGGAAAGATCTTCATTAGGGCAAACAAAGAAACAAGATTGTAAATAAAGGGTACAGATCTCTGCACATGGTTATGAGGGTATTTAGGGGTTGTAGTAAGGATGTAAAGGTGAGGGCACATAAGTCTCTGGTAAGACCGCAACTAGAGTATGGTTCCAGTGTATGGGACCCTAACCAGGATTACTTTATTCGAGAACTGGAAAAATACAAAGAAGATCTACGAAAACATTGAAAATTTTGGGCTGGAAAGACTTGGGAGTAAGGAAATGTCAATAGAATAACTTGGAATGACGCGAGTAGACGAACAAGTTTGAGCCAAGCTTTGGAAAGAAGGAAAGGTCAAAATATGAAAATAAACTTGGAATTCAAGAGGACAAATTGGGGAAAATATTCTTTTATAGGACGATGTGTAAAGGATTGGAATCATTTACCAAGGGAAATGTTTAATAAATCACGAAGTTATTTGAAAGCATTTGGGAAAAGTCGAGGGAAACAACTGATGGGTCATCTTCCACCTTGTCGACCGGCCTAAATTAATGATCGATTGAGAATAAAGGAGGGACTGATATTCTTGGCTTTTTCGTTCTTATTATTTTAATTCCTTCCATATTTTATCTCTTATTTTTCAGATATGATACAGTTTATAAATCACAGAGATATAAACACAGAATATTGCTTGATGTACTATACATTACAGGATTTTAGATACTATTATATGGACTAAAGAGAGAGTGAATATTTATGCATAAGTGACTACATCAAAAAAATTTTAAAACTTCAAAAATTTATGCGAAGCGCAACCAACTATTAAATGCCGTATATTCAAAGATCCAAATAGTAACAAGTCCTTGAGGTTCGGGTCACAAGCATGTTACTCTTAACCGTCGGTGCGAACTTCCCAAAATTGCGGAGTAATTAGCTACATCCTAGTTACAAATTTCCGATATCTAATGGCAACAGAATGTTCCTACTGAAGTAAAGGACCGAGGCATACTGCTAGTTTTGATCGGTTACGTGCCAGATGCGACCGTGCCGGATGCGACCCGGCCATTATCGTGCCAATAGCGACCGAGCGGATATGCATCGTGCCGCATGCGACCCATCAATCGCTTACAACTTATCTGCATTAAAGGCTGTCACCAAGTGGCAGATTGTTTACAGTAACTAACTTGGTATTTTCTAAAATAAAGGTCTGACACCGTTGTTAGCAGGTTCGAGTGCCGTTGGTCGAAAGAAAAATATAATAATGTTGCTGGATTTACGTCCCAGTAACTACTTTTATGGCTTAAGGAGACGCCGAGGTGCCGGACTTTAGTCCCGCAGGACTTATTTAACGTGCCAATAAATCCATCGACACAAAGCTGACGTATTTGAGCACCTTCAAATACCACCAGACTGAGCCAGTATCGAACCTGCCAAGTTGGAGTCGGAAGACCAGCATCTCAACCGTCTGAGCCGTCGAGCCACTTAGCCAGGATGAAAAAAAATTCACCATCATAATGTAGGCGGCAGGGTAGGAAAGCGGGTGTATACAATTTGTAATCACTAGATTGCGTACCAAAAGCCTGGATTCAAATCCAAACCTCTTCACAGTGTTCAAATGAAGTGAGAGAATATGATGCTGTTGATGGTGATTCGGCCGTCGGATGGGGACGTAAAGCATTGAGCAGACCCCTTGGTATTATTCGAAAGGAGTAGGCTACGTGCCGACACCGGGTTTCATATTTCCCTACCTCATTATCATAATCTCACATCCAGACGCGCAGGCCTCTCATGTGCGTCAGGTAGAAAGACCCGCACCAGGCAAGCCGAACACGTCCTCGGACACTCCCGGCACTAATAGGACACGATAAGTAAGTAGGCCTAAGTCGTAAATAATTTCAGAGAATTAGGATTTTTTTTGCTAGTGGTATTACATCGCACCGACACAGACAGGTCTTAAGGCGACGATGGGATAGGAAAGGGCTAGGAGTGGGAAGGAAGCGACCGTGGCCTTAATTAAGGTACAGCCTTTGCCTGATGTGAAAATGGGAAACCACGGAAAACCATCTTCAGGGCTGCCGACAGTGGGATTCGAATCCACTATCTCCCGGATGGAAGCTCACAGCCGCGCGCCTATAACCGCATGGCTAACTCGCCCGGTGGGAAAAGACGTAAACGCATCACCATATTTCGTGTTGCAAAACGAGTTTCCCCCAGAAGTGTTGTGTAAAGTAGGGGCAGTAGCTGCTTAAAGACTTTTTAAATTACATTGCACTGCGTTTAGCTTACCTTATCTTGGGTGATGACACAACTTATCAAATGACAATTTGCTTGTCAACGCCGGTCGCATCCTGTTAACGCCGATCGCATCCGGCACGGTCGCATCTGGCACGCCACCTTTTGATCAGCCCCACTGATGACCCAAAGGATTTTTTTTTTTCTTTTTTCTTTTTGCACATTCCATTCATAATGCTTCGGGTCGCTCTGTGTCCGCATTGTTATCTAAACTATATTTTCTCGCGGGAATCGCTTGCGCGGTGACGGCGTATTGCTGCCTTCAGGTGGCAGATTGTTGCTACGAGGAGTACCATACTTCTGACATATCGTGTAACCTTTCTACATTACTCTTAGGTAAGCGGTTATAAGTTAAAAGATTTATATTTATTTGAGTACTTATTGATATGTTTATTATCTTCCGTACATAATATTCACAAGGAACTTCAGGTTCCTTTTTAGTCGTGGAGCCTTCACATTCTGACACACTTTTGGCAGGGGAAAGAAAGAGCTTTTTGGAGACAATGGATCTCGGACGAATTGCAAGCAAGTGACGTCAGTGGCGGCGATTTCTCTTCAGTATCTGATGATGACCCAGCCTCGTCTTTTGTGATATTATATTTCTACTAAGCATAATATGAAAATAATTAATATACGCCTCTCATATTCCCATAAAAACAGATTAATGAACGAGAAATTAAAATTTACTTCCGGGGTCATTTCTAGGTTACGCGCTTGTTGAATCGGGAAGCTGTCGCAGACGTAAATACATCGCTATGTCTCCTCAGCAATAACACACACAAACAAGTGCTCCAGCATTGTCTTGGGTTTCATAGTAGGGACTAACCAAAGAAAAATTCGTCAAGTTAGCGGTGACGAAAAATGAAGTCATCAAAATTCACTGACGCAGGGAGCGTGTTAAGAACTAGTGAATCGGCAGACCTCCACTATCATTGATCAGTACAAGGAGAACAATTAGTCTTAATATCAATCAATCAATCAATCAATCAATCAATCAATCAATCAATCAATCAATCAATCAATCAATCAATCAATCAATCAATCAATCAATCAATCAATCAATCAATCAATCAATCAATCAATCAATCAAACAATACTGATATGCATTTAGGGCAAACTCCCAGGTGGCAGATTCCCTACCTGTTATTTTCCTAGCCTTTTTCTTGAATGATTGCAATGAAACTGGGTATTTATTGAACATCTCCCTTGGTAAGTTATTCCAATCCCTAACTCCCCTTCCTATTAACGAATATTTGCCCCTAATTTTTCCCCTTGAATTCCAACTTTATCTTCTTATTGTGATCTTTCCTACTTTTAAAGGCACCACTCAAACGTATTCTTCTACTAATGTCATTCCACGCCATCTCTCCGCTGACAGCTCGGAACATACCCCTAGTCGAGCAGCTAGTCTCCTTTCTCCCAAGTCTTCCCAGAACAAACTTTGCAACAATTGTTTAACGCTACTCTTTTGCCGGAAATCACCCAGAAAAAATCGAGCTGCTTTTCTTTGGAATATTTGCAGTTCCTTAATCAAGTAATGCTTGTGAGCGTCTCATACACTGTAACCATACTCTAGTTGGGGTCTTACCAGAGACTTATATGCCCTCTCCTTTACATGCTTACTACAACCCCTAAATACCCTCATAATCATGTGCAGAGATCTGTACCCTTTAATTACAATCCCATTTATGTGATTACGCAAATTAAGATCTCTCCTTATATTAACACCTAGGTACTTACAATGATCCCCAAAAGGAACTTTCACTCCGTCAACGCAGTAATTAAAGCTGAGAGGACTTTTCCTATTTGTCAAACTCACAACGTGACTTTTAACCCCGTTTATTATCAAACCATTGCCTGCTGTCCATCTCACAACATTATAGAGGTCGTGTTGCAGTTGCTCACAATCTTGTAACTTATTAATTACTCTACACAGAATAACAACATCTGCAAAAGGCCTTATCGGTGAGTCCACTTCTTTACTCATATCATTTATATATATAAGAAAACATAAAGGTCAAATAATACCGCGTTGAGGAATTCCCCTCTTAATTATTATTCGCCTACTGTAATTCGCTGAGATCTATATTCTAGAAATACAGCCACCCATTCGGTCACTCTTTTGTCTAGTCTAACTGCACTCATTTTTACCAGTAGTCTCCCATGATCCACCCTATCAAATGCCTTAGAAAAGTCAATCGCGATGCAGTCCATTTGACCTCCTGAATCCAAGACATCTGCTATATCTTGTTGGACTCCTACAAGTTGACCTTCAGTGGAATAAGCTTTCCTAAACCCGAACTGCCTTCTATCGAGCCAGTTATTAATTTCGCGAACCTGCCTAGTATACTCAGAAAGAATGCCTTCCCAATACGTACATGCAACGGATGCCAACTTACTGGCCTATAATTTTCATTTTTATGTCTATCATCCTTTCCTTTATACACAGGGCTACTATAGCAACTCTCCATTCATTTTGTACAGCTCCTTCATGCAAATAATAACAATCAAATGAGTATTTAAGATACGGTGCTATATCTCAACCCATTGTCTTTACTATATCCCCAGAAATCTTATCACGGCCAGAGTAACAAGTTGATATTTGAGCTCACCATTACCGCCATTGTGTGAAATAAATAATGTATATTTATTATAAATGTCACTCTAATTAACGCTACAAGGCTTTATTTGCTCAGTTTATAAACACCTTGGGCGTAGTCATGGCCTGAAGGGTTCGCTCCAATTATTGTAATGTTTCTTGAAATAATATTAATATATGAAACATGTTTGCAGAACACTAATAAACTTGTATGATTGTGTGTTTTATTGTAATTGGAGAAATACAGAGGACGATAAAGTAAAATAGTAGAAATGTAATTATGTTAGTTACATTAATAACATTACGGTAGAGGAAAGTAAAAAGTTACTCCAGACTTATAAGAAACAATAACTGACAAAGCTACGGAAATAACAGTGGTTTCCATGTTTTCCTTTTTGCACGGTTGCTGCTGGTAACTTGGTATCTTGAGCTGATTACGGAAGGTCGTTTGAGATCTCTGGTGACGAGTGTGAAGGCCGCTGTTAACAACTTGAGCACGTCAAAACAGGGAGTGATGATTCATGTCAGAACTGAAAACGTGATGTGTAGGGTTTCGTGAGATAAACTGCAACGATACCAAAGCAGAGTGACCCTTATCGAGAGGGCTACATAACAGCACTTTCAGATGCTAAATATAGCTATTCTTCATCCAAGAAGCGTGATTTCTTGATATGAAATTACTGATTAGTGCTGTGTTGAATAACGAGGGCTAAGGCCAACTGGACTTTATTCCAGAGGGGAAAATGTAACGCAGGTCCACGAACAGCCACCAGGTGTACACCACGAGTGCAGTTCTGCCCCTCCAAAGGACTATCGTACATGAGTTGGAGATGTCTGCTTCAATATTTAACGCATAATCAACAACGACCTCAATTAGAAAAGCGGCATATGCGCCTATTTTACAAGCTGTTGCCTCGTCACATTTCGGAACGTCGCACTAACGCATGAAAGCTGCATGATGGATATATGGCAGGGAACAGGCGGAAAAATGTGGGCCCATTACACGAAGCATACGACTAACTTAGTAACTGTAACAAATCCCGCTCAATTTATAGTGTGTACATTGTATAAAGAATGCTTCAAATATTGTTCTAAGGGTTTCGTAATCATCGCTGGAAACTGCTTCAATGGCAAATTAACCATTCGTAGTGTCGCTAATAATATGAAGGTGAACTCTACGTACTATCAGCAAGAGGTTTATGGGAGGATGAAAACTCAGGTATGGGTACATCAAGATAAAGCATCCTGCCACACGTTTCGTTCGACCCGTGTCTTCTTAGCGAGAATGGAGATGGAAACTTAAATCCGTGCAATTCCTTTTACTGAGATTCTGGTTAAGGTGCCCGATGGGTCACCCATGGACTTCTGTGCATTTGGAGTCCGAAAAGGCCCTTAGGAAATAGTCGTCCACGCACTATCAATGTCCTCTGCAAGCCCTGTCAGGAGAACTACAATAAGACAGACATGCTAGCTCTCTGAAAAATGTCTGCTGCAATGGAAATTACGTTGCCGGGCCATGGCTAGAGCTGCTGACTTGGCGATTGAGCATGATAGTTGATGGATAATTGTCTTTTTGTAAGTTAATTAGCCTTCAAACATTGTTCCCGCAGATCCCGAACAACCTTCTGAAATGCTTTAAGAGGAAGTACAGCCATTCTCTCTTAACACTTGTGGGAAGGGAGAGTGAAGAGATCAATCACATCGTAGAAGAAAATAGAATGGACGGAAAAAGTGTGAAATGTAAGACTCCATAGACCTGGAATCGCTTATATCATCGGTGTTGAAAGAGAGCTAGTGTTGACAAAGAAAGTGAGGAGTCGTGCACACGGACTGAGCTAAGCGTCCCGGCGTTGCCTGCCTACACTCCCTTTCTAGTCGCAGGTAGAGGATTCCGTGGGATGTGTCCCACCGCTCCCAACTTCATGGGGATGCAGGTGGGGACAGGGTAGTAGGAATTACGAGATAATTGCTCAATTAGGAAGAAACTCGACGGATGATGCAGCACAAACAAAACCACTGTGGAATTTTCTTTCGGGAAAATCAAATCATTATAAATACGCTATATCTATAAAGAGTTTTGTCAGTACATTGCTCAGAATTTGAAAAGAATGCTATTCCTGTATCGCTCATGTCCATAGTAACAAGGAAATGCACTTTTTACTTTTCCGTAATGTCTGTCTGTCTGTCTGTCTGTCTGTCTGTCTGTCTGTCTATCTGTCTGTCTGTCTGTCTGTCTGTCTGTCTGTCTGTCTGTCTGTCTGTCTGTCTGTCTGTCTGTCTGTCTGTCTGTCTGTCTGTCTGTCTGTCTGTCTGTCTGTCTGTCTGTACTCGGATCACGAGAAAACGGCTGAAGAGAATTTGATGAAAATCTGTATGTGAAGTCGGGGGATGAGCCGCTACAATCTAGGCTATAAATCATTTTACTCACGCTCAGTGAAATGGTAGTTTAGGGGAAGGGCTAAAATTTAATTCTCAAATATTAATATTATTAGTGGTCCTATCGATAAATACTACATAACGATAGTTATATACAATTAAATTTCCGATCATTTATGTCATACATTGCTACCATACCAGCTTTGATAACACAGATATTCATGAATTTGTATTTTGTTGCCAAGTCCATATCAACGCCGAGCCACGAGAAAAATGGTTAACAGAATTGAATGAAAGTCGGTATGTAGAGTCGGGGAATAAGAAACTATAGTAAAGTTATAAACAATTTTATTCACCCTGGAGGAAATTGTAGTTTAGGGAAATGCGCGTAAAATTGAATTTTTAAATACCAATGTCTTGGTCTAATCGAAAAGTACCACATAACAAAAGTTATAGAGAATACAATTTCCGACCATTTAATTTTATTCAGCTTTACCGTACCGACTATAATAATAGTGGTATTTTGGAGTTAGAAGAAAACTAAATGTGAAGGTCTACAATATTGAAAGTGCATAACATTGATCAACAATAACCAACATTACAGTGACCCTTGTTTGTTGTGATGTTCTTTGTCTTTTATGCTGCCACTTAACTCCGATAGATGGGATTACTGCTGCGTACCGAGTATAACAGCCTGACTGAATATTGGCGGGAAATAGTTGGGGAGTTAGGAAACTTTCTTCTTTAGCATGCCATTCCTCTGGGTCATACATTTTCTGATACTGGCGGTACGTAACAGACTGGTTCATCATAGTATTCCAGCTATTTGATCCCTAATCTGACGCTCTGTTTTGAATGATCAGTGTGCACACATAAGGCAGAGGCTCACTTAGTAGTAGTAGTAGTAGTAGTAGTAGTAGTAGTAGTAGTACCGAGCTCGATAGCTTCAGTCGCTTAAGTGCGGCCAGTATCCAGTGTTCGGGAGATAGTAGGTACGAACCCCACTGCAAATGCTGGGGCTGTACCTTAAATGAGGCCACGGCCGCATCCTTCCCACTCCTAGCCCTTTCCTCTCCCATCGTTGCCACAAGACGTATCTGTGTCGGTGCGACGTAAAGTAACTAGCAAAAAAAGTCGTAGTAGTAGTATGGCCTGGTCTAGAATTACAATTTAGGACTATTCCAAATAATAGCACCACAATTCGCTAAATAACTCAAAAGTCAACCCTGAAAAGAGCCGATTCTTAAGAAAAGCTTCTTCCTCTTCACTTTTATTAAATTCTACATTCATTTAATATTCCAAATTAGCAGTGAAGTGGGGGTTTCTCCTCTGGCTTGGAGGAAAAAATTTCCTCCAAGTCAGATAGATCTTTCCGCCGCCTGTGTAGTGAACTGAGATTTTCCGACTCATCGGGTACTCCTAAGAAACAGGTTAGTAAAAGTGCATATTTTTTACCCTGAGAGTCTCCATTGTTCGACACCCCCACCCGGCCGAAATAAGACGAGGTGTGTTCACACGGATTACGGCTGTCTGCTGCTTGGTCATTCCAGCTCTGGAACGTTGGTCTATTAGATCGGCAGCATAGTTCTGTTCGTTAAAAGTGAGAATATGTGTGGTTTTTCATTTGATCAAGTATGTCATATGTAAGCATTGCTTTTAATTGCGCCATTCCCACTGACGTCATTTGGGAAAACTACTAAGACAGTCCTTCTGAGGATGTAAAAACGCAGGTGGAGAGTGTCTGCCATTATAATGAAAACTTACCAACCTGATCGTGACTGATGTCTGCATATGAGAAAAGACGTTTGGTGACTTCCCCGTCGCGTTTCTAGTGTAACGTTAAGAGCTATGCAATTTAATACAGTCTTGTTCACAACGTGTACTCTACCTAACCTAGAATTCTGTATACAATGTAGAATTCCGTAGCGAAGCGCGGGTACATCAGCTGGTCTTTCAATAAATGAAAGTGATATTGACAAATAATTTGTTTGCATCTGACAAATTGTTTTTGAAAGACATCTATATATATAAAATAAGAGTTTTGTCTGTACATTGCTCAGAATTTGAAAAGAATGGTATTTCTGTATCGGTCATGTCCACAGTAACAAGAAAATGCATTTTTTACTTTTCCGTAATGTCTGTCTGTCTGTCTGTCTGTCTGTCTGTCTGTCTGTCTGTCTGTCTGTCTGTCTGTCTGTCTGTCTGTCTGTCTGTCTGTCTGTCTGTCTGTCTGTCTGTCTGTCTGTCTGTCTGTCTGTCTGTCTGTACACACATCACGAGAAAACGGCTGAAGAGAATTTTATGAAAATCGGAATGTAAAGTCGGGTGATGAACCGCTACAATTTAGGCTATAGATTATTTTAATCACGCTGAGTGAAATGGTAGTTTAGGGGAAGGCCTGAAATTTAATTCTCAAATATTTATGTTATTAGTGGCCATGTCTTAATGAAAATCGCTAGACAAAGATGGAAAATAAGTCGCTACAATATAGGCTATACACGCTGAGAAAAGTGGTAGTTTAGGGGAAGGCCTAAAATTTAATTGTCAAATATTTATTTTATTAGTGGTCGTAACTTCACGAAAATTGGTATGCAAAGTCGGGAAATAGGGCGCTATAATCTAAGCTATAAATTATTTTAATCACGCTGAGTGAAATGGTAGTTTAGGGGAAGGCCTGAAATGTAATCTATATATATTAAATAAGAATTTTGTCTGTACATTGCTCAGAATTTGAAAAGAATGGTATTTCTGTATCGGTCATGTCCACAGTAACAAGGAAATACACCTTTTACTTTTCCGTAATGTCTGTCTGTCTGTCTGTCTGTCTGTCTGTCTGTCTGTCTGTCTGTCTGTCTGTCTGTCTGTCTGTCTGTCTGTCTGTCTGTCTGTCTGTCTGTCTGTCTGTCTGTCTGCCTGTCTGTCTGTACACGCATCACTAGAAAACGGCTAAAGATAATGTAATAAGAATCGGTATGCAAAGTCGGGAAATAAGTTGCTACAGTCTAAGCCATAAATAATTTTATTCACGCTGATGAAAATGGTAGTTTAAGGGAAGACCTAAAATTTTATTCTCAAATATTTATGTTATTAATGGTCCTATCTTAATGAAAATCAGTATTCGAAGTCGGAAAATAAGTCGCTACAATCTAGGTCATAAATACTCTTATTCATGCTGAAAGAAATGGTAATTTAGGGGAAGGCCTAAACTTAAATTCTGGACTTTTTATGTTATTAGTGGCTCTATCTTAGTGAAAATCGGTATGCAAAGTTGGGAGATAAGTTGCTATAATTTAGGCCATAAATAACTTTTTAACGCTCAGTGCAATGGTAGTTTAGGGGGCGGCCTAAAATTTAATTCTCAAATATTTGTGTTATTAGTGGTCCTATCGACAAATACTACATTACTAAAGTTATATAGTATTAAATTTCCGATCATTTATGTCTTATACATTTTTACCGTACCGGCTATGATAACAGAGATATTCATGAATGTGGATTTTTGTTGCTAAGTCCATATCAGCGCCAAGTCACGAGAAAATGGGTAAACAGGATTTAATGAAAATCGTTATGTGAAGTCGGGGAATAAGGAACTACAGACTACACTATAAGTAATTTCGTAAGATGCCCTAACATCACAGAGTCGAAAGAAAACTAAATGTGAAGGCCTACAATACAGAAAGCTCATAGCACTGAACAACAATAACATTACATTGACCATTGTTTGTTGTGATGTGCTTTGTGCCTTTTGTTGCCAGTCATGTCCGATAGACGGGATTACCACTGTACACCGAGTATATTTTTAATTTGCTTTAGGTCGCACTGACACAGATAGGTATTATGGCGATGATGGGATGGGAAAAGGCTAGGAGTGGAAAGAAAGCAGCCCTGGCGTTAATTACGGTACAGCCCGAGCATTTGCCTGGTGTGAAAATGGAAGACCACGGAAAACTATCTTCAGGGCTGTTGACAGTGGTTTTCGAACCCACTACCTCCCGGATGCAAACTCACAGCTGCGCGCCCCTAACCGCACGGCTAACTCGCCCGGTCGTACCGAGTATAACAGCCTGCCTGAATATTGGCGGGAGGTAGCTTGGGAGTTAGGTAACTTTCTTCTTAAGCATGCCAATTCTCTGGTTCAAAAATTTTCTGATACTACTGGTTCATCATAGCAGTCAATCTGTATCCTGAGGCACTGATTGGAATACGCAGTGTGTATGTTTAACGGAACAATGGCAGAGGAGTGTTCATGGCTGTCTGCAGCCTGGTCATTCCAGCACTGGAACTTTGGACTGTTAGATCGGCATCGTAGTACTGTTCGTTAAAAGTGAGAACATGTGTGGTTTTTCATTTGATCGAGTATTTTATATGATAACATTGCTTTTAAACCCTACATTCCTACTGACGTTTTTTTAATGGCCTAAGTTAACTGTAGTTAGGAAAACCACAACGACAGTCTTTCTGAGAATCCCGTAGCGAAGCACGGGTACATCACCTAGTCTCTATATAATATGGAATCGGCCAGGGAGTGTAGAATTCATCCAAAGGAACAAAATGGCCCCAAAAGCTACCACGAATGAAATAATTAGTTCTCTAGAGTGTAATGAGATGAGGACTCTTTTATAACAAGCCTTCTGTGTGTCTTCCAGCCATGGCCATCCATCAGTACTTCACACCACAGCCTGCATGTTTGCTAAGGATGACCCCGCGCCGTAAGGCATGATTATTCCAAAACATTGACCGGCTCAATGGCTGAATGATTAGTGTGTTAGCCTTTGGTCACAGTAGTCCCGGGTTCGGTTACACCCGGGGTGGGTGTATGTGTCGTCTTCATCATCATTTCATCCTCATCATGACACGCAGGTCGCCTACGGGAGTCAAATCTAAAGACCTGCATCTGGCGAGCCGAACTTGCCCTCGAACACTCTCGGCACTAAAAGCCATACGCCATTTGATTTTTTTCATGTGAAAAGAGTGTTCGGTGGTCGGGATCGTGTGAGGCGAATGGTGCAGGTACTTTACAGTACCGGATAGCGTCGCTTATCGCGGACTTCTGCATAATTTTACTTCGCGTCCGCGCGTTAAGACACAGAGTGAATTATCTGTGGCCTGTCCTCGATTTGTCTAGTGATACTGTGCTTCAAAGTATCTATCTGTAGTATTATTGCTGTTATTATTACTAATGAATGGAGTAAGACAAGTAGGAAAACCCGGAGTAACAGTACAAAATATGCCATAGAATATAATTCCTAGAACGATGGATGTGTGACGACACTCTGAAATGTTCTGGAATGAGGGAATCGTGTCTGCTACAAGGGGAACAGCAGCACTATTTGCGTTAGGTGATAGGTTGTAAACTTCCAGCTAGGAACACTTGGAATAAGGAGACGAGCTGCTCGACTAAGCGGTATGGTCCGAGCTGTGAGTGGAAAGTTGGCTTGGGGTAACGTCAGTAGACGAGTAACTTTGAGAGGAGCTTTTACTGGTGAGAAAGATCATAATAATATGAAGATGACAAAAACGGGAACATGTTCGTTTATAGGAAATAGATGTACGGATTGGATTAATTTATGAAGAAAAATGCTCGATTAAATGCACGTTATTTGAAATAAGTTACGAAGAGACTAGGTTAAGATTGACAGCGGTTATGCTACGTGCGCAACGGTCTGAAATGCAGATCAGTATTGATTGACTGATTGATCGATCGATTGATTGATTGATTGATTGATTGATTGATTGATTGATTGATTGATTGATTGATTGATTGATTGATTGATTGATTGATTGATTGATTGATTGATTGATTGATTGATTGATTGATTGATTGATTGATTGATTGATTGATTGGATGTAACCGAATATCGATCCATTAACTACTTTGTAATTGAAAAACACGGGGTCTCCCTAAAGTATTTATACACAAACAGAAATCTAATTTATTGTGAATAAATTATCAATCGGATTTAATTGACTAACGCAGAAAAATATTAAATAGAACTTCAAGTGTCTTGTACACGTATTATAAATGATCAATACGGCTTCCTTCATCAGATATGAAACCCATGGATTTCTGTGTGTGGGGTTACGTATTTCTTTCAGATTTCCTGCAAGTGTAACTGATCTGCGAGTTCAGAGAAGAGATATTGAACCCGAGTGACTTAGGCCCAAAGTCAATCATGATTTGATTGATAAAATAATATATGGTACATTTATTGAAATACAGAAGTGTAGTTGAAAATATTTCATAATGTCGAAATAGGAGCGAAGGAAGGACGATAGACTGGAGCCTGACGGATTAGCTCGACACACCAACATTTAGCTACTTCACAGCAGGGATCTCATTAGTTGGCGAACAAGGAAATACAAGTCTACAAATAAGTCTTGGTCAGAAAGAGAAAGGGATAGTTTGACAAAGGAAGCTCGCTACGTGAGTAATGCACTGGGATATTTTCGGCAGGACGGAAATTCCGTGACGTCATGGAAAGCTACAGCGGCTGCCAGTACATTCGCTAGCCTAGGTTCGGGCAGGTGGAGATTTAAATCACGTGACCGCTTGCCGGCCAATCGTAAAAATTTGATGGAAGACTCAGGGATACCATCTTAAGGAATGATGGATGAGATATTCTCGTAACTTCAAAAGTAATTAGTAATAAATTATTGTGAGTACACGGATCGATGTAATGAATTTATTAGATGTCACGCATGGAAAAATAATCAATAATTATTGGCAAATTAAATAAATTGAAGGCTGGATTTCTTGGAAACCAGACAGCTTGAATCTCATTGGCTGGGCAAAGACCACGTTGTAAGGGACGCTTCCGAAGGCGCGAAATGTGAGGAGCTAAATCCACCCGTATCTCCTAAATCTGTGATCACCAGGAGTTCATATTTAATCCAGCAAATATGCTAGCGGAGTGGATTAATTTGGTGTAAATTGTAACGTCCAATTCGGAGTGCAAGTACCGATATTAAAAATCCACCCCCTCCCTCAGGGGTATGACGTCAATGAATCCGCGGGAGAAAGCTTCATCCATATATACGGGACAAGGGATCCTCGCCAACACACTTGAAATGAATCTCTGGAGGTGAACCGTCGGTCGCAGCTAACTTCGAATTGTACGGGCATACAGTAACTCAACATTTAATGGCGCGAGCATCCGCCAGTGTTTGTAAAATGTGATCGCGCTCAAGCAACATGAACTGGAAATAGTTAACGTAGGACAGTGTTTGTCAGTTATAAATATCAGTGAAGTAAATTAATTGCACTGCAAGAGAGTAATATAAATTGTATCACAATAAGTACGTACATAACAGACTGTGTGACGAACATTACTTTAAGGGAATAATAGCCTGTACTTTGCAATATCGAACCGCTATCATGAACACTTCAAGAGTGCCGTATGAAACGGGCGTATCGCGTCGGACGACTTAAATCGCGACGGGCGTAAAAGTTGACACCTCGTCGTACGTGTCCAGGTCCATTGTGCGGTAATTGGACGAAGATTAAAATAGTGTAAATATTAAATTTTTGGGTCTAGGATATTAATTTGTTGTATAAAAGTTAAAGTGTTCAGTGTTAACGTTGTCAATGGTGAAGTTTTGTGATAATTAAGGTATTAGTGTAAAATGGTAATGTGACAGGAAATCTTTTGTGGAACTACGCCATCAAGAATGGAGGAGTAAAATGCAGAAAGGGGCCGAAAGGAGCCTCTCATCTGCAAAGCTGTAATGGAATACCGAGAAACTAAGATGAGTACATAATGTATATAATATTTGGGAAATGTTATCGTGATTGGGAAAAATGGGAATAATTTGATTAGACTTGGTTACCTTCTGTAACAAGATGAGTCGCTTAACGACCCCATCCTAAATTTGTAGCACGGACAGTAGTAAATATAACAATGTAAATAATCGGGTCTTTTATGTATTCAGTTTGTTGGAGATGTAAATTTGTATATATAGTGTAGTACGTTAAGTCATGCATGCATTCATATTTCTTTGTAGAATAATTTTCTTTCATTTGATTTTGGTTATGATAGTTAAATAAGACCCGATATGTGTTTTTCTGTTTTGTCATTTTAACGAGCTATGTAATGACATTGAAGGAAAATCCAGCTTCGCCATACCAGTTGTGTTTGGTTGTGATTAGTATGTTCATATTTTCAAAGTGAAGTTGTTCAAATTTGTGAGTAGCGATTATAATAATAATATTCCAAGTAAATCATATCTGGATTGATTAGTGCCAGAATGAATCGAAATTGTAAATGGAGTTATGCGTTAAACATATTAAGAGTGGACTACCGTGTAACAGGCGAAAATTAATTTTTTTAAAATTAATAATAATAATAAATAAAAATAAAACTACTTTTTTTAGAAGAATTTTTTTATATATAATTTGGAAATAATAATAATTCATGAGATATTGGAAATTTTTAGTGATCAATGCGTAATAATAAATTTAAGTGATCAGATGTTGAGTTTATCGGGAATCATTTAATGACGGGATGTCGTTTTTAATTCGGAATTAAAGTGTGTGGTAATTTAACGTTGATAAATTAATAATATTGAAATGTAGATCGGTGCTAATAATCCGTGCATGTTAATGAACGTGTGGTTTAAATTACGGTCCAATATTTTTTACGTATAAATGTCGTGTCTTAAATTTGCAATTCATTAGCCGGAACACGTAGGACTAATATTACGAAACCATGATTGTCAAATATTGGTAAATATAATTTCAAGATGTTACGATTATTTGTGGAGAATGAACTAAGGCGTAGATCAAAATGAGATAGAAAAATGTTAAAGAATCTGCAGTCAGATAATAAAAGGTCGTACGATGTCAAAAGTGGAATAAATAAGTCAGTTGATAATTCTGTGAGAAATAAATGAATCAAGGAATATTGAGATAGAAAGGAAAATAAAATCCGTACGAGAGACACTTAGGATATTGAAATGAGTGTAAAATGTACGGGCAGTGTCACAGAGATATACTGAGTTACGCAGCGGGTAGAATTCGAACCCGTGACAGCATGTACGAAATAAATAGACTGCATAGCTATTCGTCGAGATACTACGGATTTAAGGATAATGAGAGTTCAGAGTCCACATAAATGATCGTATATTATAATCATTGTAATGACGAGCGATGACAATCATGATGTCGTGATAATAATAATAATAAATATTGCAGATAAATGATTGGACCGCCTTACTTAAATGAGCGTTGATAAAGATGTTAAACGGGAATCTAAATGATAATATGCAACCGATAATAATAATAATAATGTAAGGACGATGTTAAATCATCGCGGTCAGCTTAATAATAATTGTCATAATAATAACAGTAATGATGCCGTTGGTTGATCAGTGAAATAATTATAATTTCGACCGATATCTTAATATAATTGGCGGAAGTAACCGGTTCATTAATAATAACCTCTTGAGTGACGTGAATAATAATAATAAAATCTGGAGTCACCTATTTAATAATAATAATAATAATAACCACAAGAGGGATATAATAATAATAACAGTAATAACCATTTGTGTTTGCATCCCGCATAATAATGACGATATTAATCAAACGTGACAGTGCCAGGAACCGTTGAGTATAATAATAATAATAATAATAATAATAATAATTTCGAGGATGATAATTTCATGGATAAATGAATATTTCTGACGATAGTTAATTAATTAATTGGTGACAACATCCCTCGATTCGTATGTTTGAATAATAAGAGTGATAAATATTAGTCATTTGTGACCTCGTTATCGTACGGTTTCCGCACGGTATTTCCCATCGCTTCTCGTTATCTCATCTGTGGCAGTAGTCTACTGAGGCTACTTTGTAACATTTCAGATCATGTGTAAATAAAATGTAAATGCTAATTCTGTGGTATGGCATCAGCTGGACATCGTAAGATAGGAACTGTCCGTGTAATCCATTTTCCGTAATTCACGAGAAACATTACCCAGTCCGAGTACCGGTCTCGGAAAAATGTATATAGCCGGAGTACATCATCTTAGTTAAATCGAGAAGCCGACCGTAACATGGGTTATGCTCGGGCTCCCGATAAAAGGAAGCTATGTCCTTGAACAACGGTTCGATTCAAATGGAATCGATCCGTAAATTATACCTCAAAATGTCATTTTATTTCAGAAGCAACCCAGCACGATATTGATACCACTTGCGGTATAGCAAGTGATTTTATTTATGTAACATGTGTGGGAATTTAAATATCGTTGCCAAATGTATCAAAGTTTCGTACGTCGGATGGCGTAATAAACTGCTTTTTCTGGCAAATTATTTCAAAGGAAACCATTCTCATAATCTTTTTATTGTAGTTAGATGATTCCCTTTTTAAAGTTAACAGTCACTTCCTAGTCCTATCATGGAGTTTTAAATTCAAGTTTACAATCGAGCCTTCCCCATTTTTAATTTTTAATTGCTCTGTTCATTCCCGTGTTCATTTATGCCGCTATATTTATATTTGATGACTTAAATAATGAACCGACACCCCTGAGATAAATGCTAGTCTGGGACTCGGGAGGTGGACGGGTGCAATATACTACAGACCATTGACCGCAATAATATCATTCAATCAATCAATCAATCAATCAATCAATCAATCAATCAATCAATCAATCAATCAATGAATTACCACTGATCTGCATTTAGAAGAGTTCCCCAGGTGACTGTTGCCCACCTAGACTTTCCTTAAATGATGACAAAGAAATTGGAAATTTATTGAACATCTCCCTTGGTAAGTTATTCCAATCCCTAACTCCCCTTCCTATAAACGGAAATTTGCCCCAATCTGTTCGCTTGAATTCCAACATTATCTTCATATTGAGGTCTTTCCTAATTTTTCAAACACCACTCAAATGTATTCGACTACTAATGTCATTCTATGCCATCTCTCCACTGATAGCATCGAACATATCACTCAGCCGAGCAGCTCGTCTCCTTTCTCCCAAGTCTTCCCAGCCCAAACTTCGCAAAATTTTTGTAACGCTACTCTTTTGTCGGAAATCCCCCAGAAAAATCGAGCTGCTTTTCTCTGGATTTCTTCCATTTCTAGAATCAAATAATCCTGGTAAGGGTCCCATAAACTGGAACCATACTCTAGTTTGGGTCTTACGAGAAACTTATATGCCCCCTGCTTTACATCCCCACTACAACCCCTGAATACCCTCATAACCTTGTGCAGAAATCTGTACCCTTTATTTACAACCCCAGATCTTTCCTTATATTAACACCTAGGTACTTACAGTGACATCTATTAGAAACATTCACCCCATCAACGCAGTAATTAAAACTGAGAGGACTTTTCTTATTTATGAAACTCACAACTTGACTTTTAACCCCGTTTATCATCATACCATTGCTTACTGTCCATCTCACAACATTGTCGAGGTAGTTTGTTTTGTTTTTCTTTTTTTTTTTTCTTTTTTGCAGTTGCTCACATGATTCATTTCATTTATTACTCTGCACAGTATATCACCCGCAAAAAGCCTTACATCTGATTCCACTTCTTTACTCATTTCATTGATATGAATTTAAGAAAACAAAGGTGCAGTAGTACTGCCTTGAGGAATTCCCTTTTTAATTATTACAGGGTCAGATAAAGCTCCGCCTACTCTAATTCTCTGAGATCTATTTTCTAGAAATATAGCCACCCATTCAGTCATTCTTTTGTCTAGTCCAATTACAGTCATTTTTGCAATTAGTCTCCCATGATCCACCCTATCGAATGCCTTAGACCGGTCAACCGCGAGAGAGTCCATTTGACCTCCGGAGTCTATGATATCTGCTATAGCTTGCTGGAATCCTACAAGTTGAGCTTCACTGGAATAACCTTTCATAAACCCGAACTACCTACTATTGAACCAGTTATTAATTTAGCGTACATGTCTAACATAATCAGAAATAATGCTTTCCCACAGCTTACATGTAGCACATGTTAAACTGACTGGCGTGTAATTTTCATATGATTCGTAGAATTTGGAAGGAAATCACGGCAGCCGTACTGTACACGAGACTTGAAGTGGTATTGAATGTTGTGCTGCGTTTTAAATGAAGTCCGATTTATAATTTCTTCACAATTCAACTCCCTTCTTGTATAATTAATTTAGGGGACCCTGTAAAGTTACTTGAGTGAATGTTAATGTGGCTACAAGCTTGCCGGTGTTTTATCACAGAGAAGGCAGTGATCGCAGCCTACTTGCCATGCAAATCTAGTTATTAGAGCTGCTATCAGTACCCCGGTAATCGGGTTACTTGGTGTACTTTATTTAACTCGTTACAGGTCACCTCTTACCAGGTAACGAGATTGGCCTCCCTTCACGCTACACCCAGTGAGCTAAGTTCGCTCTAAACTATGTGCGAAAATCATCATCATCATCATCATCATCATCATCATCATATTTGGATCATCATATCATATTTCATCCTCAATAACTTTAATTACCATGTTAATATTGAAAATATTTCCAGCAGACAAAGGAGGGGTCCCCATACTATGAAAAACGTAAAACTAAGCAATTTCCTTCATTGTGCCGAAAGTTGATGGGCTATAGGGCCCCAAAGGGTTTCAAATTGTGAGTCTTGCATTTCTATATCAAACTAAAAAAAATCAAATTACGAAAATCGCTTCCGTCTTAAGTGCAGTTCCGGAAAAACAGCCTAAAATCATTTTTTTTTTGAAACCCTTGCCTATTAATATATTTCCATAATTCTTTCCGTAATGTGTTGCTATGTTCACTATACTCAGGCTTTTTTGTTTTTTGAAAATTGTGCACAGTTACAAGGGCTTAAGTGAAACTCTGTATTGACTGTCATTAGCGCTCGTAGTGGTAGAATAAGACAAACTGCTAATCAAATAGACCGGATACAAATGGCTGAGAAATATATTGTAATGTGTAGCGATAAAGAGGAAACATATTCTCACACTTCATTATTTTTTATTTACCTAAATTTCGTAGCTCATATCGCTAGAATATTTTCAACATTGAGCTGATTTTCCCTTGTGCCTATTCCATGGGATTGTACAGGCGTATTGTAATTTATATATTTTCTCTCTATTTGTTTTACGATTTAATCCGGATCGTTGGATGATTTCTCATAACTATTTTGATTTTTGTGTATTTATTCAAAATTTTGTGCCCAGCTAAGGAACGCGATTTATCTTATTAAGCAGATGCATTTGTTAATCCCAGAATGTCTCCATCATCTGGCTATGATTTCTCTTCCGTTCTTCCGTCCCCGTAGTACTAGTTCTCATCTTAGCTTTTTCTCAGCTAAATTATATTTGTTCACCAACGATCTAAAGCTACGCCTGTCCCATATAATTTCACCTGTTATGTTTATTTCTTGAAGGTCTTTCTTAACTTCGATTATCCAATTATTCTTGACGCTTAGTGGTGAGACATAATTAAAGGCAGATGTTCAATAAATTTCCAATTTCTTTGGAATCACTTAAGAAAAGGCTTGGAAAACAACAAATAGGGAATATCTCCCGCATGGGTGACTGCCCTAAATGATTGATTGATTGATTGATTGATTGATTGATTGATTGATTGATTGATTGATTGATTGATTGATTGATTGATTGATTGATTGATTGATTGATTGATTGATTGATTGATTGATTGATTGATTGATTGATTGATTGATTGATTGACTATAGTAATAAGTAATACTTTGGTAACTCTTTCATTGTCCATTCGTTGAATATGGCCACAAATTTTCAACATTTTTTCATAATAACGTCAGATATTTTCTGAGAATTTTAGTAAACCTCAGGAGACGTACTTTTCATCCAGACTTCTTTGCATATTGTGATAAAGATTTTTCGTAGGATTCTTCTTGCTCATTTTTCTAAATTTTCAGTTAGAGATCTGCTCAGGGTTTCTGGTGCGTGTAATGCAAATTCTGTCTTTGTAGTTTTACGAGGTTCAATTTCATTACTGAGAGATCATTGCTACGCGTTTCAACTCTTGAAGTTTAAGGACACTATCAAAACAATGTAATCAACAAATTATTGTAAGTTATATCAAAATTATATTTCCATTTGTTTCGTAATGTTTTGTCCGTTGTGGCAACCTTCGACTGAGGGAAGTTTTGTAAATTCAAAGCGTCTTAATTTAGCGTTCCGAGATATTGATTTCTTGTTGTACCTGTTCCATGTGATTCTATAGGCAATTTATAATGTATTTGCTTCACGATTTAATCCGGATGGTTAGATGATTTTCCATAAGTATTTAAAGTTACTTACTATTTTATTATTATTTATCTTCTTATTAATTCATTTATTAACAGAGGACACGTTAGAGCTACACTAAGGTCTTCTCACTTGTACAGACGAATTATCGTAAGAAAAACCTAATAATAAAACATAAGCAGAAGAAGAAATACATACAAGTCTCTGCTAAGACCCTAAATAGGGTATGGTTCCAGTCTATGGGACCCTCACCAGGATTACTTGATTCAAGAACTGGAAAAAATCGAAAGAAAAGCAACTCGATTTGTTCTGGGTAATATCCAACAAGAATAAACGTTACATCTCCCTCTATGTTATAGTGGTTAGTGCGATTAGATGCCATCCCCGGGGGCCCGGGTTCGATTCCCGACTCCGCAACAAAATTTGAAAAGTCCTACGAAGGCTGCAAGGGAGTCCACTCAGCATCGGGAGGTTAACTGAGTAGAGGTGGGTTCGATTCCCACCTCAGCCATTCAGGAAGTGTTTTTCCGTGGTTTCAAACTTCTCCTCCAGGCAAATGCCGGGATGGTATCTAACTGAAGGTCACGGTCGCTTCCTTCCCTCTTCCTTGTGTATCTCATCCACCCTTCCCATCCCCAACAAAGCCCCTGTTCAGCATAGCAGGTGAGGCCGCCTGGGCGAGATACTGGCCATCCTCCCCAGTTGTATCCCCGACCCAGAGTCTGATGCTCCAGAACACTGCCCTAGACGGTAGAGTTGGGATCCCTCGCTGAGTCCGAGGGAGAAACGGACCCTGGAGGGCGCATCGTACAGTAGCGTGGAAAATACACTGGAAGAGAACGTACCAGAGGTTCTTAGTTTTGCTATCTTTATTTCATTCTGTTATTCCAGTGAGTGTTTCGTTTTGATACGCAACAATCTATACTTTTGTATTCGTACTACATACATTTTTTAAAAATTAATAGTGGTGGGTTTTTTTTTTTTTTTTTTTTTTTTTTTTTTTTTTTTTTTTTTTGCGGTGATGTGAATGAAAAGCCTGTAGTATGGCTGTGTATGCCTGCCTGAGGATGTCGAATACATTATTACCTCATTTTTACAAAAAATGTGAACAAAGGTCAACGACATATTCAGTTTCAATATTTCGAGTAACGCAACATTACAGTGCTACAGTGACCCACTAGTAGCTCAATATTTCAAAAATAAAACTGGCATGGAAATGTACAGAATACTTAACGGGACACAGGACGAAGGGTTGCGATTAGCTCATTGGTTTAGCTGCTGGCTTCCCACTCGGACGGCTGAGGTTCGGATCCCGGGTTGATATTTTCATCTCGAAAATCCTGTCGCATCAGAAACGGCATTCGGTGTTAACCCTTAAATGCACAGCATTGCAAGAGTGCATTTTCTTCTACCTTGCAGGCGAGCACACTAGGGCTCGCTACTGTATTAAACGTTTAACAAGCTTTTATTTTGTGCTTTCTTCTGATCAGCTGGAGTGAAGTGTGAACTATAAACAGTTACGGTGAAACAAATAAACTGCTGTTTACCTCAGATAATTCGTGTACAAGGGCATTCCTACACTGGTCGTTCAGCTTTGTATACACCAGTACGTAAAACATATGAAAGTCTTAACATTTTGACTAATCCAAATAAATAAATAAATAAATAAATAAATAAATAAATAAATAAATAAATAAATAAATAAATAAATAAATAAATAAATAAATAAATAAATAAATAAATAAATAAATAAATAAATAAATAAATAAATAAATAAATAAATAAATAAATAAATAAATAAATAAATAAATAAATAATAAATAAATAAATAAATAAATAAATAAATAAATAAATAAATAAATAAATAATGGATTCATTTTAATGTTAAAATATTTAAACGAGGGGTCCCCATACTATGAACAACATAAAATTAAGCATTTTCCTCAATTGTGCCGAAAGTAGGACTAATGGACCCGGGAAGGTTTCAAATTGTGGGTCCAGGATAGTTCTATTATACTAAAAACAAAACAAATTTCTAAAATCTTTTCCGGCCAAAATGCAGTTGCAGCGTAAGATCGCTTGTTTCTTACTCGTTTTCTTTTTGATTCAAATGGCAGCCAGATTAACTTATATACATGTAATGTGTTCCTTGATTCAATACCCTCAGGGGGTGTTTTGATTTTTGAAAAATGTCTACACAGAATGTTGTTATCAGGGCTTAAGTGAAACTCTGCATTCACTCACATTAGCGCTCGTAGTGGTGCTTAAGTGAAACTCTGCATTCACTCACATTAGCGCTCGTAGTGGTGCTTAAGTGAAACTCTGCATTCACTCACATTAGCGCTCGTAGTGGTGCTTAAGTGAAACTCTGCATTCACTCACATTAGCGCTCGTATTGGTGCTTAAGTGAAACTCTGCATTCACTCACATTAGCGCTCGTAGTGGTGCTTAAGTGAAACTCTGCATTCACTCACATTAGCGCTCGTAGTGGTGCTTAAGTGAAACTCTGCATTCACTCACATTAGCGCTCGTAGTGGTGCTTAAGTGAAACTCTGCATTCACTCACATTAGCGCTCGTAGTGGTGCTTAAGTGAAACTCTGCATTCACTCAAATTAGCGCTCGTATTGGTGCTTAAGTGAAACTCTGCATTCACTCACATTAGCGCTCGTAGTGGTGCTTAAGTGAAACTCTGCATTCACTCACATTAGCGCTCGTAGTGGTGCTTAAGTGAAACTCTGCATTCACTCACATTAGCGCTCGTATTGGTGCTTAAGTGAAACTCTGCATTCACTCACATTAGCGCTCGTAGTGGTGCTTAAGTGAAACTCTGCATTCACTCACATTAGCGCTCGTAGTGGTGCTTAAGTGAAACTCTGCATTCACTCACATTAGCCCTCGTAGTGGTGCTTAAGTGAAACTCTGCATTCACTCACATTAGCGCTCCTAGTGGTGCTTATGTGAAACAATGCATTCACTCACATTAGCGCTCGTAGTGGTGCTTATGTGAAACAATCCATTGACTCACATTAGCGCTCGTAGTGGTGCTTAAGTGAAACTCTGCATTCACTCACATTAGCGCTCGTAGTGGTGCTTAAGTGAAACTCTGCATTCACTCACATTAGCGCTCGTAGTGGTGCTTAAGTGAAACTCTGCATTCACTCACATTAGCGCTCGTAGTGGTGCTTAAGTGAAACTCTGCATTCACTCACATTAGCGCTCGTATTGGTGCTTAAGTGAAACTCTGCATTCACTCACATTAGCGCTCGTAGTGGTGCTTAAGTGAAACTCTGCATTCACTCACATTAGCGCTCGTAGTGGTGCTTAAGTGAAACTCTGCATTCACTCACATTAGCGCTCGTAGTGGTGCTTAAGTGAAACTCTGCATTCACTCACATTAGCGCTCGTATTGGTGCTTAAGTGAAACTCTGCATTCACTCACATTAGCGCTCGTAGTGGTGCTTAAGTGAAACTCTGCATTCACTCACATTAGCGCTCGTAGTGGTGCTTAAGTGAAACTCTGCATTCACTCACATTAGCGCTCGTATTGGTGCTTAAGTGAAACTCTGCATTCACTCACATTAGCGCTCGTAGTGGTGCTTAAGTGAAACTCTGCATTCACTCACATTAGCGCTCGTAGTGGTGCTTAAGTGAAACTCTGCATTCACTCACATTAGCCCTCGTAGTGGTGCTTAAGTGAAACTCTGCATTCACTCACATTAGCGCTCATAGCGGTGCTTAAGTGAAACTCTGCATTCACTCACATTGGCGCTCGTAGTGGCTCTTAAGTGAAACTCTGCATTCACTCACATTAGCACTCGTAGTGGTGCATAAGTGAAACTCTGCATTCACTCACATTAGCGCTCAAAGCGGTGCTTAAGTGAAACTCTGCATTCACTCACATTAGCGCTCGTAGTGGTGCTTATGTGAAACAATGCATTGACTCACATTAGCGCTCATAGTGGTGCTTATGTGAAACAATGCATTCACTCATATTAGCGCTCGTAGTAGTGGTTAAGTGAAACTCTGTATTCACTCACATTAGCGCTCGTAGTGGTGCTTATGTGAAACAATGCCTCGACTCACATTAGCGCTCGTAGTGGTGCTTAAGTGAAACAATCCATTGACTCACATTAGCGCTCGCAGTGGTGCTTATGTGAAACTCTGCATTTACTCACATTAGCTCTCGTAGTGGTGCTTAAGTGAAATAATGAATTGACTCACCTTAGCGCTCGTAGTGGTGCATAAGTCAAACTCTACATTGACTCACATTAGCGCTCGTAGTGGTGCTTAAGTGAAACTCTACATTGACTCATATTAGCGCTCGTAGTGGTGCTGAAGTGAAACTCTGCATTGACTCACATCAGCGCTCGTAGTGGTGCTTAAGTGAAAAAAATCTATTGACTCACATTAGAGCTCATAGGGGTGCATAAGTGAAAATCTGCATTGACTCACATCAGCGCTCGTAGTGGTACTTAAGTGAAACAATCTATTGACTCACATTAGCGCTCGTAGGGGTGCTTAAATGAAACTCTGCATCGCCTCACATCAGCGCTCGTAGTGGTGCTTAAGTGACACGTGGTGACACAATGCATTGACTCCCATCAGCGCTCGTAGTGGTCCTTAAGTGAAACAATACATTGACTCACATTAGCGCTCGTAGTGGTGCATAAGTGACACAATGCGTTGACTCACATCAGCGCTCGTAGTGGCGCTTAAGTGAAACAATGCATTGACTCACATTAGCGCTCGTAGTGGTGCTTTAGTGAAACCACGGCCGACTTGATGCGTCGCTCTAGCTAGCTCCTTACCGGACTTGACAATCGGGTCCACGCACTGTAATCGGAGTAGTTACACAGCTCGACACGTGGCGCTGGCGGCCGACCTATTCGCGGTAGAAATGCATGCTTCTTTATGGAAAATGTATTGACTTTGCCGATTTATCGTAATTTAGAGTTATGGAGAATGTTACATAGGTTAATACTATTAAAAAGATTAATCCTAAAGGCTACTTTCATTGATAAGTGCCAAAACAACGTCGTGAAATGAAACTGCGGAGGATGTAGTAGCCCAACTGACGTTCCTTAATCGTGAGGAATAACAGTAATTGTTTTTATTATCACGGCATTTAGATACATAGCGGAACTTACCACAATACTTTTGTCTTCTGATGTTAATATTGAGATTAAGAGTCATTGTTCAATTAGAGTTTTAAAATTCTTCAAGCGCTGCTCTCAGGAAGGGGGCTGGACAAAACATAAAAGTCTTACTTTTTCCATATTCGTTGTATGCATAACATAAATATTTTGACTCAAACATGTTTAAAGTTCAATATATATAGTTTCAGATTACATTTCATTCATACCTTTCACCAGAATATTACATACCGGGCAAGCTGGCCGTGCTAAATTAAGACAATAATTTTTACTTGAAATGCAGTACGGTGGAACAAGTTGGCCGCGCGGCGTGCAGCTGTGAGCTGTGAGCTTGCATCCGGGAGATAGTGGGTTCGAACCCCTCTGTCGGCAGCCCTGGAGATGGTTTTCCGTGGTTTCTTATTTTCATATCAGGCTGTACCTTAATTAAGGCCACGGCCGGTTCCTTCCCACTGATAGCCCTTTCTTATTCCACCGGCGTCATAAGACCTATCTGTGTCGGTGCGACGTAAAATAAATAGCGAAAAAGAAGAAGATATCAAAATAAAATTCAGTGAGAGAAAAGTATTTTCAGTAAATAAATTGTAAACTGTTCTCTGCTCGATGATCGTGACGCTTGTTGTCTAAAGGGGCCTAACATCTAGGTCATCGGCCCCATTGCTCAGGTAACAACACTTCATACGTTGGCCTTACCGTCATAGCAGTAGTGATTCTTACTTGTCAATGTTTAAATCTTAAAGTTCAGATTATCTTGAATAAAAATGTGTTGTGTTGCTGTCATATGGCAAATACGACACCGCCTAGAGGATTATTCTATGAGAGAAAATTCATGGGTAAAAATACCTGATTAGTGTGATTGGCTGCCACTCCCGGAGGCTCGGGTTCGATTCCTGGCCCTGCCACGAAATTTAAAGAGTGGTACGAAGGCTGGAACTGGGTCCACTCAGCTTTGGGATGCCAACTGTGTAGAGGGGGGTATCGATTCCCACCTCAGACATCCTTGAAGTGCTTTTCCATAGTTTCCCACTTCTCCTCCAAGCAAATGCCGGGATGGTAACTAACTTAAGGCCATGGCTGCTACCTTCCCTCTTCCTTGTCTATGCCCTCCAGTCTTCCCATCCCCAGCACAAGGCCCCTGTACAGCATAGAAGTTGCGGCTGCCTGGGCGAGGTACTGGTCATCCTTCCCAGTTGTATACTCCGACCCGCACTCTCACGCTCCAGGACACTACCCTTGAGGTGGTAGAGGTGGGATCCCTCACTGAGTCCGAGAGAAAAGCCAACCCTGGAGGGGTAAACAGAGTAAGAAAGAAAGAAAGAAAGAAAGAAAGAAAGAAAGAAGGTAAATACCCAAAATAGAAACGGAAAACTAAGATGAGAGTGCTATCTGCTTTTAGCTACTCCGTAGTTTTGTCCTGGTCTACAGAGAATTTGTGAAATGGTAGTGTCCCTTTGCTCTTTTTTTCCTGTTCGGAATACAAGAAAGGCACACAGCAATATACACTGACTGACAGAGTAAATGTAACACCAAGGAGTAGTTCGAAAGGGATGAAAGTTGGGGAAAAAACAGAGACGGCACGGACGAATAATTGATGTTTATTTCAAACCGATATGCAGGTTACACAATGCGCACGGCATCGACTCAGTAGGATGTAGGGCCACCGCGAGCGGCGATGCACGCAGAAACACGTCGAGGTACAGAGTCAATAAGAGTGTGGATGGTGTCCTGTGGGATGGTTCTCCATTCTCTGTCAACCATTTGCCACAGTTGATCGTCCGTACGAGGCTGGGGCAGAGTTTGCAAACGGCGTCCAATGAGATCCCACACGTGTTCGATTGGTGAGAGATCCGGAGAGTACGCTGGCCACGGAAGCATCTGTACACCTCGTAGAGCCTGTTGGGAGATGCGAGCAGTGTGTGGGCGGGCATTATCCTGCTGAAACAGAGCATTGGGCAGTCCCTGAAGGTACGGGAGTGCCACCGGCCGCAGCACATGCTGCACGTAGCAGTGGGCATTTAACGTGCCTTGAATACGCACTAGATGTGACGTGGAATCATACGCAATAGCGCCCCAAACCATGATGCCGCGTTGTCTAGCGGTAGGGCGCTCTACAGTTACGGCCGGATTTGACCTTTCTCAACGCCGACGCCACACGCGTCTGCGGTGACTATCACTGACAGAACAGAAGCGTGACTCATCGGAGAACACGACGTTCCGCCTTTCCCTCATCCAAGTCGCTCTAGCCCGGCACCATGCCAGGCGTGCACGTCTATGCTGTGGAGTCAATGGTAGTCTTCTGAGCGGGCGCCGGGAGTGCAGGCCTCCTTCAACCAATCGACGGGAAATTGGAAATTGTTCTGGTCGATATTGGAACAGCCAGGGTGTCTTGCACATGCTGAAGAATGGCGGTTGACGTGGCGTGCGGGGCTGCCACCGCTTGGCGGCGGATGCGCCGATCCTCGCGTGCTGACGTCACTCGGGCTGCGCCTGGACCCCTCGCACGTGCCGCATGTCCCTGCGCCAACCATCTTCGCCACAGGCGCTGCACCGTGGACACATCCCTATGGGTATCGGCTGCGATTTGACGAAGCGACCAACCTGCCCTTCTCAGCCCGATCACCATACCCCTCTTAAAGTCGTCTGTCTGCTGGAAATGCCTCCGTTGACGGCGGCCTGGCATTCTTAGCTATACACGTGTCCTGTGGCACACGACAACACGTTCTACAATGACTGTCGGCTGAGAAATCACGGTACGAAGTGGGCCATTCGCCAACGCCGTGTCCCATTTGTCGTTCGCTACGTGCGCCGCTGTGCGGCGCATTTCACATCATGAGCATACCTCAGTGACGTCAGTCTACCCTGCAATTGGCATAAAGTTCTGAGCACTCCTTCTTGGTGTTGCATTTGCTCTGTCAGTCAGTGTATATTCGAATATTTCCTAGCACAGTTAAAGAAAAGCAAATCACCACACCATAAAAAAACGAATTAGCGCATAAATTAAAATCCTTGTTCAGGACGAAGTTACAGCGAGAAATCACTTTGTTCTTGTTTCCATAAAATTTTTGCTCGATGTACGAAAAGGTGCTCAAGAATGTCACAAATTCCAAGCTTTGTAAACACAATTTAAAAAATATGATCACCACACTACACAATAAAAAATAAACTCACTAGCGCATAACTATCAGCTCTCAATATCAAGCCAACAAGCACCTCATTGCGAACTCATTGCCAACATTTACGACAGCAAAACCATATAAATAAAACTGGAAATGCGGCAATTTGAGGTATACAGCTTCCTGTCAGTAGGTAGTAGGCCAGCGCTCCAGCGGCATTACGGTGAAACTTTCCAATTACAGCTTTATGCTGTGCTTCACAAGCGATTGTCAAGGCCGGTACAAGGAGCGCAGCGAGTGATCCAGTCGGCCGTGGTGAAACAATGCATTGACTCACATTAGCGCTCGTAGTGGTGCTTAAGTGAAACAATGCATTGACTCACATTAGCGCTCGTAGTGTTAGAAAAAGGCGAACTGCTAATCTAATCGACCGGATTACGATGAATAAAAAAGGAATAAGTAAACAATATATTCTAAAACTTTATAATGTTTTATTTACCTAAAATTCGTAGCTCATATCCCTAGGATATTTTCAACATTGAGTTGTTTGCCTGAAGGGCAGCTGTCGACATTTTTATATGTAAACTATAAAACTGTAAATGATAGAGAAAAACAGGCCAAATGAGATTCTGGTGCACAAGGTCGATGGTCACTGAAAATGCATACTTTTGGAATGAAAAACCATCATGCTGTACGTAAAAGAAACAATAAGTTGCGCATTTCAGTGTTAAAACACAAGCTAAAACCAGCATGACATAAGGCGGGAAATGGAGAGTGAAATATCTATGCTGTCTGTTCTGTCGTGAATGTGAGATAAAATTTTCGCGAACATCTTTAGTAACCATCATAAAATATAGTTAATAGTGTCGTAAAGTGTCTCATTCTTAAAGTATTGGAACTGAATACCCCGTCGTGTTATCATGGTGTTCAGTGTTGTATATAGTCTGTTAATTATAATGTGGGGATATAATTGTGCAAGAGCAGTGTAACATTTGTGACTGGTGTATGTGATAGAGACGTACTCAATTTTCTGGAAAACATAGGGCCTATGTCAATTTAAATTTAATGTGACTTGTGATTATCCATCGATCCGAGTGTGTGTTTCATCTGATAAAGTGAACATTTAGAAACCACAAGAGAATTACACCTTATTCGAGTGTTTCAGTTTTGTAGATATGAGGATAAACTAATTTTAGGCATTATATTATTTACTCGTGTTAAGTGTGTACGACTTAGTGCGAATATCCTTGCATTAAAGACTGCGTGAGCGAGCGCGATTGTTGATTTAAACAGGTATATCGATAGTGACGGTTTACTATTTTAAATCACGGCCTACCAGATATCAAAACTGATCCAGTGTATCCAGATACGGTAAAGTTTATTTTCTATAGTGAACTTCTATCTGAATAAGTGTTATCTTCGAGTCTATTTGTGTAGTGGAGTAAATATCAGCCAAACGAGCACTTCAAAATTCTTTTAGTGTGGTAGCCATATTGCTCTGCTCTGCAACGTCTTCGAGGGTGTGTTCCTAATGCCAGGGAAGGACAGGAGACAACACTCCGTGCGGAGAATATAACAGAGACCAGTGCTGCTGTGGGCTGTGATGGAAACTGTCGTAAGGAGTGTTCCGGAGTTAATGCGGGTGACTTCGCGACTCTCAAAAAGCCTAGCACTACATTGCTATGGATGTGCAAGATATGCAAAGATGATTTAATTATGTTAAGACATGGAAAAGAAGAATTAAAAGCAATATGGGAAGAAATAAGAAGTCTTAAGGAAAGCATCAAACAAACGGTTGTGGAAGAGATAAATAAAGCGATGCCTAGACAAAATGAAGAACATAAGAACAGTTCTAAAGGAACCAGTACTTCTGTTATAGTTCAGCATCCTCAAATCACTGCCAAGAAAGGATTGGCCCCGAAACCACCAAACGTGGAGTCAAATAGCCACGAACGGAACATTCGAGTAATTGAAGACAAAGAAACGTCATCTGATAACACCGAAGAGGGGACTTGGACGGAGGTTGTGAAGCGAAACCGACACCGTAGACAGGTAATCATAGGTTCGAGAAAGGCTGATGAAACTAGCAACCTAAGAGCGGCTAATAGAACAGTCTGGTTGTACATAGGCAAACTTCATCAGAGCTCTGAGAGGGAGGATATTATTAAATTCCTTCGAGATAACAATATATCTGATGACATTATTTGTGACCAATTAAACACAAATGGTACAAAGAAGGCGTTCCGAATTGGTAGGCCCTATTGGATTTGACCACCTAGAAAAAGTAAATAACCCAGAATTCTGGCCAGGGAGGATTTTGGTGAGGAGGTATAATTTTCGACCCCATAACGACTCGAGTACAACCAAATCCTGATAAGGACGACAACGTTTTGCCTACATCAAAGAGTAAGCTACTATTATGGAATATTGGAGGACTGCTGAGCATGACAAACACACTAGAAGAGATGATACAGGAATCTGATGTAATAATCCTAGTGGAAACATTTTAAACGCATGCGTGGCAAACTAGTAGACATTATTCAACATTCGTCATGGCAGAAAAACCTCCAGTAGGGAGGCCCAAAGGAGGCATTGCATGTCTGTTCACTGATCAGTTCTCACCATTTAGTGTACAATACAGATCTACGAACGTTTTAGTATTTCGAACCAAGCCGTGTGTTTGTGTATGAGTAAATTTCCAGCCAGATTTCTCATCAACTGAGATTATTGAGGAAGTTAGTAAAGCTTTAACTGTGACTACTAGGGATGATGCCATTATCCTTGCCGGAGACCTAAATTGTCGCATCGATGCAGAACATCGAAAAATCAACAGAAGTTTTGGACTTCTTAGAAGAGGAAGGTCTTCGGTTGGTGAATGCCTCTGACATGAATACCTACATGTCTCATAATGGTGCTAGCACAATAGATCTGGTGTTTATAAACTCTAAGTTTGTGTCGATCAAGCAGGAGGTTATTCTCGAGGCGCAACGGAAACACCTACCAGTTGCAACTTCCTTACAGCTGGAGAATAGGCCTAGTACGCTTGATACAGTTAGAGACCGTACAAAAATAAGTAGAAAAAGTAATCCGTCTCTTATCTGTGGTGAAGATAATCAAACGATACTTAACCTATTACTAGAGGGTAATCTTAATGAGGCTGCATTATATCTAGAAGTGCTGCTCCAGAATGCTACTCTACCAACAATACCTGTGGTCAGGAAATCTCAACCCTGGTTCACCAAGGAATGCTATAAATGTCGTAGAAATGTGCTGGAAGCATTACATACAGCCCGAAGAGAGAAAACAAAAGAATTCCTTGAAATATATGCCAGTAAAAGGAGAGCATACCAACTACTACTAAAAGAAGTCAAAAATCATTATAGAGAGGAAGAAGAAAAGAAACTTATAGAACGTGCCAGTCTAGATCCTTACCTGGCTCTGAAGCCTAGACAACCGAAGTTCTCCAGGAACTTACCAATGGAAGTTTGGGAAAAGCACTTGAGTGCAGTGCTTTAAGAGAGAGACGACCTACTAATTATTTCGTGCCATTTTTTCAAATAATCCCTGAAATTGACAAAATTTCAATTAATGAGGTTGTATCAACTATTACAGCATCTAAAGATAACAAGGCATATGGCCCAGATCACATTTTTAATGAACATCTTAAAGCTGCTCTCCCAAAATTGGGTGAATCCATCACTCGCCTAATGAATGAATGCTTGCGGCAAGGTAGGATACCAGACAACTGGAGAAAATCTATTAAAATGCTATATAAAGGCAAAGGTGATACCGCAGATCCCAACTCATATAGAGGAATAGCGCTAGAGTGTACTCTACTAAAGACTTTAACTTCATTAGTGGGTAAACGTCTCATTAAACTGGTGGAAAATAACCTACCGGAGTCGCAATTCGGATTTAGAAAAGGAAAATCAACGACTTTAGCTATCCGCTGTCTCCAGAATGACATAGAAGAAGCCTTAAAGAAACCAGGAGGTAAATTGCATGCCATCTTTATAGATTATTCGAAAGCTTTTGACACCATAAGCAGAACCATACTGTTAGAAAAATTGGAGAGTTTCATTGGTAGTACGAACTACCTTATACCGCTGATTAAGAACTTACTGCTCAACAATTCAATAGAAGTAGATGATGGCATTACCAAATCTATTATTTTGGAACAAACAACCGGGGTATTACAGGGAGACCCGTTAAGTCCGTTATTATTCATCATTGCGACAGCAGACATAGTAGATTTGGTAAACCAGGAAAGCGTCAAACTATTAATATACGCTGATGATATGGTCTTAACATCAACATCAGAGAAGGAACTTCAGGAATCATTCAACCAAACAGTAGGCTGGATAAAGAAAAATGAGCTCAAAATGATTGTAGAAAAAACAGTGTCCATGACGTTTAGAAGAGGGGGACCTCATGGAATCTTCTATTATGAAGACCAAGAACTTAAGTCCGTAAAGCATTTTAAATACTTGGGTGTAATTTTTCAAACCCAAAGTAATGTTTTCACCCTCCATCTCATAGACCGTCTAAATGCATCTATGAAAGCAATATCTGACATTAAGCACCTGAGAAACTTGTCTTTAGAAACGGCCATAAAACTCTTTCATCTAAAAGTCAGCCCTATAGCAACATATGGAAAACATTTGTGAACATTTGAGTATGAAACAGTTAGATAAAATCGAGAAGTTTAAGGCAATCTACTTGAAACGGGCTCTGTGCCTCTCCAAATATTCTCCTTCCCGGCTCGTGTATGAGCTATCCAGAGAGGGATTTTATGTGGAAGAGCTAAGGTTACAGTTGTTACTTCCAGCAACAACGCCCTATATACATCTGCTTCGAGACCTACGATCGAAGAAGGCTGACATCTGGGAAGATTTCTACTCTACCGATGCCATGCTAAATCGCGAGTGGGTTCAAGGTGGATATGAACTGCGACACCTGCTGACAAGGTTCTCCGTTCATGGGTTCCATTATAAACTGTGTAATATAAAGCGTTATCATGAACCAGGTTTGAACTGTGTATGTTTAAGATGTGGTGCACACTGTACTAGGTACCATGTTTTAAATTGTAAACAGCGATCAGAATCACTGGTGAAATTTTGCAACGAAGACTAATGTTTTATATAGTAATTCTTTGCACATTGTGCGCGTTAAATAAATTATTTAAAACCAACATGACCCTGGCTAGCTCCAGTGCCGACCAAAAGAGGAATGTTATTTACAGAATATTGCAGCATTTCAATAGTTCAATTTTGTGAGGAGGTGTGTTGCAGCAAGATGTGCATTTCATTGATAAAACCTAAGATTTACAAGTCCTCCTACTTAATAGCGTTCGCAGTGAATAGTTTCAGGTCGTTGTTACACGGAGGAAAAGTTCCTTAGCTTTCCTTCCTTCGTCCGTATTAACTTCTCTAGGAAGTATAACGGAGCGGAATGCGCGCGATAAATTATCCCTGAGAAGAAGGCAATGACCCGCCTGGGGCACGAGACCGTGAAATTCATTGGGCAAAACTGTAAAAGATGGAGGAAAACAGGCCAAGTGTAATTCTGGTGCACAAGATGGATGGTCACTCACACTCCATAGCGTAAGAGATCGATTCCGTCCGCGCCAAGAACTTCTACCGGAGGTAAAACGCTCACAGAATTCTGCGACCAACACTTTGCCTGCGTCTCTTGAGAGCCTAGATGATGTATTCCTCATCTTACCAAAAATTAAAACAGTATTTAAGAAGCAAGTAAACTGGTTAGGAATTGATACATACAACGTAAATCCATAATTCAAAATTTTCAAAATACTCCATTTTTGTTACCAGACGGATGGTTGCTGTTTTATGGGGCCAATTAACTAGATACCCCAAATGATAAAGCGATTAAGGAGGGTCCTGTAAGACTCTGTAATTGGACTTCTGCGTTTTCTTTATATAATTGATATGAATAAATACCAACTTTTACCGGATGATGTTATGTTACACCCTCTGTGGGTGGGGGCGTTGGAATAACACCCACGGTATCAACTGCTTGTCGTAAGAGGTGACTAAAAGGAGCCCAGGGGCTCTCAACCTGAGATCGTGAGTCGGCGACCACGCGGTCCTTAGCCGAGTCCTGGAAATTGCATCCACTTACTTGCACCAGGTTCCTCACCTTCATCTATTCTATCCCTCCTCGCTTGGACAACCCTTGTTCCTTTATTACTCGACGGTATTAGAGTACTCGAGGACCAGGGAATTTTTCACTTTCACGACCTTCGTGCTTTTGGCTTTCTTTGGCTGATATTTCCATTTTTAGAAGTGTTGGATCCCTTCCATTTTTCTCTTTGATGAGTGTTATACAGAGGATTGTTGCCTAGTTGTACTTCCTATTAAAACAATAAACACCACCACCACTAGTATACGTGATTGTGAACAACTGCAAAAAAAAAAAAAAAAAAAAAGAAACCCCCGATAAAGTTGTTAGATGGGCAGTAGGCAATGGTATAATGCAAACGGGGTTAAAAGTCAGGTTGTATGTTTCATAAGTAGGGAAAGTCCTCTCAGTTCCAATTACTGCGTTAATGGGTTGAAAGTTCCTTTTGGGGATCATTGTAAGTACTTCGGTGTCAATATATGGAAATATCTTCATTGGGGTTGTTACCGTATTTTGGTGGTAGGTAGAGGTGAAAGAAGGTGCGGGGTGGTGAACAGGTCTCAAGCTACGAAAGTAAAATTAATTTAAAATTTAACAAGGTTATATTTTCTTTTCAAAATAAAGAAGTAACAAGCATGGCAGGTACAGAGTAGCAAGTCAAAAAGGGTAGTTACAATATTTACAGGATTTGGGCTTCGCGCCCCGACTTCACACTTCTAGGGCAATTAGCCCAACATTACTCCAAAATAAGTTTTACCAGAGGGGCCGAAAACCCCATTCATGTTCCAGAGCACTTGCTCCAAATTACACAGAAAAGCCTCCTCGAGGCATACAACACTTAATTTTCAAGAAAGAGCCACACGCTCTCAAACTTTAAGCCTCTCAAAGGCCACACCAAACTCCACCTTCAAGTTGTCCTCTCAGGACATAGACACAGGGGTAACATACCCAACCTACTGAGGTCTATTAAATGAAAAAGGGTAATTACATGACCTCTAAAATAACAATTTGAGAGGAGGCGATCTGCACTCCTAATGTATTTGTTTCAAAACCTAATTTGGCTCTAGGCCACTGATGCAAGGGCTAATCCCATACTACGGAGGTGACTTTAGAAAAGAAACAAATTTACATAATGTTAAGGAAGAATAGGTTGAGAAAATAAGTTCACCTCAAAACAATATGAGTGGGAGCTCGAGAGGGTTAAGCACTCTCTATCCCAATATGTAGTTTAAAAGATAGAATAGATACAAGTTTCTTTACATTTTAAGGAAGGTTACATAATGGAGAAACTTCGGACCCACTCCGAGAGTTAAACTGCTGAGCAAGCAAGAAAAGAAGTAATTAATCGGCCATTACCTGGTTGTTGACTGCCGCCGAAGAAAGAGGCGCTTCCCGCCCCCTGCTATGTACTTTACACACAGAAAGATGGAACAGAAGTGGCAGCGAGACCCTAAAATCAGCAGTTTATATACTCTCGCGGAAAGTTCGAGGCGTTAGGGGAATGAGAACACCCTCCCACAAAAACTTTATTGGCTAACCAAGGAAACCCCTACACAATATGAAGAAGAAACACATAATTGGTGGAAAATTAATTCAAGAAATTCGGGATTGGCTAAATACAAAACAAGGGGAAAGAAAGGGTTAATATTGCCAACTTAAACAACGACTGAAAGAAATTTAGCAAGGAACAAACTTTTGAAATTAAATTTTCTCCAAAAAAACAGTTCTTTCACTCCGCACTAGGGTGCACTATTGTTGATCTTCAGTAGTGTCCTCTAGAAGAGAAAGTTCACACTTCTTACTACAAGCAAAACAAAAATACGTCGAAAATGACACAGTTCAAAAACTCCAAATTTTCCACGTAGTGACATCTTCTGAGAAATTTGAAAATTAATACCGTCAATAAAGTTCAGACTTCCTCCAGCAGAGGAGTTTCAATTGGCGCACATTTTAAATTAGCGGCGTGGAGGTGTACCACCCGGTACAGACCTCCCCCCCCCCCAAAAAGTTCCTCCAGGGGTGACGCATGAAATTTGTTTGAAAACAAGGTCCAAGTTTTGATGTTGATATGGAGATTAATTGCAGAAGTATTTATAAGATTTTCTTAATATGGTTTGATTCAGTTTCAAAATTTTTGTTGTAAATTGGTGAAGTAAAGTTTTTCTGTTTATAGAAGTTGAATTCAGAAGATAAACTTTTGATACTTGAAAGTGAAGAAAAATTTTGCAAGGTCCACCAAATATTGCTGTTGAATTCCCAAGTGCAGTAATTGCTGATAGTAAATTTCCATTTAGTTGATGTTGATTAAGTTGGATGGCCAGACCGGCCGTTGCAGCTTGCGTCCAGAGGAGGCCGCTCGGACCCCTCAAGTACCCTGAGATACCGCTCGCCCGCACTATGAGAGGAGTAGAGGTGTTGAAGCACGCCGCGCCCGCGGTGAACATATACAGGCTGCGGGCCAGTAGCAGGTCGTGCGCCGCACATCAGCCTTGGCCGGGAGGAGGGCTCCGGCTCGCCGTACACTGGTCGACCTCGCTGGAAGAGAGGGGGCCCTTCCTCTATTCCAGTAGCGGTACAGCGCCGCGCGGCTGCAGGGGCACTGAAACATTAAAGCTAGGCGGCAGAATTGTTGGACCATCATCATTTTTGAGGGCACAGGCTTTGTGGAGAGGTTGAGGGGCCAGCGGCGTGCAGAAATTCATTTCAGATGCGAGCCACTGTGTGTAGTGGAGCAGGAGACGGGAGCGTGGTAATGGCCGTGGCAAGGATAGGATGGCAGTTTAACCGTGCGGGAGGGGTTTACAAAAAACTTACATGTGAAACAAAATATTATAGAAGGGGCAGAATGCCTTAAAAGTGAAAACTCAAAAAAAAAAAATAACCTTCATATTCCTTTCAAGATAATATGAGGCAAGTTAGCACAGAAATTATACAGGTTTCACCTGCGACAAGTGAACCCTAAATATCCTCTCGGTGGCGGGATTACTCAATAACAACGTAACCGGCGTAAAGAAATCGAGAATGACACACGGCCCATGGAATCTGGGGGCAAGCTTGCCCGCGGGAACAAAATTCTTGACCATCACTTGGTCGCCTACTTCAAATTGGTGGGTCTCCGTCCACGATCATATCTTCCCCTAACCTTTTCATGAGAGACTTTAAGATTGGCTTTAGCCTTCTTCCAAAGATCTTTAATGTTGTCCGGATCTATTGTCTCAGGTAGAATGTCACTCAGGGACCAGAGGTTAGAGAGCGGCGTGTTGGGAACAAACTTGAACATCAAAGAGGCTGGAGTAAACTTGCGAGATTCATGAACCGCCGAATTCAAAGCAAAAGCTAACCAATGCAGGGACGTGTCCCACCTGGAATGATCTTCATGATGATAGGCAATAAGTGCGGACCTGAGATTACGGTTAACCCGTTCAGCCAGAGATGGTTGAGGGTAATAAGCAGAAGTAGTTACATGAGAGATTGATAAGTCAAAACAGAATTTACGAAATAAATTAGATGTAAAAGCCTTAGCATTATCAGATACAATATATTGACACGGACCAAAAGAAGCAAAAATAGAATTTAAGCAGGTAATGGTAGACTGAGCGGTAGCCAGCTTAGTCGGAAATAACCAAGAAAATCTGGTAAAACCATCTACGCATACAAAGATGAACTTGTTGGCATTTCCCTTTGACTGGGGGAAGGGTCCTACATAATCAATATACAGGCGTTCCATGGGGCGCGACGCTTGATGCGAAGACAGAAGGCCTACATTGGTGGACATGGTTGGTTTACTGAGCAAGCAAGATTTACAAGCTTTTACTAGTTCACGGATTTCACCGTCCATACCCTTCCAGATGAACCTTTCACGAATCTTTTCACGAGTTTTAAAGATCCCAGGATGCCCCGCTAATGGGGTCTCATGATAGCATTTGAAGATCATAGGCGCAAGAACAGCTGGAACGACAACCTTCATCATCTTATCATGCCTCGAAGGGCAACATAGAACACCATTCCTCAGAACATAAGGGACAACATGTTCCCCAGAAGAAAGGGTTTCCATTATCGGAGCCAGCGTCGGATCTTCACGTTGGTATTTCTCGATATCCCTAAAGAGCATGGGAGCATCTGTTAAGATGGCATTAACATCAGATAGCATGGACTCGGGAGGAGATGAACTATCGACCGGTTCATGGTTCTCAACGTCGTTGGAAAACATACGGCTGAGTCCATCAGCAACAACATTTTCGGTACCTCTGATATGCCTGACATCGAATTGGAAGGCAGAAATACGGATGGCCCAACGGGCTATACGACCAGTACGACGCGGCCTACCTAAGACCCAGCTTAAGGCTTGATTATCTGTCTCCAGGTCGAATTTGACATGTTCCAGATAGAGACGGAACTTTTCTAAGGCGAATAAGACTGCCAAACCTTCGAGCTCATGGATGGAATACTTGGCTTCTTGAGCCGATAGAGTCCTAGATGCATAGGCGATGGGTCGCCTCCCTAGTTCAGTCTCTTGAAGAAGGACTGCAGCTACTGCTGACGACGACGCGTCGGTTTGGACGATGAATTTCTTCGAGAAATCAGGCATAGCAAGGACAGGGGCATTACAGAGAGCTAATTTAAGATCTTCAAAAGCGGCTTGTTGAGAAGGTCCCCACTCGAATTTGATGCCTTTCCTACGAAGAAGGTTTAAGTGCGCCGCTCTATTAGCGAAGTTAGGAATAAACTTCCTGAAGAAATTCACCATACCAATGAACCTGGCGATACCTTTAACGTCCTTGGGAGGTTTAAAATCACGGATGGCCTGTGTTCTGGAATGATCGACGGCAACACCATCAGGTGACACAATATGCCCTAGGAATGACATAGAGGGCTTAGCAAAGGCAACCTTGGACAACTTGACAGTTAACCCAGCCTTACGAAGGCGATTGAGAACTTCTCGCAGATGATCTAGATGTTCTTCAAAGGTCTCCGAAAATACGACGACATCATCCAAGTAGTGATACAAGTACTCAAATTTGATGTCGGAGAAGACCCTATCTAGCAGCCTAGTGAGTACAGCTGCTCCCGTGGGGAGCCCGAAAGGCACGCGGTTGTATTCATACAAATTCCAATCCGTGGCAAACGCTGTAAGATGTTTAGACTCTTCCGCCAGGGGAATTTGATTGTAGGCCTGATTCAAATCCAAGATGGTGAAGAACTTGGCCTTACGGAACCATGAAAAACAAGAATGAAGGTCGGGAAGGGCACAGATTGTAACACCACCTTCCGATTGAGAGCCCTATAATCAATGACAGGCCTGAAGCCCCCTTGGGGTTTCGGGACTAGAAAAATAGGCGAAGAATACGCCGACTTAGAGGGCCTAATAATGCCATCCTTCAACATCTGATCAATGATTTCTTTCAGAGCCTTCGTCTTAGGTGGAGATAGCCTATAAGGTGGAAAACGGACAGGAATCGAATCCGTGACCTCAATTTTGTATTCAATAAGGTCAGTAACACCAAGAGTATCAGAGAACACCTCTGGAAATGACTGACATAATTTACGAATACTATCAGCCTGCTCCTCAGGTAGATGTCTAAGGTCTAACAACATCTCATCCTGGGTAGGCGAAATAGATGAACATGATACAGAATTACATTTCAATAATGGGATTTTACAATTGGACGCAAATTAGAATGTGCACGACTTACTCTGAAGATCGAGCACAAGACCAGTGTGAGAAATGAAGTCGGCTCCCAATATAATGGGGCAAGACAAGTGCTTAGCCACAAACAATTTGATTTTCCATGTAAATTTTAAAATGCGAATTTTGACATTTACAGAACCTACGATTTCCAATGGAGATGAATTAGCCGAAACATATTGAACAGGAGATGAGACATAGTCAGGTAGTTTACAAACAGATTTCAATTTTGAATACCATTGGTCCGAAATAATTGAACAAATACTGCCTGAATCTAATAGAGCTGTTATAGGCTCGTTATTTAACTCAATCTTAAGAAAAGGAACAGGTGCGGTGGTATCCGCCGCAATCCTAAGACATTCTTTGGGGCATTCGAAAGATGAATTTGAAGATAGAACATTCCCTGAATTTTCGACCTGTTTACCAGGGGCTGAGCCTCGGGAAGAGGGATTAGTCGGCTCAGCCGAAGCCACTAGTCATTTTTTATTATTGGCATTGGTGGAGTTTGCACCAGAAGTTGAGCAGTAGGGGGTGCTATTTGAATTTGGGCAATTTTTGGCGATATGTGAGAAAGCCCCACATTTAAAACAGCCTTGTGATGAACCAGCCCCATTCCTTGTCCCACTCGACTTGATCAGTGGACACTTATTGCGCAGATGGTCGGGCGACCCGCAAGCATAACATTTACGGGGTGTGACTGGTCGGCGAGGTGGAGGCCGAAGATTACTAAAAGAGGGAGGGGGTTCTTTCGCGACACGCAAAGAATCGGCGTATCTAACTCCTTCCGCTGAGACGGCCAATGCTTCAAGTTCAGAGAAGGTTTGCGGGCACGCCGCGAAACACAAATATGACCTATAGGATGGTGAAATTCCTTCTACAATAGCCTGTACAATCTGATCTTCAGGAAAATGAAGGGCAAACACCCTAGTATAGAACTTAATGTCTTGTATGAAATCAGCCAGATTTTCATCCAATCTCTGTACTCGATAATAGTACTTCTGAATCAGAGATGACCTCGCGCGGGCAGGAATAAAATTTGCAAGCAAGTGTGCATGAAAATCTTCAATAGATGACTGTTCAGCTATGGCTCTTACTATTTTGTCAGAGAGAATACCAATTGCATAGGGATAGATGATTTGCAAAATCTGACATGGGGAAAGAGAAAACACAAGGGCATGATCCTGAAATTCAACTAAAAATCTTAAAAAAGAAATTACGTCACTGGTGGTATTAACGGAAAACTTAGAGATACCTCTGAGCAACATTGCCAATGGATGAGGCAAGCTGCTAAACCCGGGTGACATAGTAGGTAAAGGTTTCAGTGGCAAGGAAGTTAATTCGGAACGTATAATATTCAACGATGCACGGCGTTCAGACTCGTTGTCCAATGGGGCAGAGATAGTTTGAGCAGCAACGGTTATCCTATTAACTTCTCCCTTAGGAGGCTCTTCCTCGGAACCTGCATTCATCGTGGTGGGTTGATCAATTTTGGGAGGAACTTCCCCAGTTAACAATTGAGTGACCTTGCTAGATAATTCAGAAATACTTTCAAGCAACGTACTAGCTTCCTTCCTCTGAACGTCATTCAACTTCAGAGACAACAGATCGTTAACTTTATTTGAAAAATGATATAGCCTGGCTTGCACACGCTTAATTTGATTAGGAGAAGGATCATTTTCGTCAAAAAAACTAACTACCGATGCTAGCCCAGTAGTATTCTCGGTGATTGTGGAAAGAGAGTCGTCAATTTCTTTCTCTCCCAAATTGGGGATGGAAATGGGCAAATCAAGGGATTCTCTAAGCTTGTTGGTGTCTATCGCAACCCTGCCTCCAGATTGCACATTTCTGATAGTTAACTCATAGATCAACTCCTCCTTGCGCAAATAGTTAAGATGGAGAACATCGCGAGGGCCGGGCATGATGACAGAACAATTTTGAAAAAATCAGAAAATTCCAGCAACTGAGAAAATTGTTAGAGTTTGAATCAAAGCAATGTTTAGCCGTCAAAAGGGGCTAAATTGAGACCCATTCAACCACGCTCTGCTACCACTTGTTACCGTTTTTGGGTGGTAGGTAGAGGTGAAAGAAGGTGCGGGGTGGTGAACAGGTCTCAAGCTACGAAAGTAAAATTAATTTAAAATTTAACAAGGTTATATTTTCTTTTCAAAATAAAGAAATAACAAGCATGGCAGGTACAGAGTAGCAAGTCAAAAGGAGTAGTTACAATATTTACAGGATTTGGGCTTCGCGCCCCGACTTCACACTTCTAGGGCAATTAGCCCAACATTACTCCAAAATAAGTTTTACCAGAGGGGCCGAAAACCCCATTCATGTTCCAGAGCACTTGCTCCAAATTACACAGAAAAGCCTCCTCGAGGCATACAACACTTAATTTTCAAGAAAGAGCCACACGCTCTCAAACTTTAAGCCTCTCAAAGGCCACACCAAACTCCACCTTCAAGTTGTCCTCTCAGGACATAGACACAGGGGTAACATACCCAACCTACTGAGGTCTATTAAATGAAAAAGGGTAATTACATGACCTCTAAAATAACAATTTGAGAGGAGGCGATCTGCACTCCTAATGTATTTGTTTCAAAACCTAATTTGGCTCTAGGCCACTGATGCAAGGGCTAATCCCATACTACGGAGGTGACTTTAGAAAAGAAACAAATTTACATAATGTTAAGGAAGAATAGGTTGAGAAAATAAGTTCACCTCAAAACAATATGAGTGGGAGCTCGAGAGGGTTAAGCACTCTCTATCCCAATATGTAGTTTAAAAGATAGAATAGATACAAGTTTCTTTACATTTTAAGGAATGTTACATAATGGAGAAACTTCGGACCCGCCCCGAGCGTTAAACTGCTGAGCAAGCAAGAAAAGAAGTAATTAATCGGCCATTACCTGGTTGTTGACTGCCGCCGAAGAAAGAGGCGCTTTCCGCCCCCTGCTATGTACTTTACACACAGAAAGATGGAACAGAAGTGGCAGCGAGACCCTAAAATCAGCAGTTTATATACTCTCGCGGAAAGTTCGAGGCGTTAGGGGAATGAGAACACCCTCCCACAAAAACTTTATTGGCTAACCAAGGAAACCCCTACCCAATATGAAGAAGAAACACCTAATTGGTGGAAAATTAATTCAAGAAATTCGGGATTGGCTAAATACAAAACAAGGGGAAAGAAAGGGTTAATATTGCCAACTTAAACAACGACTGAAAGAAATTTAGCAAGGAACAAACTTTTGAAATTAAATTTTCTCCAAAAAAACAGTTCTTTCACTCCGCACTAGGGTGCACTATTGTTGATCTTCAGTAGTGTCCTCTAGAAGAGAAAGTTCACACTTCTTACTACAAGCAAAACAAAAATACGTCGAAAATGACACAGTTCAAAAACTCCAAATTTTCCACGTAGTGACATCTTCTGAGAAATTTGAAAATTAATACCGTCAATAAAGTTCAGACTTCCTCCAGCAGAGGAGTTTCAATTGGCGCACATTTTAAATTAGCGGCGTGGAGGTGTACCACCCGGTACAGGGGTAATCACATAAATTGGATTGTACATGAAGGGTACAGATCTGTGCACATGGTTATGTGGGTATTTAGGGCTTGTAGTAAGGATGTAAAGGAATGGCCATATAAATCTCTGGTAGGGTCCCAACTACGGTACTATTCTAGTGTATGGGACCCTCAACAGGATTGGATAAGTGAAAAATATCCAAAGAAAAGCACCTCGAATTTTTCTGAGTGATTTCCGACAAAAGAGCAGTGCTACCATAATGTTGCAATGTTTGGGCCGGGAAGACTTGGAAGAAAGGTGACGAGTTGCTCGACTAAGGCCCGGTTTCACAGTATAAGCTTAAGCCTTGGAATTGGGCTTAAGCAGGAGCTTAAACTCTGGACGAGTTTCACAGTGGGGAGTGCAAGTGGTAAGCCGAGCTTATCTGTGACTGGTTTAAGCTGTATGAAACTGAGGTTTAAGCTAAGGATTCAGTTCAGATGGTAGGGCGCTGGCCTTCTTATAGCCCAACTTGGCAGGTTCGATCCTGTCTCAGTCCTGTGATGAAGGTGCTCAAATTCATAGTTAGTGAGACGTAAAACCAATAACATTAACATTAAATAACTTATATTTCTGAATATATTTCGAAGCTCGTGAAATAATACGGTTTCCGTGTTCCGATATACAGTAAAAGAGACAAAAATGTCGGTCAGTCACTTGCTTTCGTGGCTCACGCTGCGTGAACCATCAACGATAGACCCCAAGTGTATGTGTACGAATTGTAGAGCATAGAAAGCACTACAAAAAAAGTCCGCGATGGTATATACCTACTTCCAACCGTTTGCCCTCTAGAAGCGATTTTATGCTATACTCAGCGGTATAAAAATATAACTCCTTAACATTAAATACATATTTCGATATTATCCTCGAATTCCTCATCGAAATGAATTGTTTGACCTCCTCCAGTATTTTATAAGGATTACAATAACCTTGTCAGGACATTATTTGCATGAATGGTTCAGAAGTTATGGCCATTTTAGACTGTAGTGGTAATACGTGTCAGCAGGAGGGGCGAGTGACGTTTTTTAAAATTTATTTTTGTTAGTATTATTGGAATCACATTTTCCGTTAATTTTTCTAAATTATCTTGGCTGATAAACGATATGTAACCTACAAGTCAATTAATCATATGCTACGGATGTAAACAAAGATGAGAATTGAATCATTGCGCATGCGCAAGCATTACCAACTTCGGAGATGTTCAGCTTAGTAAAGCTGCACATGGTCCCCCTACTGTGAAACTCGTAGTGTTTAAGCCAAAGAGTAAGCCTTGCTTTAAGCGGCGTGCGTGGCTTACTAAAGCTTCGGCTTAAACTCAAACTCTGAAACCGGCCCTAAGTGGTATGTTCCGAGCTGTCATTGGAGACATAGCGCGGAATGACACCAGTAGTCGAACAAGACTGAGTAATGTTTTTAAAAGATCACAATATAAAGATAATGTTGGAATTCAATATGAGGAACTGGGAAAAATATTCGTTTATAAGAGGAGCAGTTAGGGTCAAGAAAAATCTATGTAAGGAACTAATCCGGAATATTTTATCTGGGCAAGCTGGCCAAATTAGCGAATGATGACACAAGTAGTTAGATGTAGCCGAAAATTGTATACCTTGCATAGTTCGCTCTATGAAATTATTCTCGCTCCAATGTGAAGAAACACCCTGGAGTTCACATTTTTATCACCAATAACAAGTAGAAGCTCATTGTCTCATCTCCAACAATAGACAAGTGCCTGTCCTTCCACATCTAACGAACAGAAACGTCAACTTGATCTCGTGTTTGGAGAGAACACTAACACACTCAGTAAGAGGAACGAATCCTCGTACATTATCGCTGCTGTGCCAGAACCGCGCTCTTCCTGCCCATTATTTCCATTAAGACTGGTCACGCCTCTCATATGTAGTCCATCAGAAGGAGTTTCGTTCAGTTCATTTTCCTACCATCGTGTGTTTTCGTAACTTTCGGAATTATTTTTTTAATGTCACTAATCCTTCTATTATCAGCAAATGGCAGAATATTTTAAGTCCTGCCATTTTAAGGACGTATGGACATTTCATTGGGCTGCAGTGTGGGTGTCTCTGCCACGCCCATCTCACACCGATGGCACTTTTTCGCAAATTTTGGTTTGTTTTGCCGTTTACTTTTGAATTTGGCTCCACAGTGGTACGGTGTCAGCGCTTTGCGATGTTCCACTGATTACCTCCTAATTTTAAAAAAGTAACAGGTGCATTAAAAATTTCAGATGCCTTTTTTTCACGTTTCATGTTTTCAGTGCTTTGCTTCTTGCGAAAATCTACATGTGCTGCATTTCTTGTCTGCTTGATATTAAACTTTATGTAGTTGTAGTATACCTTCAACTAATAAAACATTCTTATCAAGAATTGTATTTGTTGTTTGAAGCAATATTACGTGCCTTGAATTATGAGAGTATATTATATTTCTATACAAATTAGCAATCCACAAATTCAAAAGTTTCTTGTCTGATGCATGTTTGACGAGAAATACATTTTATTTAAGAATGTTATGTTTATATATGTATGTAGACACAAGGACACACCCAGCCTGGGTGAAGCGGCGAATGACAACGGGCGTCACGTGCGACCGTCGGATGAAGGACAATCTGAAATCTTAAATCTACCGGACTGTTATCCGTCCTGTCGATCTCTACGGCACCGAGTGTTGGCCAGCTACAAAGGAGGTTAATTAAGTTAAAGGCTTATGGCCTCCGGAGAGGCCTTGTGCGGGTCTTTTTTTCGTAGGTGACCTGCATGTCTGTGAAGATAAGGGTCCTACCTAGGATGAATTCTAAGGTTGATTAAGCCACACACACCCAGCCCCCGAGTCATTGGAATTAACCAGTTAAGGTTAAAATCCCCGACCCGGCCGGGAATCGAAACCGGGACCCTCTGAACCGAAGGCCAGTACGCTGACCATTCAGCCAACGAGTCGGACACAAAGGATACGGTAGGGCGTCGACTAAGCGCCTTGGAGACCAAGATGCTTAGGTGGACAGCTGGCATCATAGGTTTTGACGTTACACCGATCCAGAAGAAAATGCAGGAAAACCGTCTGCGCTGGTCTGGACATGTGTTGCGTGCAGAAGACAATACATTGGCAGTCGCTGGAAAGAGACAACGATCCACCGACACAGTGCATAAAGATATGAAAGCTATAAGACTACGTCTAGATATGGTCCGAGACCGAATTAAATGGATGCAGGGAATCCACACATTGGACCCTGCCACCAGGCGGGACAAACGCTAAAGAAGAAGAAGAGGAAGAGGTCATAGAAACCAAAATTGTGTCTGAGAGAATGTTTTTCACTAACCCATAAATAAATACAAAATAAAAACAATTACAGAAGATTGAATCAATCCACTGCTTTGAAACTTGGTATAATAGATAATATTTATTTCGTAAATGTGCTCACAAAATGTCATGCTGATATCTGCAAAATTGTAGAAGTTGAAAATGTCCCCTAAAATACATCATACACTAGGAGTGGGTAGATATGACATTCCTACAGAACGGCACAGTCATGTTCATTTCTCTTTACGCACGTGTATAGGAAAATTAACTTGACGAAATTTGATCTGATGGACTGCATATCAATATCTGACAGGAAGGTGGGATTATTCTTAAAGAAAATAATAGAGATAGGAAGAGCGTTGTCACATTCGCGATTTTGTCACCCCAGCGACGATATGCGGTCGTTTCAAAGTACCAGTTCTGTCTAGAATACTCAGTGGTACCGGGTGTTCTCAAATAAACTGGCCGTGTTCAGTCGTGCACATCACGGATGTAGGAGTCTGAAGTTTCGTAGATGTGCAATGGTATGATGATAAACGACGTTAAAAGTCAGGTTGTAAGTTTCATAAATAGGGAAAGACCTTCAGTTTTAATTACTGCGTTCGTGGGGGTGAAAGTTCCTTATGGGGATCACTGTAAGTACCGGAGTGTTATTATAAATGGGGTTGTAGAAAAAAAGGTACAGATCTCTGCACAGGGTTATGAGGGTGCTTAGGGGCTTTAGTAAGGATGTAAAGGAAAGGGCATATAAGTCTCTGGTAAGACCCCAACTAGAGTATGGTGCCAGTAAATGGTGCCTCACTAGGATTACTTGATTCAAGAAATGTAAAAAATCCAGAGGAAAGCAGTTCCATTTTTTCTGGGTGATTACTGACAAAAGAGTAGCGTTACGAAGATTTTGCAAAGTTTGGACTGGGAAGACTTGGGAGAAAGGAGACGAGCTGCTCGACTACATGGTATGTTCCTATCTGTCAGTGTATATATGGCGTTGAATGGAATAACTAGACGAATACGTTTGAGTGGTGTCTTTAAAAGTAGGAATGATGACAATAAGAAGATAAAGTCGGAATTAAAGAGGACAAATTGGGGCAAATATTAATTTATAGGAAGGGAAGGTAGGGATTAGAATTACTTACCAAGGGAGATGTTCAATAAATTCATTTGAACTCATTTAAGAAGAGGGTAAGAAAACAATAGGTAGGGAGTATGCCACCTGGGCGACTCCCCTAAATGCAGAACAGTAATGATTGACTGAAGCAATTATGTCTGAAAAAATATTAGTTCCATGTCTCGTTACCAGGCGAAAATGTGGCGGTGTAAGCATTGGTAGGGTCACAGAAATACGCAGGAAATATCAAACACATCATAACGGTGGTTCTGGCACTCTTAGAATTTATGTTTACAAACACTGTTCGATATCGTCACCCAACTCAGCAACATGCTGCATCCGTAACAGGGCATGGTCGACAGTTAGCAAGAGGTTATCGGGTGAAATTAGAGGGACATGTTGCCTTAGATCAGGCAGAGACCGTTCATGTCTCTGTTGGACACGATCCTTCAAATACACCACCAAGTAGTATTCGAAGGGATTTAGGCCGGGGGATATTAAAGGTCATACATTTCGAAAATGCCCACGGATGATGCGGTCGTTACTGAAGGATTCTCGCAACAAATATTTCCCCATCTTCCATGAAGGTAACGGTCACAATACTGCGTTGTTGCAAACCTGGAAACTCATGTTGCTGGTCGAGGCCCCATAATGTGCAGATATCAGGCCCATGAGGGGTCATCTCGTCGAAGAAAAACAGATCAAGAACGGAGGAGCTTGTCAAACAACACCAAGTAGTCACGTAAGCTGAATGCAGGGATTGTTCCTGCAACAACGAAGGAGCTGACACGATGTAATTCAACCGGAAGACATTCTGACTTCAGAGTTGCGGAAAATTCCACGTTCTGACTGCTCGTATTGCCAAATTGTGCGTGGTTGCAAGACTTGGAAGTAATAATGTTTGTGGCATAATTCCCGAGCGCATTGTCTAGTCAGCATATCTACGAAATATCAGACTCCTACGATAATAACAGCCCGAGTTATAATACCTCTGTAATTGAGGACACCCGGTTTAATGGTCGACGGAAATGCAATCAAGCACATGGAAAGTGGTCGTTCGGAGAGTAGCTACTACATGCATACAAACCTTACTGAAAGTATTTTGACCGCTTCATTTGAGGATCTCGTTGGAACTGGTTTTCCTGCCATTTGATAATGTTATACAATGAGTGGACAAAAGTCATGGGAGTAGACTATCAATAACGAGTTGCTCCCCGAGGCATCGACTCTACAAGCTGTTAGAATCGTTCTGGAGCTCTCTGGACCGACGCATCTTGCACTGATACCCACAATTGGTGTTGTGCTGTTGGTGGGGGGATCATGGAGCGCACACCAGCTTCGACAGCATCCCATAAATGCTCGATTGGATCAAGATGGGTGGATCTGGAGTGCGAATCCATGGTCGTAAGTTCACCACAGAGCGGTGACATGGCGGATTGTCCTGTTGGAACATGGCATCTCCATCAGGGAACTCAAGGGCCAGTAAGGGATGCAGATGGTCTGAATGGATGTCCGCACAACTTGCACCTGCGGCCGGAGAATGGGGCATAATTGCGACTATGATAACGCCGCCCTTACGAAACTGAGCCACCTCCCGCCTGGACACAAACTTGTTGACATGCAGGATCCATAGTTTGACCAGCGCGATACGCCGCCACTGTTCCATGGTCCACTGCCGATGTTCGACGTTGTTCAGCTCTCTGTGGAGGTGTCAGCAAAGGGACACGAGTTGGTCGTCGGCTGGTGAAGCCTATATATTGCAGTTGTCTCCTGACAGTCGTCGTAGAAATGCGTTCCATAGTCCTAACATTCAAGTGGGCGATGATCTGACTCACAGTAACCCGTCGAGCGCCCAGTATGGCTCTGCGGATGCAACGTCATGTCCCTCCGTTAAACATCTGGTTTACGCGGGTGGTAACATTCTCCCTGGAATATTGAAGATCCACGTTCAACACTGATGACCTTCGAAAGCGCGAATTCGTGTGTAATCTACGAAATGCTATGACACCTGCACCATGCACCGTCCTTCATCCCACGTTCAAAGTCGTTTAACTCGCGACATTTTGCCATCCTCGCGACACTGGTGTCTGTGAAAGACTGCTCAGCTACGCCAGAGCTAGCCACAACGCTCAGGGGTCATGCACGGCACATTTTCTAATGGGACACCCCGTGCGGTGACGTTCGGCCACACGGCCCAGACCATTAGAAGTAGATATTATTCACTGAATAGTCTTCGTATTGCAATAAATCAACTGAACCGGCAGGTATTATATCGAGATCTACTAACAACTAAATTAGTTTTGCTAATTGTGTTTCAGTCTAGAATGAGCGGTTTCGTGATTCTTTCTTTAAGACAATGTCCGTGATTCTTGCAAGTGAGAAAAGAGTTAAATGTAACACTAGTTCTTGTTTCATCATATGCTGATTTTGGGAGATGAATTACCGTTTCACAAGGAGAGAGAAGTGATTATGATGAGGGTTTACACCTGTGGAAGTCAGTGATTTGCTCTCGGTTAAGAACCAGTTTTTATGAATGTGAACTGAAGAAACAGCTGTGAAGTACATAATAGACCGACATCACGTGTTCAATACAAAGCGGTAGATAACGAGCTCTTATCAACTTTGGACTAAACTAAACACCCACATGCATGATGTGTCTTAAAGTCAATACATCAGTCAATCAATTACCACTAATCTGCATTTAGGGCAGTAGTCCAAGTGGCAGATTCCATATCTGTTGTTTGCCTAGGCTTTTCTTAAATAATTGCAAAGAATTCCAATCGTTACCTGCTCTTTCTACCGACGAATATTTAGCCTAATTTTTCCTCTTGAATTCCAACTTTATCTTTATATTCTGATCTGTTCTAGTTTTAAAAATACCATTCAAAATTTATTCGCCTACTGATGTTCTTGCAAGCCATCTCCCGACTGACAGGTCGAAACATACCACTTAGTCGAGCAGCTCGTCTACTTTTTCCTAAGTCTTCCCAACACAAACTTTGCAACGCTATTTCTTTTCGGAAATCACAAATCGAGCTGCTTTTCTTTGGATATTTTCTAGTTCTCGATAATGTATTCCTGGTGAGGGTCCCATACACTGGAACCATACTCTACTGTAGTTGTGGTCTTATCAGAGACTTATATCCCCTCTGCTTTACATCCTTACTACAACCCCTAAATACGTTCATAACCACGTTTATGTACTTGCCCCAATGATGATGTTACCTTTTATTAACAAATATCTTCATAAGGAACTTTCACTCATCAACGAAGTAATTAAAAACTGAGAGGACTTTTCTTATTAATGAAACTCATAAGCTGACTTGTATCTTCTATTATCATCATACCATTGCCTACTGTTCGTCTCACAACATCGTCGAGGTCTTTTTGCAATTCGGCGGCTTGTTGTACTATTTCATTGATGTAAGACTGATTTCGGATGACGGAACTTGTCCGCGACAGCTAACAGTGTTCTGTTCTTTTTTTTTTGTGCCTCCTCATCAAATTACTCATCGAACTGTTCAGAGTAGCAGCAGTTCAAATAGCGCCGCCAGACGTCAGGCTATCCCTCCAATCCTCAGCATGATTCCAATTGGCATTACGAGAATAACTTGCATATAAAAGCACATTAAAATTTGGTACCAGAAAAGTGGTATTTCTATGACGTTTAATAAAGAAGAAATAAATGTATCGCACAGTAATTCAAGAAGAGCTCATACGAGTCAGATAGTACAATTGCGACCGCAAAGTAGGGCCAGGCTTACAAGGTGACCCTGAGAGGTGTCTGTGCTCTTCTTCATGTTTGTATCTACCTTTCTATTATCACTTTCTTCAATTTCATTCCTCTTACTGTCTAGCCAACCTCCCTGTCTCGGGTAGTCCTACCCCCTTCGTGTGGGGATGGTAGAATATCGCCTACGGTACCCCTGAGGCGAATAGAAGTGGTCCTAGGGGCTCTGAACTTCAGAGCATGGGTTGGCGTCCACGAGAACATTAGCTGAGTCGTCGCATTGCTTCCAATCACTTCTGCCAAGCTCCTAAGTTTGATCTATTCTATCGGACCACCTTTGTTCAAGACCCTTCAATATCCACGCTCCCCGAGGCCCTTGTCTTTCTTTGACCGATACCTTCATTTTTCCGAGTGTCGGATCCCTTCCATATTTTTCTCTGAGTAGTGTTATATAGAGGATGGTTGGCCAGTTGTACTTCCTCTTAAAACAGTAATCACCACCACCGCTCCTTAACGTGCAGTTAACTCGGTCCATTGTGACGCCACTCTCCGTATGACCACAATAAAGACGTACTCCTCGTTTCTTGCCTGTTTTCAACTTTGTCTTTTTTCAGAATCGCCGGTACGCTCGAAGTATTTTTCTGGAGAAAAATAGGATCCAGGATCGTTTCATGTGTGATCCACATTTCTCGAAGGTCTTTTCCAACTTCGGTGAATTTATTTATTCATTTATGTTTGGCTTTAACAGTGAGACTTTAGTTTTCGTGGCCCTCTCTTACATTTTATTTCTTATTTCTTAATCCGCATAACGTCCAGGGTTGTTTTTTCCCTCGGACTCAGCGAGGGATGCCACCTCAAACGCAGTGTCCTAGAGCGTAAGACTTTGGATGAGGGATACAGGTGGGGAGGACGACCAGTAACTCGCCCAGGCTGTGCTGAACAGGAGCCTTGTCGGGGAATGGGAAGATCGGAAGTGATAGACAATGAGGAGGGAAGGAAGCGGCCGTGGCCTTAATTTAAGCGCGATCCCGGAATTTGCTTGGTGGAGAAGCGGGAATGACGGAAAAACATTTCGTGGATGGCTGAGGTGGGAATCGAACCCCCTCTACTCACTTGACAACTCGAGGCTAAGTGGACCCCGTTCCAGTCCTCGTGCCACAATTTTGTGGCAGAGCCGGGAATCGAACGTGGGCCTCACACTAACCACTACACCAGAGAGGTGCTCTCTTACAATTGACCACGTACACTGCAAGATAAAACACATATAAAAGAATTGTACCATTCTACTATAAAACGGAAGATAATAACAGATTTGAGAAACATATTATAATGTATAAAGAGTGCAAAAGCTGAAGAAATAAAATAAAATAAATCCGGAGCATAAAAGTAAAAAGAATAAGGAGAAATCGTAATGATAAAGAAGTAAAATACGAACAGAAAAATATAAGGCGATGCGTAAACAGAACAAAATAAACTAACGGAGAAAGAAATATGGCTATAAAAAGTTATCTGCGTGCAAGAGCTAAGAGATAAATATTATGCACATATACACTATAACAATAGAAGTAACATTAACAATAATAGGAAGAACAGAGGTCTTCAGTTGTACAGTAAAAGGCTTACATACAACAATCACACGAAACAATTAGCAGTATTCAACAGTTATTCGCTACGTGCAGCCTTATATTTACTTAGATTTCCTGACAGCAGCTGGAAGAGACTGAAACACCACGAAGGATCTATTATACAATGAAGAGTGGTTGACGGGAACAGCTAAGGTTAACTTGGCTCCCTTGGGTTTCTGTTTAGAAAGTAGAAAGAGGTCCGGTTTGTCAGTCTCTGAGAATTCATACGTGTTATATGGTCATCATCTTCCCAATATCGTCCGTTATCGTTCCCTCATGCGGGTACAATACAGTTCCTTGTTATGTGTCTCCTGTGCTCACCATTTCCTCTGATTGGTTCCAGGATCTTTCTTAGGATTTCGATATGAATATGTCTTATGGCTCGGGGGTCATTCGAAAAAGTGTGTAACGCAACAAAATGTGCGATGAAAGTGCCGCCTCATTAGTCGTTACCACAGGCCATGGACGCGAAAGGCTCTGAGGCTGTGGATTTGTACAAGAGTGTGTTAAAACACAAAGTGAACTGTCAGTGCCGCCACATCAGTCGTTACCACAGGCCATGGACGCGAAAGGCTCTGAGGCTGTGGATTTGTACAAGAGTGTGTTAAAACATACAGTGTACGGTCAGTGCCGCCACATTAGTCGTTACCGTAGGCTTTGGTCACCAATGATGCGGCGACTAGAAGATAAGTTCCTTAACGTGGAGTTGCAGTTGTTTGTCAGGTTTATATGACTGTCTCGTGTCCGCCTCTGAGCTGTAGTGGTTAGTCTGATTAGCTGCAACCTCCGGAGGGCTACGTTCGATTCCCAGCTGTGCAACGAAATTTGAAAAGTGGTACAAGGGCTGGAACGGGGTCCACTCAGCCTCGGGATGTCAACTGAGTAGAGGCGGGTTCAATTCCCACCTGAGGTATTCTGGAAGTGGTTTTCCCTAGTTTCCCACTTCTCCTCCAGGCAAATGCCGGGATGGTACCTAACTTAAGGCCACGGTCGCTTCCTTCCCTCTTCCTTGTCTTTCCTTTCCAATCTTCCCATCCCCCGCAAGGCTGTTGTTCAGCATACCAGGTGAGGCCGCCTGGGCGAGGTAATGGTCCTCCTCACCTGTTGTATCCCCGCCCCACAAGCTCCAGGACAGTGCGCTTGAGGCGGTGGAGGTGGGATCCCCCGCTGAGTCCGAGGGAAAAACTCACCCTGGAGTGTACACAGATAAAAAAGGAGATGATCGTCTCGTAAAACAAAAAAAAAAAATATTACCAAATCGCCTTGATGAGAAAAAAACCCTCTCTTTCCATATCTATGAAATAAGAGAAATAAATCGTTCGTTATCAATATTACAGTTCTATTTATTGAAAGACATATTCATCGTTATTGACTTTTTACAAATGTAAAAGATTTTAATTACTTACTCCTTTGGCTTCCAAATTTTCAGTCAATTTCCTCCTATTCAATTTAAATCATTCTGATACATGTACTTCATGTTACGCTTTCCAGATTTTATATGGCATTTGCTTGGAATCAAAACAGGTAATGTAGTATTTCCTTATAAACGATATTGGGTGCAGTTGCAGCTTGGAGTTGTTCTTTGACATCTACGGATCTACGTACTCTTGAGAATGCAACCAATATCCATACAAAACGAATTACTGCAGGCAGGTTTGGGATGAAATCCAAACTTTTGGTACGCATTCTAGATACCACGACCTCCCATACCGTACCGGCCAACAATCTGATAATTACGAACGGCACTCGAACCGGTTATCCACTTTGTCAGACTCGTCGCGTTAACGACCATGACCACGAGGTGGGCTGCTCTGTTATCGATAGAGATAACTGATTAATTAACTTCACTGAAAGTTAGTATTTTTCACTGAACAGTTCAGGTATGGTAACTAGTACCTGTTTAAATCTCTCAAAGTCAACATAAGGAATGATGTACGTTGTTCAAACTCATACCAAGAGACATAGCTACGTCACCATGGCGAATATGCCACGACTTCACTGAGAGAAACGTATTTTTCTTGTAAAGAATAAATGACTGGCAGCTGCTGAAACTTTCTCGCTGTGAATGACAGAATTTAGGGAATGTATATAGGAGAATGGAAAGACAAGTTGAATCTGAGTTGGGAGAAGATCAATTTGGTTTCAGAAGAACAAGTGAAGCAAACGTGACTTCACGTCTGATCTTAGAGGATCGAATTGAGTAGGACAAAGCCACATACATGACGTTCGTAGATCTTGAAAACGCATTCGATTATGTTGATTAGGCCAAACTATTTGAGATCCTGAAGGTGAACGGGATCAGATAACGAGAACGAACAATAAAGTACAGTCGGCCTGCAGTGATAAGAATCGAGGGCTTTCAGAAAAAGCAGCAATCCAGAAAGGAGTGAGGCAAGGTTACAGTTTGTCCAGCCCCCTCCCCCTCTTTTTAAGTGCTTACACCGAACAGGCAGTAAAGGAAATGAAAGAGGAATTTGGGGAGGGAACCACAATCCAAGGAGAGGAAATCAAAACCATGAGAGTTGCTGATGATATTATTACTTTTTCTGAGACTGCAGAAGATCTGGAGAAATTTCTGAATGCTATGGACAGAGTCTTGGATTTGGAATACGAGATGAAAATAAGTAAGTCCAAAACAAATGTAATGGGGTGCAGTCGTTCGAAGTCAGGTGATGCAAGAAATATTAGATTAGGAAAGAAGTCTTAAAGGAAGTAGGTGAATATTGTTAGTTGGGTAGTAAAATAACTAACGATAGCACAAGTAAGGACCACATAAAATGCAGACTAGCACAGGCAAAGAAGACCTTTCTTAAGAAAAGAAATTTGCTTACTTGGAGCATTGATATGGGGATTAGAAAGATGTGTTAGAAGAGATTCGTCTGGAGCGTGGACGATAATATCTAGCACAGAAAAAAAGAGAATACAAGCTTTTGAAACGTGGTCTTACAGAAGAATGCTGAAGATGAGACGGATAGGTCGAAGCACGATTCAAGAGACGCTGAATCGATTTGGTGAGAGGAGATCGATTCGGCAAAATTTGACCAGAAGAAGATAGCGAATGACAGCACACATTTTAAGACACTCAGAACTTGTTCATTTGGTTTGTGAGTGAAGTGTAGCCGGTAAGAGCGGCACGGGTAGACTAAGGTATGAATACGACAAGCAGATTAGAGCAGATGTAGGATAGGGTGGCATGAAGTGCTGCATCAAAGCAGTTTATGGACTGATGTCTCTTGATGGACACTGATCTCTTTAGTTAGCTGGTACGCCACTCCTATCTTGTTGATCCTACAGGTGAATGCTTGTTTCTCAGAGTTGTTTCATTGTTGGGGAAACAGTAAGACTGATGTAACGACTTCTATACCTCATGACGGGAAGCACTCTTGTTTGGGAGGTAACTGGAATAAGACCTTGGTGCCATGATTATTGAGCAGCACGAACTCAGTGTAACTGACCATGAATACAGCTCTCTTGCTAAAGCCGTCTCATTTTGTAATATTCCAGTAACCTCTACCCACACAAATCTTGCGTTGCCTCAAGTCTACATTTTACTGTTCCACTCATTCCTGCAGTATAAAAAATTACCCTCGTATAATGTAGCCGTACGTGAGACAGACGACAAACGAGCGACAGTAATACCAACTGTGCACTTCAGAATGGTGTGCAGTTTATCAGGTGAACGTGGAACTATGTCCTAGGGAGATTCGGGTTCAAATATACTGTGACAACCAGCTTTTAATGTTAAAGAACCACATTAATGGCGCAGTTCCCTGAACACACCACTAAAATGGACGTTACTGTGCGCACATTTCTACACGTAGCAATGGGAAGTAGACTATATCCCACATTTGTGATGGGTAATGTGGTAAAACCAACCTGGCTAAGATGGAGTGAAGGGAGAAGACATATTGCAAAGGAATCGATTTAGATAACTAGTCAAGGAGATCGGAAATTTTTCAGAAATCAGTGACGAAAATAAAAATTCCTTCACTAAAGAACAGTAGAAGTAAATCGGGGAAAGGATTAAATTACATTGGCAGAGAAGATAAAAATTAATGTAAAAACTGCCAAGCGTGGTTTATAGACGGCCGGAACGAAAGACCAAACAGACTGTAAAACCTAGTATAAAACAATTTCTTTCATTAATAGAGGTTTCACATTCATGACATTTTTAATCTTTTGTTTAGTAAAAATGAAACCGTTTTTTCCTTTGCGAAAATCAGATTATCATAAATTAATGTCTGTGATACGTCCCTTGGTCACGGCCATCCATCAAAGGCTGCAAATCCAGACGACCATCAGCATGGTTGCTACGAAACGTCATCATAGCATGCGGGGTTGCTAGGTAACATTGTCCGGCCATCCATCCACGAGTTACATCAGCTATAACAAGTCTAGACAGCCCTTCTAATGATATGTTACATAATAAAACAATAGTTTTTAAGGTCCAGAATTAGTTCCTTACACATTCTGACATACCTTTTTACTTCTTATTGTGCAATTAATTTCGTCTCGGCTGAATTTTATCTTGATGACACATTAGCATGTTTTCAATAATTGTCAATCCCTGATGATGCACCCTGGTATCTCACGACCAGTTCTGAACAAATATATGTGTGTGCTGACTCAACTGTTTAATTGTAATAATAAAACAACCATAGTTTTAATATAACGGCTTTGATATTTTATGATGATTGTAACTCAAAATGCTATACGAAACATTTTTATGGAAGTGCTTTATTAGAACTGGCCGAGTCAGCAAAGAGGATGCATCTGGATGTGCTAGGAGTAAGTGATATTCGGGTAAGGGGAGATAACGAGGAAGCGATAGGAGACTATAAAGTGTACTTGACGGGTGTTAGAAAGGGAAGGGCGGAGTCTGGGGTAGGGCTCCTTATCAGGAAGACCATTGCACGCAACATAGCTTCCGTTAGGCACGTAAATGAGCGAATGATGTGGGTAGATTTGTCAGTTGGAGGAATTAGGACTAGAATTGTCTCCGTGTATTCACCATGTGAGGGTGGAGATGAGGATGAAGTTGATAAGTTTTATGAAGCTTTGAGTGTCATCGTGGTCAGGGTCAACAGCAAGGATAGAATAGTGCTGATGGGCGATTTCAATGCGAGAGTTGGGAATAGAACTGAAGGATACGAAAGGGTGATTGGTAAATGTGGGGAAGATATGGAAGCTAATGGGAATGGGAAGCGTTTGCTGGACTTCTGTGCTAGTATGGGTTTAACAGTTACGAATACAGTCTTCAAGCATAAGGCTATTCACCGCTACACATGGGAAGCTAGAGGTACCAGATCCATAATAGACTATATCTTAACCGACTTCCAATTCAGGAAATATATTAGGAATGTACGCGTTTTTCGCGGATTTTTTCGATGATACAGACCACTATCTGATCTGTAGTGAACTAAGTACCTCTAGGCCTAGGGTAGAGAAAGTGAAATCTGTCTGCAAACGAATAAGGGTAGAAAATCTCCAGGACGAGGAAATTAGACAGAAGTACATGGATATGATTAGTGAGAAATTTCGAACAGTGGACAGTAAGCAGGTTCAGGATATAGAAAGTGAATGGGTGGCATACAGGGATGCTGTAGTAGAAACAGCAAGGGAATGCCTAGGAACAACTGTGTGTAAAGATGGCAAAAAGCGAAAATCTTGGTGGAATGATGAAGTGAGAGCAACTTGTAAACGTAAAAAGAAAGCCTATAGAAATGGCTCCAAACAAGAACCAAGGCAGACAGGGATTTGTACATAGATGAAAGAAACAGAGCGAAACAAATAGTTGTTGAATCCAAAAAGAGGTCGTGGGAAGATTTTCGTAATAACCTGGAAAGGCTAGGTCAAGCAGCAGGGAAACCTTTCTGGACAGTAATAAAGAATCTTAGGAAGGGGGGGAAAAAGGAAATGAACAGTGTTTTGAGTAATTCAGGTGAACTCATAATAGACCCCAGGGAATCACTGGAGAGGTGGAGGGAATATTTTGAACATCTTCTCAATGAAAAAGGGAACCATCCTGATGGTGTTGCGAACGGCAAGGCTCATGGGGTAGAGGAAAATGATGTTGGTGAAATTATGCTTGAGGAAGTGGAAGGGATGGTAAAAAAACTCCATTGTCATAGGGCAGCAGGAATAGATGAAATTAGACCTGAAATGGTGAAGTACAGTGGGAAGCCAGGAATGAAATGGCCTCATAAAGTAATAAAATTAGCATGGAGTGTTAGTAAGGTACCTTCAGATTGGACAAAAGCAGTAATTGCATCTATCTATAAGCAAGGGAACAATAAGGATTGCAACAACTATCGAGGTATCTCATTGATTAGTATACCAGGCAAAGTATTCACAGGCATCTTCGAAGGGAGGGTGCGATCAGTCGTTGAGAGGAAGTTGGATGAAAACCAGTGTGGTTTCAGACCACAGAGAGGCTGTCAGGATCAGATTTTCAGTATGCGGCAGGTAATTGAAAAATGCTACGAGAGGAATAGGCAGTTGTGTTTATGTTTCGTAGATCTAGAGAAAGCATATGGCAGGGTACCGAGGGAAAAGATGTTCGCTATACTGGGGGACTATGGAATTAAAGGCAGATTATTAAAAGCAATCAAAGGCATTTATGTTCACAATTGGGCTTCAGTGAGAATTGATGGTAGAATGAGTTCTTGGTTCAGGGTACTTACAGGGGTTAGACAAGGCTGTAATCTTTCACCTTTGCTGTTCGTAGTTTACATAGATCATCTGCTGAAAGATATAAAATGGCACGGAGGGATTCAGTTAGGTGGAAATGTAGTAAGCAGCCTGGCCTATGCTGACGACTTGGTCTTAATGGCAGACTGTGCCGAAAGCCTGCAGTCTAATATCTTGGAACTAGAAAATAGGTGCAATGAGTATGGTATGAAAATTAGCCTCTCGAAGACTAAATTGATATCAGTAGGTAAAATTCAACAGAATTAAATGTCAGATTGGTAATACAAAGCAAGAACAGGTCTATAATTTCAAGTATTTAGGTTGTGTGTTCTCCCAGGATGGTAATATAGTAAGTGAGATTGAATCAAGGTGTAGTAAAACTAATGCAGTGAGCTCGCAGTTGCGATCAACAGTATTCTGTAAGAAGGAAGTCAGCTCCCAGACGAAACTCTCTTTACATCGGTCTGTTTTGAGACCAACTTTGCTTTACGGGAGCGAAAGCTGGGTGGACTCAGGATATCTTATTCATAAGTTAGAACTAACGGACATGAAAGTAGCAAGAATGATTGTTGGTACAAACAGATGGGAGCAATGGCAGGAGGGAAGTCGGAATGACGAGATAAAGGCTAATTTGGTCTGGAGACCGTGCTGGGTACTCAACAGCATCTCTTCGACCTATCCATCGTCCAGGTAAATTTCAAACAAGTAGGCTCTGACATCTCTGCGGTAGTGAGGCGAAGCGCCATCATGTTGTAGGTAAAATATTTGGTTTCCAAACACCTCTCGTATGGCAGGTAAAATCGATTTTGGGAGCATATGAATGTGCACCTCACCAGTCACTGTATCTTCAAAGATGAATGAGCCAATCAAAGTGCACGGTGACAGACCACACGACACATTAACAGCGGGTAGATTAACATGTTTGTCCACGTGAACGGGAGGATTTTCAGGAGTTGTGGCGGTTTACAGTACCGTTCAGTTTGAATTGCGCCTCGTCAAACCAGATAACCATCCCCGCATGCTTCTCGTAAAGCATGCCTTCAAACCACTCGCAGTGCTCCATCCTTCGATCATAGCATGCAGCGATCTTGGTATGTACACTTTCCACTTTGTAGCCTTCAGAATTCGTCGTACGGTTGATCGGCTTACCCCGCTTTCACGTCCACCCAGTAAAATGTTGCTGGAAGCTGGACTTGTTGACGTTCTTCTTCTTATGCACATCCTGAACAGTGCCGTCGGTTTCCTAATTATCGCGAATACGTTACATTGTAGTACGTGTTGATGACTGAGTTTCGTGCACATAATCACATTGCCGTTGTACCTCAATGATGCTTCTGTACTTCCAGTACCACTTCAATACGGCCTTGAGTTATTCAGACGACAATCTTACTTCATTCCTTGCTGCAATGCAATTTGCTGGAAAACGCGCGCCAAAATTGTCGCGCCATTCATGTGACCTTCATCATCTGTTGAGAAAAAGATGATGGACTACGCTACCGTGCAAAAATTGAAACGATGTGTCATTTTATTACAAAGATATTAACTATCAAGCAGTGTCTACAATGATTTGGACCCCTCTGTATATATACGAAGGGCGTACAATATTGCTTGACACTGAATTGTTTCTACCCAAATGAAGTACGTTACACATCAGTTGTTACGTCCACCTTCTCCTTGTAACTGTATGCACTTTTGCCATCGATGTGTCAGTCTCTCCAGACCTTCCTCAAACCATTATTTTGGAGTGCTGCGTATCCATGTCATTACAGCTGTGTCCAGTTCTGCAAAATCCGCAGAACGGCGACCACGCAGGCGTTTCTTCATGTTTCCGAAGAGGTGATAATCACTGCCATCAGTGGCAGCGATGGTCTCTCTCTTCTAGGGTGGGGCCGGGTATTGTCATGCTGCAGCAGCACACCTTTAGCCGCTTAGTTTGAATGGTACCACATAAGCGCTTAATGGTTGCCACATATGCTGCACTGTTAATCGTGGCACCAAATTCCAACCAGTCAATGAGGATGATGCCCTTTGTGTCCAGAACATTGTCGCCCATTCCCTTGCCAACTGATGGCATTGTTAGACATTTCGTTTGTGGTGGACTGCCCCTATGCTTCCATTGCATCTATTTTTGCTTCGTTTGTGGCTCATTGTAATGGAGCCATGTCCCATCACCAGTCACAAGCTTAGCCATGAAGTCGGCTGAATCCTGACCGTGGCGTTGGAAGAGATCTCTGCACACGTCCACACGCCTCTGCTTTTGGTCTGCAGAGTGTAGGCCATCCGCTGCAGGGTGTTGCGGCTACTCCCCTTGGCTACCTCCATTCCCTAAACGTGATGCATTAGTTTCCTTTTATGGCCTGTTCGACCCGGGCAATGTTGGCTGGTGTTGACACTGTCACATTCCTTCCAGAACTGGTTCCCTTGTCCACCGATGTGCGACCAGTTTTCCAACCTTCCACCCAGTTGTAAAGGGTTTTCCGCGACGGCGCATGTTCTCCACAGAATGTCTGCAGTGGTCATGCCTTATTTCCATAGGAACCAAGTCGTACAGCGCTGTCCCTGACTCTTGCTTTCCATGTAGTCTGCTCCTACGCTGAAAGTGTTGTTATGAAATGGCTATGACGAGTGCATTCGTTGGCCGCTGTGCGTGTGCTGCTACCAAACGGAGGAACAAGGTAATAGTTACACGTCACCACCTTCAAAAGTGAAATGTCAACCGTACCTGGATGTACAAAAAGTAAAGTGTGCCCTCGAATAAAATAAGAGTTTTGTCTGTACATTGTTCAGAATTTTAAAAGAATGGTATTTCCTTATCGGTCGTGTCCACTCTAACAAGGAAATGCACTTTTATAATATTCCGTCATCTCTGCTCGTCTTCATGGGTATCATGAGAAAATGGCTGAAGAGAATCTGATGAAAATAATTTTATTCAACACGCTGGATGAAATCGTAGTTTAGGGGAAGATGTCTAAAATTTCATTTTTAAATACCTATGCCAGTTGTCCTATCGAAAATATTACGGATACATAACAACATTCATAAAGAATAGAACTTCCAATTAATGATGTCTTGTACACATTTACCATACCGACTATCGTAATAGAATTTACAAATTTAGACTTTTGTCACTTAGTGGATATCAAACGGAGCATTGCCAAGTTGGAAATATTGTGTAATCATTTTAACATACACTGATAGTTGTCATTTCTCTAGGTGTAAAAGCGCGTCGTCATCGATCGGTATTGACAAGGAAATTTGTGAAGAAGATTATTTTAAAAAATTCGAAAAAATCGTAAATCGCTTGAAGAAAAGAGGAAGTCCTAAAATAAGGAAGGACTGCCTTTATATTAGACGCTCTAATATCCCAGAGTGGAAAAAGAGACTGAATGTGAAGGCCTACATATCCCAGATCCTTAAACTCATCAACAATAACATTACATTGACCATAGTTATGATGTGATTTGTCTCTTCTGGGCCAGTCATCTCCGATAGATAGGATTACTGTTGCGTCCGGAGTAAAACAGCCTCACTGAATGTTGGCGTAAAGTTGCTGGGGAGTTAGACAACAATGCACATTCGATATAATTAACCGTCAACGACTACGTATTTTACCTTTTCAGCCAATACTTTTGTCTTTGCTGCTGTATCTTAATCATTGTGCATTGTTGATGGCCAATGTCCTTAGGACGAAAGCGATAAATGATATAACACATCAAGTTAAATACAATATGAATGTAAATGGATTCACTTACATAACGCTTAGCTTGCAAGTCTGCACGAGCTAATACACAAACAACAATTACTTAGAGAAATAGCCGAATGAACGAGATCTTCCCGAATATATCACGGTTAAGCACATCCTGGCTGGTTTTTCTTTTGTTGTGTTTGGATTGCAGTCTGTGACGTCATAAATCACACGCTTCCCGCTTCCGCTAAAAATTTGAAGTATATTGTTGGATAAATTAAAGTGTGAATAGAAAATTAATGGCACATCCTTCCCTGTGCAGATGAATGACAACATTTTTGAAACCACAGGGGAGCGTGCAATTTCTGAGCATTCAAAATGATGAAAATTTATGGGTTGTCAAAAATATATAATTCACTTTTTGAATACTTCCCTCACAATGCCGTAACGTTGTATCAATTATCTTCATAATGGACTCGTTTGACGCCGAGACACATCAAACATATTTAACAGAGCGTGGTAGACATCGGTAGTGGACCACTTTCAAGTTAGCTATAAGTGAGAAGGTCGTGTTAAAGGAAAATTTTAATAAGAGCTTCACAATTATAAGTGGTGTTCTTTCTAAGTAAATTGTGAGTGGAGACATCGATGTAGCGATAGCCTTGCGATTAAAACTTGAGGCTCTTAAATCGAGAATTCCAGATCTGGTTTTTATTAGAATTATTATGTACAATAACTTAGGAATAGAATGGGGAAGGAATTACAGAATGCTTGTGTAAGATTTATCTCTGGGCTACGTTACGCTGTCCATGTCACACCGTCGTACACGGGGCTCTGGTGGCTTCGCCTGAAAGAACGACGCATTCGTACTCTTTACTATTTGCGTAATATTCTTAAAACATCTCAACCAGCTTATCTCTGCGATCCCATGAAACTCATCTCCACAGACCATAACAAAAATTCCCGATCCTGCAGCACCATGTGTTTATCCCTTCCTGTACACAGAACAACAATCTACGTTACCGCAGCCCGACAAAGGAATCTCTTACGAGCGGACTGTTGTAACCAAGGTTGAAGTTTACAGAACACAACTTTATTTGCTTCACTTTATAATATTTACACAAATAACTGAAATTTATTTTGAAGCAAAAAGGAATATTGAATCTTGAGAAAAGTCTGTCTTTATACAATATGTACAGGTTTGCAGTCTTTATATACACTTCTATCTTGAAAAGATAGTCTTTGTGAATTGACACGTTGATAGTCGAGAAATATCTGGCACACTAACATAAATGTTCATGAGAGTCCTTGTTTGTTGAAGTGCCTGAATTCCTAAAAAGCAAGTTCAATTGATTGAAGAAATTCCACCTAGCGAAACTAAGGGAGCTTGCGTAAATTAGGGAATGAAAATGGCTTGTAAAAGAATTACGGAACATAGGCAGAGGAAACAGGTAAGGGAGCGGTGACCAGAGGTGAAACCTCGTACTGCCAGAAATTCAGTCCACCTGGTCGAAGCACATTTTCAAGAGGAGTAGCCTCCGTGCTCGACGTAGGGTGTATTCTGGAGCTGGACACCGGGGCAAGTGGGCAAGTGAGCAGGCCGGGAGCTCCTATTTATAGTACACTCGATGGTCAGGCACGCGCACTGAGGGCTGCGCGTCTAAGCTAGCAGAATGATACACAGGCGCGCGTGCAGCTGGCAGGCGGAGTGAGAAGGGAGCGCCGGACATACAACACGGACGTCAAAAGCATGTCCAGCAGCTCATCTTCTAAACATGCCTGAGCTGAAATACTAGCTAAACATGCATGTTTCATCAAGTTTTGACCTGAAACCACCTTCTCCTATTTTCCCTTTTCTGTTTCACATATCACTTCCTTCTTCTTCTTGTTCTCTTCACCTCTCAATTGACGGCGATATCTCGGTATCTTCTTCAAATGTTTATATTTTCGAAACCTTCTCTTAAGTGGTATAACTAGTACCTATTATTCATATAAGTTTAATGTGCGCTACGCAAGATGTGTGTTATATACTGTAGATGACATGATGTGTTATTTATGTGCGATATGGTATATTACCATAATGACGATGATGCGTTATCCCTATCACATCATATCCACGAATGCTTGCTCTCTTTCTGGCTTGGTCTTCATTACCTATGTGAGATTTTTGGACAAGGAGTACGTCCACATTATATTTTCGTAAGAGCATTGAGATGTATTTGCATTTAGACATACTGATGCTTTCTACGTTGATCTGAAGAATACGGTTGTTCTGTCCTAGCTTCAGTGTCTGGTAGTCCTCAAAAGGACGCTTATTTACTTCTGAAGTGTTATCCGTGAGTATTATGGCCCAGAGACCAAAAACTGTTGATAGTTTGGCCGCCAATGAATTATTGTTGCACGCTTAGCACCACCCTGGGGACACGTGTAGGGTAATGAGGAGGTAATTTCTACGGATATGAGCGTTGCATACTCCGTTTTATGTCTAAACGTAATAACGCCTTAGTTATTTCAGCATATAATTTATGTACTATTGTATATTCCAATGTGTTGCCATACGCCAAATAATTAATAGTATGTATGATTCTTCCTTATTATCACTATGTTTGATTATTGTATTAATATAATAACTGTTATTATTGTTAAAATTGTTTTCATCTTATTGTCATCAGTAGTTTTTTATTAACAGTGACCTAGTTTAAGACTGGCTAAGTGAAAGAAAGGGAGTACATCCCTAACTTTACCAGAATAAATAAAACATATTATTGTTATTGTTACGGAGATATCCGTGGTAGTTAGAGGTGAAAGAAGGTGCGGGCTGGAATAGGTCTCAACTACAAAATTAAAGTTAATTTAAAACTTTAACAAAGGTTATATTTTCTTTTCAAAATCAACAATTAACAGAGTATAACAGGTACCAAGTAGCAGATCAACAAATTAACAAATTACAGTTTGTTACAAGATTTGGGCTTCGAGCCCCAAGTCTAATTCCTGAGCTCTCAGCTCACAACCGCAATGGCTGAAGGGCAGAAAACCCCAAAGTACGAGGAGCACTTGCTCCTAATTACAATGTTAAGAAAAAGAGCAGACCCGCTCTCAATTTTACAAGCCCATCAAAGGCTACAACAAACTTCATTTCTATCTTCCCTTAAGGCACACAAGGAAACAGGGGTAACTAATACCCAATCTACTGGGCCTTCGCAGGAAGGAAAACAAAACGAGTTAAGTAAATGGCCCAAAATACAAAATGAATGGAGGCGATAACTTGCACTCCTACACCAAGTTTGTCTAAAACCTATGTGGCGCTAGGCCGATCATACAGGGTCTAATCCCAAGCTAGGGAGGTGACACGTATGAGAAAACTTTACTACATTAAAGAAGAGAAGAACGGTTATGAAAACGTAGTCACCTCCTTTTTCAAAAATGAAGGGGAGTTCGAGAGGGTGAAGCACTCTCTATCCCCGCTTTACAGATTTGTAATTTATAGATAGACAGACAAGAATTTATATTTTAAAAAGGTAGGTTACATACTAAAGGTTTCGAACCCTCCAAGAGAGTTAAACTGCTGAGCTAGCAAGAAATGAAGATGTTAACAGGCCATTACCTTGTAGTTGAACTGCTGCTTGAAGAAAGAGGCGCTTCCCGTCCCCTGCTACATATTCACACACTAAGAAAGATGTTACTGAAGTGGCTCCGAGACAAGAAAATCAGCAGTTATTATACCCTCGTGGAGAATTCGAGACCTTTCAAGAATGAGTAGACACACCCCCTCAATTTTATTGGGTCGCTAAAAGTTATACATCAACATCGAATAAGAAAGACACTATTGGTCAAAAATTAATTAAGGAAATTCGGGATTGGCTGAGTACAAAACTGGCGGACAGAAAGATTAATATTGCCAACCCCAAAAATAAAAGAACAAAATTTAGTAAAGACAAAACTTAAGAATACAAAATGTCTTCAAGAGAGTTCATTCCATTGCGCCAGAGTGTACTACCATAGTTTTTTTGGTAGAGACATCTGTTAGAGAATGTTCACACTTCTTGATACGGAGCAAACAAACACAAATCGAAATTGACACAGTTCAGAACACTTCAAAATTACCAAATTTACAGTAGTGACATCTTCCGAAAAACCGTTGAGTTAATTCAGTTTGTTAAAGTTCAGGCTTTCTCCTGTAGAGGAGTTTCAACTGGCGCAATATTTGAATTAGCGGCGTGGAGGTGTACCGCCCGGTACAGTTATTATTAATGTGCGTGATTTTACCTTGCAAAATATGTTACATATGTGATATATGGCGAAGTTTGTAGGAATGAGGGTGATCTAGGCGATATTTTAACCGCAGTGAGAACAGTAAGCCAAGAAAGTATCGATATGTATTAGATCTTAGTTACTAACACGCTTATTGTGTATGAAAACAAGTTCGGCTTCAGTCGTCGTACAAGTGACGTGGAGTGACGTCTTCTGTGTTGTTAAGTTTGTCAATAATTTAGAAGAAAGTTCAACTGTTAACCATTAACACTTCTTCTTCTTAAGACGCCGTCTCCGAGCGGAGGTTGGCGATCCACGTAACTAGCTCTGATCTTGACAGCGCAGAATGGAATGCCATTTCTGAAGTACAGCAGTGCCATCTTCGAAGGTCTTTCAGCCATGAATTACTTCTTCTCCCAACAAATCTCTTCCCCCGTATCTTCCCTTCGATAATAAGCTGTAATAACTGATACCTCTCACCTCTCATGATATGTTCTAGGTATTGCGTTTTCCTCTGTTTTATGGTGAGCAGTAGTTCTTTTTGCTTTTTCATCCGACGAAGGACCTCGACATTTGTGATTTTCATTACCCAGGCTATCCGCAAGAGATGGCGATACAGGAACATTTCCAAGGCATCAAGACGTTTTGCTATGATTGGATCCAGAGTCCAGCTTTCACATCCATATAGGAGAACAGAAAATATATAGCAGCGGATCATACGAATTCGTAGTTGGAGACTTAGATCTGACCTCACAAAAATTTCTTCATGGTAATGAATTATTGTTTCCTGGCCTGCACAATTCTAGATATTATCTCCCGTTTTGAGTTACATTGGTCATCCAAGATGGTACCCAGATACTTGAGAGAAGACACTTGCTCAACTATTTTATCTTTTATTGTGAGATTTGTCCGAATTGTCTTCTTAGAGAACACCATCACTTTCGTCTTTGAGGGGTTAACATATAATCCAAACTCTTCACTGTGCTGAACTAAGGAGTTTATCATGCACTGAAGGGCAGGCATGTTATCAGCTATGACAACAGTATCATCTGCATATCTGATGTTGTTTATGATTTTCCCGTTAATTTTGATCCCACCATAGTCTTCCAATGTTTCTTTAAAGATTGCCTCTGAGTAAATGTTAAACAACAGAGGTGACAGTACACAACCCTGGCGGACGCCCTTCCTGATCGAAGCAGTTTCTGAAGTTCCTTGATCAGTTTTGACATTTGCGAACTGATTCCAGTACAGGTTACTGATTATACGTAAGTCACCGGAGTCAATACCTGTTGATCTCAGAATCTCTATCAGCTTATTGTGCCTGACACAATCAAAAGCTTTTTTATAGTATATAAAACAGGCATAGACATCGACATTCATATCTCTGCACCTCTGTAACAACACATTTAACGAGAAGAGTGCCTCACTGATAAGAAGGAAAATGGTTCTACTTAAAATTACCCTGGACAAGTCCCCTTGGTGGTGCTAAGTGAGGAACATTAGAATAAGATGAGACCGAGGACAATTTTGGCTCGCCAAACGCACGTCTTTTGATTAGACACCCTTAGACGACGTTCGCGTCTTGATGAGGATGAAATGATGATGGAGACGACACGTACATCAGATAAATTAACCAGTTACGGTTAAAATTCCCGAACCTGCCAGGAATCGAACCCGGGACCCCTGTGACCAAAGGCCGGCACGCTAACCATTTAGCCATGGAGCCGGAAAATTCAGGGATAAAGAATGGAGAAAGGGCATAGACGCAAATACACGAATGGTTGGAAATTATGTCCACTATTGACCAGAAACGAAGGAGGAAGCCTAATATGACATTCAAAACAAAGGAACTGTTATTAAATTGGGTGATACAAAGCATTAACATCATATAGGATAAGAAAATAAATTTCAGCCTACACATTCTATATTTAAATAAAAAAATAAGGCAATATTCCTTAATTCTTCATTAAAGAGGTCATCCATTCATGTACCATACAGGTACCTATACAGTAGGGGAGTGTCCTACAGTACCGGCCGGCTTGCAGTACCGGCCATTGCTGGTTCTCGTTTTACGTACTATATAGCAGTAGCTTACAGGTGGCATATGAAGGATACTACATTCCCGCGTGTCATACTTTGGGGGCTTCGTTTAGCGTTAAGTCTTGTATGAGATGGGAGTATTGTACGTTGGCCGGCTTACAATCGCGCGCGAAAAGTTATTTTCAAGCCCCCATGTACTCAATTTCCAGGTAAGGTTTTGATTTTGTTTTTACTTATATATTATATACATTCTTTAAGGATGCTACAGCTGGGAGAAGTTTCACGACGTCATCTATTAAACAATATCCATTTGGGGAAGTTCCTTCACGTGAGGTTCGTACAGTACCGGCCACCCACATGTCTTCCAGTACCGGCCAATAGGACTTTTAAAGAAATAGAATTATATCTACTTCTTATCACTTTCTAGAGTGAAATGACCGAGAAAAGGGGTAAAATAAATTGAAAATGGACCGAGGACGGGATGAAGATGGCACTAAACTAAATTCTAGTAAAAGACTGCAAGGCAGGCTGCTGAGGCTACGTTAGGAGACCGTCTGAGAGCACTTAGAGTTGGTGTGGGCATTGATCTAACTCCCCAAAGGGAAGAATTAAAAATCATTTGATTACGATATGTAAAGTCAGTTGGTTACTTATATGAAGGATCTAGATAATCTTCATGCCCCTGATTAGGAAAAAATGTTTACAGTTAGCATTCGCTTTGGCCGAACATTCAAAAGTCCAACAAAGAAACCAAAACTGCCGGAAAGCAGTTTTATTATGACTATTATGTAAATACTAAGGAAAAGGAGTGTGCTGTGAGTCATTGGATGAAGAATGGGTGCAGTGTACCAAATGCAAAGACTGGGCGCATGTTGGATGTGTAGACTAAGGGAATATTTTTATTGTATTTGTAATTATTGCAAAAATTAAACCAAACTTGAAGTTAGTGGATGTAAATTCCAATAATTATGTGTTGTCGAGTTTATTTTATGTTTGTTTGATGTTATTAATTTATAAGACATGTATATCTTAGAAAATAGAAACTGGCCGGTACTGGAAGAAATTTTTGTACTCCTTGGAAATTAAGCTTTGTTGTATTTTTTAAATATTATGAACTTTTAATAAGATTTTATGGAAATCACACCCTGACGTTGCAAAAGCATCTAATGAAGTATAAGATTATTGTACAAAAATCTCATACCGTACATCATTTTATTTTTCATAAGGGAAAAAGTTAAGGTGGCCGGTACTGTAGGACTCTCCCCTATATAAATCAAGAGTTTTGTCTGTACATTGCTCAGAATTAGAAAATAATGGCATTTATGTACCGGTCGAGTTGGCCGTGCGCGTAGAGGCGCGCGGCTGTGAGCTTGCATCCGGGGGATAGTAGGTTCGAATCCCACTATCGGCAGCCCTGAAGATGGTTTTCCGTGGTTTCCCATTTTCACACCAGGCAAATGCTGGGGCTGTACCTTAATTAAGGCCACGGCCGCTTCCTTCCAACCCCTAGGCCTTTCCTATCCCATCGTCGCCATAAGACCTATCTGTGTCGGTGCGACGTAAAGCCCCTAGCAAAAAAAAAATGTATCGGTCGTGTACACAGTAACAAGAAAATACACGTTTTACCTTTCCGTAATTTCGGTCTGTCTGTCTGTCTGTCTGTCTGTCTGTCTGTCTGTCTGTCTGTCTGTATGTATGTCTGTCTGTCTGTCTGTCTGTCTGTCTCTATGTACGTATGTATGTATGTACGTATGTATGTATGCACACGCATCACGAGGAAACGGCTGAAGAGATTTTAATGAAAATCAGTATGCAAAGTCGGCGGGTGAGCACTACAAACTAGGCTATAAATCATTTCATTCACGCTGAGTGAAATGGTAGTTTAGGGGAAGGCCTAAAATTTTAATTCTCAGATATTCATATTATTAGTGGTCCCATAGATAAGTAATACATAATTAAGTTATATAGAACTAAATTTCCCCTCATTTATGTAATATATGTTTACCCTACCGGCTATGATAACACAGATATTCTTGAATTTCTATTTTTGTTCCTAAGTCCATACCAACGCCGTGCCACGAGAAAATGGGTTTACAGAATTTAATGGAAATCGGTATATAGAGACGGAGAATAAGAAACTACAGTCTACGCTATAACAAATTTATTAACCCTGGATGAAATTGCAGTTTGGTGGAAGGCGCCAAACATGTAATTTTTAAATGCCTATGTTATTGGTCCTGCCGAAAAGTACTACATAACAAAAGGAATACAATTTCCGATCAATTCAGTTTTACCGTACCGACTATGATAAGAAATATCTAAATATCGAAATCGCGTATTAAAAATAACATTACATTGATCATTGTTTGTTGTGATATTCTTTGTCTCTTATGCTGCCACTCAGCTCCGTTAGATGGGATTACTCTTGCGCACCGAGTATAACAGCCTGACTCCCTGACTGACTATTGGCGGAAATTAGCAGGGGACCTAGACAACCTTCGTCTTTCTTTTCATGCTAGTGGCTTTACGTCGCACCGACACAGATAGGTCTTCTGGCGACGATAGGATAGGAAAGGCCTAGGAGTTGGAAGGAAGAAGCCGTGGCCTTAATGAAGGTACAGCCTTGTGTGAAAATGGGAAACTACAGAAAAACATCTTCAGGGCTGCCGACAGTGGGATTCGAACGCACTATCTCCCGAATACAAGCTCACAGCCGCGCACCCCTAACCGCATGGCCAACCCGCCTGGTGCCGTTCTTCTTTAGCAGGTCATTCCTCGTGTTTATACATTTCCTGATACCGTACTGCTGGTACATAACACACTGGTTCATCATAGTATTCCAACTATTCGAGCACTACTCCGACGCGCTGTTTTGAATCAGCAGTGTGCACACTTACGGCAGATGATCACTTAGTAGTAGTATGACCTGGCCTTGAACTAAAATTTAGGCGTATTCCAAACTATAGCACTTAAAACGTGACACTGAAAAGAGATGTTGCTTAAGAAAAGCTTCTTCCTCTTCACTTTTATTAAATTCTACATTCATTTTATTCCAAATTAGCAGTGAAGAGGGGATTTCTCATCTGGCTTGGAGGAATAATTTGTCTCGAAGTCAGATAGATTTTTCCTCCGCCAGTGTAGTGAATTGACATTTTCCAAGTCATCTGGTATTCCTAGGAAACAGATTAGTAAATGGGCATAGTTTTTGCCCTGGGACCCTCCACTCCACCCTCCCTTGACCAATAACATAGGTATTTAAAAATTACATGTTAGGCGCCTTCCACCAAACTGCAATTTCATCCAGGGTTAATAAATTTCTTATAGCGAAGACTGTAGTTTCTTATTCTCCGTCTCTATATACCGATTTCCATTAAATTCTGTAAACCCATTTTCTCGTGGCTCGGCGTTGGTATGGACTTAGGAACAAACATAGAAATTCAAGAATATCTGTGTTATCATAGCCGGTAGGGTAAACATATATTACATAAATGAGGGGAAATTTAGTTCTATATAACTTAATTATGTATTACTTATCTATGGGACCACTAATAATATGAATATCTGAGAATTAAAATTTTAGGCCTTCCCCTAAACTACCATTTCACTCAGCGTGAATGAAATGATTTATAGCCTAGTTTGTAGTGCTCACCCGCCGACTTTGCATACTGATTTTCATTAAAATCTCTTCAGCCGTTTCCTCGTGATGCGTGTGCATACATACATACATACATACATACATACATACATACATACATAGAGACAGACAGACAGACAGACAGACAGACAGACAGACAGACAGACAGACAGACAGACAGACAGACAGACAGACAGACAGACAGACAGACAGACAGACAGACAGACAGACAGACAGACAGACATTACGGAGAATTAGAAAGTGCATTTCCTTATTACTGCGGACACAACAGATGCAGAAATACCATCCTTTTCTAATATATATGTATATAGATTTTGATCTTTCCTACTTAAAGACACCAGTCAAAATTATTCATCAGCTAATGTCATTCCACGTCACCTCTCCACTGTCAGCTCGGAACATACCGCTTAGTCGAGCAGCTCGTCTCATTCCTCCCAACACTTCCCAGCCCAAAGTTTGGAAAATTTTGGTAAGGCTACTCTTTTGTCTGAAATCAACCCGAACAAATCGAGCTGCATTTCTCTGGATTTTTCCCACTTCCTTAATCAAGTAATTCTGGTCAGGGTTCCATACACTGAAGCATACTCTAGTTGGGGTCTTACCAGAGACTTATATGCGCTCTCGTTTACATCTCTACTACAACCACTAAACACCCTCATAACCATGTGCAGAGATCTGTACCCTTTATTTACAATCCCATTTTTGTGGTTACCCCAATGATGATCTTTCCTTACATTAAAACCTATATTCTTACAATGATCCCCAGTTCACCCCATAAACCCAGTAATTAAACTGAGAGGACTTTTCCTATTTGTGAAACTCACAACCTGACTTTTATCGCCGTTTATCAACATACCATTCCGTACTGTCCATCTCACGACATTATCGAGGTCATTTTGCAGTTGCTCACCACCTTGTAACTTATTTGTTACTCTGTACAGAATAACATCATCTGCAAAAAGCCTTAACTCTGATTCCACTCCTTTACACATACCATTGATATATATATGAAAATATAAAGGTCCAATAATACTCCCTTGAGGAATTCCCCTCTTAATTATTACAGGGGAGGAGGGAATGTCTATATACAGAGTGGTGATGAGCGTTAGAGGGTTGGTCATACTGATAAATAATTTCAAGAAAGTGCGATATCTGGCACCGTTGTCATTTTGTGAGCTGCTGGTGTTAGCCAATCAGATCGCTTCGCGGCACTTCTCGAAGCGGTGTACATGGGAGCACCAGGCGGATAAAACTTAGGCTTGAAGACAGTCCTCCAATTAGACAAGATCGCGCTAAGGTATGTTTGTGTTGGATGTTCATCTTACCGCGTTGTAGATTTAGCAACATCGCCATTTGAATTTGCCCGCGAAGCGATCTGATTGGCTAACTTCAGCAGCTGATACAGTGCGAGGTATCGAAGTACTTCTTTCAAATAATATATCAGTGCCAATCCTAAGCCTCCGTGGCTCAGGCGGCAGTGTGTCGTCCTATCCTTGCCGCAAGATGGAGGCTTTGTTCAATCCACCCCTGACCCATTCACTGACCAGAGAACAGGTTATAGGTTTACATTATCACCAATACTCATATAACCTGTTCCCTACCACCCTCTTAACTTGCTGTCATAAAGGGTGCTACACGTCTTACTATCTGTATTTTGGAGGAATCAGCGGCGTACACAGAGGGGTGCATGGGGGAATAAATAACCTCCCCCACCACCGAAATTTCGAAGTTTCGAAGTTGTCATTAATTTGTCAACAATGTAAATTAAGATTTCAGGTGACGCATTGTTTTGCTCTTAATTTGAACTACATATTTGACAATAATGTATTCATTCTTCCATCCATATATATAAAATAAGAGTTTTGTTTGAACATTGCTCAGAATTCGAAAAGAATGGTATTTCTGTATCGGTCATGTCCAGGGTAACAAGGAAATTCATTTTTAACTTTTCAGTATGTCTGTCTGTCTGTCTGTCTGTATGTATGTATGTATGTATTGGGACCTTTCCCACCGTCCCCCATGACTCATGGGACCATGTGACAACAAACCAACCCTTTCGGGTCACGAACACATGGGACCATGCTCCACGGAAGTCGATAGTCAAGGGACCTATTCGGCCTGTGCCGATTTCCCCTCATTGGGATTGTATCGTTAATCCACTCACATGAGAAGTTATCGGCCATACAGCACAGCCAGGTCAAAGCTACTCTCCCGTTCCTGATGTCTGAACACGGACTCCTCAGGGTCGAAGACCGTTCGCGGCATGTAGAGGCTATTAAACTTAAACTATCTTAAAGGCCTACAATGAACGGAAGGGGTTTTTGGATGCTTGTTTTTCGGTAAAGAATAGCACAAAAATGTTTTTCCCAATTTACTTAGGCGCTCGTTGAAATCTATACAAACACTTTGACATCTTTGTAAACTAATATAAATTGACAAGTTGAATACAATTACTTAGCAACGGTAAAATCCGTGCTACCATCCATCAGCTAATCTTCATCCACATTCCATTAGAATATCTATGTGGATGTCCACAGCTCCTAATAATATTTCAGATGAAAGAAAAACTTCCATCCGAACCAACAACCTGATTGATACCTAATTTGACATGAAACAAAAAAATACACATCCCCGAGGGATGACCATACTCGTACACATACTGCGTTTCTACCTCTGGTTTTTGTTTGTCTATCACCCTTTGAACATTGAAACTGTTGAGTGTTACACAAAAACAAAAATAACAAATATTAACTATTTAAGTTACAATTACGAACCATTTTCCTCCAAATGCCAGTATCCCCTGGGACCTAATCCCACATCACTAAGTCGAAATTTACTTACACTAATTCAGCTAAACCTCAGAGTGGTCGTTTATCTTACATCTACCGCCACCAAATATCTATACATGAATAAAAGTATACTGGAGAAATAATCATATGCTTTACTTAAACCATGGAAAAGAAAAATAAGGTTACGCGTCTCCACAAATTAGAAGAAAAATGAAATAAAAATCAAACGAACACAGGCTTGACAACGAACTCGTCACTTACAACAACTATCAATGAGATTTCACGAAGTCGTGCAGAACAGTACTTAACACAAAACAAGATTACACGCTGAAAAGAAATATATTTATACACCAACACAAAATATAAATGGCTGTATTTCATCTCGTCGAACCCGCTACTTGTGCGAGCAGCCGTCCTGTCTATGTGCAGTCGAGGTTCGAACTGGAGACTATGTTCGTCTCCATCAAAGATCCCGCAATCAAACCCTAATTTACCCTAATCATGTGAACACTGTCATACAACGGAAACATCTACATTGCTTCGTGGTTCAGGGCTTACAGCATATGTGGTAATTACAGAACTCTACCTGTCATTATTTTTCAAAGGAAAGGCAGACTGTTAGCACGACCAACTTCTTCGCTTGTGCAGAGACCTACCCTCACATGTCGCTCCCCTCCGCCTCGCTCGTAAATTACAGCGGTCACTCTTTCCACTGTCTGGAAGCTAAAGACACCAACCAACCTGCTTATGCTAGGACATTGTGTCTATACAATTTAATTCATTAGAAACTGGCGCAATCTATTCATTGCTCAAGCCAGCCCACATACTTTCAATACAGGAGAATCATTTCTCAAATTCAACCGTTAACTCACATCACATTCTATCGTATCTCTGGAGGTCTGGAGTTCAACTCATATCTCCTCTCCTTCCTAATATTCACCACACGTCAGCCACTGACCACAGCAATGTTCCCAGTTCTCCGCCTTCTGAGGCGAGATTGTGTACCTGTCATACGCTACCCTATTGCTCGAGATATATCGGTATAAAATCACCGATCAAATTACTTTTAGAATAATAATAATAATAATAATAATAATAATAATAATAATAATAATAATAATAATAATAATAATAATAATAATAATAATAATAATCCTCTAACCTGTTGCTCGAAATGTATCGGTATAAAAACACCGATCAAATTACTTTAAGAAAATACTACTACTACTACTACTACTACTACTACTACTACTACTACTACTACTACTAATAATAATAATAATAATAATATTCGGACATGATCAAACTCAACTAATAAATCTCTACTTTATTAGCCTAACTAATGTGTAGGCGGGGCCGTGTTCGAACCTCCGTACATATCTTCTCGAACATCTTCAGTTACAGCCAAACTTATACACTAGCATGCAAAACAAACTACTGCCTCTACTTTTATGAATTTAGTGCTGTCACTATTCCACATTAATTTCTGTATAGGCACATGTTAATGATCCTGTCACCTGCTAATCTCTGTTCGTCTTTGCAGTCACGCAGATGGGATCTACCACACTAACCTGCTCAATTTTCTACTTATTTCCCCCCTCAAATCTTTCTCAGCACTCATAACAAAAATACATAGTATAGCATGCACATGCGGGCTCCTAAAAAGGGTCCCAAACTCTATACATCCTTCCTGGTTCACTCCCTTCCCATATCTACTTAAATAAATCAAATTAACAAGGGTCATCCCACCACTCCGGGTTAATTAACCTATCAATTACATCATCATTAACCCTATCTTTACATTAACTCTATTTACAAGGGGAAATACTAATATTGGAAGAAAAATAGCTCGGTACTCAACAGTTTTGGTGTTTTCTGGCCCCGTCCGGAGTTCCGGGGGCCTGCCATCGGTGCTCACTCCATGTCGCTGGCTCGTGCAGTCCTGAGTTCTAGGAGTTCGATGACATTGCTGGCGTAATCCATCTTCCTGGTAAACAGATCACTGAAATTATATTATCACAATCTTGCACACTGGTTGATCAGTCGACACCATCAAACTTCCCCTCTATCGTTCTATGACCGATGCAAGTTACGTGATGCTAATTATTATGGTTACCTCAGCTAGTCTATTTCATTTAGATTAGGCGAGTTGAACATTCACGATCTCCTCATTCCCAAGACTATCGCCTCCTACTTCCGTGACATAAATCAACCGTCCTTCTCCTAATTTTCTGTCTAGATCGTTCAGATCCTGCACTTATCACTCCCCGTTACTTAGTGTGGTAATTTAATCCTGAAATCCTGTTCTCAATTTTACATGGATTTATTTTATAGCATTTCTTCACACGACGACTGCTTTTCTTTTGAAACAGAGTTTCCCAAATCCCAGAGTTATACTCCTCGAAAAATGAGCTCCCTCACTGCTACAGATATTAACCTCGTGATGAGCGTTCTCCGTCCGGTGTTTGATCCCCACGGCGTACTCAACTTTACACAGTCACGCCCTACGACACAATTACAAGTATTCAGAGTTTACTTCGCGATCGGATGTCGCACAAATATCTTTGTCATACAGTTACATTTCCTACTATCACTGCACACTGGAAAACATCTTTAGAACTTCACTCCCGTTTCTTTGTGTCAGTTATTCAGACAAAGGAGAGGTAGATATCGCTCGCGAACCGGCCGTAGTTCCACCGCTGAAGCTCGTTCTCGACTGACGACTTCCCCAAGGAACTGCAACAACTTATAGCAAAGCCGGGAATAGGGGTGGCTAGCGGGCCTTGCCCCCTCCCTTATTTTGACCTCTCCTGGATAAACCAGCCTGTTGAAATCAGCAATACGCTAGATTGTGTGACTATGTTACGCACAAGTGCGCTATGCCATGCGGAGTTGATTATGTTCGGCGGATCTGCCGTAATTAATTAATAAGATCGAAGGGGAAATGGTGAATCCCCAAAGACATCTGGCTTCACCCACCGCGTCCGTACGCTAAGTCAGTTACATAAGCTGTTCTCAAGTGCCTTTACCTTGGAGAATCCGTTCTACTATAACTCCTGATTTTAAATTTTTGCCAATATTATTTCTACCGCTTTGACGGAAGCATTTTTGTTAACCAAGCCTTATTTACGCCGAAAATACATTAAAATTGGTCCGATCGCTTTGGCATCGCTGTACGCTGGCATTTGTTTCCAATATGGAGTCGCTAAAATAGTGTTCTTCTGCTGCTTCTTCTATGACGTGTGCCTAGTTCGGGGATTCTTTAAGCCACCCAGTGGGTGTGTGAGGCGCCGCGCTGGCGGGCGTCCTATTGCACAATCTGATGCTTCTCCCAACATCCACATAAAGAAAGCTTGCTGCCTGCTTCTTTATCAAGCATATCATTTGAAATAAATTTTAATTGTGCCGATACGGTCACAGTATGTATGTATGTACACGCATCACGAGAAAACGGCTGAAGGGAATTTAATGAAATTCACTATGTGAAGTCGGAGGATGAACCACTACAATCTAGGGTATAAATCATTTTACTCACGCTGAGTGAAATGGTAGTTTAGGGGAAGGCCTGAAAATTGAATTCTCAAATATTTATATTATTAGTGGTCCTGTCGATAAATAATACATAACTAAAGTTATATACAATTACATTTCCTATCATTTATGTCATACATTGCTAACGTACCGGCTTTGATAACACATATATTCATGCCAAGTACTTATCAATGCCGAGCCAGGAGAAAATGTGTTAACATAATTTAATGAAAGTCGGTATATAGAGTCGGGGAATACGAAACTAAGCCTACTACATAACAAAATTCATAGATAATACAATTTGTCACCCTTTATGTTTTATTCAATTTTACCGTACCGACTATGATAAGAGTGGTATTTTAGAGTCGGAAGAAAACTAAATGTGAAGGCCTACAATATTGAAAGCGCGTAACATTGATCAACAATAACATTACATTAACCATTGTGGTAATGTTCTTTGTCTCTTATGCTGCCGCTCAACTCCGATAGATTGGATTAGTGCTGCGTACCGAGTACAACAGCCTGACTAAATATTGGCGGGTAATAGCTGGGGACTTAGAAAACTTTCTTCTTTGGCATGTCATTCCTCTGGTTCATACATTTTCTGATACCGTACTGCTGCTACGCAACTCATTGGTTTATCATAGTATTCCAGCTATTCGATCCGTACTCTGACGCGCTGTTTTAAACGAGTAGTGTGCACTCTTAAGGCAGAGGCTCACATAGTACTAGTAGTGGTAGTAGTAGTATGACCTGGTCTAGAATTACAGTTTAGGCATATTCCAAATTATAGCACCACAACTCACTAAATAACTCAAAATACAACCCTGAAGAAAGCCGTTTAAGAGCTTCTTCCTTCTCACTTTTTTTAAATTCTACATTCATTTAATTCAAAATTAGCAATGAAGAGGGGTTTTCTCCTCTGGCTTGGAGGAGAAAATTGCCGTCAAGTCAGATGAATTTTTCCCCCGTCAGTGTAGCCAATTGAGATTTTCTGACTCATCGGGTACTCCTAGGAAACCGATTAGTAAAATGGCGTAGTTTTTGCCCTGGGACTTTCCACTATTCGGCCCCCCGTAAAGTGACTAAGAGTTCACGAATCACGGCTGTCTGCGGCTTGGTCATTCCAGGTCTGGAACTTTGGTCTGTTACATCGGCAGCGTAGTACTGTTCGTTAAAAGTGAGAGAATGTGTGGTTTTTCATTTGATCGAGTATTTCATGTAAAATCATTGCTTTTACTCGCGCCATTCCTACTGAGTCATCGTAATGATCTATGTTCATTTCAGTTGGGAAATAACCACTAAAACAGTCTTTCTGAAGATGTAAAAAGGCAGGTGGAGAGTGAGTGTCTGCCATTATAATGCAATTCCCCAACCTGATTGTGACTGATAGTATGCAAGAGGGCCTACCATTACAATGAAAATTTCCTAACATAGTCTTCATATGAGAAAAGACGTTTGGTGACTTCTCCGTCGCGTTTCTAGGGTAACGTTAAGAGCTATGCAATTTAATACAATCTTGTTCACAACATGTACACTACCTAACCTTCAGTTCTCTATACAAGGTAGAATTCCGTAGCGAAGCACGGGTACATCAGCTAGTTAATAAATATATACGTTTTCTTGTAAAATCAATCACCCTGACTTCATTTCTGCACTTAGGATTTTGTGCCAGTGACGTCGAGTAATGAAACTGTTTGCTGAACATTTGACCTAGAAAATATAATCCATGAGCTGGCTATAAAACTAACGAGATGTCTGCTACTGTAATAAACATGAAGCCAAATCTGTCTTCATTCAAGAACTATGTAATTTTGAAAGATTTAATTTAATGTTCCTAATTTCACAACATGCACCCAACATTATTTTCTACAAGTCCTCAAATTTTAATATTTAATATCCCCCACCCTCCCCGGAAACAGTTTCTGCGTACGTCCCTGGGATGGATAGGTAATGTTCTTTCTGTTTCCGCAAGATTGAATTGTCGTACAAATGCTTGAATATTCAACCATTGGTAACTATTTTTGACTGCCTTAACTTACAAGAATTTTCACCAAGAAAGGAATGATCTCGGGGAGAAGAACGTGTAGTGGTCCTGACTGCCTTGAGAGCAAGGACAGTCACAATGCAAGCTCGTGTGAAGTAGAAACACTGTACCTGAGCGGCCCTAATCACCTCCCTCGTTAGCCGGAACACGACCCTTGTAATCCTCTTTTGATTGGGAGCACATTTAAACCCCTTGAGCTCTGACCTCCTACTGTATTGCTGTTTGCACACTTTTATACGCGCCATTCACGACCTCTGCTTGTGGTTATCGGTCACTTTGTTCGTACATAACAATAAAAAGCTGTTCAGTCACGCATACGTGATAAAAGAAATAGTACAGGCAACTCCTAGACTAGATTCTGCAAATAAATGTCATAATATGGTAAAAGGTGGATCGTATTTCTCTTTTATCTTTCATTATTTATTGAAGTTATTATTTATTTCACGTCGAATACACAAAGAAGAAAATATTCTTCTCTGGTGGCGGCTGGTGAAAAAAATCCCCCTTCTAAAAACATATATTTAGAAATATATGCTGTGTTCAAGAGGCTCTCCACTGAGTTTTCTATACTGAACCAACAAGAAAAGACATATACACATCCTACACACAAAACTAATTAAACACAAAGTATCACCTGCAATGACAAAATATTCAGAGTTGGTGTGAGCGCCCAAAAACAGAATTTGTCAATGTTACCAAAATCATTGAAATAAAACTAGCAACGTCGTATTGCAAAATTACATGTGATGTTGTTGTAGTGAAATTTATAGACATTTTGTAATTAAAGAAAATCACAATATCATGTCCTTATTTTGACAACATAACAAGTACAATTACCGAGCTCGAAAGCTGCAGTCGCTTAAGTGCGGCCAGTATCCAGTATTCGGGAGATAGTAGGTTCGAACCCCACTGTCGGCAGCCCTGAAGATGGTTTTCCGTGGTTTCCCATTTTCACACCAGGCAAATGCTGGGGCTGTGCCGTAATTAAGGCCACGGCCGCTTCCTTCCCATTCCTAGGCCTTTCCTATCCCATCGTCGCCATAAGACATATATGTGTCGGTGCGACGTAAAGAAAATAGCAAAAAAAAATGAGAGAATACTGAGCCGTTGTTTCCAATATAAAACAGGTAGGCCTACTTTTGAGTGGTCATGAGCATGACTCATAGTCATAGGGCGGTCTAGTGTTGAGTTTAATTGTCAAATGTCAACTAAGTTATAATACTGAGATTCATTAAACTAATAAATAGTATAAACTAATAGCCTACCTACTTGCTAGCTACTTCAGAATTATGTTTTGACTACCTTTTCAACACTGCAAATAAATCCATCTATTATTTATTTAAAGAAGAGGACAGTGAATGCAAATGGGTATTATTTTTCAAATGAGCCGAGCTCGAGAGTCCATTATAACCTACTACGATTCTTTCAGTGAATCATGGCTCGCTGTATGTCTCGCTACAGCGGAAGCTCGGCTCTCCGCGTGTCCAGTGAGCCGATAAGGAACCGTGTGTATCTTGTGTCTCACTGAGCCGCGTTCGTTCACGATTCTTTCGGTGTGCCATAGCTCCCTGAATGTCTCGCTGCAGCGGAAGCTCGGCTCTCCGCGTGTCCAGTGAGCCGATAAGGAGCCGTGTGTATCTTGTGTCTCACTGAGCCGCGTTCGTTCACGACTCTTTCGATATGCCATGATTCACTGTCCCACTGCAGCGGAAGCTCGGCTCCTCGTCAACGTCCAGTGAGTGCGCCACTCAGCACTGTCCGCTGGGAGTAAGCTGAATCGTGTGCTGTGAGCTCGCCGTTCCTGTGAATTGATTCACTCGGACACTTGAATGAATCGATACACTGCTTCGAATCATGCATTCAGTAGCCAACACTATTTGGTTTGAGCGATCCCCTCTTAAATACTAGCGATGAGTCAAGAGGGTGTCACCTGCCATCTTCTCAAGTGTGACCAGTGCTGCCTCTCTGTGAAGTGAAGTCTTGGCTGCTGTTTTCACAGCGTATCGGAAAAGTTGATGAGCAAAAGACAGAGTTCCTGCTTTCTGGCAAAAAGCTTAGAAATTCTCACTGAGATGTGATGTGCACAACACCCGGAGTGCAGCGCACGACTAGTTACGTAGGTTGTGAGGGGATTTGAATGATTTCCTATTCAATGCTTTTCAGTGCACTCTATTTGTTTGTAGATAATAATATTAAAGTAGTTTATCTTTCGAATAAACAATGCCTGCAGCACTTCAGCTCACGGCACGGCCGCGCCTGTTCTCCTCAAATTCTCTCCGCTTTACGGAAAACGATAGAATCCTGTACGTGTGTTTGGGCTTAGCGAGTAAGATACTTTGGTGCCCTTGCTCTTACGACATGCAGGATGATGCATCCTTTGACTCCGTATATAGGAGAGGAAGTGATCTGATAAATCGAAAACAAAATGTGTGCATCCAGCAAGGAATGGTAATGGTCATGAATTGTGATAACATGAAAGACCTTCAAAATATAATAGTAGTAGTAGTAATAATAATAATAATAATAATAATAATAATAATAATAATAATAATAATAATAATAATAATAATAATACTTGAAGCGTTTTTTCTCCAAGGACCTGGCTTCGTTTTCCGTCCAGTTCAAGGATTTTAATTCTGCTTTGAGGAGCAGAACGCTTAAGCGCACAGTGAGAAGATGACGCTACTGACCGAGTGTACGCAGACGAACACTGGTTGTCATGGTTACAATGGTGTGGGGAAGCAGATAATGCTAATTCCAGACAGACCACAACAACATCCACGTTATACTTACTCTCGGAAAGTGGAAGACAATATTTCGCACGTACATGCATATTCCAAATACACACCTACAGTACGTACTGGGTCATCCAATCACCTTAGAGCCGGAGCGCGGCTGGGAGTGACAAGTCGACAGCTGCCGGAAGGGAGGTGACCTTGCGGGGACTACCGGTTCTGGCAATGTCTCGCAATGCAGTTTGTTTCCTGTTTCAACGAAGGCAACATCTGTGGGCGAGCTGGACTGAAAATAAATGGAAAAACATAATACACCTAATTATTCTGTTGTACATCGTGTGTTTATTTAGGGTTGGTACCGCCGTATTCCCTCGTGCTGTTAGGAGATTATTTCAAGAGAATTGCCCAGGTGTAAGAGTTCCAGTTCGTAGAACGGTCCACTGATTAGAAGGCGAGGTAAAGTGCTAACGGAGACACTGGACAACAGCTAGCCGTCTCTGTCACCAAGCGGGAACTTCTTATGGTTCCATAGAAAGGGCTACGAAGTTACATAAGTTAATATCCTATAAATGCCCTGCGGTGACGGAATTTAAACCGGGTGATCCTGTGTGTAGGATTAGATTCAATGAAGGGATTTTGGCGGAGAAATTTATCCCATCTGATTCTGTTCTGAGACGAAGAATGGTCTCACATACGTGAATTCTCAAAACGGACGATATTGAAGTGCGGAGTAACCTCGTCTTCTCCATTGGAAACCTCTTCGGTATTTTATTATTACAGTTTGCTCTACGTCACGACGATGAAACGGCTAGGAGTGGGAAGGAAGCGACCGTGGCCCCAGGATTTTTCCTACTATGAAAATGGGAAAGCACGGAAAACCAACTTGAGGGCTGCTGACAGTGGGGTTCGAACCCACTACCGCCTGAATACAGGATACTGGCCACACTTAAGCGACTGCAGGTATCGAAATCAATTGAGCACTTTGAAAGAGCGTGACAGTTTGTCAGACAGTCATTAGGGCCTATAGCTTCCTGCCCGGCCCGTGGGAAGTGATAGTTTGCCGCTCGAGGTCTCAGCCTCGCATCAGTACGGTTCTATGTTAATTGGATGAGCCTATGCATACACACCTTTTAATAAGCTATACTGTTATACATTTCAGCAAGTTTCTGCGAATTACTCAACTGAACTCTTCCCGTTAACTCTGTGAGCTCTTTTATTTCCACGCTAGGCGGGCTGAGTGACTCAGACGGCAAAATGGAAAGTTCGATCCTGGCTCAGTCCGGTGGTATTTCAAGGTGCAAATTTACCTCAGCCTCGTGTCGGTACATTTACTGGCACGTAAAAGAACTCATCCGGGACAAAATTCTGACACCTGGGCGTCTCGGAAAATCGTCACAATAGTTAGTGGGGCGTAAAAATTATAACATTAAAATATTATTTCCGCACCTCTCATCATCGTTGTCATTATCTCTCTCTACTTCCATTACACTCCACGAGAGAGTGCGGCTCCTCACATGACTCTACCACTGAAGACGGTTTATGTGTATTCACAGAATTCATTACGAAGTTTTTAGAATAAATTTCCAAGTTCTTAGGAAACAAGGAAAAGCTATCTAAAGTTGTTGTTGTTTGAGTCATCAGTCCATAGACTGGTTTGATGCAGCTCTCCATGCCACCCTATCCTGTGCTAACCTTTTCATTTCTACGTAACTATTGCATCCTACATCTGATCTAATCTGCTTGTCATATTCATACCTTGGTCTACCCCTACCGTTCATACCACATACACTTCCTTCAAAAACCAGTTGAACAAGTCCTGGGTGTCTTAAGATGTGTCCTATCATTCTATCTCTTCTTCTCGTCAAATTTAGCCAAATCGATCTCCTCTCACCAATTCGATTCAGTATCTCTTCATTCGTGATTCGATCTATCCATCTCACCTTCAGCATTCTTCTGTAACACCACATTTCAAAAGCTTCTATTCTCTTTCTTTCTGAGCTAGTTATAGTCCATGTTTCACTTCCATACAATGCCACGCTCCACACAAAAGTCTTCAAAAACATCTTTCTAATTCCGATATCAATGTTTGAAGTGAGCAAATTTCTTTTCTTAAGAAAGTTCTTCCTTGCTTGAGCTAGTCTACATTTTATGTCCTCCTTACTTCTGCCATCGTTAGTTATTTTACTACCTAAGTAACAATATTCATCTACGTCCTTTAAGACTTCATTTCCTAATCTAATATTTCCTGCATCACCTGCCTTCGTTCGACTGCACTCCATTACTTTTGTTCTGGACTTATTTATTTTCATCTTGTACTCCTAACCCAAGACTTCATCCACACCATTCAGCAATTTCTCGAGATCTTCTGCAGTCTCAGATAAAATAACAATATCATCGGCAAATCTCAAGGTTTTGATTTCCTCTCCTTGGACTGTGATTCCCTTTCCAAATTTCTCTTTGATTTCCTTTACTGCCTGTTCTATGTAAACATTGAAAAGGAGAGGGGACAAACTGCAGACTTGCCTCACTCCTTTTTGGATTGCTGCTTCTTTTTCAAAGCCCTCGATTCTTATCACTGCAGACTGATTCTTATACAGATTATAGATAATTCTTCGTTCTCGGTATCTGATCACTATCGTCTTCAGAATCATAAATAGCTTGGTCCAATCAACATTATCGAATGCCTTTTCTAGATCTACGAATGCCATGTACGTGGGCTTGTCCTTCTTAATTCGATCCTCTAAGATCAGACGTAAAGTCAGGATTGCTTCACGAGTTCCTTCATTTCTTCTGAAGCCAAATTGATCTTCTCCCAACTCAGCTTCAACTTGTTTTTCCATTCCTCTGTAAATAATACGTGTTAAAATTTTGCAGGCATGAGATACTAAACTAATGGTGCGGTAGTTTTCACACCTGTCAGCACCGGCTTTCTTGGGAATAGGTATAACAACATTCTTCCGAAAATCGGATGGGACTTCTCCTGTCACATACATCTTACACACTAAATGAAATAACCTTGTCATGCTGGTTTCTCCTAAGGCAATCAGTAATTCAGAGGGAATGTCATCAATTCCAGGTGCCTTGTTCCTATTGAGGTCACTCACAGCTCTGTCAAACTCTGACCTCAAAATTGGGTCTCCCATTTCATCACCATTAACAGCCTCTTCATGTTCCAGAACCAAATTATCTACATCTTTACCTTCATACAACTGTTGGATATGCTCCTGCCATCTTTCTGCTTTGTCTTCTTTCCCTAGAAGTGGCTTTCCATCTGAGCTCTTAATATTCATACACCTAGATTTCCTTTCTCCAAAGGTTTCCTTGATTTTCCTGTATGCAGCATCTACCTTTCCCAGGACCATACAGCCTTCGACATCCTTGCACTTCTCCTTCAGCCATTCTTCCTTAGCTACCTTGCACTTTCTATCCACTTCATTCTTTAATCGCCTGTATTCTTTTCTGCCCTCTTCATTTCTAGCATTCTTGTATTTTCGTCGTTCATCAATCAGATCTAGTATCTCGTGAGTTATCCACTGATTCTTAGTTGATCTTTTCTTCCTTCCTAACATTTCTTCAGCAGCCCTACTGACTTCATTTTTCATAACTCTCCACTCTTCCTCTATAGTGTTTCCTTCAGCCTTTTCATTTAGACCTTGTGCAACATGTTCCTTGAAGCAATCCCTCACACTCTTTTCTTTCAACTTGTCTAGATCCCATCTTTTTGCATTCTTTCCTTTCTTCAATTTCTTCAACTTCAGATGGCATTTCATGACCAACGAGTTGTGGTCAGAGTCCACGTCTGCTCCTGGGAAAGTTTTGCAATCCAACACCTGGTTTCTGAATCTCTGCCTAATCATAATGAAGTCTATTTGATACCTTCCAGTGTCTCCAGGTCTTGTCCACGTATACAGCCGTCGTTTGTGGTATTTGAACCAAGTATTGGCAAGCACTAAATTATGATCAGTGCAGAATTCAACCAGCCGACTTCCTCTTTCGTTCCGTTGTCCCAATCCAAATTCTCCTACTGCACTACCTTCTCTTCCTTGGCCTACCACTGCATTCCAGTCTCCCATCACAATTAGATTCTCGTCACCTTTTACATATTGTATTACATCTTCTATCTCCTCATATATTCTTTCGATTTCTTCAACATCCGCTGAACTAGTAGGCATATAGACCTGCACTATTGTGGTGGGCATTGGTTTGGTGTCTATCTTGACGACAATAATTCTTTCACTATGCTGGTCGTAGTAGCTTACCCGCTGCCCTCTTTTCTTATTCATTATTAAACCAACTCCTGCATTTCCCCTGTTTGATTTTGCGTTGATAATTCGGTAGTCGCCTGACCAAAAATCTTGTTCTTCCTGCCAACGTACTTCACTTATACCAACTACATCTAACTTTAGCCTACCCGTCTCCCTTTTCAGATTCTCTAACCTACCACAACGATTCAAACTTCTAACATTCCACGCTCCGATTCGCAGAATGTCAGTGTCCATCTTCCTGATGATCGCCCCCTCTCGTGTAGTCCCCACCCGGAGATCCGAATGGGGGACTAGTTTACCTCCGGAATACTTTACCCGGGAGGAAGCCATCATCAGTACATCATTCATACAGAGAGAGCTGCATGTCCTCGGGAGTTAGTTACGGCTGTAGTTTCCCGTTGCTTTCAGCCGCGTAGCAGTATCAACACAGCTAAGCCATGTTGAGTATTATTACAAGGCCGTATCAGTCAATCATCTAGACTGTCGCCCTTGCAACTACCGAAAGGCTCCTACCCCGCTTTCGATGAACCATTCGTTAGTCTGGTCTCTCAACAGATACCCATCCGATATGGTTGCACCTGCGGCTCGGCTCTCTGCACCATTGGTACACGCAAGCCTCCCCACCGCGGCAAGGTCACATGGTTCGCAGAGGAGGCTATCTAAAGTATTGATAAGGAATCCCCTACCTGTGCAACAGTTCTAATTGCAGATCATTTATGATTGATTCCTGCGATTTCCTACGCGAGACACGAGAGGTCACCCACTGCAGAATGGGCCGAGGTCCATGTTCGGTGCCTCACACTTGCGGATTGCGCGTGCTCCATCTGCGTTCCTTTTGTACTTTCATTTTGCAAAATTGAATTACACAGAGCATTAATAATTTTGAAGGCACAAAAACACTCGTATCAAAAGCAGAGACATGAAGAGAGGTGCGTGGTTGTCAGTAACAGGCCCTTTGTTGGGGGAGACGTTGTGTTTCTTTTGCTGATAGCATTTTTCAATAAAAAGAAAAGCATTCCAAAAGAGTTGACGGCCATTCTGTAATACTCAAAACTTCCTCCTGGCTGTCTTTTAATTTATTTTTTAGGATTGCAAATTGTCCACTTGATGAACGGTCACGTATTACAGGATGAATTCAATATTTTACGACGACGACCGACAACCAACGCAGCACATAACGCAACGACGGTGTTACTATTTATTAGAATACGATGCTACATACTCCACACTAATGCACTCTGTCGTCTAGCTGCGTGAAAAACGTGCAGGAACGGAGCGTAATATCACGCAAGTGGGGACGTAGCCATAGTGTGGTACCATCCAGGGAGAATACGCGTCCTAAAGCTTGAGCAGATCCACCTGTGTCAATCTAGTATTCCCGAACTGACATTCATTCCTCTTTGATTTCTTGCGTACTCATATCACTTAAGACATGGAGATGCTTATTTTCATATCATATTCACTGCACATCCTTTTCATGTTCGAAGCAAAATCTGCAATTAATAACAAGTTTTCGGGATAAACGATCCACTCAACTAAATAGCTCCCTGCCGTTGTGGTTTGGGGAGATAGTGGGTTGGAACAACACAGTCACCACCCCTGAAGATGGTTTTTTCGTGGTTAACTGTTTCTACACCAGGCAAATGTTGGGGCTGTGCCTTAATTGCGGCCGCGTCGCTTCTTTTCTACTCCGTGCCTTTTACTATCCTATCGTGGCTATCTGTGTGGGTGCGACGTAAAGCAAATAAGAAAATGAATAATAACCGCGAAAGATCTGCAGCGTTGCCTAACTTCCGTAATATGTACAAGTACTGGAACAAACAAAATCCTGGCAATAGTAATCAAAAACTTATTGATGATAAGGAAAACGACGTTGGAAGAGATTGAATTTGATTTGGAAATCTTGGTTTTGCAACTGTGACCGCTGAATGTTATAGCTCTAACTGAAACTTGAATGTGCATGTCATGAATTGATGTCTGAACCGTTAACTCGAACTAGTGCACTGTAAAGGGAATTCGTTCCACCGCGTAGACAAAGACCCGTCGCCTGCTGTTGAGCTCCAGCCAAAAGGAAGACTCATCTCTATGTAGAAAACGAAGGTGTGGGCTTCAGTACACAACAAATAAAAATGCGGTTCGCTCGATGGTCTTATTTCATTAAGAACATATTAATACGTCAGTTCCCAAGGAGCTCAACAATTCCAGAATACATAAATACACGGTCCGCCTCTGTGATGTAGTGGTTAGTGTGATTAACTGCCACCCCAGAGACCCGGGTTCGATTCCCGCCTCTGCCACGAAATTTGAAAAGTGGTACGAGGGCTGGAACGGGGTCCACTCAGCCTCGGGAGGTCATCTGAGTAGATGGGGTTTCGATTCCCTCCTCAGCCATCCTGGAAGTGGTTTTCCGTGGTTTCCCGCTTCTCCAGGCAAGTGCCGGAATGGTACGTAACTTAAGGCCACGGCCGCTTCTTTCCCTCTTCCTTGCCTATCCCTTCCAGACTTCCAATCCCCCACAAGGCCCCTGTTCAGCATAGCACGTGAGGCCGCCTGGGCGAGGTAATGGACATCCTCGCCAGTTGTATCCCCCGACTCAGAGTCTGAAGCTCCAGGACACAGCCCTTGAGGCGGTAGAGGAGGGATCCTCGCTGAGTCCGAGGGAAAACCTACCCTGCAGGGTAAACAGATTACGAACGAATATAAATACACGAATATAAATGTACTCATTCATTTAATTAGTAAATTTCATTATTATGGTAACGAAAACCAAAAGTAGAACACAACGATTGGAAAATAATACAATGTGTGGCGAATTTTAGTGTAGATTTACGCTCCTCGACAATGGGAGCGTGAAAATGAAAATTTTAAGAAGCTTTTTGTGTTTGGGTCGAACGCGCACATCTTCCAGAGGCTCAATGGGCAGATAAAGGAAGAGGATCCCTGTTCAAAACCTGTAATCTAGTTCTAATGAAGTAGTGCTTCAGATTAAGGTACAATTTGTGTTCGTGACGTCACACGCATACCCTGTTATAAGATGGCGCTTTGTTTAACCGCGCGTTAAGTCACGGGTTAGCTCTTGTGAATACAAGGTGGGCAGTTATCTAGAGTAAGAAATTGAATAATGGAAAGGAATGATTTGTTAGCATGCGGCAAAAACGTGCCAAAGTAAGAGTTGGAAGGGGAAATGTGAATAATGAAGGAATAAAAGGATGAAACGAAGAGGGCATAATAGGTGTTGTTACGAGAAATTGAAACAGCGAGAACAAATTACAAGGAGCAACTACTTTGAAGATACTCATAATATTACATTCGAACTCTAAATTACGTCTCTTGTTTCGCATATCACGGACCACATTCCACGTTCTAATGTGTTATCCACATAATACTCGTTATCCATTTCTGGTGTGTTAAAACCCTCAAGACGCTGCGGGAGATCCTGCCACCAATCTCTTACAATCGTGGTGGAGTTCACTAACCAGCGGAACCCGCTCCATTTCCCAGCGAAGGGGCGGTCCAAATAAGCAAATACCCTTATCCGTAGACACTCGACCGTTTCGAAGAAAATGACCGTCGAAGTTTCCGTCGTGCCTTTCGTTCATTTTAGTGCGCAGCAAGTTCAAATGAAGCAGTGGTCCAGAGGCTAGAGCCGCACCTTCACATTTTTGCGCCCCATCTTCAAACCCCAAAGAAATTTTCTTTTCGTTCATGTTTGTTTTTTCATTTGCCTACTTATGTCCATTGAAGACTGTTCTTTCCTGTTTTGTTTCTTTTTCAATTGGCTACTTATGTGCATTGATGATTCGTTTTTACTTTTTGTTTGCTTATTTATTAGTCTACTTATGCCCATTGAAATTACTATATGAATGTTTCTCATAAAGGGGCGTTATGTTGATTCTAAAATTACAATTCGGTTCACCAAAAGTGTTTTGTATTTATTATGTGTGTAGCTTTTCAGGTATTACAATGTTTTGCAAGGGAGATACGGTGTGTTCCCTCGGATGATACCGATCGTACAAATGTTCGAACCACACACACTACGAGCATCGCGCGGAGGCAGGTCACATTACTGGCTGGGAATGTCACTCGGGAAAGAAACGTTGTTAAAATTACTGAACATTTCACGTGTTGGCAATTACTTTGCGAAAAACCACGCATAATGGATCAGTTTTCCAAAAACTGTCGCTTTCAACTGATTATGAATCATTGCGTGGATTTTTATTGGATCGTGTCTTGCAGTGATATCCCTTTGCTGTCCAATGAGTGTGGAGGAAATGTTGTTTTAAAATTAATTTATCAAGAGGGGTACCAGGCACTATGCGAAAAGCTGATTTACTACGACATTGACTACCAATTACTAACTGATCCCACGTTCCCTCAAGACAAAGAAACTCAAAGCAAACCCCCCATCAGAAACAGGTACACCCACACTGACCCTTCCCCACTCACTCACACAAAATACTCACAAACACGTCTACACTCACCAGGCACCACCCACCAACCTACACAAACAGACATCTCACTCCCCCCCGACACTGACACTTCTCCCACCTCACCACTTTCCCCCCCACCATCTCCCGAGCCCGAAACTGAGACCACCTTAATCTCACACTCGGGCACGGACTCACAACACAAATACACTCAAACTAGGAGGAGGCGAGGCAAGCCTGCTCCTAGGCCAATTATGACACCAACACATGACACCTCCAAAACAACTACTCATCCTCACCATCCCTCACTCATCATCCAATGCTTTAATTGCCTCAGGCTGAATCATCCTGCAGCCACGTGCTCTGATGCCACTCGTTGCAACCGGTGTGGTGGTCCCCACCGTCACACTGTTTGCACGGTCCCCCGGGACCACGCAAGGTGCGCGAACTGTGAAGGCAGTCACGCCGCCTCATATCCTGGCTGCCCCTACTTAAAGAAGGCAATTAGGGCGCACTACAAGAAAGCACAACACTTACATGCACACTCTACTACGCCACACCATCCCAGCACCCTGACCCCCAAACCACCACATCCTACTATCCCCAGCTACAACCTCACCAATCAAACCGCCCAGGACACCTCCAGCCTCCTGAACCTACTACTCCTCAAGCTAATCACAGCCCCGAACCCGCATCCCCCCATGACCATGCCAAGTAATCAACTAATTATCAGCTAAACCCTACTCCCCTCCCAGCCAAGAGCAACCTCCTGACAACAAATATCTCCCTCGGCTCTCCTTAAAGCACTGGAATCACAGCGTACCCTACCACCGACAGTTAAGCAACATCGGGAGTGGTCACCCACTGGCTGGCTGACCACCACCTCCCATGCTGCCTAACCTCGAGGAACTTCTTACGACCACGGCTACGGACGCAATACAACACGAGGCGCTCACGCGCCAGGCCACATACTGGCCAATCATGACTGAGGAATATTAGCACAACCCGATGAATAACACCGTTATCTGCAGGGAACCATCATTCTGACAGGGCATTCAAGACCTTTTAGAGGTCGACAAGCCATAAACTTCGCGGTCACTGGGGCTCTGTCCCAGTACCGACGAAAGATGGGTTCGTCGTCGTCGTAGGACATTAACTGACGAAAAGGGAAAACTACATTTCAAAATACTCTCAACAAAACAATTCCTGTTGTAATCGTCAATGGACAAAAGTAAATAAATGAAAAATAGTAAAATTTGTCGGGATTTAAACACGAAGTGCAGAAGCGCGAAACCGTGGCGTCGGTTCGTGTTGTTGCGCGCAGAAAGGCACGGCGTATGTTCGGTTACTTCCACTCTTCTTTCATCATCTGCAGATCGAGTTGTTTACACTTGGCGCCTTCTCCTCGTCAGTCTTCTTCAGTATTGATAGAACATTATGGGCCTTGTGGTAGGAAGAAGAACTACATCTTCAGTGCGTTGTCCCTGAGGACCATGTAAGAAATGTCTCTTGAATAATCTTTCTTTCTTAATCTGTTTAACCTCCAGGATTTTTTCCCTCGGACTCAACGAGGGATCACACCGCTACCCCTTTAAGGGCAGTGTCCTGGAGCGTGAGACTTCGGGTCGAGGTATACAACTGGAAAGGAGGGTAAGTACCTCGCCCAGGCGGCCTCACCTTCTATGCTCAACGGGGGCCTTGTGTGGGGCTGGGAATATTGGAAGGGACAGCCAAGGGAGAGGGAAGGAAGCGGCCGTGGCCTTAAGTTACGTACCATCCCGGCATTTCCCCGGAGGAGAAGTGGGAAACCACGGAAAACCACTTCCAGAATGGATAAGGTTGGAATCGAACCCACCTCTACTCATTTGACCTTTCGAGTTTGAGTCGCCGCCGTTCCAGCTTTTCTACCACTTTTCAAATTTCGTCGCAGAGCCGGGAATAGAACCCGTCCCTTCGGGCTGGCAGCTAATCATGATAACCAGAACACCACAGAGGGGGACTTCTTGAATAATATGAATTTTGAATGTGCACATTTTCCGACCGACTGCCCTTCCTGGTATCAACCTCATCAGAGGAGTTAAAAAGTTGAAATGAATGACGTGATATATGATAATGTTACGTGCTAGTCCTGTGGTAGCCCCTCTTGGAAGGGACTAGTGAGTCGGACGACCGGAGAGCTCCTAGCCAGCCTGGAGGGCATGGCCGGCCTTTCCTTGCATTGCTCTCGTCGGCTGCCTTACCTGTGAGTAACGAGAGCGTTCAGTCTCTGGTTCGCATCACCCGAGGTGTGAGACGTGTTGGGGCTGCTAGTGTCGGAGTGTTCTGAGAGTAACTGCACTGGGTCGCCGTGAGTCAGCGGCTCATGGTAATTCAACGTGTTCACTGTTCTGCTGTTCAAAACTGTGGAGCTGTTTGTTTGTTCACTGCATCTGACTGTGTGAATTACTGGACTGTCTCGAACATCGTGTGTTCAAATATATACGTCTACACGTATCAGCTCACTGGACTTGGAGAAATGAAAGTAAGGTCCTGTTTCCTCAACTCCGTGTTACCGGTAAGAAGTGTTAACTAACAATTCTCGAACATATTCGAACATTTGTTACGAAACAATTGTTAAAGACAAATTAATACGAATTTGTCAGATTTCTGAACGTGTTTCGCAGTGAGCGTGTTCTGTTTCTGTACATGAAGCGCTCCTGGCGGTATGTTGGGATAGTATTTTGTCACACGTGGTTGACATTATTAAAAATTATAGTTAGCGGAAACCACTAAGACGTAGACATGTCAAGTTAGAGGCAACAAAAGCGTTATTATGAATGCGAAACAAATGTTTTATAGATTTAATTTGAAAGTATGTGAGTGTGCTTGGAAAATGAAAGAACGGACTGTTATATCACAGCATCCAGTAAGGCTCCTACATCAGCGGGACGATGTTATAATTCACATGTCTTGAATGATTTTTCGGGCATTGATTTACTGCGGGGAAAATAATGTAAAAGCAGTAACGGCAGCAGGAATTCTACACACTCTTATCTTGCACTCACGAATATAGTCGCCTACAATTAAATGTAACTACTCTGAAATATAATATCCCAGAACTATAAACAACTCTTCACTGGCGACACTGAAAAAGTTCACTCTGTGGGAAGTCTAACCTGTTTTCAATTTCTCCTAGTACATTATGGCTTTGGTAATTAGGTATGTTTGTAGAAGACCTTCTTCTGACAACTCTAAAAATACGTTTTTCCTTAGTGTGCTTCGGCCGTAGTCTTCTTCACTTTAAAAATAGTCTTCATACAGCAGTAAAGCTACTGTACGTGCTACCATTCTGAACTTTTAACAGCTGTTATAAGATTTAACACAGGGCTTCTGCCTTGTTAATTTAACACAAGTATTAACAATTTGTTAGAGTTAACAATTACTGACGACACGGCCATTTTGTTAAATTATGTATTAAGTCTCCCAAACAGCAGTATTAAACCTTAGAATTCGTTGAAGGAAATGGAGCTAAGTATTATAGCCTTCCGCAGGTAATTCCAACCGGCCGGGACTCCCTGGTGTGTGCAAAGAAGTGAGACTTGTAAATAGACAGGAATTAGTAAGTGTGACCGTTCGCGCTGAATAGAATTGTGTGTATGTGCATTTACTGGGTCATCCTGAAATAAATTAGAATAATAAAAGAGACCGAGCTTTATTGGTAACAATAATATGAAGGGAGAAGGTAAAACCCGATTCCAGCACACAGCCTACACTGATCGAATAGCAGCAAGTGCTCTGCTGAAGGCTTAACTGCTCCATCCAGCGGACGAACCACTGTCAACAACGTCATATGCCCTCTGTCCATTCGTACACCGCGAACAGGTTTGTAATTGAATCCAGGCTTTTGGCTCGCAATCTGGTAAGTTTTGTAAATTGCATATGTCCTATTTTGCCACTCGACTTGCCTAGTTAATGGACATCAAGAGTCTCACCAATCTAAAATAGTGTAACCGCAGTGATCGTAACCCCTCTTCACAGCTGAACTGCCAGCATTACGTTGTCTGCCAACAAACATTAAACTTCAGCGGAGTCGCAACTTAAGATTCATCTACATTCTTCATACGACTCTCATACGGAAAGTAGTTTGAAGAGAATGTACGATGGTAATTGACGTTCAATCTCTTGTCTGAATCAATCCTAAAATTGAAATGGAAAAGCTATGCGATTTCTCAAAACACTCGTATCTAATCCGAATACATCGCCATATGAAAATTACCGAGCGAGTTGGCCGTGCGGTTAGGGGTATGCAGCAGTGAGATGCGGGAGATAGTGGGTTCGAGCCCCACAGTCGGCAGTCCTGAAGATGGTTTTCCGTTCTTTCCCATTTTCTCACCAAGTAAATGTACCTTAATGAAGGCTACGGCCGATTCCTTCCCATTCCTAGCCTTTTCCTATCCCATCGTTGCCATAACACCTATCTGTGTCGTTGCGAAGTAAAGCGACTTGCATATGAAAATATAAAGCGAAGTTACAAATTAAGTACTTCACTGAAAATGTAATCTGTTTTACAAAGTATCTTCATGGTAAAGGAAAATTAACTACGCAGTTATCGGGAAACGTTCATGATGCTACCGCTGATATAAAGCCTAGGATTCAGTTGGCCGAAGATTCTGCTGGAATGCAAGGAAACGTCTGTTACTTGTACGAATCTGAACTCTAATTAAGATATTCGCCTTTCTTCCTAGAGGTGTAAATGATACTCATTTTCATTGTAGACTGAATTAACCTCCTGCAGAATATTACATATCGTACTTGTTTTTACTGTTCGATTTTTATATCCTGTTTGATCCTTGTAGATTTCAATGTTGGCAAGATGTCATGCTTTAATTTGTTTGCAATCTAGTCTTTCCGTCTTTGGAAGAATGGGCTCAAGCGTTGGGATCTAGGTAGTGATGGGAATATCGAAAATTTTGAGCTATCGTTAGATTACCGACTGTGAAGCGTGACATTCGATAGTTTTCATTCGGTTTGAAATCGGTTATAAAGTAGTAATATATGTACATTTTGTAGTGCGGTAGTACTTGCAACTAGTAATAAGTAGTCATTTGCGCGTGTGTATTGTTGTTCTCTTGTTGGTAGTGATGAGACTAGTAACAAACACTACACAATGTTCGAGTGAAGGGGTTGGAAACTGAAATGTGTTGGTCTATAAAATAGGGTAAAATGTCCCGATTAAAGTAATTGTGGTCATTATCTTTCATTTTAAATAAACTGCATTTTTGTGTCCATACCCACAAGTTAATGAATGTAAGATCGCCTGTTCATTAAATAATACTTGTTAGGTGACTTCAGACGAAGGTTAGGTTTACACCTTACAGTAATTTTACCGGGAGGTACACCTCAACCCCGTACATTTAAATGAAGCGCCTTGAAGAACGCTATATAACATATAAAAATTGAAACAACTAGTACAAGAAGTTGGAACATTGATCAAAAAATGTCATTACTAAATGATGGTGTAATATGTTTTTCTAAAGTTTCCTAAACTGACTGGAATACCTTGTTTTGATTTGGTGTATCACAGGAAGTTCGCGCTTTTCTCAAAAGATGCCTCTATTAAAAAACTGAGGTCATGCACTCTGGTGAAAAGTGGAATTACTAGAGATTTAAAGAACTTTTGTGTTTATATGTTTTCTCAACTGAATTGACTTTTCTTACGTTTGGTACTTCAAAGTCTGCATCCCGCCAACATGGGATTCTAATCAATCATAAATTTCATGTATTTATTTTTCAGCCAATCATAGGCTTCTTGTAACTTTTGTTTAGCCAATAAAAATGAGAGGGTGTGTCCGGATTTATTCCAGAGCCTTCTCAAAGCTTCCTCTCGGGTATAAAAGCTGACACCCTTTCAAGTTAACTTGTCTTATTGATCGCTGAATATGTGTGTTAAGAGAGGAGATGGAAGTCCTCATTCTTCGGCAGGCAGAACATCAGTCCAGGTAATGGCCAACAGTTTCCTAACTCCACAAGCTGAACTCGAGGGGAAGGTTCCAATCTTTAAGTATGTAACCGTCAATTCATAAAATATAAACCTTCCTCTTTCTCATGTAAAATTTCATGTAAGTCCTAAGACTTAAACTGTAAATCGGGGATAGAGAGTGCGTTACCCTCTCGAATTCCCCTTCAATTAATCTTGGGGTGACTACGATTTTATAACTGTTTTTCTCCTGTAAACCATAAACAAACTTGTCCTTCTAGTCACCTCAGTAGTGTGGGATTAGCCTCGGCATCATCGGGCCGCAAGCGAAAGTGTACGCCTCCATACGTTTTTGGGAACTTAACCTGTTCCTTTTCTCGAAGGCCCAGTAGAATGGGTACTAGATACCCCTATGTAAACTAAAATTCATATGGTGTAATTGTATTGAGCAAAGACTCTCTTTCCGTCTTGTAATAGTTAATGGTTGCCTTGAATAGGCCGAAAGAGGTCGGGGACGCTGTCTCCTAGCTAGAATTTGTAGAGCATGTGAGCTCCTTTGTGGTTAGGTAATAGATATTTGTGTGGTGCCTTTCGAAGGTCGTAACTTGTAATCGTAGCAAAGTGCTCTTGAAAATTGTGTTTCGGGAGATATCTCTTCTTACCTTTCTAAAAACACAACATTTGTAATTTTGGGACCTAGTAATTAAGAAGCTGGAAGCTCAAAATTGTAAATTACCAATTCCTGGTTTTTCTATTTTTGTACCAACTACCTATGTACCCGAAAGCTTGTTATTTGTTGACATTTAAGGTCTGAAAGCAATATAACCTTTATTTTAAAATTTTAAAGTCATCTTTGACAGACCCATTCCAGCCCGCACCTCTGCGTTCCACAGATAAACCCCGGAACAGTAATGACACAACATATTAAAGTAATGTGAGTACAGCAAACTAAACTAAATGAAAAACAACATACTTCCCTAGGACAAAGTAATAGTGCATATAGTAATTTAAAAATAATTCCATTCATTTAATAGTAATGTTTAATCATTAGACGTTCATGGTTAGTATATGGAAAGTATTTATAAAAAGTGTAACATGATTATCTATTGATAAAGCGCACAATAATAAAGTTGTATTCATTATTATACAGCTTTGAGTGAGATATCATTCTATTCCTTTATAATAAATGACTCTCACTTCACTCCATAACAAAAAGGGAGGCCAATTACAGCACTGACTAGTGGAAATATTTGGAAGTTGGGATCCGAATGTAAAACCGAATGCAAACGGAAACAATCGGTTGTAACGGTAGTTGACGACTATCGAATAATTGGGTAGATTTCATTCTACAGTATATCCCCGTCACTAGATCTAGGAATAGACACAGACACTTGCCGTCTAAATCTCTGGCATCAGCCTTGACTTCTCTGTAAATAGATATGTACTACTCACACTAGAATACAATGTTTTTTAAGATATTCTCAACTATAAACAATGCCACGCGGTAGTTGTTTAATGCAGTCCACTTTAAATTCATCACCGTGCAGAACGTATCCTTTAGGAGCTTCTATCACACGTCACGGGAGACATTTTTACCAAATGTTTTCCGTCTATAATTGTCTGAATTTACGACGTTTCGTATCAAGGAAGAAGTTTGAGAGGAATGAAAATCGGAATGATTGGGTCTTGAGATACGAGATTCGCTTTTATCTTTAATAACTATCCTTCGAATCAATTGGGTTAAAGTAAGATACCTACAGACTAATGTTGTTGTTCGCTGAAAATAGACGAAAACACATCCAACGGAGTGCATTCTAATTCTCTTTGTTAATTCCTTAAACAATTATTCGACTCTTAACTGATTTAAATGTATATACTTAAGTTTCTTGTGAACCGAGATGTATATTTAAAATACTTTCGTTGTATCCTACTTTAGTTATAACATTTCTGTATGCACCTTGCCGTTCCAACCATTCTCCTCTCAGTCTTGTTGTTCTCTGCACTTCCTAGTAGTGTTTCCTCATCCTCTAAGTATGAATTCCTTCGCCTTCCTCTTCATTTCTTTCCTAGTATTTTTCATTCAAACACGTTTACTAGGAAGTCATCTATGTCTCAGGTTTTTACTTCCCAGTTTCCACATCATTTATCAGTCTCCTTTGCTCATTGACTTCCTTTAGAATATCAGGATTGTCTTGTCCAGCATTTTCGTCCAATTTGCTCCCATTCAGTGTCTTTCCTATTTTCCAACAGTCCAGCTCTCACAACTGTAAAGTAGTACACTCCAGCCAAGGGGTTTAAAAGGCCTTTCTTGTTTCTAAACTTATATGGTGTTTGTTAAAAGATCTCTTTTATTTTGAAAGGCCTGTTTAGCAAGAGGAAAAATACACTTTGTAATATTTGACTGTTATTCCCTCAAATATGTTTATTTTTCTCTTAAACGGTTGCGGCTCTGACCTAACTACAGAGCCTTTCATATTTGTTTTTCTCAGGGGGATATGAATTTACGTTTCCCAGGGTGAATTATTCACCTTGACTAGCTGTGACCTGAATGGAATAATTCACAAGGATGGATGGGCTGAGAATGTCCCACATTTTACTCGGTTTTATGAACTCTGTGTGTTCTAAACTATGAAACATCCAGTTGTACAAAATTTAACACAGACTTCTCGTAAAATGCCATTAGACGAAAGTTGGCCATAAAAATTTATCTTCCGAATCCAGGTTGAGTTCTGTTGTGCTGCGCACTTTACGACGTGACCTGCTCTTTTACTGAGGGAAGTAATGCGGGGTAAAATATTCATGGAGATGTACCTATCACTTTAACAGCCAACATTTGCATACAGCAGAGCTCGTGTCCTACTTACGGAACATAGCATCAATACCCGATTCTTAATTCTCCACTATATTTCTGTTACTCAAATAACCACAGTAATTATATTTCCATTTACAATGTATCAGCAAGGACCCATCAATAGCTCTTCAATAGGAAGGGAATATCGTCACCCCAAATGTACTTCACTCACTAACACAGCCAATCAGTTCAATCTTCCGGAGGGATTTTGTATGGATTTTCGTTCCACAATTGAAGTCGTCAAGTTCGAGATTGATTCTGCTTTCCTTCCTCGCAGTCACGAACTGACCAGAGAAAGGTAAATACACGGCACGGAATGGGAGAAGCAAAAGTAATCGAGTACCTCGCTGACAAGTTTTCCTTCGCCCTTGGGCTACGTTTGACTCGTCACAAACTGAAATGGAACATTAAAATGAGTCATCTTCCCACCAGGTTATTACCAATAAATGTATTATGGGAATGTATCAACAATAACCTTTCAAAATCTCATACGATGGTCAATACATATAAGGGAATGATTACTGAAGTTGATAGGTAACTTTAAACCGTATAGTATACTTTACCTTGTGCGGTCAGGGGTGCGCGGCTGTGAGCTTGCATCCGGGAGATAGTGGGTTCGAACCCCACTGTCGGCAGACCTGAAGATGGTTTTCCATTGTTTCGCATTTTCACACCAGGCAAATGCCGGGGCTGTACCTTAATTAAGGTCACGGCCGCTTCCTTCCAACTCTCAGGCCTTTCCTCTTCCATCGTCGCCATAAGACCTATCTTGTGTCGGTGCGACGTAAAGCCACTAACAAAAGCAAACAATAATTTGTTTGAACATTATCAACATTTAATTATTATCATCGTATTTGGCCTATTTTCACCCGGTTCATTCTTGTGTGCATCTCCTTTATATTATCATTTTTCTGCAGAAGGCCTAGTGTCTACAGTGCTCTACGTTTTCTGGTATGGGCTAGAGCAATTTTGTTGATTTCATTAATCTGTCTCATTGTTGTTCTTGGCTTTGACAATATGAAATTGACTGAGGTATGAGTGATGCTGGTAATGCCATTCCTAATGAAATCAGTCCCTGCTATGAATGATGCGAAAATGTTCCTCATGCGTGCGGTACGTTAGGTAAATTTAATCCGCATAGTAAACCTTATCGTGTACGTTGGTACCTGCATAAAATAAATGCAGAATTATAATACAAGATGTCGGAAATATTAGTTCATATTTACTTCAGGAGAAGTGACAGGAACTACTTACAGTACCCCACCCCGTTGTGGGTGGGGTCAGTACAATAACACCCTCGGTATCCCCTGCCTGTCGTAATACTAAAAGGGGCCCCAGGGGCTCCGATATTTGGAGCATGTGATTGCGACCACCGGAGTAGTTAGCTGAGTCCTGGCATTGCTTCCACTTGTGCCATAATCCTCACTTTCAACTACTCCATCCGCCCTCTCTTGGTCAACTCTTGTTCTTTTCCAACCCCGACGGCATTAGGTTGACGAGACCTAGGCAGTGTTTCATTTTCACGCCCTTTGTGTCCTTGTCTTCCTTCGTCCGATATCCTCATTTTTCGAAGTGTGGGATCCATTCCATTTTTCTCTCTGGTTAGTGTTATATAGAGGATGGTTGCCTAGTTGTACTTCCTCTTAAAACAATAATCATCACCACTAATTCTGTAACATGTACTCAATCGCACGAAAGTTAGCAAGCAAAGTAATATTTAACTTTGTACATTCTCGAGACCAGACGATATTCCCATTCTGTGGACAGCCAGTGGCCGAAGAGGAATCGTACCACCAGCACAATATGTTCAGTCAGAGCGAGTTGGCCATACTGTTAGAGTCGCGCAGCTGTGGGCTTGCCTTCCGAAGGTAGTGGGTTCGAACTCCAGTGTCGGCAGTCTTGAAGATTGTATCCCTTTTTCACACCAAAAAAATTCTGGTGCTTTACGTTAATTAAGGCCACGGCCTTTCGCCTCCCATCGTCGCCGTAAGACCTACCTGCGTCAGTGGGACGTAAAGCAAATTGTAGAATAATAATAAGAAGAATTGTTCCGGGGTTTCCATGGCTCGCAGAGGATTAGGAAACGCCTGGATTGAACAGCTGGACAAGGAATTACTTAGAGCAAATTTTAAGAAAACAAATTTCAAAATGTTATTTCTTTCCTTTTTTTAGTTTAAAATTGATAGATAGAAAATAGTTTATCAATGAGCTCGTCAGTTGTAACAACAACAGAGACTTAGAAGTCCAAAAATGAGGTAGAGAACTTGGGGTAACTATCTACTAGTTAATTTACACATAAAAGAGCATAATTGCTCTTGACAGGTACAAATATAAGACCAGGTTTGGCTCCAAGAAGTTACATTACTCAGCAGTCGGAGCTCCAAATACACCACAGTCTAGCCTCGCAGAGGCTCAGTTTCCTTCGCTACACAGAAATTACCCCAGATCATATTGGGTGACGTCACTTTAAAAGTCTACACGAGCATTGATCACTGGTCCAAAAATGGAACCAAAGTAGAAGAAACAGATATCCTAGGAATAATACAGCAAACACGGAAGCGTAATTGCCCGTACTACCTGGCCTAAATAGTAAGAAGGAAAGGGTATACATAGCCAGCCGTAAACAAAATGCAAGTACCTGGACTCCTTCTGGAAATTGTTAAAATCCTATGTGGACTTACGGTCTGATCCTATGATACCCCGGAGTGACTAAAGAGGCCACTTTAATGCCAAGGCAAGAATTAATAAATTTAGAGGTTGAAAACTTTAGTCACCCAATGCAAGGTTCAATGGGAACCGACAAAGTGTCTCCACTCTTTATTCCCTTACATTACAGAACAAAGTCCTCAGACTTGCCGGAAGTTCTATATTTAAACCACCAAATCTAGAAATTTACATCACATAAAATGCGTTCAAAACCTTCCCCTCAAGATATCCGCAGGAGCTATCACAAGTCTATGTGCCGCTGGGTCTTCCTCGCTCACGCCTCGGCCCGCCCTCCTGGCTCACGTTAAGTCACCCTGCTCACACTGGAGCAATTCAGACAATACGCTCCTAAAATGCCCAGATTTTATAGTAACATAAGGGGAAGATTCCAGAACTTTTTACTGATAGGCTGGATTCCTATACACACCTCCGGTTTAAATTGGCTAGAGAGAATTTTGATAGGTTGATTACAATCGTGGAGGAACCAGGTGAAGTGCTGACAACTTCCGTACATTTAAAAAACAATCATTATTATATAAGGTGTTGATTTGTGTATTCCGCGTGTAGCGAGCACGCCTATATAGTTTATATTTAAACGTAGTTTAAGATAATTTTTGGTGCATAGTTATAAATATAGGAGGTTCTGTATTTACCACCGAGAGAGTATTCATTGTATAGTGCGACTCTTGGCTGAATGGTCAACGTTAAGGCCTTCAGTCCAGAGGGTCCCGGGGTCGATTCCTGGGCGGGGCAGGGATTTTAATCGCATATTACATATTGAACCCTTGCTGGTCCATAAAGGATACCTACCTTCCTTACCTATCAGCAATTAGCATGTGATCTGTCTCTTGAGTCGTTACCGGGTTCTTCGTCACTTGCTGAGGTAAAATGCGGGTTTCACTGATCCTAATCTATCTACTTAAATGAAAGATCAAGTCTAAAATATTTGTGGTTTATTTAAGAATTAATGAGGAAAATTCAGATATCATCATTATAATTTGAACTCTTCGTGTCCACTCAACGCAACACTAATTACAACGCAGAGGAGAGGCATGCTGGTTTGAGAAGCTTTCACTTAACAGCCTGATGGGCATCCTTACTAGAAACCATTGTCACAAGTTAAGAGTGAAGAAAAGAAAGTCTGGAATTCCTTACATTCGTCTTCCATGTGAGACTACATGTACCATCATAATGATTCGTGATGGTCCAGCCCTCGTTACAGAAACTCTGGATAAGGCAGTCCAATCGGTGTGTGCCACACAGTGGTTTTACGGCATGGACCCTTAATTGAATCGATGCGACTTGCGACTATCTCATGGACCGACATCTAATCTTCTAATTTACTTTAAAGTCTTTGTGGATGATGACCGCAAGGAAAGTGATGCTATAATGGCATATGGCCTTAATCTAAGTCACTGAAGTTGATGACCTCATGAACATCCAAGTTTCTAAGCTGAAGGCGAAACATAATTAAGTTACATCGTTTGATGACCAATGATTCCACTTTACTAACCCCCGCACATTTAATACTCAATCAATCCAAGTCAAATAATACAACAACAACAAGAAATGCCCACAATACTCTGCGGCAGTAAAATCCATTACAATCGGACATGTCCCCTTAAGCGTTACGTTGATACTTGAACTTTCCCAACAAAATAAAATAAGATTTCCAGAATACATCTTCAAGTTATTCACTTGGCTTAAGGTTATTTTACAAATACGGTTTCCACTGACTTAAATTAAAATGATTTTATAAATCCTAATTAACAACAAATTATATTTCCGCGGACGACTGGTTTGTTTGAGAAGTCCCTACACCAATTCTGACGTAGTTATACTTTATAATGTTTATCGTCGCTTGATATCGTGCAGCTGGGAAAAAATTACATCTCATTTATTTCCAGTATTATATCTTGTTTCATGACATCACACCATAAGTTTAATCTAACACTAGCAAGTATTAGCACTTGGAAAACCCTAATTATTAAGTACTAAAACTCCGCGTAAGTAACTCGACGTAAAATGTAAGCCAAATACTATGTCACATCCCATCATGACATTTACATAAGGCTTTGTGCACCCCTCAAAAATAAATCAATAACTACCACCAACACTCTATTTTGGACACCCTGGAAATGGTAAACTTTGCTCATTATAGTCTAACTTCCGTGGTTTCAGATGTACCTTCAGATCTCTGTTAAGCAAGCTGATATTATAGAATGTTCTCTAATAACATACACGTTACTCATGGATGAAAATTTTAATTCGTTTCTTGCAACATTACGAACTCCACTCTAAAGAATACGGTTTGATTTTCAACACGAAAAAGACAGCACAGATACCGTTAACGCCCTCCTGCGGCGAACTCCCCGATCTGCTGGCTAGCAGAACAAGCGACCCTTCGCTGTCATACCTTTGACTGAAAACACCTATTGTATATTCACGTGTAACTGGTCTCAAAAGAATGAAACCTCCGATCTCGCTGATAAAATTTACAAATACGACATTCCTGGCCCAAACAGATTATGCACAGAGATTTACTTTAAGACATAATTATACAATTATACACGTCACAAACTTACACTTCCGTCGTTCCCCTCACGATTTCCATCCCAAACATTTTACAAATATCTTCCTCGGGTTCACACTGAATATCCCGGCATAATTACAGGCTTCCAGTCACCTGATTTACAAAATCCTATCTCAAGTCATACCTTAACAAGACTTAAACCTCTTGCCTCAAACACGACAAATCTCAATGACAAAAAGAATGGAATAATAATCCTTAGAATTCACGACACATAATTACACACAATACTCTAATAATGTAAAATCTTCGCATAACGTGACCTCGTATTTCTGAACTGGACTTCACAAAAATGACTGTCAAACTTTACTGTTTTTTTTTTCAATCAGACACAGTTTAAACGGACATAGAAATAGCAGTCCCTTCGTGACAGATATTCACCGATCTGCATTGCTCAACACGACATGGCGCCTACACCCGTTTGAAAATGGGTAACCACCGATTTCTTGCAACACTTCCGTCATAATTCAAACAGAAAATTTTTAACGTCAGATAAAAAATCTTAACTTGACACTACAAAATACAGAAAATAAGCTCACGGAAAAAACGATCTAATTTGGACGTTACATCGCTTCATAACTCTCAAATTGACTATTTACAACACATCACACGACTCTCGTTATAATTTTAAAAAATTTTTATCCAAGCATGGAAAACAAGTAACCTTTCGTCATATTTTCTGACATTTCACGAAACAAGTGGTAACCAAACTGCGTCATATACACCCATTACAAAATGTAAGTGTGACATCATAAAACAGATATATAGGCGGTGATATTGGCATTTCACCTACCTTAACTGCACGTCAACTTCCATCGTATTAGCTCACCAGCAAACTCCCGGTCTTATTTCATTTAGCCATTTCAACACTTCTGGCTTCACATTTTATTTTATTCACATTTCTTTCCTAAAAATAAAGGTACAAAAAAGAAATACCCTTCACTCGATATTTTCGCGGACCGAACACGAATGTTTCTACTGTCGCCCGCACACAAAGTACTATTTTTCTTTTACGACACAATATTATTTGAATTTCACCAATACTACTTCGGCGTTTTGACGACCGTCTTTACATATCATTTATACTGTAATGAGACAAAATTATCTCCACTTGGAGCCACATCGGCCAAAAGCTAGTTTCTGTTGGACTTAGTCTATTACTCACTTGACGATTTACTCAACAATATAACCTTCTCTCATGAGCTCCAATGCAGGGTGATTTCAAGATGGCGCATCCCTTTATTTCATCGCCTCTCTTAGGCATTTCTCTTGCTGTCAAGAAATTTCGCGTACTTTTCTCGACCTTGTTGAAATGTATTTAAAGCAGTTTTGGCTGTAACCAAGTACTTGCTAAATTGCTAGTGACATTGTTCATGAACATTTAAACTTATATCGTACCAAATTAACTGGTTAATTGACGTCATTTGCTAGGCCCTATATTGTGACGACGTGACGTGTAACTCCCCTTCCTATAAATGAATGTTTGCCCCAGTTTGTCCTCTTGAATTCCAACTTTATCTTCATATTGTGATCTTTCTTACTTTTATATACGCCATTCAAACTTATTCGTCTACTAATGTCATTCCACGCCCTCTCTCCGCTGTCAGGTCGGAACATACCACTTAGTCGAGCAGCTCTTCTTCTTTCTCTCAATTCTTCCCAACCCAAGCATTGCAACATTTTTGTAACGCTACTCTTTTGTCGGAAATCACCCAGAACAAATCGAGCTGCTTTTCTTTGGATTTTTTCCAGTTCTTGAATCAGGTAATCCTGGTGAGGGTCCCATACACTGGAACCATACTCTAGTTGGGGTCTTACCAGAGACTTATATGCACTCTCCTTTACATCATTACTACAACCCCTAAACACCCTCATAACCATGTGCAGAGATCTGTACCCTTTATCTACAATCCCATTTATGTGATTATCCCAATGAAGATCTTTCCTTATATTAACACCTAGATACTTACAATGATCCCCAAAAGGAACTTTCACCCCATCAACGCAGTAATTAAAACTGAGAGGACTTTTCCTATTTGTGAAACTCACAACCTGACTTTTAACCCCGTTTGTCAACATACCGTTTTGATTGATTGATTGATTGATTGATTGATTGATTGATTGATTGATTGATTGATTGATTGATTGATTGATTGATTGATTGATTGATTGATTGATTGATTGATTGATTGATTGATTGATAAATAGACCCGTGCGTCTCTCACGAAATATTCCCGGAAACTGGTTAGCAATCTCAAATGTGTATTACTAAAGGCCAATTGTCTCACGGATAATTACAGGACACACTCATTACAGTACGTTCACTCTGCGAAATAAATATACACTTAAGAATATAGGAATTACAACACCAGGAATGCATTGGTCATTTGTGTTGATTTTCAAGATATGGAACGATGCCATGTAGGTATGTAAACGATCAAAGTTTCAGACCCATTGGATTGCTGCTACAGGTCTCCCACGTGAATGGTCGGGGAGGAATCAACTCCACTATACGGATTCTGGTGTAGCGTAGTTGACTTGCAGCTTGTGCAGTGAAGTGTTCCCCGTCAAACATGCTTCGACGACAGAGAAGAGCAGGCTAACAACAACTGTCGCCGTTTGAGAGGGCTCGGATAATTGGGCTGTGTGAGGCTGGATTATCGCTAAGGACTATCGCTGCACGTGTTGGCCGTCAGGCATCTACGGTACAACGTGTATGGCAGCAGTGGTCAAATGAAGGTACCTACAGTCGTAGACCTGGCACAGGCCCAGCGCGACGGACAACTGTGAGGGAGGATCGCCGCATCATTCAGATGACCCGGATGGAACCCCATGCAACAGCAGCGCAAATTCGAGCAGCTGTGGCACCCCACGTTACACAACAAACAGTTGGTAATCGCCTGCGTGCAGTTGGCTTACGAGCCCGTGTCCCTGCAGAAGGTGTTCCATTGACCCCACAAAAGCGACGTGTAAGGCTGACCTGGTGTCGAGAAAGATCGACATGGGTCGACGAATGGCATAGGGTCGTCTTTAGTGATGATTCGCGCTTCTGTCTTGCCCGCAGTGACCTCCGGAATCGTGTGCGCCGACGTACCGGGGAGAGGGGCCGCCCAGATCTTATTGTCGAGAGGCACACAGGGCCAACACCAAGCACCTCCAGAGAAGCTCTCCACGACATCACAACCTTAGAATGGCCCGCCAGATCCCCGGACCTCAGTCCTATTGAGCATGTGTGTGACATGATGGGTCGACAACTGGCCAACCGTCCTCAGCCACCCACAACTCGGGAACAACTGACCCCTGCAGTGCAGCAAGCATGGGCCACAATTCCTCAGGAAGCGATCCAGGGCCTTATTGACTCCATGTCTCGATGAATTCATCAATATATTGCAGCTCGTGGTGGGCACATCCTGTATTGACTGTTGTCCAAACTTGCGGTCAGAGGGACCTGAAAGTACAATCATCGAATCACAACCGTACACCCGTCCTGCATGTTGAATTGCAGCAGTGTAGCACCACTCCTTCTGGGTGTTGCAATTTCCATTAGTTCGAAGAAATGATCGAGTTTTACCTGAAACAAACTAACTCTCTTTAACATTTTGTTATGATATAAAACACTATCATGTTTCAACAGGGTTAATAACACCCACTTGACAGTCTATTGGATCCAATTGATTAACGTACTAACATAACTAAACACTGACAGCAGCTAGCTTTGACACGACATTCCATCATTAACAACGTCTCCACAAGAAGTCCCATCTTCTTTCCTACGACTTTCTGATAAATTCAACCGTACATATTTTAACACATTTGATACGCATACACTGTTATTCAAATAACTGACATTGATTTTACTATAAACTTGAACTCATGCTATGGGAACGGAGTAAACATCCCCCCTTGGATGATTGTGCTTTTACACTCAAGTTCGTCACAGTCCTAATGATGTGTAAGAAGAGGATTCATTTTGGTTTTAAAAGCTCAAATATTCATGATTAACCACGTTATAATCTTCAAAAAACTGTTAATTCACAGTATATTTTTAACATACTTTCTGGGCAATATCCCTATTTTAGATGTTATAGAACTACATTTTATGAGACCATTGTCCAGCATTTTACTCTATAGTTTGTAATTAGAAAGATCACGTATCCATTAATTTTTAAGATTGATATAGGCTGATGATGCCCGTAAAAAGGGGTGAAACATGTACCTATGACTTTCATGTATTATGTATAAATTTTAACCACATGAAATAGTGGATTGTATTGTATTGAACAGGTGGATCTATAAATATTATTATAATATTTGTGATTTACGTCGTCTTCAATACGGAACCAAATTGAGAATACTTACTTGTAACATACCACACTACCAAACACCACAGAAAACACGTAGTAGTGATTACATCTCTCCATATAAGGTTGGCGACGGGAAAGGAATCCGGTCGTAAAACAGTGATGTGCAACACAGTTCGCAACCGTGATCTCACAACTGTGGGGAAAAAGCGGTAGGAAAAGAAGAATGAAAAGGTAAATGTTTATTGTAAACATTATATTCACAGGATGTTTATTCCGCGTGCTAAACGCTTGATTTTTGCTGTGTACTATTCTCTAACGTAAACTTCGCAAAGGAAGCAGAATTTATTTCCATAAATTCCAACTGTACAGAATTACGAGAAAAATGGGTCAAAATTATATCACGGCGGTGTGACGAGAAAAATAGGATATGACAATCACCCTCAACATTTGTAGGAAGTAGCCAACGTTTTGAAAGCATTTCTGTTAAAACCAGATGCTTTCTTCCAAATTCAATTCCAACGCTTCTTTCAGGGTATCCATCTTATTTGCATGACAAGAGTCGGCTTAATAAAGCGGGTAAGCTGCACATGAAAAGAAGCAATGGAAATGCATTCTCGCAGGCAAATACAAATGTCTCAGACTACGTACAAGTAGAGCGAACTGAGTGGTGGTGGTAACCATCCTCTACATAACACTAATCAGAGGGAAACATGGAACGGATCCGACGCTTCGGAAAATGACAATATCGATCAAAACAAGACCAGGGCTACGAAGAGGGTGAAAATGAAGGACTCCCTGGGACTCGAATACTCTTAATACCGTCGAGGTCGGAAAAGAACAAGAGTCGACCAAGGGAGGTTGGATATGATAGATGAAAGTGACGAGGTGGCACAAGTGAGTGGTAGTAATTCTAGGACTCAGGTAAGATCCTCGTGGTCGCCAACCCACACTCTCAAGTTAGAGCCCCTAGGGCCGCTTTTATTCGCCTCTTAGAACAGGCAGGGTCTACCGTGGCTGTTGTTCTACCGCTCCACCCGAGGGTCTACTACGCGAGGCAGGGACGTTGGCTAGACAGTAAGAGGAATGTAATTTAAGAATGTGAGAATAGAAAGGTACAGACACGAAGAAAAAGAGCACAGACACTACTTGTTAGTCTGGCCGTACTTTGCAGTCGCAACTATGAACTATGATAGAGATATCGCTTTTCTGGTCAAGACACAATGTTTTGTATTTGTAATGTTCTTCTATGTGTAGGTTATTCTCGTAAACGCTAATTCGGATCGTGCTGAGGAATGCAGGTCTAGCCTGACATCTGGCGGAGCTATTTGAACTACTGCTACTCTGCTAATTTAGTACTTGAAAAGACCGCGCATGTAGAGGCCTTTACTTATCTCGTAGGCAATGCTGGTACAATATTACTACTACTACCACTACTACTACTACTACTATGGTATCACAGAGAATTTTTATAACAACAAGTGTCTATCTAAAAATCTTAAAATAGGGCACTACACTACAGTGGTGAAACCGGAATGCTTATATGCAAGTGAATGCCTGGTACTAAACTATAGATTAAATAAACTTGAGGTACTAGAAAGGAGAATCATGAGAAAAATCTTAGCCTCTGTGAAAACAACAGAAGTATGGAAATTAAGATCTAATGATGAAATATGCAGGAACATAGAAAACATAACAGAAACCATAAGAAAAATGAGATTGCATTTTTTCGGACATATTTACCGAATGCATGATTCCAAATTAACAAAAAGGATTTTCAAGTACCATTGCGACAAAAAGGCAACAACTAGCTGGATTCAAGATGTAAGGAAAGATTTAGAAAGAAATAATATCAGAGAAGAAGAAACTATAGACAGAGAAATTCTTAGAAAGAGGGTAGTAAGTATGGAAGGATTCCAAGGAAGATTGAACATGAAGCCTGGTGCGAAGTGGTCCGAGGACAGAAGGAAACAGCATAGTGAAAGGATGAAAGAATATTGGAAGGAGCGGAAGAGAAAACAACACAGTATGAAGAACTGAATTGAAATTGGCACGTGGTCCTTAGCAAGCCTCATCGGGAGGAATAATAATAATAATAATAATAATAATAATAATAATAATAATAATTTCGTGTGGCTATTTCTAGCCGGGTGCAGCCCTTGTAAGGCAGACCCTCCGATGAGGGTGGGCGGCATCTGCCATGTGTAGGTAACTGCGTGTTTTTGTGGTGGAGGATAGTGTTATGTGTGGTGTGTGAGTTGCAGGGATGTTGGGGACAGCACAAACACCCAGCCCCCAGGCCACTGGAATTAACCAATTAAGGTTAAAATCCCCGACCCGGCCGGGAATCGAACCCGGGACCCTCTGAACCGAAGGCCAGTACGCTGACCATTCAGCCAACGAGTCGGACATAATAATAATAATAATAATAATAATAATAATTCCAGGCAGATTTAATATTTTAAATATGTTAAGATTTTAGAATAATAATATAGTACTCTAACATACATACATACATACATACATACATTATCATTATAGACTGTTATGCCTTTCAGCGTTCAGTCTGCAAGCCTCTGTGAATTTACTAAACGTCGCCACAATCCGCGATTTGCAACTAGTGTTGTGGCCTCATTTAGTTCTATACCTCTTATCTTTAAATCGTTAGAAACCGAGTCTAACCATCGTCGTCTTGGTCTACCTCTACTTCTCTTACCCTCCATAGCAGAGTCCATTATTCTCCTAGGTAACCTATCCTCCTCCATTCGCCTCACATGACCCCACCACCGAAGCCGGTTTATGCATACAGCTTCATCCATCGAGTTCATTCCTAAATTAGCCTTCATTGCTTCATTCCGAGTGCCCTCCTGCCATTGTTCCCAACTGTTTGTACCAGCAATCATTCTTGCTACTTTCATGTCTGTTACTTCTAAATTATGAATAAGATATCCTGAGTCCACCTACCTTTCGCTCCCGTAAAGCAAAGTTGGTCTGAAAACAGACCGATGTAAAGATAGTTTCGTCTGGGAGCTGACTTCTTTCTTACAGAATACAGTCGATCGCAGCTGCGAGCTCACTGCATTAGCTTTACGGCACCTTGATTCAATCTCACTTACTATATTACCATCCTGGGAGAACACACAACCTAAATACTTGAAATTATCGACCTGTTCTAGCTTTGTATCACCAATCTGACATTCAATTCTGTTGAATTTCTTACCTACTGACATCAATTTAGTCTTCGAGAGGCTAATTTTCATACCATACTCATTGCACCTATTTTCAAGTTCCACGATATTAGACTGTAGGCTTTCGGCACAATCTGCCATTAAGACCAAGTCGTCAGCATAGGCCTGACTGCTTACTACATTTCCACCTAATTGAATCCCTCCCTGCCATTTTATACCTTTCAGCAGATGATTCATGTAAACTACAAACAGCAAAGGTGAAAGATTACAGCCTTGTCTAACCCCTGTAAGTACCCTGAACCAAGAACTCATTCTACCAGCAATTATCACTGAAGCCCAATTGTCAACATAAATGCCTTTGATTGCTTTTAATAATCTGCCTTTAATTCCATAGTCCCCCAGTATGGCAAACATCTTTTCCCTCGGTACCCTGTCATATGCTTTCTCTAGATCTACGAAACATAAACACAACTGCCTATTCCTCTCGTAGCATTTTTCAATTACCTGGCGCATACTGAAAATCTGATCCTGACAGCCTCTCTGTGGTCTGAAACCACACTGGTTTTCATCCAACTTCCTTTCAACGACTAATCGCACCCTCCCTTCCAAGATACCAGTGAATACTTTGCCTTGTATACTAATCAGTGAGATACCTCGATAGTTGTTGCAATCCTTCCTGTTCCCTTGCTTATAGATAGGGGCAATTACTGCTTTTTCCCAATCTGAAGGTACCTTACCAACACTCCACGCTAATTTTACTATTCTATGAAGCCATTTCATCCCTGCCTTCCCACTATACTTCACCATTTCAGGTCTAATTTCATCTATTCCTGCTGCTTTATGACAATGGAGTTTATTTACCATCCTTTCCACTTCCTCAAGCATAATTTCACCAACATCATTTTCCTCCTGACCTTGAGCTTCGCTGTTCACAACACCACCAGGATGATTTCCTTTTACATTGAGAAGATGTTCAAAATATTTCCTCCACCTCTCCAGTGATTCCCTGGGATCTATTATAAGTTCACCTGAATTACTCAAAACACTGTTCATTTCCTTTTTCCCTCCCTTCCTAAGATTCTTTATTACTGTCCAGAAAGGTTTCCCTGCTGCTTGACCTAGCTTTTCCAGGTTGTTACCCAAATCTTCCCATGACTTCTTTTTGGATTCAACAATTATTTGTTTCGCTCTGTTTCTTTCATCTACATACAACTCCCTATCTGCCTCGGCCCTTGTTTGGAGCCATTTCTTATAAGCCTTCTTTTTACGTTTACAAGCTGCTCTCACTTCATCATTCCACCAAGATGTTCGCCTTTTCCCGTCTTTACACATAGTTGTTCCAAGGCATTCCCTGGCTGTTTCTACTACAGCATCCCTGTATGCCACCCATTCACTTTCTATATCCTGAACCTGCTTAATGTCTACTGTTCGAAACTTCTCACTAATCATATCCATGTACTTCCGTCTAATTTCCTCGTCCTGGAGATTTTCTACCCTTATTCGTTTTCAGACAGATTTCACTTTCTCTACCTTAGGCCTAGAGATACTTAGTTCACTACAGATCAGATAGTGATCTGTATCATCGAAAAATCCCCGGAAAACTCGTACATTCCTAACAGATTTCCTGAATTCGAAGTCTGTTAAGATATAGTCTATTATGGATCTGCTACCCCTAGCCTCCCACGTGTAGCGGTGAATAGCCTTATGCTTGAAGAATGTATTTGTAACAGCTAAACCCATACTAGCACAGAAGTCCAGCAAACGCTTCCCATTCCCATTAGCTTCCATATCTTCCCCACATTTACCAATCACCCTTTCGTATCCTTCAGTTATATTCCCAACTCTCGCATTGAAATCGTATAGTACTCTAATATAGTACTTATTTAAATAATGTAGAGCAAGTATTCTGTATACCTATGTTAGGATATACACTGCCTGACAAAGTAATCGAAGCACTCAGAAGAAATGGTCGGATGTCAATGTAACTTCATTCACATACACACCATGGGCGGATATATAAAGGCACGGCCGACTGGATCCCTCGCTTCGCTCCTTATACTAGGTAGCTAGAGCGACGCATCAAGTCGGCCGTGGTAAAGGATTAGAGTTACAATTCTCTGTGGTAGGTAGAATGGCCTCCGGAGTGCAGTAGTGTTGTTCCAGTTCGGTGTTGTTTCCAGGCCTGGTATGGTGTACAAAGGGCTTGAACAGCGTCACATATTCAGTGATCACTAGAGGAGATGGAGATGCCCGCGTACTCGTGTGATATAAGCACCTGATAGAGTTTGAAAGGGGCGGCGTTGTGGGTCTCATGGAATATTCAGATTTATGGGGCATTCAGATGTGACTTTCGCCCGTTGTAGGACTGCATTGGAACGTAAGGGTGGGCATACTCATCGTCAAGGTTCTGGTCGACCACGTCTGACTACCAAAAGGGAGGATCACAGTAATGCGCACCATGCGCCTGCTATCCGAGAACAAGTAATGGACTTCCTGCAACATTCTGTGTCATCCCGCACCAGCAGCAGCGGGACTCAGAAACTGCCGTCCCATGCGCAGGCTGTCATTAACACCACAACACAAACACCTGCCGTGACCATGAACCATAGGCTATTCACGAATGGTGTCGCATTGTGTTCAGCGATGAAGAGCACTGCCCGGGATGATATGGCTGTGACCGTTCTTTCAATGATTTGGAGAGGCAGAGCGCTGTTACTCGTTACGTCACGGTGTGCGGAGCCATCAGGTACGACTTCAGGTCACGGCTGGTAGTGAAACTGTGACAGGACAACGGTACGTCACGGACATGGGGCCATTTCTCATCAGGTGTGTCTCTGTGAACTGTCTGCGTGATGTTGAGGTACTCCCCACATCTATCCCCAATAGAACATGTGTGGGAGCAGTTCGGACGTCAACTCCGTCCTAGTGTCGATATCCGGGATATCAAGGACCAGTTACAACAGATGTGGGCCAGCTTGCCTCAGGAGAGGATACACCCTACCTAACCGAATGAGTGCATGCATCCAGGCCGGGGGCGGGGGCGCGTCATAGTAACAAGTCGACTCGTAGTGGCTGGTAATCATCGAAATAACATCACATACCATCTCAACTCGCGAATTATCATTTCGTTCCCATCCTCCATTATTGGTGCTTCAGTTTTTTTGTTAGGCAATGTAGTTATGTAATTAACCTATTTTGTACTTAGTCGCATAAACCGGAAGTGTTACAGAGAATGCTTTGAGGACACCAGCTTAACCCTAGAAATGCCGAGTGCTTTTCCCTAAATGCCACGCCATTTACTTATGTACTGCACATTTACTTTTAAAGAAATTTTAGCACGCTTAGACAGAGAAAAGTTAGACATTACTCAGAAAACTTAACTTAATATAATCATGTAAGTATTGGACAATTAACTTACTTTTCTCGTGATTATAAGGTGATCAAACTTTTGGAAAACTACATTTTTTCGATTTTCATATTTTCAAGTTCACCATTAATGATAAAAAAACAGTCATTTGCAAAAAGATGATACATAAAAACACGCAAAATTTATTATAGTTACTAAAAATATTAAGTTCTTAAAGGTGAACGCAGAAACAAACAAAAAATATGAAAAGTTCCGAGGTGCACACTGTTCGGTCAGTCGCCGAGTCGGGGCGTTTTCTCTTTCTGTCAGGCCTCATAGGTCTCCAGAAGAGCAGCATCCCACAGTTGCACTTCGAAAGAAAACCATATAAAAGTAAACTCAATAATCGGTTTAAAGATAACGAAATTAATTCACAGAAACCAACAGCGACGCCGAGCGAGCGAGATGACACCTCGGGGGATGAGGAAAGGGCAGCTGACTTTATGGAAGAACTTGACTGGGCCATTTGCAGCTAGTGAGGAATGTGTGAAGAAAGAATTGAAGCTTTATCTTCAATGCTTACTTCTTATTATAGCATAAGTGAAAGGTAAATGATGTTACAGCTGACTAAGTTAATGCATGTAAAATGCGACGCGCGGGCGACGTTGGCAATCTAGTGACATTATAATGCGTCGCAAGGGCGATGTTTGGCAGTTCTACGATTAACTGAAAATATTTAAAGTTATGTGACAAAGTATGCTATTGGGTGATGAAGTATTGGCGGATTGAAACATCAGTTGTAATGTCATCTACTAGTCATTGTCATAGGAAATCGCGTAGGCGGAATTGATTAGAATTGCAGGACAAGTGAATGAGGAAGCGGGAGCTATTCTGATCTGTTGGTTGCTCATTATTACCGTGTTCTTATGAAGCTAATTCTTATACGAACTCAGCTTCGAAGTCCGATTTTGGTCGTACAGAAAAGGAAATGTATGGCAGTTTAATCTGACTGTTATACTGATTCTGTTTTGACCGTGAGTACCGGTTATATGAATACAGCTCATATTGTTTGTCGTACGTGGAACCTGTTCGGACAATCTTCAATTGTATGCATGGTCCCGATAATTAGTTCGGAATCTGTTAACAGTTCTCTTGTGACTCAAACATGTGTCTGGATTGCCCTCCGTGACCAGGCCAAGAGCTACTGTTAGGCTATGGTTGAGAAGAAGAAAACTGAGAACGGAGAAACATTACTAGAGAGTACTGGTAGTGATTATTGTTTCCATAGGAAGTACAACTAGGCAACCACCCTCTATTAACACTAATCAGAAGGGTAAACATTGAAGGCATCCAACACTTTGAGAAATGAAGATGTCGGGCAGTGAAAGAGAAGGGCTTGAAAATGAAAGACTCCCTGTGACTCGCAACTTAATACCGTCGGGGTAGGAAAGAACAAGAGTTGACCAAGGAAGGTCGGATAGGGTAGATGAAAGCACAAGTAAGTGTAATAAATGACAGGACTCAGGTAAAGGCCCCGTGGTCGCCAACCAACGCTCCCAAGTTGAGACCCCGTGTCGTCCCTCCTAACCGCCTCTTAGGACAGACAATGAATGATTCCACCGCCCCCATCCACAGGGGGATTATGAGTGGAGATGGCAGTGCTGACTTCATCACGGGAGACATGAATTAGGACTTCAGGACGCAAGGAAAGGCACAAGACTTAAGTGTGGTCTTATTATATATAAATTGCCAAGAGGTGATGGTACGGATTGTGCTTAACAAAAATAAATTATTAAAATAATAGGTCCCAGTTCTAAATATATAATCAATTTCATATCATTACTGTCAACCAATTAATTGTTATGCAAATAAATTTCCTGTTGCACAATTAATTTTATATACCTAAATATTGGCAATTGACAAACAGATAAATTATATGTTGAAAGCCTGTTGCGTGCTTCTTTTTTGTATCGTTTCTGGGGGTTTCAGATATTGCCCAGGAAACAGAATGCCAGGTTTTCAGCTAACTGAGATAAAGTTTTATGTTGCAGCATTTTCATACTCTTGTCTTCATCATTATCAAACTCTGGAATAATTATTTGTTTACCTCATGAAATTATATATATACATAATGCGTTTGGCCCTCGAAGGAGCACGTGGAACCATTATTTAGCACTGGAGTTCTTCTTCTTCCTCATCCTTTCACTATGGGCTTGTCTTCTCTCTTGTGTCCAAGCATTTTTGTGTTTCAAATTGCTGGATGTGAACTTTTTTGAAATTATTTTCTGTCTGAACTGGTCCGTGTAGTTGCCAGAGGATCAATATTAATTTCTGCAAGGTCAGTTTAAGTGTCTACCAACCAGCGTAATTTGGTTCGTCGGCTTCCGTTAATAAGGAAAAAAGATATTTTTGGTCAGCCGAGAGTCGTCCATTCGTGCTTGTCCGTAAAATTTAATGTGCAACTGAGGAGAATGGCTCAGTCACAGTATACAGTTCTTCTGAGCTATTACCCATCCAGATGCCGTATTGATTATTATTATTATGATTATTATTATTATTATTATTATTATTATTATTATTGCAACGTAATGGGGTTGGTAAAATAATGTCACAAAACTGGTAGCGTTTAAATTCTGAAACTAAGGTTTATTTACTGCTATATATAATTCAAAAAGACACTAAAATTTGCTTGTCATGAGACGCAAGTACGAAAGTGATTTAGCTGCATTCGTAATAAATTTTGAGCAATAGGTTCTTAGTTACATTTCATGTGCTGTGACGTCCGTAAGGATGGGTTCTGATAAACTGATACTGAAAATTTTATAATAGTTCTTACAATCCGACCTTGAAGTTGTTTTTTCCAATTTATATGTTTTCTTTCACTTTACAAATTCTTTTTTGTGAATCGTTCATCTCGTTCAAAACTCTCGTTCCAAAGAATAGGCCTTTTACGGTGATTCTGTCCATGCTATACGATCTTTGAAAGAAGGCAATTACTGGATCATATATCTCATTCTTTCCTTGATGAAGTGTGTAATGGAGGAGTAGAACTTGCAAACAATTCTATAAACCCATGGGTAAATAGTGAAAATAGCTTGATTAGTAGGTGGTATTATTACTATTATTATCATCATTATTATTATTCTCTTGACGAGTGGCTATATGCGCTGGTATTTCGATTTATGAAGTTGTTTGCGTCTATTATGTACGACAGATTGTCAGTATGGACTTTAATTGGCATAAATCAAGGTCGTATCATTTATTATTCGTGTGTTGTATGACCTGTCTTGTGTAACAGAACATGTGATGTTATGTCACGATACTTCTGCTGTATGTTTATTAATACAACTTTATTTAATGTAAGAACACGTAATTAATAGTAATAATTTATTATTACCTTTAAATATGATTTATAAATCCGATGTAACGTTATGCAACACAGGGTACGAGTTTAGAACAACGCACCTTTATCACTGGAGTTTTACAGAATGTTCTTTTGATTTGTATATAGGTTATAAGAGATTCGAAAAGATACGAGAAAACATGTTGTGCCACACTTTCCTGGAAGCCTGACCAGGCCACTGTTGTTAGTGAGAGTCGTTAGTCGAGTTAAGTATGTGAACTCATATTGTGGTTTTGCCGTTGAAGTGGTTATGTTGTGTTTGTACCACATGTGATCTTGTCAAGTCAAGTGTTCCGTAGTTGGTTGACATGCTAATATGGCAGTCCATTGAGTTCATTTGATGTGCAACTATTAATATGTATATAATTCGTAAATAAAACAGTGTACACAGTTGATATCATCTCGTCTTTGTGAATACGACATCCTCTTTCAGCTCGAATTAGAACTAGACGTGCTGTGTTTCCCCACCAAACTAACACAGGCACGGTAGCTACACGGTACGCACTACTCGCCATACAGAGAACAGACTTCAATGAGGCAGAAGACATTCTATCCAAAGACCTTGAAAAGAAGGGTGATTATTTCAAAAACGGCGCCTGAAACCTAGTCCTCTAAAGACAGAGGAACCGGGCGAGTTGGCAGTGCGGTTAAGGTCGCGCAGCTCTGAGCTTGCATCCGGGAGATAGTGGGTTCGAACGCCACTGTCGGCAGCCCTGGTTTTCCGTGGTTTCCCATATTCACACCAGGCAAAAGCTGGGACTGTACCTTAATTAAGGCCACGGCCGCTTCCTTCCGACTCCTAGGCATTTGCTGTCCCATCGTCGCCATAAGACCTATCTGTGTCGGTGCGACGTAAAGCAACTGGCAATAAAAGAAGACAGAGGTAGCTACGTTCCACCTAAATAACATGCTGATAAACTACCAACCTACGATCAGGTTCGGAAACCACACACTTCAGTGTAATACCAACCCAAAATACGTGGGTATAACTTTTAAACAGGTCCTTAATCTATCGACGCCATCTTGAGAAACTGGCTACTAAGCTTAAAAGCCGTAACAACTTGCTGGGTAGACCAGCAGGTACTTCATGCACACTACGAACAACTGCTCTAGCAATATTATACTCACCAGCTGAATATTGCTCCTCCGTATGGCTATTGCTCCTACACTAGTCTGGTTGATACCCAATTGCAGCACACAATGAGAATTATATCTGGCACATTGCACTCCATTCCTCTTCAATGGTTACCACTACTGAGCAACATTCAGCCTGCTCACATCAGAAGGCAAAGCGCCCTTGTGAGACTGTAGACCTCCCAGTATATCAGGATACAGATGAAAATGCCGTAATGAGACTAAAGTCACGGAAACCTGCCTGGAAGACGGCAAAGGAAGTAGTTAATTAATTAATTAATTAATCTGGAAACACGAATGGTCTCAATCATACCCTCATGGCATTGTCAACTTCTAGGATCCAACTACAAAGTTGCCTGGGTTCAAGCTTCCTCGCTCCACACACAACAGCATACGCTGCGGAGTAGGAAGAAGTGCTTCTGCTCTACATCAGTGGGGCTGGAAAGACTCTCCAGCTTGTGATTGTGGTGCAAACCATCCTGCACATTCTAAAGGGCTGCCCTCTGCGAGTTTTTGCTGGCCCCATCGAGGACATTAATCGAGTGACTCCTGAGGCACTCTCTTGGCTGAAAGAGCTGTACATTCGTCTATAAGAGACCGAAAGACACCCACATTAACCTTTTTAATGTGGAGCTTGTATATATATTTTTATGTATGTAGAATCAATTATTTTTGTGCCTGTAAAGAACTTGTACGTAGTCGATTGTCAATTGTAGCACCATACGCTAAATAAATAATACTACTAAAACCAAACAAAACCCCATGGCACTACAGCCCTTGAAGGGCCTTGGCGTAACAAGCGATCGCTGCTCAGCTCGAAGGCCAGCAGATTACGAGGTGTCGTGTGGTCAGCACGACGAATCCTCTCGGCCGTTATTCTTGGCTTTTTAGACCGGGGCCGCTATCTCACAGTCAGACAGCTCCTCAATTCTAATCACGTAGGCTGAGTGGACCTCGAACCAGCCCTCAGGTCCAGGTAAAAATCCCTGACCTGGCCGGGAATTGAACCCGGGGCCTCCGGGTAAGAGGCAGGCACGCTACACCTACACCACGGGGCCGGCTAAATAATAATACTACAGTCGCTTATTCTCTAGCAAAATTTCACAATTATACTCACTGTACACTAATACAGCTGATACCTTACACACAACATAGTCTTATAATTTTGTAGCTCGTACACCGTCCGTACACGCACGACAGTTATCGTTCACTGTACCTTGCCTCTTCCTGTTCGAACTCTCCCACGCTGAATTAGAGACACAACGTTCACTTCACAGCAGCCGGGCATAGGAGACTCAACTGCTCGGCAACATACAGAACAGAACGATATACTCAGTTCCATGGACATAACACTCACTTCACTGTACTGACTTCAGTCATTCGACTATCGCAATCAACTCACACTCTCTACTAACCGACTAGCTGACTGAACGGCTGGGCTCGTCTGGTCCGCCTGAAATAGGAAGACCGGCTCCTCAAGATATTTCTCGAATGAAGAAGTACCTAAAGCCCTCTCTATTTGGAATGATCTATGTTTATCTTCCGAGTAATAATCGTACTGTCGGGATATCTCCAGTGAGAACGATGACAGAGAATTTCCATCCTTCCACACCTGACTCGTTCCTGAGTGGTTTCCTGCGTGGGAAGGGTGGGGCTAATATCATGGTATTAACGGCGGTGGTGCCGGGGGCGGAGCGGACCAATCTTGCTCCTCCCAAGGGTCTTACAAAAACCGTCACATTATATGTTTCCAAATTTGTATACATTTGAATTAACGTATTGTGAGACGTACGTAGTTTTGTAATGTTATATTACTACGGTACATGAAAATAGAGATGAAAAAGAGAAAGGGGAAGACGGTACGCAGAAACTATGGAATGGGAATGAATAAATGAAGACCTAAACAGAGAAGAAAATGTACAAGATAGTGAATAGTCTCAAAAGTAACTTTGCAATTCTCATGTTGCATTGAACCTGTACACATCACATTACTGTAGTTTCGGGACGTATTCTGAATGCGTAATGAACAAAAAAATCATTCTATGCACACAACTACACTGCAGCTTTAAAGAGTATGCATGGATAAGTTGTGTGAAAAGTTTCCACGTACAAGAAGCGAACGTTTTCACACTGGAGATTATTGTAATATGTCAGAAAAACTCGAAGTTGTTTATCGTTAAATACTAACTGAGCTACAAACATCACACTTTCAAGTTCATGTTTTTTAAATAGGACATTATTTTGATATCATGCATTGAGGACCCTACCAATAATCAGTAGAAAGTCATTTGTACGTTTTTCTCAAACACCCTGTTTATAACTGGCCCTTTTTTTTCACTCTCTGAAGCACGACTGAGTACAGGTATGCTCTATGCGCCGTCCGAGAACAGGAGTCGTCTGTTGAAAGGGAAGGGATGAGGAACTTTCAGTTAAATCTAATTTGGAGGAAGTTCCAGGCTGTTATTCAGTGATAATGTTCTGAAAATTAATGGCGTAGCCCGTGCCGCCGCAATACACGGTAACTGTACAAGAGAGAGCCGTTCTTATCACATGACCTGGACAGTCCAGCCATCTGCTCTGGTCGTTAAGACTGTAACTAGTAATTGGACACCAGCTGTCGCTGACACTGCAGCCTACCAAGATTGCTTCCCCAGGGCCTCAACCTCAAACTCCTTCCTCCTCGCGCCACAAAAAAGACTCATGAATATGTCCTTAGAAGCTGATATGCAGAAATGTGCGTACCAGGGTTGACTTCAGCAGTGAGTAATATTCCGAGTTAGTAAGAGAGATTATTAGGTGTTAATTCATTCTAACAGAAAAATGAAATAATCCAGGGACCAACAAAAGCACATTTTTTAAGTTGAAAACATTTCTTAGCAAACAAAGTAAGGTCCCCAAAGTACGACAAAAGTAAAGGTAAGCAATTTCCTCAACTGTGCCCGAAGTTGAAGGGAAATATTTCAAATCGTGAGTTTTGGAGAGCTTTATCAAAATAAAATCAAATATAGAAAATCACTTCCGGCCTAAATGCAGTTCCGGAAAAACCGCCTAAAATCGCTTCTTTCCTTACTCGTCTTCTTTTCTATTCAAATCCTAGAAAACTTACTTATTTACATAATTGTTTTTCTGTAATTTTTTCCTTGCTTCAATACCCTCGGGCATTTCTTGATTTTCGGGAGAATGTCAATACCAAATGTAGTTCTAATGGCTTAAATGAAACAATGCAATGGCTCACGTTAGCGCTCGTAGTGGTGCATAAATGAAACATTGCAATAGCTCACATTAGCGCTCGTAGTGGTGCATAAATGAAACATTGCTATGGCTCACATTAGCGCTCGTAGTGGTGCTTAAGTGAAACACTGCATTGACTCACATTAGCGCTCGTAGTGGTGCTTAAGTGAAACAATGCATTGACTCACATTAGTGCTCGTAGTGGTAGATAAAGCAAAGGCTGCTAATCTTGAAGAAAAGGATTGTCATTCTTAGGAATAAATAACATATTCCCGTAATTTATTGTGCCCGTCTCCTGGCCGTGAACGTTAAGGTGTAGAGGTCTATAAAAGTAAGAAGGTAACCGTAATAACAATATTAGCAAAGGCGACAGTAGTAAATATAATATACGTGGCATAAAATAATAGAGTGATTGTCCTGAATAATGTATGAGGTAGTCTACATTTAAATGTAAACTTTAACATCACCGTATTCCAGGTTACATGGTTTTACGTATCTGAATATACAACGCAGTATCATCAAACTATACATATAAATGTAGGTACTTCTTTTATGTATGAATTATCGGTACATACATAATCCTAACACTCGCAGAAGATAGAAAATAATATGATTAGTTAACCGTTGTGTAGAGAAAATTATGTTACCTATATTTTGTTATGCTGTACCATTCTACTCGTGGTGCTAATATAAATGATAACGGAAACCTGTTACTCTTTCGGTGAGAAAAAGCAACTGCCATGGTCCCAGGGTAGTTGTGTACAGTGCTCTGTTAACGACGGCTACGGTTTGATCCCCGCAATGAGCAATTAAATAGTAGTATCACTATACAATATAGTATGAGAAAATACTATTTATTGATCGGTGAAAGCAAGCAGTTCTCTTGGGCCCGAAATCCTTGTATTCAGGACTCGGTCTCCCACCAGACTCGGTTCGATCCCCGTGATGTGTGACTAATTCTGTGCCTCGGTTCGGTTAGTAGTGGTGGATATCCGCTGTTTTTTAACTATTCTATTTGCTATTATCGGTTTTGCAAATATTGTTAATACTGCTATGGTTACGTTCTTCTGTTTCTACCTCTCTTCCCACAACTGTAGGGTTGTGGGAGCAAATTGCATCACACATGTGGATTCGGCCCTGTTTAATGGCCCGATGCCCTTCCTGACGAATACCGTATATGGAGGAATGTAATCAATCACTATTTAGAGTTTCAGTGGTGGTTTATAGTGTGAGCGTGTTGGAACAAACACAAACGCCTAGTCCCCAAGTCCGAGCTGTTAAAATACCCCATCCGGCCGGGAGCCGAACCCGGGACCCTCTGAACAGAAGGGCAGTACGCTGACCATTCAACCACCGAGTTTCGATAGCTGCAGTCGCTTAAGTGCGGCCAGTATCCAGTTTTCGGAAGATAGTAGGTTCGAACCCCACTGTCGGCAGCCCTGAAGATGGTTTTCCGTGGTTTCCCATTTTTACACCAGGCAAATGCTGTGGCTGTACCTTAATTAAGGCCACGGCCGCTTCCTTCCCACTCCTAGCCCTTCCCTGTCCGATCGTCGCCATAAGACCTATCTGTGTCGATGCGACGTAAAAGCAACTAGCAACCACGAAGTCGGACTATTATTATCATTATAATTAATGGGAAAAATCAACTCAATGCTAGGCGGCACTTGTAACCACGTCCTTTAAGAGACGAATAGCCAAAAATATTTGAATTCGAGAATATGTTAATCATATCTCATGCGGTGAAAATGAATGATACATAAATGATCGGGAGTGACTATTCCTGTAACTTTCGTTATGTACAGGTTTTTCCAGATATTATCGAAGATATTTTTTCTTGAAATTTGTGAAAAATAAGGTAATTGTGAAAATCTCTGTTATTTTTTCCTTACACGGTAAAATCGCACGAAACGGAAAAGATAGGAAGTTATACTCTAAACAACTTTCGTTATGTACAGGTTTTCCATACGGCAAATATAAACGGAGAAATCTGACATTTACTGCCTTGGCCTCCATAAAATTAGTAACGCTCTTTATTGTTATTGTTATCATTATGTTGCATGAGACAACTCTGCTCATTGCTGGCAGCTACTTTCAGAGCTTAAAACAAGCAATTGTCCAATTTCATTTTCAAGCTCGTTCCTGATATGTTTCTGCATCCATAAGCACAACAGCCTGGCGTAATTTTCTTCAAAATTCACAGCTCAGAAATACGTAAATTCACACCCATTTCGAAAGTAATAATACTAAATAATTCCCCATGTTTAATAAAGACATATATTCGGTGGTATCAAAGTTAAAACAGGTAGCCTGTGCCTCGGTGAAAGGGCTTAAAAAGTGATCTTTCCCTGTTCGGAATACATACGTTTGAATCAGCTAAGGGGATATTCGGCATAAACATGGCGGAGCCAATCAGATTGAAGCACTCGTTGGGCACACTGTAGATAAGGGGTCACTGTACGCATGTCCAGTCATGATAGTGGCTTCAGTAATACTCATCAGTTTCTGTCTCATAGTTGGAACGAAAATTATAATAAAATAATGAATGGAGGCAGGCGTTTGCCTGTCTATCAATGAGCCTCTATTAACAATTTGAGATTTCTGCTTGTCGTAGATTTGGCTGCCAATCGCACACATACATTCGTAAAGCAGCTTGTTGAAGATGTTTACAGGTTCATTTCTAGGAGCAAGAATTGCTCTTTGCCACAGCCATGCATGAAAATTTTTGTGAATGAAATGAATATCGGGTGAATATAGAGCCTCTCACCCTTACATGTAGCTGGAAGTGTTTATTTGCAGTGTCGTTTGCAACTAAAAGAACGAATGAACTGAATAGCAGGTATATATGAAATAAATAATTGAAACGACAGAGAATATAAAAATAACGAAGGTAGGTTTAAAAATTAATCTACGAATATTGAGAGTTGGTGATGATAACAACTAATGATTGTGTTAGTATTTAACAATCACCTTACGTACTATTTCTGTACTCATCTAAGCTGCTAATAACTAGTCCGTCGCCTTCAGCAACTGCTTACGGACTCCTTCCTTTTTCATTATCACGTTGATGAATATTGAATTTGAAAATGTTTTCGGTCAAATTGGTTTCCCTTTTTGAGAAGGTAGTGTTTGAAAATTAGTGAATATTCCGTCGTTATTGTTTCCTGGTTTAGTCTGTCACTTCTCAGGTTATAGCTCTTGTTGTCAATGGTCTTTTGTTATCTGACTGCTTCATTTTTAATGTAATCGTGTAAAAATACTGTCTAAGATGTCCATTGAATAGGATCCTGAAGTTCCTCAGCATTAATTCGGTGTGTAAAATTTGTTTGCTGATTTCCTGTTTCGTTATATATGCGAATTTAATTTCTTTCTTTATCCATAATAACTGTCATTGAGATTTTAATATTTTAGCGGATGTTGATGTCGGTTTAGTTTTCAAGGGTATGCATTTGTAAATATGCTTCAGTACTAGACATTTCTTATAATATGCTATTGATTTGTCAAAGTTCATGATCTTGATTTTTAATGCAGTAATAAGACATATTTATGTAACATTTTTCCTATGAACTGATCAGGAGGCCGGTCAATTCGATTCTCTGATAGGGGCGGCTAGCAGGTGGATTATCCCGCTCAATAAAAGTGTTTGATAAGTAAATTTGCTATCAGACGCGTCCCGTTTAACAGGTAAATCACCAGCGCACTGTCCAAGTCGCCGTGAATAAATTCTCGAATTCCGGTTGTATGGGGATTACGCTGTGTACTGTAACATTACCCTGTTAACAACAGCGATCTTCTGAGCCAAGCAAACTCTTTGCCGCACTACAAACTCTGAGCTCGGTTATTTGATAGGGCTGGTCTGTAATCTCCTCCAAAACTTTCCTGTTTCTGAAGTCTGGAACTAATATAACCCCGCGGTTCCAAATTCTATATACATAACGCCGTACCAGAAACTCCTTTCCGAGTGGTGAAGCAGGCTCTACAATAGGAATAGCGATCGGTTTTGCTAACCTGAAGTAGTGTTATCTATCTTAGGATGCTATTTTATCTGTTACTGGATCACACGCGCGGACATAGTTTCCCAGAATGATCCGAACATTCTGAATTCAGTACAAATATATGACATCCCACCTGTGCAAAATGCGTGGACATCACTTTGAAATGATTAACAACATTCTAACATAGTCAGTGTGTCTTCTCTATAATTTAAGAGGATAGAAAACAAGGTAATTTACGTCTATTGACTATCAAGGCTTATTCCATTCTGAATTCAGTACAAATATATGACATCCCACCTGTGCAAAATGCGTGGACATCACTTTGAAATGATTAACAACATTCTAACATAGTCAGTTTGTCTTCTCTATAATTTAAGAGGATAGAAAACAAGGTAATTTACGTCTATTGACTATCAAGGCTTATTCCTACTCATGATATACGAAATAGGCTTTATCAAAATTATTCGAGCCAAGAAAATATCAAATCATTGTCAATTAGTACACTTAAATCAGAACCACACAAAAAGTATAAATGACGTGAGAGCAACGTACTGTTTGAAGCTTGCATTTACGGTTTTAAACCCTGTATGTGCGGTGTGCGACCGTACGCGTTACATATGGTTCTGAGAAATTTCTAAATTAATATATTTTTACTACCGTTTTGGAAATATTCACATTTTTTTATGCAAAATTATTTTGGTGAAGAAAGGACAAAGTGTGTATGTTGCATTTTCTTTTTGTTGTTGCTATATGCTCTACGTCGCACCGGCACAGATAGGTCTTATGGCGACGATGGGAGAGGAAAGGCCTAGGAATGGGAAGGAAGCGGCAGTAGGTTTAAATAAGGTACAGCCCGAGAATTTACTTGGTGTGAAAATGGGAAACCACGGAAAACCCTCTTCAGGGCTGCCGACCGTGGGATTCGAACGCACTATCTCCCGGATGCGAGCTCCCAGCTGCGCGCCCCTAACCGCACGGCCAACTCGCCCGGTGTATTACCTTACATCTACTAAAACTTTTCAGTTATCTGTCAATCAATACCGATCTGCATTTAGGGCAGTCGCCCAGCTGGAAGTACTGTATTCTGATTAATAAATAATATGATTTATTTTTAATTTCTGTACGGATTTTCAGTTTCAATATTCGGAGGTTGGCAACGCTGCGTGAGAGTAATGGAAAATAATACTAATTCATCCAGTAATATTTAGTTTTCGCGAACGCATTGTACTCGAAATAGTATTTGAACGTTTCTAGGCTGCCAGGAGAAACGAATATAAGTTCCCGGAATATCAAAAGAAGCGTTTTGATAGATAGGGTTGGAGGGAGGAACATTGCACGGTATTGCTAATTTTCTGCATTCCTTTCTTCTTTCTCTCGCTTCTGGCTCACACGTTCGTTCCTCCAGACCGCTCAGAAGGGAGATGTTTGGCAAATCCAAGCAACACGAGTCGGTCTACAGGCTTATCTCCATGGCAACAGAAGTGGGCCCGCCCACGTTTCCATAGCAACCATACCACCTACTCCCTTCTCCCCACCTAGGCAGGCAGTGAACGGACTTCTCTCTTAGAACTGTCAAAACTTATCTTTCAATATTACGACTATAGATAGATATAGAGGACAGTCTGGAGAAAAAAATCGGTATTCTGTTCATTTTGGCGAAAACTTTTTTATGGATGAAATTGAAAGGATCGAGTTCCTTCTTTCTTGTCACGAAGTTATTCCGTTCAATTCGAACAGTTTACCACTTCAGTAATGCTTTGTCTGTAGAAATGGGCGTGGCGTCTGCCGAAATGCATTTTCCCACTAATTATAACTTTAAATATTTTTCCCATTTTCTCCCATAATATTCTGCGAAATGTAACAAAATTTCCATGGTATATGTATCACAGCTATATTAGGAAACCTGTGTATGGAATGTTTATTTGCAGACGATTTTCAAGTAATAAAGTAAAATTTTAAATCATAAAAAGTGCACAAAATTTAATACAGTATATCTCCTTATGTACATCATGTACAGAAAAACCAACACACAGTGTTTTTTAAAGAAGTATTATCTAACATGACCAAAGGCCAGCACGCTAACCATTTACCCATGGAGCTGGACACTACATTTTATTGAAATGTACAGAGCTAAGGAAATGTTGTGGCTAGCTAGCCATCCCAGGCATTTGAACACAAGTTTAAGGAATGATGCATGGGAGGAGCTAGCGACGGAACTGAACACAACGGCCTAGGAATGCGGGAAGAAAATTACGTCCTTGCTTCCTTCACTCCGAAGGGAGAAAGGCAAAATAAAGAAGAGCATGGGAACAGGGTCAGGTGTGTATAAATAAAGCTATGTAATATTACTTATAAAATATGGCATCAGACTTTCAATTTTTAAGCTTTCCGCTTTAAACAGTGTGTACGATACTATACTGCGATGTTTCAATATATGCTGCTGCAGCTATGTCCATCTTTCAAAGCTGCACTGTCTCAACTGGCAGAACGCCGGTAGGTTATACGCGTTACGCCCAGCGGCGCGGGGATAAACATTTACCTCGGAACCGCCGTGCGAAACATTGCCCCGTTTAACCTTGGCGCGTGACGTGGTTACGTTACAGAGGTACCCGCCTTAAGACAATCTTCGCATCGCCTTCTTTATCACTGTATCAGGAATTCTGCCATCTGCCACAGCAACGATCGCGATCAAGTGACATCGCAGGCAAACATAAATTATTTAAATGATACTTGGAAGAAGGAGTGGTCATTAAGAACATTGGGAACAAATGGCCACCATCTTGATCCCACGAAGAAGCTAAGGTACCTTAGGTGTCGTCTCAGTAATATAACGCCTGAACATGGCTGCTGTAACTATTTTCTGCAGAAATAGGGCTGCATCAGTTAACGTATGAGCGAATGCAGTTTAAAAGAACATACGATTGAACATCTCGTCCAACTCCGCCCTCTTCATTCATACTCTCGATTTCCCTATGACTTGTTCAGTCCCTCTCCAACTTTAATTAAGTGGCTAAAAAGCTCGGAATTAAAAATTTAATTTTGTGTAGTGTCAATTGTGTATAGTTTGTAATCACCATACTACTAAACATAACTAACATGGTCAATTTAATTTCATGAAAGAATGGAATTAAACATTTCAAAATTCAATTTCTTTTGAAAACTATTAATTGTATGTGGAATAAATGTTCGTGGTATCCCTACTTTAATTTAGGTGGCATTCCCACAAAGTTTCTTGAAAATCCATTCATTAAGTAAAAGTATATCTTCATCCCCAGACTCTCCCCTTAACATATTTAATTGTTTTGTTAGGACTAAATGAAATATTGTACATACACTTTAGTTCTGACTTATAGTACTTAGATCAAAGGTCGAAATCCCTTCCAGGGCTCACACTATGGACTTACCTTACCTTGAACATTTTGTGACTTAAACTCGTTTTCCCCGGCAGCCTAGACATAAGGTCGTGTTCAGTATAAAATTACATCTAGAAGGGATGTTAACTGTATAACAAAAATGGCCACCATAGATTACCTGGTAAGAGTATCCAACGTGAAATCGGATTTTTAGGTTCAGATCCCGCTGGATGCCCGGTTGTCGCAGAAAACATTCATACCAGAGAATGTAGGGATCCCCATACCACTTACGGACTAAATGCAGCCTAAAATGGCTTGTTTCCTTACTCGTTTCCTTTCTTATGTAAATCCTAGAGAAATTAACTTATTTACGTAATTATTTGTGTGATGTGTCCCTTGCTTCAATACCTCAGTCGTGTTTTTATTGTTTAAAAAATATCTACACCGAATGTAGGTAGCTTATAAGAGCTTCAGTGAAACAATGCATTGACTCACATTAAGGCTCGTAGTGGTAGAAAAAGGAAAGCTCCTAATGTAATCACGGCTTACTTGATGCTAGCTGAGCTGAGCGAGGGATCCAGTCGGCCGTGATAATTGACCGGACAACGATGATATTTAGGTATAAATAAAGAATTACAGTATATTCCCATACTTTATTGTAATTTATTTACCTAAAGTTTGTAGGTTATCCCTAGGATATTTTCAACATTGAGTTATGTGGGTTTGTGTTCTGTACTAACTTCTCTCCGGTATATACTAAATACGATCGAATGGGGAGAAATTCTATTTTGAATAATTTATCTGTTCTGCCCAGCTCTGAAATGCATCAAAGAGCAGACATTAGGCTAACTTGTTGTAGCCTAACAGCAGGATCAATAAATTTGTATCGTAATATATATAGCAGAATTACATACCCAGGGGGTAAAACAGGAGCACATGTAGCATGCGGTATATTAGGCTCATTTAAATTTTATCTCCCTGCTCCAAAATTGACAGGGAATACAATTTCTGAAGACAGTCGGAAAGAGATGGTATATATACAGGTCGTACTGCAGTAACAATGATGTGCTTGGCAGTAAGCTTAGTATCCTGGTGATTGTTTAGTTTTTCCAGGAAATTAAATTTTCTGTTGTGTAATTATCCTCCTGTTCTAATTGAACTAACAGTTTGCACATTATTATCTGGTAAAACGTACATCGAATCTAACAGAAGAATAAGGTTCCTCAAAATCTGTTTGAATTAAAAAGAAAGTGCATCAGAATGTTTTCGAACAAAATTGTATTCTGAGTGGAATTTCGAGAGGAACAACCTGATGGTGTTTTCCACTTACCGGTGGTGTTCATAGTCTTAGTCATTTCTTGGACGATCCATAGCCTCATGTTGTTGAGTTGTTTGTCTGCATATTCTTCCACCTCCCTCACTGTCCCCGCCTACATGAGGTCATGTATTCTGAAATCAACTCGAGTATATCGAGTCCTCAGTTAACTGAGACGTGATGCTGTGCTGCCGGTGCTCGCACACAATGATCGGAATTCGAACGTGGACCGCAAACAATCAAGTCCATTAGGACCAAACATGGTAAACGAAAATTGTCCTACATGTGCGGTTCTCGCAATATTACATTCAACAACAGATTGTGCAAGGCTCGACACCGTTGACATTTCTGGTCTCCGTAAGAATGTTCAAGTCAACCTTCATATCCCACATCACTAAATCTTCTCTATAATTTTCACCAACAAATCGGTGTATTAGGTTCATTTCTCCGTGTTTCCTGCAGATTGTGGGCACTAGTATGCCAAGTCTCCTGTCGAGCAGCAATTTCATACTAACACCAGTGCCCAAACTATTATTATGAGCTCTATTATTATTTATTTATTTATTTATTTATTTATTTATTTATTTATTTATTTATTTACACGGATAACTGTGGACTACGGTTACACAAGCAATCTGCCTCTCTTGCTTGGGCTGACAATTTGGGATGTTGAAAAGCTTTTTCAGCAGAAAACGCAGAGGTCCCCACACTACTAAAAACATAAAATTAAGCAACTTACTGAATTGCGCTGAAACTTGAGCTTCCATAGTGCGCGCAAAGTGTTCAAGTTACGAGTCTTCTATAGCACTATCAACTAAAACATCGAAAATCACTTCCGGCCTAAATGCAGTTCCGAAAAAGAGCCTAAAATCGTTGGTTTCTTGACTCATTTTCTTTTTGATTCAACTCCTAGACAAATTAACTAATTTATATAATTCTTTCTGTAATGAGTTCTTTTGTTCAATGTCTACACGCTTTCTTAGATTTATTTAAAAATGTTCACGCCGAATTTAATTATAAGGTCTTAAGTGAAACTCTGCATTGCCTCTCATTGCAAACTTCTAATCTAATCGACCGGATAACGATGTTTAAGAAGAGGCCTATAATTGTTATCAATAAATATAGAATGTATTCTCATACTTTTTTATATTTTATTTACCTGAAATTCGTATCTCATACTCCTGGGATGTTCAGTTGCTTGTCTGAAGGGATTTCTGTTTACATTTTAACCAAAGGTTTTTCAAACTCAGGTTGATTTTTTCAGCCGACGTGTTGAGCGGTTTGGCGGGTTCTTCTCTCTGGACCTTTCGTGAGTCCTCTGGTCTTATATCATTTACCCGAATGTCTTTCTGCACCTCCTTCAGCCGCCGTGGATGAGATTTCCATTCTTCCTGTAACATGAGCAAGTTGTGCACCGATCTCTCCAGGTTCATTCTCTTCAGGTGACCATAAACGGTTAACCTTCGCTTCTTCATAAGTGTGGTGACCTTCTCCACTCGCGCATGGTGTTCTTTGTTTGACCTCAGGTGGAATACAATCCAACCCTCCCTAACTCTTTACCTTCTGACAGGAATTTTTCTTCGTATGTTTCCTTTAATTGATTATTCCTTAACTTAACCTAGCTCACTTTCTTCATACTCCTTTCTTTCTTCTCATTGCTGACACCTCTATTGTACATGATGTAACATTTTTAAAGCGTTACTTATCTGTATTTATCTTGCTGTGCCTAGCTATTTCTTCTCTTCATTCTACTTTCGGTCTTAAATTTTCTTCGTTCTTTTGTTTTGCCTTTATGTTATGTTGTTAATTGTTGTATCTCTACAGTTATTCTGTTAGTTATTAATTCATTCCGCTATTTTTAACATTAGATGGTTTTTCCTTACTGTTCTTTCACATTTTTGGTTTGCATTGTGCTATTACATTCTAAGTATATTTCTCATTGGGTAACTCTGTAATTCGGATTATCGCTGTTGTGCTTTCTTAAATAAATAGGAGCTAATGCTACCTGTACGTAACATGCTTAACATTAGTAATGACAGGAGGAGGATTTCTATGACCTAAAAATGTTTAAAATATGTGTGCATTCATGACCTAAAAACTCAAAAATATGACGTATACAATTCAAAATATATCTTAATGAATAGCGTCTACATTACACACAGAAACGCTTTTATTACATTAGCTACAGGCTGCAATTAATGTAGAGTTAACATAGTTTTAATTCTTGGAAATCTTTAACGTAAAAGTGAACTATAATGATAAATAGTTCATGAACTCTTTAAGGTGACATTGCATGCTCCTAGGCAAGTACGGATTCTGTGGAGGTCATTAACACCATAGTCACTTTCACTGTTCTATATTCAATCACTTTTACGTTATACACAATTATACGCAACATATGTGTTATGTGAATGAAGCTTTCGTAGCTGATCTAGTCTCCATTTTCAGGACTGTTGCAATTTATAACCGCATGCATCTTAAGTTTCTTGAGTGAGAATTCCCTCGTGTTGTCGTCTATTAGCGAGACTTTCGGTATCACATGATGTAACGGGAGCGCACTTGAATATTAAATCACTTCAAGAAAATTCCTGGAAATCTGAAGATGAAAGAATTTCCACTCAGGTACAAAATCTGATTATAATGGCATTTTTTTTAATGTTCAGTTGCATTTCGTTCTATAAGCATCAGAGTAAGGAGTAAGGTGAACAGTTCCAAACTTCCACTGAAGAACCATTCAAAAGTAGTGTAAGTATGGAATGTTTCTAGCAGGTAAGAGCTTTTGTTTGCTGTTCGGGTCAATTCCTGGAAACTTGGCAATTGTTTACAAGGATGCAGAGGCAATTCTGCAGTTATTTAATATTGTTCGTATCTGTCTTATTCGCCCTTCACTGTTTCTGCTCGTACACAATGAACGCTCTTAGTTATTTAGGCACATTCAGTCATTCATATGCCTAAAACGAAAGTCTCAGTTAGTGAGAAGTTGTAAAGTTTCGTTTGAGGGTTCAATGAAAACTTAATCGTGGTACAAAAGCTCACTCTTTTTTTTTCCAGTACATTTTTTAATTTTATACATGCCCTAGATGCTACAGATCCTATCGCAAGCTCATGCAATTTACTGAATAATATCACTCCATCCGTACTGAGTAAGTTTTCACCGAACCCGCAAACAACACTTCGCAACTCCTCACTAACTGAGACTTTCGTTTTAGGCATATTGAAAGCAACTGAATGACTGAAACTCCCTAAATAACGAAGGTAATTCAGTGTGTTCAAGGAGGAAGAGGGTTGGGTAACTGATAAAGATATGAACAATGCCAAATAACTTGCAGAATTGCCTCTGCTTCCTTGTAAACAACAGCCCGGTTTCCGGGAATTTACGCAACCAGCAAACAATAGCTGCTACCTGCTAGAAATATTTCATACACTACATTTCAATGGTTCTTAAGTGGAAGTGTGTTTCCGTCCACCCTGAAAATTAATCTCTAAAGCTTACTTTGACGTTTATAAGACGAAATTCTAATAAAAATTGCTGTACAAATATGCCGTTATAATTAGATTTTGTTCACAATAAGCCACACAATTAAAAGCGGCCTAAATATCTATGTATATATCCAATAAAAGCTGTTTAATTTTGATTGACATGCTTGGGAACGTGTTGAAAATACAAAACTATATGATATAATGTTATAGAAAAATACGACTTGTCATAGAAATCCGCCCCGTATGAAATGACTAATGACCTTTATTCTTAGAAATCCCTGAGGAAAAGGAATGGGATATACGAATTTATAACACGATGAGCACGGCGTCACTATATACTGAGTTATCTGTAGCAAACATCCAGGTGGTGTGCTCAAATGTCCAAGTGTCTCTGCTTTAGAAACACCGACCTCCTTATTTGCAGAGCAAAGTAAAATCTTATTCTTCTCAAACTCAGTCACCAATCTATCACCACTGATCTACATTTAGGGCAGTCGATCAGGTGGCGGATTGCCTGTCTGTTATTTTCCTAGATTTTTCTTAAATGATTGAAAATAAATTTATTGAACATCACACTTCTTAAGTTATTCAAATCCAACTTTATCTTCATATTGTCATCTATCCTACTTTTAAAGACACCACCTAAACTTACTCGTCTACTAATGTCATTCCACGCCATCTCTCGACAGACAGCTCGGAACATACCACTTAGACGAGCTGCTCGTCTTCTTTCTCCCAAGTCTTCCCAGCCCCAATTTTGCAACATTTTTGTAACGCTACTCTTTTGTCGGAAATCACCCAGAACAAATCGAGCTTCTTTTCTTTGGAATCTTTACAGTTCTCGAATCAAGTAATCCTGGTGAGGGTCCCATACACTGCAACAATAGTCTAGTTGGGGTCTTACCAAAGACTTATATGCCCTCTCCTTTACATCCTTACTACAACCCCTAAATACCCTCATAACCATATGCAGAGGTCTGTACCCTTTATTTACAATCTCATTTATGTGATTAACAAAATCTTATAAATATCAGGTTTTTGCCTGTATTTATATACGCACTAAACTTCATAGTTATGTAACACACAGACTGTTTAATAAGTCTGACGATTAGACAATTTCAGTGTGTATCATTTTGTATTTGTTTCTTCCTGAGAGAGCAGCTAGACCTCTTCTCCACTGAGGCAAAACTCATGTCAGTCAGCCTGCCCAAGCATCAGTTGTGACACTGACAGAAACATGTTTGCATATTGAATAGCACAGTGTGATCCGAACAATGCTAATGAGAAACGACTCATATTCCTGTCACACTCACCCAACCAAGCACCTGAGCTGTTACGATGCAACCTAACAACAAAATATACCTGAGAAAATACATTTGATTGTATTAGTAATGTTTCCTTCTTGACTGACATCATCAGTTCTATCAATAAACACGTTTGTTTTCTTATCTGTACTTCCCAATTTATGGCTTGCCACAGGACAAAGTACAATTTACTACAATATATACATCTGTAAATACATTTCATTAAAAACTTTAAAGATTGTCATTTTGTCTTAAGACATTATTGCAAGTTATAAAGGCGAGTCCTTAGAAAGTGAAGAGAGTCGCTTAAGGCTAATAACGCTACAACTTTATAAGGATTATAGAAGGTCGTTCGGTATCTCCGGGGGCGATATTCGAAGGGTAACTAGCTTATGAAAAGCCATGTCTCCGCCAACGATCTTGCTCAAATATTGGAGAGCCAGCATTTCTTGCTATAGCCGCACAAAGTAATTTCCATTGCAGCAGACATTTCCCCAGAGCTAGCAAGTCCACTCCTCCTGAGAGGGTTTCCAGAGGCCCTTGTTAGCGGATGAACGTCTATTTCCTAAGGATCTTCTTAGGAGTCCGAATGCACAGATCGGGTGCCTTCATCGGAGTGTCAGTAAAAGGAGTTGCACGGGTTCCAGTTTCCATCTCCATTCTCTCTAAGAACAGTTGAGTCGAACGGGAGGTGTGGTCGCATGTACTATACCCTACAGGGCATAAACAATAATGGATTATTGAACTTACCTGCTTACCTGTCAGTAAATAACTGCACCTGCCCAGCTGCAACCGGTAGATGGGCGCTTTGGATTCTTGTGACGAGAGTATGTTAGGACACGAATATTACTCTATTACTATTAGTTACGAAATGAGGAACTCAGTTGCTATTTAAATATATAATTTGACAAATCATAAGTTTCTGTTTTCACAAACCATTTTCTTTTTTTTACAATAGATTGCACTCATAGTGCAAAAGATAAATGCCATAAAGTCTTACACCTATAATTTCCAAAGAACAGAATGAATGACCTTACAAAATAAAATAGCGTGATGATGCCTTGCGTAGGAGTAGATTAGTGAACCAAAAATAGCTCCCTTAGCACCAACAGACCTATAAAATAAAGCATGATGCCAGGATTACGGATGTTTCGCAGAAATAACGCTATTACTAAAGGTCCCCTCACATTTTGGGGAAATATTTACTTGTAAACAGCCACTAGGCATGTTAAAAACGACGACTGAGGTAAACCAAACACTGAAGCGAATATCCTATCCGACTACATATAAAAATTCATAGGGATGTGAACCCATATGCTCTGAGCAATCTTTGTACATACTAGATAGAATAACAATACTAATCCCTCAGTACCAAGACATAATATATATCAATATTGACAAGTAAGAGGAAAAGAAAAGGGGAAACAGAAAGAAAGAATCGCTGTCCCAAATAACTATCTACCTGAAGAAGAATACCTTACTACACTTGGCTTTTAAAAATGGCTGCGGCTTCCCGGGGTGCAAGGTTGGGACGTTGACCTGGTCGTCTCGCCAGTAAAGTCTCCCCCATCCCACACAAACAAACATAAATACGGGTGCCAGTGGGATGGTTTATCTGCGTACTGGACTAACGTCACAAAATGACTTTTAATCAAGTCTTCTCTTGACAAACTAATAAGCCTTAGAACAAAAAGGAGCCAATTCCCATTCTATATATCGGGCTCTAATAAGTGACCACCACGGGCCCAATTTATTTCATACAAAGTAGTATACCGTGATATTTATAATAAAATCACCATCGTCTATACTTATGACGTGCTCTTGGTAGCCTCTAGATCCATGTTTGGTACAGTAAAACGGAGTCAAAGATTTTAATGACACAGCCTACGAAGTGTTTTAATTTCACCCGAAGTCGATCAATAAATACATGCGTATAAATCATATTCAGGCAGCATGCAAACACTACGTTACGCAGATCTATCTATCCTTCCAAATAGAGAGAATGATAAGCTACTCCAAATAATGCTTACTTACAAGAAACTTTTATCCGACGACAGACACTAAGGAATATACTGATCTAATATTCACTAAAGAACCTTAAGGAACATTAGACACTCTTCTTCCCACCACATAACATACTCACGTCGCTATCTGCTGCATAAAAATATTTATACTTTACAATTTTAGTACTTTTAAAACCATCTTCATAAATAGCCTGATGGGCTATAATCAAGTCATATACTAATATTTACAAATTTAGCTACTACATTTGTGCGTAACGAACCCCCAATCCCAACACATGCCTACAAATACGGTTCACTTATCTGGCATTTGATGACCTCCTTATCACTCTGTCAGGGTTAGGCTGTGCCTGCTCAGCCCATTGTAGCGATGTGGTCTTGGGTCGATCCTCTGGGTCCAGTCTCTATGGGTAGCTCGTTCATGAGGCCGTCTTCTTGAGGTTGTGGTCGGAAAGTTTCGCGTCACATGTCTCTTGAAACACGGCACGGGTCTTCACTAGAATGAAATGCCTAATTTATTAACAGCACATCACTCCCGGTACATTTATTTAATTTTTGAGACAGAAATCAGTACTGGCGATCTGCGACATTAAAAATCATTGTTCCCCTCTAGCTGCTTTACTGCGCACGAATGCATCTAGGCAATATATCTACTATCTGAAATCGGCAACTTAATCGGTCGAGCGAATTGTCATTTTCTCATGCTTGACTGATTCTGACTCATGAGTCTAGCAAGAATAACAAAAGTGGCATTGTCTACAGTCGGTTAATTAGGCACTCGCGACCTCAGTGTAAAGCGTCTAAATACCATCATACGATTGAATAATTACTGGAAAGTTTATGGATCACCGGTCCACTGAATAAACAGCACTAAAGTAATCACAGTCTTTGTCCTAAACAAAGGTTTCTGGGGCAAATACAGACAGACACGCGACACGCACTTGCAGCAATCTCACCGTCGAAAGAACAATCTCCCTCCACATCTCTCAGCTCTTGTAGGGGACAAAAAGCGAAGCGACGCTAGAGAAATCCCTCGAAATCCTCTTGAGTTTGGTGTGCAGCCACTAAGCAGTTTCCCACGGTGGTCGGATTATTACGTAGTTATTAACCTCGTTACTTGTTAACAGCATCAAATCGACACCCCTAAAATGGTTACCCGTTTTATCCAACATCCATCCCCCTCACATACGAAGAGAACTGGCTCTTGTAAGAGAATGGCAGAAATGTTGCAGTAATCCTCAACTCCCCTTACATCAGGACTCCAATCCTCAGAAACCGAAGAGATTAAAGTCCAAAAACCCATCATGGAAGTTAGGCGACAAGCTTCTGGAAACATATTTTGATGCTGATGAGATCTGGCACGAAGAATGGACCTCTTAAAATCCTGACCACCTGGGTTTAATCCACCATCCTTGTAGAGCTCTCCCTGGTTTCAACTTACCGCGAAGGGAATGGACATATCTAAATAGAAGCAGAACAGACCATGGAAAGTGTAAATTCTGGCTTCACAAGTGGGAAAAATCCGCAGACCCATTCTGCGACTGTGATAATGTGCCTCAGACAATCCAGCACGATGTTATGGACTGCCCAAGTAAGGGCCAATCTGCCGCGGTATCGTTGCAGCAAATGTCACGAAACTCTACACACGGGTTCGCAGTACTGGCGTGAATCATCACTCCCACTTTTGACGTGCCCAAGTTGATAATAGCGCCACCAGCGGCGTTCAAACTCGTCATCAGAGATCCCGAACGTCCTTGTGTATTTCCAAGATGAAAAAAGGACAAAATTTTTGAAATAGTTTTGGAATTGTAAGCCTGCAAACCATTAGCAGTTCAATGCCTGCGATTCCGTCTGTTGTTCGTCTACTGTCGGCTGGTCTATGCCTGCTGCGAAGTACACTGCGGAATCAATGATGAAGCCGACCCTTACCCGATTTCAGTTATGTCCACTCTTCGTGGACTATCGTTTCGAGCTGCGCACTTGACTTCTTCGTGAACTGTCCAATTGTTTTCTGCCAAGAAAGTCACTTTCCTTGTTCTCATGCGAAAGTGCCGTGTACTCCTTAACAGTATCCAGGTGGAAAAGAGCCATGTTATAGTTTCGATTTCCTTATTCCGTGGAGAACCCTCAGTTGAACTACGTTTCCTTGTAATTTTAAAGCGCCACGCCATTGCGAACTACTAAAATCTTCCCAGGTCTTCAGCCATCTGTTTGCAGGGGAGCGTTTTTAATAAAGAGCCACACCTTTTCCATTGGTTTGAAATTGGCTTCTTGTGTCTGGAAGTGAAATGCCTTCCTATGCCATGAAATTAAAATGGCTTCTTCACTTGTATTACCTTTGAATTATACGTTGCCTATCGGGCGAGTTGGCCGTGCGGTTAGGAGCGCGCGACTGTCAGCTTGCATCCGGCAGATAGTGGGTTCGAATCTCACTGTCGGCATCCCTGAAGATGGTTTCCTGTGGTTTCCCATCTTCACACCAGGCAAATGCTGGAGCTGTGCCTCAATTAAGGCCACGGCTGCTTCCTTCCCACTTCCAGGCCTTTGCTGTCCCATCGTCGCCATACGAACTTTCTGCGTCGGTGCGACGTAGAGCAAGTAGCAAAATAAGAAATAAACACTGTCTGGTGGCAGTGGGTCTTTATATTTTATCCTCGTGACAGCACGTTGTATTGTCATATCCCAACACATGTTTTCTGCCGGTATTTCGTCCATGATGACCTAACAGACAGACAACTCACCAACAAAGGGGAAAATGGAAAATCTGGCTTCGAAGTGCTTTGGAGCCCCATCTATCCACCTATGTTAAAATGTTTAGATCTATGCCTGCCGTAGATTTGGCAGGGCATCGCGCACAATTACAGACTATACGTAATTGTCTTCTTTCGGTAGTAGAGAGAGTAATTTATTGCTTCCCGCACACTTTTATCTAAAGTTTCCCTGATTGGTTGAATTCCGCTTCACAGTAATGTAAACATGGATGATCAAAGAGATTATGAATCAGCAAACACCAAACTTAACTTTGTGGAATAGCTTCTCCGCCCGACTGCATTGTTTCCGTACCTATATATCGTCTCCAACTCAAGTAATCGGACGCCATGACAATCTCGACTGTTGTCAGGCTTAATGTATTTCTGACACATAAATGTCGCATATATTACTGTATGTTCGTATTACCTTCATTAATCCGTGACGGGACGATCGTGTTTACGACTGGTAGATTGGTGAACGTTCAGCAACATTAATTGTAATGTTTAATTACCACATGACTCCATGTACACACATCTCATATCTTTCACAGCAACACAACGTTAGTGGATGAGTAGAATAAGAAAAAATTTGCATGCCAAGGAGTCAACATTATTTATAATAATATATTTAATTTAAAATATGCACATGTCAGAAAAGTTCCAGGACTGAGATCGTAAAAAGTAGAAAAGTTGCTCTTACCAAGTAGGGCCTATTGATCGTACCTCCCGTCGAAGAAGTCCGCTTCGGTACCTATACACAATAGCCAGCATTCTGGAGGTCTTGGAATCAAGCAGGGAAATAGTCAACTGCGATGTCTGTAAGCTCACGTGTCACAGCCCGTTGGATGTTTGCGATGCTTGTAAGCCCATGTGTCACAGCCCGTTGGATGTCTGCGATGCTTGTAAGCTCGTGTGACACAGACCGTTGGTTGTCTGCGGTGCTTGTAAGATCCTGTGTCACAGCCGTTGGATGTCTGCGATGCTTGTAAGCTCATGTGTCACAGCCCGTTGTGTGTCTGCGACGCTTGTAAGCTCATGTGTCACAGCCCGTTGGATGTCTGCGATGCTTGTAAGCTCATGTGTCACAGCCCGTAGGATGTCTGCGATGCTTGTAAGCTCACGTGTCACAGCCCGTTGGATGTCTGCGATGCTTGTAAGCTCGTGTGTCACAGCCCGTTGTGTGTCTGCGACGCTTGTAAGCTCATGTGTCACAGCCCGTTGGATGTCTGCGATGCTTGAAAGCTCACGTGTCACAGCCTGTTGGATGTCTGCGATGTTTGTAAGCTGGTGTGTCACAGCCCGTTGTGTGTCTGCGATGCTTGTAAGCTCGTGTGTCACAGCCCGTTGTGTGTCTGCGATGCTTGTAAGCTCGTGTGTCACAACCAGTTGTGTGTCTGCGATGCTTGTAAGCTCGTGTGTCACAGCCCGTTGGATGTCTGCGAAGCTTGTAAGCTCATGTGTCACAGCCCGTTGGATGTCTGTAAGCTCACGTGTCACAGCCCGTTGGTTGTCTGCGATGCTCGTAAGCTCATGTGTCACAGCCCGTTGGATGTCTGCGATGCTTGTAAGCTCATGTGTCACAGCCCGTAGGATGTCTGCGATGCTTGTAAGCTCACGTGTCACAGCCCGTTGGATGTCTGCGATGCTTGTAAGCTCGTGTGTCACAGCCCGTTGTGTGTCTGCGATGCTTGTAAGCTCATGTGTCACAGCCCGTTGGATGTCTGCGAAGCTTGTAAGTTCATGTGTCACAGCCCGTTGGATGTCTGTAAGCTCACGTGTCACAGCCCGTTGGTTGTCTGCGATGCTTGTAAGCCCATGTGTCACAGCCCGTTGTGTGTCTGCGATGCTTGTAGGCTCACGTGTCACAGCCCGTTGGATGTCTGCGATGCTTGTAAGCTCATGTGTCACAGCCCGTTGTGTGTCTGCGATGCTTGTAAGCTCCTGTGTCACAGCCCGTTGGATGTCTGTAAGCTCACGTGTTACAGCCCGTTGGTTGTCTGCGATGCTTGTAAGCTCATGTGTCACAGCCCGTTGGATGTCTGCGATGCTTGTAAGCTCGTGTGACACAGACCGTTGGTTGTCTGCGGTGCTTGTAAGATCATGTGTCACAGTCCGTTGGTTGTCTGCGATGCTTGTAAGCTCATGTGTCACAGCCCGTTGGATGTCTGCGATGCTTGTAAGCTCACGTGTCACAGCCTGTTGGATGTCTGCGATGCTTGTAAGCTCATGTGTCACAGCCCGTTGGATGTCTGCGATGCTTGTAGGCTCACGTGTCACAGCCTGTTGGATGTCTGCGATGCTTGTAAGCTCATGTGTCACAGCCTGTTGGATGTCTGCGATGCGTCTAAGCTCATGTGTCACATCATGTTGGATGTCTGCCATGCTTGTAAGCTCATGTGTCACAGCCTGTTGGGTGTCTGCGATGCTTGTAAGCTCATGTGTCACAGCCCGTTGGATGTCTGTAAGCTCACGTGTCACAGCCCGTTGGTTGTCTGCGATGCTTGTAAGCTCACGTGTCACAGCCTGTTGGATGTTTGCGATGCTTGTAAGCTAATGTGTCAAAGTCCGTTGGATGTCTGCGATGCTTGTAAGCTCACGTGTCACAGCCCGTTGGATGTCTGCGATGCTTGTAAGATCGTGTGTCACAGCCCTTTGGATGTTTGCGATGCTTGTAAGCACATGTGTCACAGCCCGTTGGATGTCTGTAAGCTCACGTGTTACAGCCCGTTGGTTGTCTGCCATGCTTGTAAGCTCATGTGTCACAGCCCGTTGGATGTCTGCGATGCTTGTAAGCTCACGTGTCACAGCCTGTTGGATGTCTGCGATGCTTGTAAGCTCATGTGTCACAGTCCGTTGGTTGTCTGCGATGCTTGTAAGCTCGTGTGTCACAGCCCGTTGGTTGTCTGCGGTGCTTGTAAGATCATGTGTCACAGTCCGTTGGTTGTCTGCGATGCTTGTAAGCTCATGTGTCACAGCCCGTTGGATGTCTGCGATGCTTGTAAGCTCACGTGTCACAGCCTGTTGGATGTCTGCGATGCTTGTAAGCTCATGTGTCACAGTCCGTTGTTTGTCTGCGATGCTTGTAAGCTCGTGTGTCACAGCCCGTTGGTTGTCTGCGATGCTTGTAAGCTCATGTGTCACAGCCCGTTGGATGTGTGCGATGCTTGTAAGCTCATGTGTCACAGCCCGTTGGATGTCTGCGATGCTTGTAAGCTCGTGTTTCACAGCCCATTGGATGTCTGTAAGCTCAGGTGTCACAGCCCGTTGGTTGTCTGCGATGCTTGTAAGCTCACGTGTCACAGCCTGTTGGATGTTTGCGATGCTTGTAAGCTAATGTGTCACAGTCCGTTGGATGTCTGCGATGCTTGTAAGCTCATGTGTCACAGCCCGTTGGATGTCTGCGATGCTTGTAAGATCGTGTGTCACAGCCTGTTGGATGTTTGCGATGCTTGTAAGCTAATGTGTCACAGTCCGTTCGATGTCTGCGATGCTTGTAAGCTCGTGTGTCACAGCCCGTTGGATGTTTGCGATGCTTGTAAGCTCGTGTGTCACAGCCCTTCGGTTGTCAGCGGTGCTTGAAAGCTCATGTGTCACAGCCTGTTGGATGTCTGCGATGATTGTAAGCTCATGTGTCACAGCCTGTTGGATGTCTCCGATGCTTGTAAGGTCATGTGTCACATCCTGTTTGATGTCTGCGATGCTTGTAAGCTCATGTGTCAAAGCCTGTTGGATGTGTGCGATGCTTGTAAGCTCATGTGTCACAGCCTGTTGGATGTCTGCGATGCTTGTAAGCTCATGTGTCACATCGTGTTGGATGTCTGCGATGCTTGTAAGCTCGTGTGTCACAGCCTGTTGGATGTCTGTAAGCTCATGTGTCACAGCCCGTTGGATGTCTGTAAGCTCACGTGTCACAGCCCGTTGGTTGTCTGCGATGCTTGTAAGCTCATGTGTCACAGCCCGTTGGATGTCTGCGATGCTTGTAAGCTCACGTGTCACAGCCTGTTGGATGTCTGCGATGCTTGTAAGCTCATGTGTCACAGTCCGTTGGTTGTCTGCCATGCTTGTAAGCTCGTGTGTCACAGCCCGTGGGTTGTCTGCGATGCTTGTAAGCTCATGTGTCACAGCCCGTTGGATGTCTGTGATGCTTGTAAGCTCACGTGTCGCAGCCTGTTGGATGTGTGCGATGCTTGTAAGCTCACGTGTCACAGCCCGTTGGTTGTCTGCCATGCTTGTAAGCTCGTGTATCACAGCCCGTGGGTTGTCTGCGATGCTTGTAAGCTCATGTGTCACAGCCCGTTGGATGTCTGTGATGCTTGTAAGCTCACGTGTCACAGCCTGTTGGATGTGTGCGATGCTTGTAAGCTCACGTGTCACAGCCCGTTGGTTGTCTGCGATGCTTGTAAGCTCATGTGTCACAGCCCGTTGGATGTCTGCGATGCTTGTAAGCTCACGTGTCACAGCCTGTTGGATGTCTGCGATGCTTGTAAGTTCATGTGTCACAGTCCGTTGGTTGTCTGCGATGCTTGTAAGCTCATGTGTCACAGCCCGTTGGATGTCTGCGATGCTTGTAAGCTCACGTGTCACAGCCTGTTGGATGTCTGCGATGCTTGTAAGCTCATGTGTCACAGTCCGTTGGTTGTCTGCGATGCTTGTAAGCTCGTGTGTCACAGCCCGTTGGTTGTCTGCGATGATTGTAAGCTCATGTGTCACAGCCCGTTGGATGTCTGCGATGCTTGTAGGCTCACGTGTCACAGCCTGTTGGATGTCTGCGATGCTTGTAAGCTCATGTGTCACAGCCTGTTGGATGTCTGCGATGCTTGTAAGCTCATGTGTCACATCCTGTTGGATGTCTGCCATGCTTGTAAGCTCATGTGTCACAGCCTGTTGGTTGTCTGCGATGCTTGTAAGCTCATGTGTCACAGCCCGTTGGATGTCTGTAAGCTCACGTGTCACAGCCCGTTGGTTGTCTGCGATGCTTGTAAGCTCACGTGTCACAGCCTGTTGGATGTTTGCGATGCTTGTAAGCTAATGTGTCAAAGTCCGTTGGATGTCTGCGATGCTTGTAAGCTCACGTGTCACAGCCCGTTGGATGTCTACGATGCTTGTAAGATCGTGTGTCACAGCCCTTTGGGTGTTTGCGATGCTTGTAAGCTCATGTGTCACAGCCCGTTGGATGTCTGTAAGCTCACGTGTTACAGCCCGTTGGTTGTCTGCGATGCTTGTAAGCTCGTGTGTCACAGCCCGTTGGATGTCTGCGATACTTGTAAGCTCATGTGTCACAGTCCGTTGGTTGTCTGCGATGCTTGTAAGCTCATGTGTCACAGCCCGTTGGATGTCTGCGATGCTTGTAAGCTCGTGTGTCACAGCCGGTTGGATGTTTGCGATGCTTGTAAGCTAACGTGTCACAGTCCGTTGGATGTCTGCGATGCTTGTAAGCTCGTGTGTCACAGCCTGTTGGATGTTTGCGATGCTTGTAGGCTAACGTGTCACAGTCCGTTGGATGTCTGCGATACTTGTAAGCTCATGTGTCACAGTCCGTTGGATGTTTGCGATGCTTGTAAGCTCATGTGTCACAGCCCGTTGGATGTGTGCGATGCTTGTAAGCTCACGTGTCACAGTCTGTTGGATGTTTGCGATGCTTGTAAGCTAATGTGTCACAGTCCGTTGGATGTCTGCGATGCTTGTAAGCTCATGTGTCACATCCTGTTGGATGTCTGCGGTGCTTGTGAGCTCATGTGTCACAGCCTGTTGAATGTCTGCGATGCTTGTAAGCTCACGTGTCACAGCCCGTTGGATGTTGCGATGCTTGTAAGCTCATGTGTCACAGCCCGTTGGATGTCTGCGATGCTTGTAAGCTCACGTGTCACAGCCCGTTGGATGTCTGCGATGCTTGTAAGCTCATGTGTCACAGCCCGTTGGATGTCTGCGATATCTTGGTGATGCTTTCCATTCAGTCTCAATTTCACTCGCGGAAACAAGAAATATCGCATTGCAAGAGTGTGAATATGGTGGATGTGGGACGACAGTGACAGAACGTCTGGCCAGATACTCGGTAACAGATAAAGCAGTGTGAGGTCTTGCTTTGTCGTGGAGTAAGACTTCGATGTAGAGATTGGTTCAGGCTTTCACCTGGTGAAATTTACTCCTGGTGAACTAAGAGTTTACTGTCAAAGAATGCGATCAACATTGTCTTTGTTCTCAAAGTTTGACGTTTGTCTTTTGTAGAGGCTGGTGATCGAGGATTCCGCCATTGTGCACTTTGACGCTTCGTGTGTGGGTCATAGTGGTATCACCAAATTTCGTCCCCAGCAATAATCTTTGTTGGAAATGTGGGATTACATCTGTCTCTATCCAATAGTTCCGCAGAAATTCTTCGCCTTTCGTCTTTCTGGTCGTCTGTTAGGGTGTGCATTTAGTTTCCTTCTCAGCAAATCGTCGCGTAAAATCTTATGATACGTCACGATTCAAATTAAACTCTTCTGATATCGGACGCACAGTTACACGACGGTCTTCTTGCAATAACTGTCTTACGCGCTCGACATTTGTATCGGAATGTGCTGTAGACGTGTGGTCAGTCCTGGGTTCGTCTTGTACTGAACGTCTGCCTTCCTGAAACCTTTTGTGCCACTTGAACAAACGACTTCGTGACAGTGCATCGTCACCATATTCTTGTCCACGTTTCACTGGGGGCGTTTAACACTTTATGTTTACTCTTTGATCAAATTCAGGGTCCATTATGTCACCGTCACAAAAGCAGACAGAGTGTTTGCTAAGCACGGCCCTGCCAGCTAGTGCGCGTGCGTTGAAACATGGCCAAGGTCATCTCAGTAAGTACACAACCAGGTAACATATAACCAACATTTGTACATTCGTTCGGGTTGCAACCTACGAAATACAACACGTGTCCCTAACTTTTCTGACAAAGGGTGTCACAGCATGAAATAAAATGGTGAAAACCGCGCCCACTAAAGTGATAACTTTATTTCCTTACGAGGAAAATTTGAATTCACCCTGAATGCAACTTGGGCTCTTCCAGGGAGTTCGGTGCCTTGAGCGCCTTCCTGATACTTGTTCTGAAATAAGACTGTCACTTCGGTGACATCAACATTAGTGACGAAATGCGAAATCAAATTCAAATTTAGAATCTTTTGAAATGTGATTTTACAGAAAAATGTGGAAGGTTAGATGACTAGATATAACACTAGGTGCGATATGACGTCGTCATTCGCCTGTTCATAAAAGGAAATATGTGGAGAATTGTCCTCTTCATGCCATTAGAGCCACCTTACACTTCAGAAGGTCGGGAAGTTGAATACTATTCTATTGAAAATATTGATACATATTCTCCGTTACACGGAAAAGCACAGAGTCATGGATTTTTGTGGCTTAGAAGGCGAGACAGTTATTTCGTACAGTACTTGAACAAACAAAACTTGGTATGTCACAATGTCTGTCCATTATTTTCCAGAAGACTGGTCACACCTCTTAGCCACATACGGGTATGGGCCCATCAGTGCAATTTTCGTTGTGTTCATTTTCCTATGCTGAAGTGTAGACGAAAATCAGCCTTAAATACGTTATACCGTAGGAGTGCGTAAATGCGTACTATGGTCTTCTGACGAGAAGTCATGTGCATTGGTGCTGCGCATGCCCCAATATCAACGTCAGTGGAACTAACGTGCAATCGTGCACATTTACTGTGTAATGAACAGTCGTGTTACTCGTGCTGCCGCGGCTTCTCGTGAGACGGTAAGGTTCATCTACCATTAAACATCAGCATAGGGAAATGAATTCAATGAAAATTGTTCTGATGGACTGCATATCCACATGTGGCTGGGAGGCGTGTAGCAAGAGCATTGTCACATTCGTGGTTTCGCATATTCATCCGCCTTTAGGTGGGGGCGGTGGAATAACACCCAAGCCTGCCGTAAAAGTGGCCGGGAGGGTTTTAACTAGGAGCTCGGGTTGATGACTACGGGGCTCCTAGCTGACTCCTGGCATTTCTTCCACTTACTTGTGCCAGGCTCCTCACTTTCATCTATCCTACCCGACCTCCCTTGGTCAATGCTTGTTCTTTTCCGAGCCAGACGGTATTAGAACACCCGAGGCCTAAGGAGTCTTTCATTTTCACGTCCTTCGTGGGCCTTGTAGTTACTTTGGCCGATACCTTTACTTTTGGAAATGTCAGATCCCTTCTATTCCTTTCTCTGATTAGTTTTGTACAGAGAATGGTTGCCCAGTTGTACTTCTTCTTAAAACAATAATCATCACCTCATATCCACAACTCTATACTTTTCATTGTAGAGAAAATGTAGGATTGCGAATTGAGAATGTCTGTAATAGAGTAGAGATAGACAGATACATAGATAGACAGATAGATAGATAGATAGATAGATTTATCATCAACAGGTTATTTCCAAATTAAAGATGATTCACTGAAACATAATATACAACAAATACACCTTAAATAAATAACACTAAATTCCTAAAATAATAACCAAGTTCAGACTAAATCTAGAAACCTTTATATGCATATTTACAACACGTTAAATAAATAAATAAATAAATAAATAAATAAATAAATAAATAAATAAATAAATAAATAAATAAATAAATAAATAAATAAATAAATAAATAAATAAATAAATAAATAAATAAATAAATAAATAAATCTCCTTAAAAATTGACATTGTCAAACTACATCTAGTAACATTTGCATATCTTATAGATACGGCCTTACATTCATGAAGTCATTAGGGCACGTCTGATTTTAGTCGGGGGTGAGTGAAAAAGGTCCATTGATTTCCCCACCTCATTCAGTGTTGAGGTTCAGTTAAATATTTGTTGCGACGAAAAAGTAGAATACCGATAAAGTGAAACAAAAATTGATTTGCATTTTAGTGCAGAGAAATAAGTTTGGGATCGTACTGTGACCGAACACGGGTGGTTCTCCTCATAATGGAGGTGGCTCGACCGTTGTTTAATTCGAGGCTGAACGTATCGCACATGAAGGAAAGAAACTCTTGACCAGCTGCTGACTACAGATCGATGTTCAATTCACCGCCATGTACGATAGGTTAGTAAATTATACTCGTTCTCTCCAAGCTTCAGTTCTTATAGTACCGTACAGATGATGCTCTCATCTAGAACACATACCGTAGATAACGGACACAGCTTGTCATTGTTACAGTGGTGCCAGGAACTTTATGGCATATATATCCGTGTTAAAAACACGTTTCTATAACTGTCGTACGTTAATACCAAATATCGTACTTCTTCACTTCTAAGAGAACATATTGCGGAAAGCAATGACAACTCTTCAGATGACATAGAAAGCTACTAGAATGAACAATGATGAGGCATGCGCACAGTGCATATTGTCAGATGGCCGTCCTCCAATTTACGGGGATTTTTCTCTCGGATGAATGAAACATTGGTGCCCAGTAGTTCGTCCTCTTGTCTGAGCTAAAGAAGCATCAATTTTAAACAAGAGTATAAGATTCAAAATGTCGCGCTGAACTGTCTTATTTTAGCATGTGCTCGCGGCTCCTCCTGCGTTTATTAATTCAACCGCGTTAGATGTATCTAAACCGTTTATTTCAAAGAAAAGCTGTATTTATTAACACGCAGCGTTTTTACATGAACTGCATGAAATACATTATTTTTAATAATATTGTTACTTTTAATGCTGAAGCTACCGTACTGGTGGATGGTACAAATGATATACAACAATATGAAATATAATAATATCTATAAAACAAACTAATTTTTCCCATATAGAGCTTTCAGGTAAACTATCCATTTGGAGATAAGATATGTAGTGTGTTTGATTTCGACTCTTGACAAACCACGTACACTCTACCGTGGAAGAAGAACAATTTCCGAAGATCGAGCCCTACAATTCTAAGTGATTGCCCTTGCACCATTTTTGAAGCCGATAGTGAAACTCAAACACATGGGAATTGCAAACGTATAAATTTATACGGTATATCCGAAGGGATGATTTAAATCCGGGGAATGAATACTACTTCGCCCGCGGTATTTCCAGTCATGAAGGGGGCTTCAAAAATATTCGGCATCAGTTTCTTGACTGCGAGTCGTGTCCTGCTGCGGAGGGAAGGAGAACTACAATAGGAGCCACAATTGTCCGCTCGCAGATGTTCGAAGGTACTCCAGTTGACTTGACACCAAGTTGTTCAAAAGCTTTGTCGTGCAGTTGACAGCCTCATCTCTATTGCATGTCGTGTCGATAGAGTTGTAAATTAGTAGAACAGCGGGTAATTCTTGTAAACGCTGCTTGTTGATAACTTAATTTCTTGGTGTAAACAATTGTTCTTTGACAGGCATGAGTCAACAGTGAAATGCTGTGCCCAAGTTTGTTTAACATTTCACATCTCTGAGTGCCGTAGACTTGGCTGGGCAGACAAACACTTCCTTTTATTATTTTATAGATCGCAGTGTTTCAGACAGCAGACAATGTTTGGCGAGCGAAATGAGTGCAAATAATGCATTCTTTTCAAATCACCGTCGCCCAATTGTGCAATGACTAGACTAGACTAACTATGCTTTCATTCCCCACCCTGAAGGGGTGGGGCGGGCCACCTAGAGGGTAACGCCCTCTCTCTGGCCAAGAGATGCGGGCGGGTTGGGGAGATGTGACGGAAGAAGGAGGTGGGTAAAGGATGTGAATATGTAGGAGATGGGAGAGGAATTGTGCCTATGCCTAGGTGTTGAATTTCGTTGAGGGAGTTTATTAGCATAGATGGTTACAAAGTAGTACAAAAGATATTACACAGATTTAAAAGTACGGAGCAGGATGATATAAAGGCTGTCGGACGAAGGTGGGGTTAGTGCTAGACGTAAGGGAAAGGGCTAAGATGTGAAATATACAGGAGAAGTTATGCAGGGAAGTGAGTAAGTTCTGGAGAGGGTTTGTTGGGTGTGGTATTGGAGGAGAAAAACCGGGTGGAGGAGGGTAAAAACAGATTTGTGGACTCGGTGAAAGGAAAGGAGGAGCCGGCCGGGGACGGCGACGGGGTTCATGAGATCGGTTAGCAGGTTGGGGAGGAGAGCGAGATGGTTCAGTGTGATGATGGCGGCCTTGAAGATGGGTGCCGTTGTTGATGAAATGCTGGGCGATGTCCGGCGTCGGCAGATGAAGGCGAACGAGGTGGGTAGGTCCTGTAGCGTTGAAAATCCGAGTTGCTCGGCGAACTGGTGTTCCTGTCAGGCGGAGGTCTTGAAGTATGGCGTCGTTGGATAAGAGCGGGTCCACTCCTCGGATGACGCAGGTGCAATCGGTCGATGGTGGCGGCATTGTATCGGTGGTAGTGTCAGTTGCAAGCGCTGGTTCTTGACTTGATGAGGTAGAGGTGGGAGGCGTGGTGATAGTAGTGGTCATGATAGGGATAGGGTGGGTTGTTACCGTAGTCGTGAGCGAAGTTGTGAGGGAGGTGTGAACTGGGGAGGTTGTGAGGGTGGTAGTAGTGGTGGTTGTAGTAGTCGTGTAAGGAAAGGACAAGGGTTGTGGCGGGGGTGTGTAAGTAGTCCGGGAGTTGCTCTAAAATATTGCTGGGAGTGTCTTCCATTTGACGGAGGCGTTGGCAGATTTGTGCACCAGTGGCGAGAAGATGGTCATGTTCGGTGGATGTTTTGAAGAAAAGCAGGACGTCGTTCGATGGTGCAGAACCTTCAAGTAGCCTAGTGGCGCTGTATACTCCAGACTTGCGGAGTTCAGATAGGATGGTGTCTTCAGTGATGGATCGTTGGACGTCCAGGACAATACAGGTGTACATATTGGGAGGTCGACTTCCGATCTGGTGTCTGGCCTATATGCTTTGTTGGGTCGGCTGGGTGCGATGGTAGAGTTGCGGCGTCACCCGGCCGAATCAAAAATGAGGAGATAAGGATGTACGGAGTCAACTGTTGTGACACACAGCAAAAAGTGTGCCGTGACAGTTTGTGTTCGTGATGTGTGTTGTGCAATGATGTTTTTGCTTCAGGTTAATGTACAATGGCTGCTCATTAGTACGTCCTTTTAAAACCACAAACACCAGCACGATTTCTATTTTACACAAGAACTAGAGGACTCATGTTCCCCCGCAACCTTCGTCATAAATAGATCAGAGAAGTCGTCTGTCGTAGTCATATTGTTTTGTTTTGCCTGCCCTTATGAACATTTAAAACGGTACTTCATAAATCTCTCCATCACGGCCATCTTGATATAAGAGGCCTGTGACGTCACACGTATAGTGCTCACTCTCCGTCGTCGCGTCCTATATTGCTGATACGATACTTTTTATCATAATTTGACAAAGAAAATGTAATAATAACCCTATAAAAACATAAAATCGAAGAAGGACTGCCATAAGAATACATACGAATACACAAATATATGCACTCAAGGTAGTATATTACATATCGTAAAATGTTCGACTGAAGACTACTCACTTGGACTGTACGATGATGGTGACTAAGCAAATGGTTTTCTCTCAAAACAATGTCAATCTTTCATGCTTGTTTGAGCACGTGATTTTGTTAATTATTTATGAATAAGTGTTAAAAGAAGTATTTCCCAAAATATGACAGATCTTGGTCACAACACTCATTAACTCAGCAGCACACACCCACACTTGTCACAGGTTTTTCAACTTTCATTATCGAAATATTGAAAGAAACATCCCTACGGTTTCGACTGATTAAAAATGCATTTTGGATCAGGTATCAAGGTACCAGTTAACGTGTAGCTCTCTACAACAATTTTAAAAATGGTATAATGGTCACTAAGAAAAATTAAAATTTAGGAGCCTTCCCCTAAACTACAATTTTATCTAGGGTGAATAAAATTGTTTATAACTTAGACTGTAGTTTCTTATTCCCCGACTCTATATGCCGATTTTCATTAAATTCTGTTTACCCATTTTCTCGTGGCTCGGATTTGATAGCAACAAAAATACAAATTCTTGAACATCTGTGTTATCAAAGCCAGTACGGTAACAATGTATGACATAAATGATAGGAAATGTAATTCTATATAACTTTAGTTATGTAGTAATTATCGATAGGACCACTGATAATATAAATATTTGAGAATTATATTTTAGGCCTTCCCCTAAACTACCATTTCACTCAGCGTGAGTAAAATTATTTATAGCCTAGATTGTAGAGGCTCAACCCCAGACTTCACATATCGATTTTCATTAAATTCTCTTCAGCCGTTTTCTCGTGATGCGTGTACAGACAGACAGACAGACAGACAGACAGACAGACAGACATACAGACAGACAGACAGACAGACAGACAGACAGACAGACAGACAGACAGACAGACAGACAGACAGACAGACAGACAGACAGACAGACAGACAGACAGACAGAAATTATGGGAAAGTAAAACGTGCAGTTCCTTGTTACTATGGACATGTCCGGTACAGAAATACCATTCTTTTCAAATTCTGAGCAATGTACAGACAAAACTCTTATTTTATATACATAGATTACTCAAAGTCAACTGAACGTAGACACTAGTAAATGTCCTATGATTCTCCGGCAGGTAATTCCGGAGAGAATAAAAAACACATGAAGAAAATCTGTCCAGTAGGACGGATGGACGTAATGGACAAAGCTTTTTAATATACAGATATGAGATTTAAAAAGCTACTGGTGTGGTTTATCACCTTTACATCAGAGCATTTCAGACAATATACAATGCCCGATGAATGACTGGTGTGTGATATTCTATGTCGTAAAAGACAACCACAGCTCAGTAAAGAGCTCGGGAATTGTCTGCTGGACGGTACATAGATCTAAAGTAACATTTATTTTCCTCCAGTGAAGAAACCAGGGAAGTGCTAATGCCGTTCGATCAGTGACGACAGAGACTCGATCTAAACAAGATTTGTCTCCTGGGAGCGAGACTCCCATCAGTCAGCTCCAGTTGTGTTCCTGGTTGATTTTCCTCGCCTGGAAACATCTTCTCTGTCACGAAACATGGCGTTTCAATCGAACTGTTTCTCTGTGACCGGAGCGAGGATCCTGTTCCTCTTTGCCTGCAGCTCAACTGAACTGCAAAATTACATTTCCTAATTGAAATTTATTTATTAAAAAACGAAACACCCGGCGATCCCGGCTATTCATTAATGGCGGTCTTTTATTAGACAGGAAAAGGAATGGATTCTGTTTTACTGCAAAATCAAAGTAATTTTATTTGCTACGGGTTTAACAGTAATTTCAGACATTTTGAACATTTTGCCACTCTTTTTCACAAACCCATGTACATGGGGACTGATCTTGGACTTAACCCACTGGGACCTGAATAACTGTTCCACCTGCAAGGACAGAAAACTCTATTCATTTTCGACAATTATGCAATAACTTGATTTATTGAGAATTATTTTTTTAAAGTACATTTTTAGAAAATAGAACTTTATGAATTTGAGTAGGTGAAGCGTTATCTGACCCTGTAATGATTAAGAGGGGTTCCCACAGTGCAGTGTTATTGTATCCTTTCTGTTTTCTTATATATACAAATGATATAAGTAAAGAACTGCAATCACTGATACGGCTCTTTCCGGATGATGTTACACTGTACAGAGAAGAAAATGAGTTGCAGTATTGTCAGCGACTGCAGGGGGCTGTGAGGTGGGATCAAAAGTCGAGTTGTAAGTTTCACAAAGAGGAAACGTTTTCTCAGTTTTAATTATTGTGTTGATAGAGTGACAGTACCTCATGAGGAACAGTGTAAGTGTTAATCTTCGTTGGGGTAATCATACTCAGGAGGTTGTTAGGAAAAGTTTCAGATCTCTTCGCGAGGTTATGAAAGTATTTAGGGCTTGTAGTAAGGATATAAAGGAGAGGTATTATCACTCTCTGGTAAAACGGCAGTTATGGTATGGCTCCAGTGTATGGGACCCTCATCAGGGCTTCCTGATACGACAACTATCTGGGTGATTTCCCACAAAGGCGTGGTGTTACTAAAATGTTGCAAAGTTTGGACTGGGGAGACTTGGCAATAAGGAGACGAGCTGCTCGACTACGTGGTATGTTTCCAGCTGTCAGTGGTGATTTGACATGGAATGACATAAGTAGTGGAATAAGCTTGAGTGGAGACTTTAACTGTAGGAAATGAAGATAAAGTTGGAATTCAAGAGGACAAATTGGGGCAAATATTCATTCATAGGAAAGGGATTTAGAGATTAGAATAAATTATCATGGGAAATGTTTGATACATGTTCAAGTTCATTGAAAATGTCTAAGTAAGAGATAGGTAAAAAATTTGTAGGAAATCTGCCTAAATGCAGATCATTGATTGATTGATTGATTGATTGATTGATTGATTGATTGATTGATTGACGGATCCAAGAGAGAGTGACATTTCTTGTAACAGTTCTCCGGATGAAGTGGCACATAGCCACCTAACTTCTGACCTTAATTTATGAGCCTTCGACACTTTCCAGGACCTGAAAAGGATGCTTTTTTTCCTTTCCATTGGGAAGATAGGAACTAGAAAATGGCTCCGTACATGTCGCTGATGAAAACATCATCGTCATTAACACTTTCTAGCCCCTGAAATGAAATGGAATGGCGTATGGCTTTTAGTGGCGGGAGTGTCCAGCGACGTGTTCGGCTCGCCAGATGCATGTCTTCTCAAGTGACGCCCATAGGTGAACCAGCGTCGTGATGAGGATAAAATGATGAAGACAACAAATACACCCAGTCCTGGTGCCAGTGGAATTAACCAATGGTAGTTAAAATTCCCGACCCTGCCGGGAATCGAACGCGTGATCTGTGTGATGAAAGGCCAGCACGCTAACCACTTAGCCACGGAGACGCACTTCTAGCCATTTCATGATATGTTCGTCACCACCAGCGCAGGCAGATCGCATTTTCTCTTTTTTATGCAGCATTCTGTGAACTTGGTAAGGTGCATTTAGTTTAGAAGATTCCCTGAACTTCAAGAGGTAATCTATATGTGCAGCAAGGCCCATCTCTTTCCAATAACCTGAACTGCTCGCGTTCATAATTTACTACGGGAGAGTTCCGTATGTCAGCTCTTTGTTCCAAAATAGCGGAGTAGCGAATGCTTCCGGAAGTCGGCGCCAACGAAATCCTTGGTATCACGAATTATCTCAGTGACCATGAAGACTACGAGCTTGATACTTATATCTGTCGTCTTCGATTATACGTACATGCCATCTGCTTTCCACCCTCATTCCAGCGTGTGCTAGCCGTTTCTTGCCCCTACAGCATTTTTTTTACATATAGTAAGTCGTATAGGTACCCTTCCAGAACTATGCTAGAACATACAGACTTACGTCCATTTTTATATAATGCATTTTGGATATAGACATAATGCAAACGAAATTTCATGGCTCAACAATTCCGAAGGGCCATGGCCTACCTAGCCGCCGCTGCTCAGCCCGAAAGCACGCAGATTACGAGGTGTCGTGTGGTCCGCACGACGAATTATCTCGTCGAAGAGTTATTGAGTGACGATCAGATAAACAAGTTAAGTCAGACTGGGAATGTTGTGTGGCTTCTGAAAGAATGGAAATGTGCGGGTAGTGCAGTGAGGAAATTGTGTATTAAGGGATTAACAGTAGGGAGTATTTATCGAAGTGAAAGGTTTAACATGCGTAACGAATGATGGGGTCGTTTTAAAACTCCTTCTTTTAATTTAGGGGTACTCTATTGTTCTAGTACTTCATTGTGATGTTAGGTAATGATAAAAATTCGGTGCCTTGTTGTGATGATTGAGTATATAACATGAAGTGAGTTTCAGACAGAATAACGTGTTGTGAAGGTGCTTCGCAAGATAATTCTTTGATCCGAGTCAACAAAATGATAGGAGGGACAGTGACCTAACTCAAGCAAGGTACGGGGTAATGGGGGAGGGGCAGATGAGAGTTTCCTATGTTTGGTGTTCCAATGGGGAAGCCTAGGAGTCGTTACCCTCTCTCAGTACAGGATTCCGAGAGGAGAGAGGGGAAAGAGGAAGTGAATCGGTGGTGGAGACCCTATAATAACAATTTGTATCACGTCAGGTAATACGTGACAGCTTTTTAAGGGGAGCCGGTAGGGTCCATATCTACAATGTTAAATTTACTAATTTTAGGTATATTTATCTAGGAAACGGTTCATATTAAAGGCTTCATTTTTTCTCGTGCATTCTTTATACCTTCTTGCATGTTTGAAAACAGGGGTGTACTCATTAGAGATATTCATCCAAATTTATTACTTTTTATTAACTTAAGTGCAAAATGTTTTGGAAAATAATCGGCCATTTATTAGTCCCTCATTTCTGTACTAAACACTTCTCTCCAAAAACATCGTGTTAAAGTGTATATATTATAAGTTTATGTAACACCTGAAAGTTTCAAGATTGTATACTAAATAGTTTTTGAGAAAATGTTCCTTTTGCTCATCAAAAAGTGAACTTGCAGAAACAGGCATTCAAACTTTTTCAGGGTAATCCTGCCCCATATGATGGATCATCTCGGTTGTCTTTCGTTTCATCCTCTATTCTTCTTCTCACAGCTCTCTTAGTTTGTCTTGCCACTTTTTAAAAGTAGTTTTCTGCAGTTTCAGCCTTCCTTTTTCGTTCACAACCGATTTTCTTCATACTCGCTATCATGTGATACGCACGAGAGATTCGCAATTGTTCTAAGGTTTTACACTTTCTGATATTACCTCCATTATAAGTAGCCACAGCATCGTACACTCCAAAATGCAAGGTTTTGATCTCTACAAAAACTCCCTTGGAAATTCACGTCCAAATCAAATTATTAACACTGTCGTTGCCGTTCTGGGTTCATCCATGAAGGCACTTTTCAAGACGTTGTTGCTCTGCTAGATCTGTGAAGACTGGTTTTATTGCTTCCATTACAGCATAAGAAAGACTATGCTCGTGACCGTATGGTTGGCCTAATTTAAATTTACACCACGATTCTGGTCCCTTGGGGCAAAGGGTGTGAATAGGATTGTCGTTAGTCGAGGCAGGTAGAAACACTGCCCACACACCTTTCTTCATTTGCTGTTCACTGCTTGTGTTTTGCCTAATAGCGCAGCCATAATATCTCTGAAGCCTGTCGACAGCCTCATCAGTAAGCCTCCCTTTGCCACCTATGGGGCTCCTATCACTTAGCTGCTTTCCGCTCAGAGTCTGTTTCTACCGGCGGAGTCGTGCACCCATTCGTTTTTGGATCTGTCCAATACACTCTAATTTCCGGATAGTCACATCATCTCTACATGGTTTTAGATCTTGCACTCTTTTGAATCCCTTTGAGTCACCAACAACCAAATAATATAAATATTGTACACTGTGGGCGGGAATATGAGGACGAAGCCATGGAAATGTGCATTGTTGTTTTCAACAAGGAAATCTCCCGAAAGATAAAGTTGTCATGGAAACGCAATTTAAAGCACTTATAATAAAGATATGACCATGAATGATAGCTCAAATTAAAGGAATAAGTCTCTAGATTTTTATGGAAGGAAAAAGTAAAAATCATATTTTTTTGCCAAATTTGACCCTACTGGGTCCCCGTAAGTTGATGCCGTTCAGGCTGCCTGTGTGTATCTATTTCAACTTCATATTTTACTCTACCAGGCAGGCCCCAGGGGCTCCTCTAGGTAAGTCTGCCATTGCTTCTACTTACTCGTATTTCTGTCAGGCTCCTCACTATCGCCCTTTCTGTCCGACCTCGCTTGGTCGACCACTTTTTCTCTGATCCTCAACGGTATAACGTTTACGAGAGCTAGAGAGTCTTTCATTTTCACACCATTCATGGCCCTTGTCTTTCTTTGGGCGATAGTTTGACTTATCGAAATGTCAGTCCCCATGCGATTAGGGTTAATGGAGGATGAACTTCCTCTTAACCCTGTGTTGCTATTGAAGGAAAATGTAACCACCATTTTTTATGAACAAAACAAGGAAATATGATTCAGGATATTTAAGTAATGTATTTATATAGACTTCAGAAATATTTTGCTTTGGTTTATGATTGCTATATTTATCATTTACAGAAAAAATCCTAAGTTACACTACCAAATGCTGCAAACACTTTTCTGCAAATTTAGTGGCATTCTAACTTACGTATGCAGTTTAGTCTCACAATTTTCAGACATAACGACATCCGAGAACATTGTAAATATCAGTCAGGAGAAGACTGACTCTACTAAAGGCATTCACTACAAATTAACTGTGTATGTTTCCTGAGACACATGAACTTTTGCATAGAACACGTGAAACCTGAGACTTATTGTCCGTACAGGAGTAACTCCTTTTCTTTGGGTGATCCTTGCTTACCTCTTTCTTCTTTCGACGTTCCTTTTCGCCCGTCAGTGATCTGGCATGTTTTATTGTTGCTGAAGCAATATGTTTGTTGCCAGCTCTCTTCTGCACATGGTTTCTCAAAAGTTCCTTTCCGACAGACTTCAGAAAATTCCTTCTGTTTATGTATTTCTTACTGTTAGATGTATATATTACCAGGCTATAGATGACGGCAATGTTCAACATGTAGAAGAACAGAGCAATTTGTTGTCTTCGCCACGTCTCCTAGCATTGTAGCCTGTCCTCTCGTCAGTTTTGACATCGAAGTGCTTGCTACTCATTAAATTCACACACTCGTTCTTCTTTGGTGCATAGCTGACAGCTGTGCAGTCCTTCAGTCATTCAGTCCATCCAGCACCTCAAGAATACATAAACATTCCGTTTCTTGCACGCTTCCTGTAACATACACAGAGACTGAAATTATGGGCCATGATCTGTGTTCACACTGCGGTAAAGAAACACGAAAGTGAATCGAGATTATCACAACCCTGGGTCTAACGAACCCATGTTTTACATACCTGCTTGCTACCGTTGGGTCTGTGGAGCCCTCCATATTTAAAACAAAGCTGGAGTGTAACGTCTGACTAGCACGCACTACCAAACTATTAGCAAAAATAAGATAGGAAGCTAGAAGACAGCTGAGCATTGTCTACTGTTGCCAACGTGTTCATCAACCAGAATGAATAACGTCATGGGTCTATCAGACCGAAGAGTAGCAACAGAGGGTTAAAACGACAACCACCAATCTACGAGACGGTGCGGTTAGGGTGATCAGACATTCAGAGACAAAAAGCAGGACCTGATCTTAAATATGATCTAGCAGCGAACTTGATCGGCAATTTTTCTCGTTCCTTTTAAGCGATACCAAGCGTAAAAAGCATATAACTAATCGTACATTATTACTCACTACAGCATGATAAAACTTAAAAACACTCTGATTTTTAGATGCTATAAAAAGGAAGTAATGTGTTTCAATAACAATTTTTCAATTCCCAAATTTTATTAACCTACTAATCTATTATGCTATTACATTCGTTTACATTACAACACACAGTGTTACATTAACACGTTGCAGTGTGAAGTCACTGTTACAGGCTCTCGCACTTTTGACTTGACTGGATTGTCTTCAACAACTTCAAGTTTCCACGCAGTATGTCATAAAACTCTACGCAGTTATAATCCAAGTTGCACCTAGTGATTACCATGTGTTTTACATTTTCAGGCTTTAGCTTGGATTTTTCATTTGTGCACAGATTGTTCATTAATAAAAATACCCGTTCTGTAGGAGCATTTGTAGCAGGCAAGCTTAACACAAATTCTACAATATCACCTGTGTTCCTAAAGCCAATATTCTTATCGTCAAAATGAGTGAATATTTCCACCCACCTCAAATGAGTTGGCGTACGAGCCGAATTCCATTCCTTTACTGTAGTAACTGTGACATTAAGAATCTGATCAAGAAGCATTTTATCACATATGTCTTTCCCAATGTACTTAAGTACAAAATCTAATGACCTTTGTACATCACTCCATTCGAACACAGAATTATGATCTGCCCAAATTAACACACTGAGTTCAGAAAAATGAAAAGTCCGCTTGTCTAAGTATTCCAAACAAGTGGAGTAAAATGTTTCAACATTTTTCTTGAAATGTGAAACATTAACTAAGCCACTGGCGTAGCCAGGGCGGGGGGTGGTGGTGGGGGGGGTAGGGGGGTGGGGGGGAAGTGGGGCCTCCCTCCCAAAAAGATATTTCCTGAAATTAGAGCGACGATCAGCCGTTGTTTTACGTACGATACGAACAACTTAAAAACTTACGTCGAAATGTTAAGTTAACGTAGCGACAAAGAATCTACTAGCAAGGCTCAATAGGTCTAATCATAATTCTCCATATTTGTACTGCTTGAATGAAAGGAAAAAGGATTATGATGCTCAGGAATATTTCCCTCTAGAGGCCTCAGTATTGGGAATGAAACCGTGTGTTGACAAATGTCAAGACATGAGGAAAAGAGGGGGAAAAATGAAATGAAATGACGTATGGCTTTTAGTGCCGGAGGGTCCGAGGGCAAGTTCGGCTCGCCACATGCAGGTCTTTTGATTTGACTCCCGTAGGCAACCTGCGATTCGTAATGAGGATTAAATTATGGCGAAGACGACACATACACCCAGCCCCCCTGCTAGCGAAATTAACCAATTAAGTTTAAAATTCCCGACCCTGCTGGGAATCGAATCCGGGACCCCTGTGGCCAAAGGCCAGCACGCTAACCATATAGCCATGGAGCCGGACAGGAAAAGGGCAATTACCAAGGGATTACTCATTTGGGGGCTGGAACGTGACCACCGAGATAACTGGAGCCACGGCCAGAAACAGCTGCAAGCTTACAACATAGTGTCAGATTTTGCACATCGGTTCTAGGAAACAACAATATCCTAGGGGTCTTCGGGTCGTACCGTGGTTGAGAGATGTGCTGTGTTTAACTTGCAGCGCTGAGAAGACTGTGACAGGATTTTGAGCTGTACGTCAGTTCCCCATATTGTGCCGTATAAGTAATTTTTTTGAAGAGGGCCATTTCGTCACTGAGAAGCCAAAACTATGTACATCCTCGGTAAGTTATGAAAACGTTTTTTTCAAAAATTCCAACAGTAGCAAGGCAATCGCGGATGTGTGCCTAAGTTCGATATGTAGGCCTATATATTTTGTCAAATGCCCGGCGACTGATTGGAACCTCAAATTGCATCATCAAAAGTGCGGGTAAATATTTTGTAATTGGCGGGATGATAACTCAGTTCCAATGGTTTTATCTTCTCATCAGGACGGCTCAGACTTGAATCGCAGTCGATGCATGAAACATTTTTAAAATGATAAGTCACGTTGTATTGACATGGATTCTACTTAAAACACTAGACCCCGTCCCTTACCTTTCTTTATACCTTTAAGCCATAACCGCGTCATTTATGGTGGTATATTTTGAGTATCCAACCATTCTGCGGGCTTACATTGTACCTTAAATGGTGAGTGGATGCAGTGGCGCACCCACAATGTAATTTCAGTGGAAGGGGTAAGTCAAGACCAGTAGCGTGGATACAACTTTTCCTTGGTAGGGAGTGTGAAACTATATTTTATTTTTTATTTAGAATTTGCTATACGTCGCACCGTAGGTCTAATGGCGACGATCGTAAAGGAAAGGGCTAAGAGTGGGAAGAAAGAAGCAGTGGCCTTAATTAAGGTACAGCCCCAGAATTTGCCTGGTGTGAAAATGGGAAACCACGGAAAACCATCTTTAGGGCTGCCAACAGTGGGATCTGAACCCACTATCTCCCGAATTCACGCACACAGCTGTGCGCCCCTAACAGCACGGCCAACTCGCCCGGTGGTTATGAAAAAAGCCGGTGCTACCGAGTGCGGTGACGGATCTTCAGTAGATATTGATGGTTTATTTGTTACCATGTACAGTCATAGCTTCTGTACTCTTAGCATAAACCGGTTGCATTATTGAAACTGTTCGTAAAATTGATAATATCGTTCTTCGTTTGTGCGGAAGTAGAATTTTAATTTAATTTGTCTTCTTAACAAAAGGAACCACTTTGGTACTACACACCATGAAGGTCGTTGATATTTCGATTACGGGAGACTCAAGGCCAACTCTACTGCACCCACAAAGAAGGTTGTGTCTTCCCCATCCCATGTCTTTCCTAACTCTGTCAGTGCTGGGAATCGAATGGAGGATGCCTTAAGAAATTCTAAAATAAGGAGGCCTAAAAGTAACCAGCCGGTCCCGCGGTGTAGGGGTAGCGTGCTTGCCTCTTACCGGAGGCCAGGGATTTTTACCTGGATCTGAGGGCTGGTTCGAGGTACACTCAGCCCACGTGTTTATAATTGAGGAGCTATCTGACGGTGAGATGGCGGCCCAGGTCTAGAAAGCCAAGAATAGCGGAGGAGAGGATTCGTCGTGCTGACCACACGACAACTCGTAATCTGCAGGCCTCCGGGCAGAACAGCGGTCGCTTGGTAGGCGATGGCCGTACGCGGCTGTTACGCCATGGAGTTTGGTTTGGAAAAGTGAACAGAGAAGGAAGCGACATCCCTGCAAGGCTCTTTAGCTTCCAGCTAGTTCTTCTGCCCGGCCTCGTACATTTAGGACAGTTGGAAAACGTACGCCGTAATAAATGCTCCTCATAAAACCTTTGTAAAAATACTAACGGTATTTATTTATAACAATAATCACAAACGCCTCCTTTTCATGTGGCTCAGTTGGTTGAGTCGCTGTCCTGAGTCCGAGTTCGCAGGTTCAAATCCCGGCTTGGGTCGGTGGCCCTTAAAACGGTGTTGAAATGGCAACAGCTCCGTGTCGTTGGTTATGGCGCGTTAATAAAAATTATACATACGAATATTAGCGTCACAAAACTGTAACTTTATACCACGGTACTATATGCTGTATCCCAGTCTTGCAAGGGAAACTGATTAACAATTTGCTTTACGTCGCACCAACACAGATAGGTCTTATGGCGACGAAGGGATAGGAAAGGCCTACGAGTGGGAAGGAAGCGGCCGAAGCCTTAATTCAGGTACAGCCCCAGCATTTGCTTGGTATGAAAATGGGAAATCAGGGGGAGCCATGTTCAGGGCTGCCGACAGTGGGGTTCGAATCCACTATCTCCCGTATGCAAGCTCACAGCTGCGCTGCCCTAACCGCGAGGGAAACTAATAGGACAAGGTAAACTCTACGTAGCATACGTTGTGACGCGAAATTTTTCTTTACCAACTAACAAGATACATATACCCATACGCTTTGCATTCTATATTTATTTGTCTATTTATTTATTGCTACCTGAACGCTGAAAGGCATAACAGTCTATAACGATGATATATGTATGTATTAGTGCCTTCTGTACAGTGGCGAAGTTAGGGCTCCAGGCCCTCTCGTATATTTAACCACATACTTATCGGAATATTAAATAAAATACTGAGATACTTAAAATAGTTAAAACTACGTAAATTAATAGAATTGAAAATAAATTTAAATGTATTACTACCTAAATTAATATTAAAACTAATTCATGTTAAAAACTCTTAAAAATGACTAATCCTCAGGCAAGCACACATTCATATTCAACCATTAAGTCAGCTGTCCTCAGCAGGTAGTCTCGGCAGGTGACCTTAAATCGTGATTTAAAAAAGCTAGTTTCTCTGACCTGAGCTGGCAGGGAATTTCATAATCTGGCGACAGCCGCCACAAATGATCTATTAACTTTATTTGTGGGGTGCAGTGGAATAGAAGGAATGAATCTAGAACGTGTATTTAAGTTGTGAAATGATGATAAAAAGATGAATTTAGAATAAATATACAGTGGCTGACTTTCAGTTACCATTTGAAGTGTATATCTGCCGACGTTTATCAGACATCAGCCATGAGACAGCCTGAAAGTACGGGGTGATATGAACATCGTACCCGATATCGTAAATAAATCGCAGGCAGGAATTCAGCGCTCGTTGAAGTTTAAGTGTTTCTTCTCCCGTCATGTCAACTAAAACAGCCTCACAATAATCAAGAATATGAAGAATGAGTGCCTGTATGAGTTTGGCTTGTAGCTCAAATGGAAATACATCCCCCTGCCGTTTAAGAGGGTGAAGCACTCCAAAAATATTTTTTACGTATTTTTTTCGTGTAATCAGACCAATGAACTGTTTCATTCATCATTACGCCGGGATTTTTAACCGTTTTACTGTAGGGAATAATGTTACCATTCAGTAGGATAGGGTGATTACGACATTGTTTGAGCAGCTCAGTAATTTTCGTGATCCAATTATGTTTGCCTGACATTTTGTGCAGTTTATTATAAGAGAGTTTCGTTGTGCATATATATTGAGTCGTCGGAGGTCATTGTTAATATCTTGTCTTGCAATGTAGATATATTTGAAGATCGTCAGCATTGAGGTGGTGTGTGTTATTTACTGTCACAGAAGGTATGTCATTGATATAAATACAGAAAATTAGAGGCCCTGGAATACTGCGCTGTGGGCAACACTAAGTTTCATTTTCAATTTAGAGGCCTTGTCGTTTGCTGTTACACGCTGTTGACGGTTTCTCAAGAAAGAAATAAAACCCATAAGCACAGCCAGGTTGAAATTTAGCAGTTTCATTTTCTTTATCATTGTCGGAATTACTATAGTCTCAAAGGTGCTACTGAAGTCCAGAAGGATACGTATAGTGAGCAGTCGTTTGTCCATAGCATTCCTAATGTCTTCAGTAACCTTCAAAAGTGCTGTCGCGGTACTGTGTCCCTTCTTAAATCCAGATTGCAAAGGATCCAAAAGAGCATTTAGGTATTCCAGAACTTGCTCGTATACTAACCGTTCAAAGGCTTTAGAAAGCGCAGGGAGTATAGACATAGGACGATAGTCAGAGGGTGATTGTGGGTTTAAACTCTTAGGTACCGGCATAATATTGGCTGTTTTGCATACAGTAGGGAAATTTCCGTTTAGTAAACAGTCATTCAGTATGTGCGTCAGTAGTATAGGCAGGACAGCACCATTAATGTTATGTATAAAAGTAATAGGAATATCATCTACATCTGTAGCCTTTGATTTAATGGAAAGCAAAGCCTTTTTAACCTGATTTTCTGTGACACCGTGAAATGTGAATGGTGAATTGGCTGGAGGGGAAGGCGTTGAGTCGGTGCAGTTAATTGGGGTAGGTTGAATATTTATTCTGCTAAAGTAATCGTTCAGTTCGTCAAGTGGGATGTCAGAAGTCGTCTGTCTCTGTTGATGTTTTCCTATGCCCAGAGCTCTAAGATGGTCCCACGCGTGATTAGAATTTAAACTGTTAGCTAAATTCCGGAAATATATACATTTCTTATTTCTGACTAACTGCTTTGTGCAATGTTTTAAGATGCGGTAAGGTTTGAAGTCTTTGTCATCTAGGGTTTGTTTATAATGTCGAAATAACGAGTCACGGTGGGCCATCATTCTCTTGGCTTCATCATCTAGCCATGGATAAGAAGGGCGCGCGCGCGTGTGTGTGCATTTCTTTGCGCATTATTTGTATAAAATGTCGCTTCTTTACTGCTTATCACATGACCATTATTTTAATTACATTACCGTATTTATTCTAAACCAGAATATTGCATCTTTACTCACACTGTTTATTCTTGCATTCATTTCACTTGTACTCGGAATATACGAAATGCTGCAGTTATGTTGGTATGGGAGTAACAGAGATAGCCGGCGGGGGGTGGAGTTGTCGTTCAAGGAGTCAGGACACCGCAGGAGTTTCAACGAATCTGCTTTCATTAAGTATTTTATATATAACGTATATTTATCCGGGGATTTTAATCGCGTCTGATTAATTCTTCTGGCTCGTAGACTAGGCGTTTATCCCAACGCTTTCCTCTTCATATTCAGACAACATACTACACTACCAACTACCAAAGAAACACACAATAGTGATTACATCCCTCCATATAGGGTTGACGTCGGGAAGGTCATCCGGCCGTAAAACAGGGCCAAATCCACATATGCGGCACAGTTCTCACCCGCTACCCCACAGATGTAGGAAAAGCGGGGGGGGGGATGTGTGGAAGAAGAAGATTACTATTAGCTTCTGGAGTTAGCAGGAATCCACCAATTTTACTTGGATCCAAGGACACCCATTTCCTTTTTAGGTATTCTACACCATCCAAACTCTGGAAGTTTGGACACCTATCAAAATCAAATTATGGATGAATGCCCCCCCCCCAAACTGAAATCCTGGCTACGCTACTGAACTAAGCCATCATTTTCAAGGTTCTTTAGTTTAGATTGAACAACTGAGGGTACAAACACACAGTCTAGCCAGCTGAGAGCTTTTTCCTGAGATCCTCAAGTACTTTACAAGCATCCAACATAATAATATGTTGCCCCTCTAATAACGGAATAACACTGTGAAAAATTGCTGCTTGAGAATGCACAAAATTCAACCACACCTCAGACAAGGGATCATCAAAGAACTGTTTGAATACAGTTCGACACCTGCTTTGTGATTCAAAATATGTGTTCAGGCTGGATACAACTTCAGTACTCGTTCAATGGAAGGTAACAAGGAGAGCCACCTTGTTCCACTGAAGGCAACAACTTTGGAATACTCAGTTTCGAAGAAATCACAAAACTCAATCACGGAGACCTCACGTACAGTTTAAATGTGAAAAGATGAGTAGATTTTCTGCACTACACTTTGAACATCAACTGGAAGACAGTCCACAGCAGTTTGTATTGCATTGTTGACAATGTGAGTACTGCAACCAACACCAACAATCGATTTCTCAAGAAACTTCTGCACGATGGAATAAACATTTTTAGAACCTTTTCGAGATGAGCCACTGACGTTAGTATTAGTGTTGTCTGCACAAAATCTAACCGATTTACTTTCAAGATGAAAATCATTTAGCGTTTTCAGGACAAATGACGAAATAATGTCAGCAGTTTCCCCCACCTATTCTTCAAAATCTAACAGTTTTACCTGTACCCACTTGTAAATCAAGTAGCGACGAAGAAGGGGGGGAAAGTTTGGTGGATTCATGATTTGAAGAACCTGTGTAGACCGAGACATAGTTCACATTAAGTCCTTCTTCAGATTTCGCAAATGGACTAATCACATTAGTGACAATAACTTCACACTTTGTCTTAGCACACGAATATTTTGTTTGGAACACTGGTGAAGCAATTTAGACGTGCAGTCTGCCGAGCGAAATGTTTGGTTATGTTTAACAGTATGGAAGTCAAAACTGCCTTCAGAAGCTGCCAATTTCTGTTCAGCTGACGCCATTTCAGCTCCTCGAAAGAAAGTAGTGAGAAATCAGCTGGATGCAGCAGCATTGTCAGCGAGTTTGTGCTTCTTAGTATCCAAATGTCGTACAATCTGGCTTTTCCCGCCGCTGGCTATTGAAAACAAAGCTGAAAATTTGGTGCAGCGATCGTCGCTTTTCGATTTATCTGGTGCTATAAACGGGTGGAAAAACTGCAATTCGGCATTTAGTACACATTTAGTTTTAACTTTCGGCATGATTACCTCGGCTAGCTTAAACCACACTAGCTGATCAATTGGATAATCACCAGTACCGTTGCCTACGTTACACTCAAAGCCGTGAAAGAGCTGTTGTCACAACGCCAGTACACAGCTACACTGCTCCAAACTGCTGTTCTCGTCGTGAAAGTAACGACCGCAGCGACAACCGGAAACAGGAGTGTTTATATTTGAAGCTGTAGCCATCTTAAATTAAATATTCGTTGTTTCCCGTTCCCTTTCATTCGTTTAAAATATTAATAATTACGTATACCACATTCTGCAAAAGAAATGAAACCATTTTTTGTAATGCAAAAATATTTCGCAGTATTTTCGCAGGATAGTTTATAAAAAGCAGGATATGAATACAATTTTCGAGCCCCTTCGCGGACCGCAGGATAGGGTGTTAGTGGAAAGGATTATCCTGCGAAAAGCAGGACATTTGGTCGCCCTAGGTACGGTAAATCCTGCTTCTAGAGGGTGATCTATGAGTGAGATCTAATTAATATTGTCGCGTAAACGCCAGATGTGACACCATACATAGCAACATCGTGCAACATGGAGTGTCGAAAGTACATGTATCAACATTTCAATAACTCCGCTCCCTCTGGCGGGTTGAGGGGACGCCCGAATTCATCCATAGAATTTAACTGAAGGGCCTATCGGCTGCAATTAATCGATCCTAGTAAATTAGTCGGTCCTGTATTAGTATTCAGCCGTGAAGATGTCGCTCCCTTCTAACTCCTAGCCCTCTCCAATTCCAATGTCGCTGTAAGACTTATCTGGATTGGAGACGCGTAAAACAAAAGACCTGAAATAAGCTTAAATGACAAAAAACGTGTCACAATAGTAAGCACACACATATGGTTCGTTACGCCTGTACAGATGGCGCAGAGAACGAGGCCCGTGCTCAACGGCACGCGTACTGTGCAGTAGCGAACGACAGTGCACGTAAACATGGCTAGATGTAAGCATGTTTCAGAGTGGCAAAATTGGGTAATCGTGTTTGGCCGTGTCCATGAACATACGGTCGGTGATGTTGCTGGATTTGTTGAAGTTTTTCAGCGGGGTGTCAACATGTCTACAAGCAGCGGTGTACTACACGTGGCCACGAAACACTACGCCATAAGTGTGGTCGAAGAAAGATCGTGACTGAGAGAGACCGGAGACACATTTCACGGCTCATGAACCAAAATCGCTTCCAGTGCCGAAAGGAATTGCTGCAGCCAGTGAATGAAGGTCCATGCCAACCTGTTAGAGTGAGAACATTGCGACGGGAACTGCATCCAACAAACATTTGGAGACCGTCACCTCGGAAGAGGTCATTGTTAACACCGGCACATAAAGCTGCTCATACAGCACCTGACTGGTGGAACGTAATGTAGTCCGACGAACAAAACTTTTGCCTTATTCCGATGACGCACATGGTCGAGTGCACCGAAGGTCTAATGAAGTTTTTCATCCTGGATGTGTTGCAACCTTGGCGAGTATAATTTAATCGTCATCGTGACTTAAGGCCCCAAAGTTAGGCGCCACTCTTACTGAACCCTTGAACTTACCATTCCATCGTTGGTCGGCCACAGCTGCTACAGTAGAGCAATATCTAACTTTTACATCTTGGGGTCGTAGCGGGAATATTTCGGTCACGACCTTAACCAAACGAAGGGGTTCAGAAGAGAGCCTAACTACTTGAAATGAGGAGTAAATATGTACTTACTAACGTTTATTGAATTATCAAAATGAAAAAACGTTTATGTTATAAAATCCTCCATCAAGGAAATGTTAATCATTTAACGTTTCAACGCAGTCACATTGCATTGCGTGAGTTTTATCAGTTACATTTATCGAAGAACTTTCTTCGGAGAAAAGCAGAAATACCACAGATTAGTGGACAACGAAAACTAAAATATTGAAAGAAAACCTGAAAATCGGGCACCTACTGATCCAAACGATAACTGAGTGTTATTCCACACGATCCGTGGAAAATCTGACCTTCAACAAGTAGAATTCCAGATTTACATTTAATTAAGGTTATCCACCAGTCAAATACCCTGTCGGATATGGGAACCCCTGCCGAATGGACTCTTAATGGAACCAAATTGACTATCAGTTGCTTTGGATAGGTTGCGAAATATTACTGGAAATCATGGTGTTCAGTACAAGTGAACAGCACCAGTCATAATTTAAAATAAAATTCCACCATGTATTGCCATCTCGCGACACCCTTAAGTTATGAAATAATCCCGATGCTGAAACGTGCATCACCCAAACAGCTGTTCAGAAGGAACTGACAACAATTCGATCCGAGAGGATCATACGTTACGTCGTTCTGAAGGTACAAAAGTGTGAAATGCAGGAAACAATTATTCATCATGCATTTAGAAGAAATGCTAAAACACTGAAGGTGAAGAAAAAGTGATAAAACCACTTGAAAAATATTCTTATAAAACCAACTTTCAGGTTATAAACAGCTACGTTAAGGTTAATAAAGTTACAAGTCCACATGATAAAATGAAATCCAAAATAACAAAACAATCCAGGGAATTATTTTCTTTACAACTACGACTACCATCACAGATCCATCTAATTATTGTTTGTCCCAATAAACTAACTGCCGAGCTCAATAGCTGCAGTCGCTTAAGTATCCAGTAATCGGGAGATAGTGGGTTCGAATCCCACTGTCGGCAGCCCTGAAGATGGTTTTCCGTGGTTTCCGATTTTCACATCAGGCAAATGCTGGGGCTGTACCTTAATTATGGCCACGGCCGCTTCCTTCCCATTCCCAGGCCTTTCCTATCCCCTCGTCGCCATAAGACCCATCTCTGTCAGTGCGACTTAAAGCAAATAGCAAAAAAAAAAATAAAAAAAATAACTACAAGTTATAGACCACAGACAATTATTATAAAAATGAAGGAACGAAAATTGAAAATAAAATATATTCCCAGCTGACGAATCGAAACCGCATTCGTAACTCAAATCTCACATAAATAACATAAGTGTCAACACGCACACTCTCAAAGCAATCGGACGTCTAAGCGACAAAATAAATAAGTCCGAAAATAAATAATAAAAATGCTAAAGTTCAAGTGAACTCAAACGCGCGTGGCAAACAGCAGTAAATAATCGATCACCGTTATCTCAGTATCAAATGCTGGACAACCCTCACGTTCACGCCGCTAGTGGTTCCAGAATCTTATGAAAACACCTTCCAGCTGGTAAGGGCTGTGCCGAAACTTTGCCTCAATGTTAAATTGATAACACTCTTCGCATTACCTACATTACTGCAGACACTAACATCGTTCAAGTCACTTCACAATAACACCTAACCTAAGACTTGAATATATATACAGACGACACCCTAAACCTATCGTCAAGCCTACATAGCGTCTACACACCCTAACACAAACATCTATGTACACACACCTTCCTAAACATATCGTTGAGCGTAAATGGGTATGTCCACTCATCCGTATACTCCTATGATAACGCGTAACGTCCTAAATCTATTGTCGAGCGGAAACTGGGGTGTCTACTCATCCTCCAACATATCAGGCGAAATCGTAACTTCAAACACACTCTCTGATATTTAGCTGGAAACCTTGTCAAAATTATAGCACACAATGAAACGAAATCTTACCACATAATGAACGCAAGTTTGGAAATGCAACTAAGTCCCAATCTAGTCAATAAAACGTGAAATTTAAAATAAATAACGCACGGCTATACAATCCATAACTCAAACACGATCTCGACATACGCGGTGAAGTTTGGAAGAATAATAATGACTTTCAGCACACGTGTAACATTCCGTGAATATCGCCAAAATAGCAATCATCACCATCGCAAAAAATCCACACTGTAATTCTAGGGTGAGGCCCAAAATCGTCTACCATCTCACTGTTCTAAACATTCATATCCACGAAATATCCAGTGAAGCGAAATGCAATGAATCTACACAACCAAACTATCACTTTAATAACGTCCAATAACTTATCCCACAATGTTTCCGATTTAATGATAATTTATTGTCTCGTAATATATGAAATTTAATGAATGGAAATTTGTTACAACAGTTAAATAACACCGACCGTGTATTCAGAATGCCCTTCTATCCTTGAGATCGCGTGCTATAACATTCAATTTGCTGACTTTACATAAATCGTCATTTGGACTTAACTGCCAAGAGCTACAATCCTCTACAGAAATTGTTTTTCACCGGGAGCTCTTGACTTGAAACCATAATGTGCATCACAAAGCATTCGCTGCGAATTAACCTCCACCCGGTTAGCTGTTCCGGATTACGAACGGAATCTCAATACAGCCTGCCTCAGAAATATCACATTTAATATACACCCAGTCTCAAAAATCCTTCGCCATCGACAAATATAGCCTGTCTCAAAAAATCATCTTCATCGCCTATCACGGCGGCATTACTCATGAAATACAGGCTTACTATGCCTTCAACATCTACACAACTGTTCTCTCAACATATCATTCGGCTTATTCGTCCAGTAATGTCATTCCACGCCATCTCTCCACTATCAGCTCGGAACATCACTTAGTCGAGCAGCTCGTCTCTTTTCTCCCAAGTCTTCCCAGCCCAATCTTTACAATATTTCTGTAACGTTACTGTTTTGCTGGAAATCACCCACCAAAACAAATCGAGCTGCTTTTCTTTGGATTTTATCCAGTTCTTGAATCAACAAATCCTGGTTCGGGTCCCATACACTTGAGCCATACTCTAGTTTTTTTTTTGTTTTTTTTTGCAAGTTGTTTTACGTCGCACCGACACAGATAGGTCTTACGGCGACGATGGGACAGGAAAGGGCTAGGAGTGGGAAGGAAGCGGCCGTGGCCTTAATTAAGGTACAGCCCCAGCATTTGCCTGGTGTGCAAATGGGAAACCACGGAAAACCATTTTCAGGGCTGCCGACAGTGGGGTTCGAACCTACTATCTCCCGAATACTGGATACTGCCCGCACTTTAGCGACTGCAGCTATCGAGCTCGGTCATACTCTAGTTGGGGTATTACCAGAGATTTATATGCCCTCTCCTTTACATTCCTACTACAACCCCTAAATACCCTTATAAACATGGGCTAAAAGTAATTTTGTTACTTTCATCGATCTGGCTCTGTCCTGAACTTTGATTTGACAAAATGAAAGTGGCCGAGGTATAAGCGATGCTAGCAATGCCGTTCCTTATGCAGCCAGACTCGGTTATGAATTGTGTGAAAACTAGCTTACAGGGTCGGTCGGTGTATGAATTTAATTGAGCTTGGAAGACTGATATGTAATAGCAACTTCTGTCTCAGTGAGGAAAGCAACGGGAAACTATCCCACTCCTCGTTTCCTAGTACGCCTCTTCAGTGATGCCTAGGCCATGTATGACAGCTAATAGCGGATCTGTTGAGGATGCAACCAGCCTTCGACCTGACGACTGAACGTACATACATATGTCATATGGCCTCATTATTGTTATTTTACCTGAAATGAACTAGCTATGATTTTTATGTTTGCTTGGGTACCGAAAGTAAAAGTACGAACAGAGATCTATTTGAGTAGTCTTAAAGCAAATTCGTCTTCTGTTCGAAACCACTCACACTGTTATTACATACGTAAAACTGGTTGAATAGATGTAATCAAACGTTTACCAGATACATTGCGACTCAGGTTTTCTCTGTCCTAGACAACGCTGTCAAAGAATACCTACAGTGAAACTTATGTGAATGTACCAAAAATCGAAACTTTTTTATATCTGAGATAGTTCATTCAGAAAAGTATGCATTGCTGAAACGCGGAAAAGGGCTCAAAATCCACAACCTCCTTCCAGTTTCAGTCGTGTCAGGAATGGAATGAATGAAACCCCCATCTTCCGGCGAGGATAGGAATTGTGCCGGCTGCCGAAGCCTGTCGCAGTCCTCTGGGGCAATGACAGATGAAATGATACTGGAGAGTGTTCTTTGAAAGAAAGATGACAGGGAAAACCGTAGTACGAGGAGAAAATCCTGCCACGCCTCCGCGTTGTCCAGCAAAAATCTTACATGCAGTGACCGAGATTTGAACCACGGAATCCAGCGGTGAGGGACCGGGGCGCTGCCAATTGAACCATTCGGAAGTTGGTTCCCTATGTTTATTCTGGGTTTATTGACAGGAGGCTGTGAATTTGACCGCTGATTTCAGTCAAGCGAACTCTGTATTGAAATCAACCAAATTGTGCTTTGTTTGGTGTTCACCGACTGATTGGAAGTTTCTTAGCGTGTTTTACACATGTGACTGTGTTGTCTTCCGCAGCAGAGTTTTTTTTTATGACAATGTTTCCACTAAATTCTTAAGTTTAGCTCTGAACAAGACGACATCCATCTTGTTATAGTTTCTTGTTTGTCGTTGATTTACAATTTCTCTTTGACCATTTCGAAAGGTATACTCTGTTAGTTAAGACCGCTTAGCCATGATTTTAGTGTTCAAGCGTCGTCTATTTTCAGTATGATATTCAACGTTTCAGTTAGTTATTCTTTGTTATTGCGTGTGTCCAAGGTTTGGAAAAACGGGCGATTTTCCGCCAGAATTGCGGGACACTTGACGTTTGTAGTCTCGCCGCTAGACGTCAGGTTTATGGGCTGTTGTCAATCTACCCGTACCGTAACTTAGTGCAAGATTCGCTCCACAAATGTGATTCGTTTGCAGTTTATTAATGTTTTAGAGGTATCTTTTGGCATAGTATATTTTTACGAATTTTAGAAGCCTTATAGACGCATCCTGCTATCGGTTTTTCCTTCATTAATTACAATTTTGATAATTTTTCATCGTATTCCACCTTTAAGTTACTTTCGATCCGAGGTTTTATTTTGTAGCTCATTCATTAGCATCCCCCACACACACCACAGAATACACATCGATTCTGCTGTTTTTTTCGGCCGGGGTGACGCCTCATCTATAACTCGTACCTCGCCGAGCCCAAAGCACAAAGGCTGACACCACAATTGGAAGTCGGCTGTATTCACTTACGTCCTCGATCCACTCCAACCGGGTCTCTTCGAAAAGGGCCTCAGCACTGCACTTCCCTAGACCGGACTACATATATACTTCACGTCGTCCCGCCCTGCTGATGGACCCAGCGCCTGCACTGTCTACAACTGCTACACCGCCGTTGACATCGTCTTATCCTGCCATCGTCCCAGCTACCACCACCACACCTATCACCACTACCGTCTTTGTTTCCGCCGTCTCTACCGTTCCTGCCACCACTACCATTCTGTCTCATCCATTCCCTATCATGACGTTTCCTCCTCCTCCTCCTCCTACTCAACACCAAGTTCAACGGTCCGACTCACAGCAACTCAGACCACCAACTGATGCAACATCAGCACCACCGTCTACAACCGCACCAGCAGCAGCTGCCAGCCAACTGTCATCACCGCCGTCAACCTCATCCACTACTGCTGTCTACAGCTGTGTCGTTCGGGGCGTCGACCCTCTCCTTCCAGCAACAAAAGTTCAACGTCTCCTTCGTCTTCCCGCCATTCCAGTCCGGAAGGCCTCTCGCATTTTCAACGCCTATGGCCCCACGTACATCTATATACTGCAGCAGCCGTCGACCATCTCATAGCCAACGGTGCAACTCTCTACGGCCGTCTTCATAAAGTCGAACCTTCTCGTTCTCCTCCCCGCTTTGGATATCCCATACCTACACCACATCCTCACACCCGGCCAGATAGTCCTTCCTTTCAACCTACACACTCCGTCCACCCATCTTCTCACCATCGAATATCTCTTTCCCCCCACCGCCGACACTTGAACATCTAAGATACTTCACAACCGTCCTCTACCACATCGTCTCAACACTTCACCACCTCACCCTTCCCAGCGACTTCCAAACCGCCACTCTTGTATAAATCTTCACTTTTCCCATCTTGCTTAACACTTCACGTCTAATGGCCATCCTCTTTCATTACCAGCAGCATAGCTCTTCCTTCTTCAGCCTGTCAAATCGCATACCCACCTTTTCATTTATCCCATCTCTAACTTATCTTCACCTCTCTTGGCCCGAGCGATCGCGTTACGATCTAGGGGGCCCGCCCCGCCCTTCGGGTGGGGAATGAAAACTGTAAATGATGATGAAGCATCCCGAAGAGCTAAATACAATATAAATTTCTTTTTGCTAGTTGCTTTACGTCGCACCGACACAGATAGGTCTTATGGCGACGATGGGACAGGGAAGGGCTAGGAATGGGAAGGAAGCGGCCGTGACCTTCATTAAGGTACAGCCAAAACATTTGTCTGGTGTGAAAATGGGAAACCACGGAAAACCATTTTCAGGGCTGCCGACAGTGGGGTTCGAACCTACTATCTTCCGAATACTGGATACTGGCCGCACTTAAGCGACTGCAGCTATCGAGCTCGGTACAATAAAATTAGACGGAACATTATTTTATTAAGGAAGTCAATTTATAGGTATAAAAAATAATTTGAAAGCTAACACATGAAGTGGGAGAATTAGAGTCTGAGAATAACGTGAAAAAAACAAGCATAGCGAAGAAAGTAAATTAAATTGCTAGTAATGGTGATTTAAAATCACTATTTCTCGCAGAGCAGCTAGAAGCGTACGTAAAAAACATTACATTTTTCAGACTACTTTCAAAATACACTGACTGACAGTGACAATGCAACACCAAGGAGGAGTGGTTCGAAAGGGATGAAAGTTGGGGAAAAAACAGAGACGGCGCGGATGAATAATTGATGTTTATTTCAAACCGATATGCAGGTTACACAATGCGCACGGCATCGACTCAGTAGGATGTAGGACCACCGCGAGCGGCGATGCACGCAGAAACACGTCGAGGTACAGAGTCAATAAGAGTGCGGATGGTGTCCTGAGGGATGGTTCTCCATTCTCTGTCAACCATTTGCCACAGTTGGTCGTCCGTACGAGGCTGGGGCAGAGTTTGCAAACGGCGTCCAATGAGATCCCACACGTGTTCGATTGGTGAGAGATCCGCAGAGTACGCTGGCCACGGAAGCATCTGTAAACCTCGTAGAGCCTGTTGGGAGATGTGAGCAGTGTGTGGGCGGGCATTATCCTGCTGAAACAGAGCATTGGGCAGCCCCTGAAGGTACGGGAGTGCCACCGGCCGCAGCACATGCTGCACGTAGCGGTGGGCATTTAACGTGCCTTGAATACGCACTAGAGGTGACGTGGAATCATACGCAATAGCGCCCCAAACCATGATGCCGCGTTGTCTAGCGGTAGGGCGCTCCACAGTTACTGCCGGATTTGACCTTTCTCCACGCCGACGCCACACTCGTCTGCGGTGACTATCACTGACAGAACAGAAGCGTGACTCATCGGAGAACACGACGTTCCGCCATTCCCTCATCCAAGTCGCTCTAGCCCGGCACCATGCCAGGCGTGCACGTCTATGCTGTGGAGTCAATGGTAGTCTTCTGAGCGGACGCCGGGAGTGCAGGCCTCCTTCAACCAATCTACGGGAAATTGTTCTGGTCGATATTGGAACAGCCAGGGTGTCTTGCACATGCTGAAGAATGGCGGTTGACGTGGCGTGCGGGGTTGCCACCGCTTGGCGGCGGATGCGCCGATCCTCGCGTGCTGACGTCACTCGGGCTGCGCCTGGACCCCTCGCACGTGCCACATGTCCCTGCGCCAACCATCTTCGCCACAGGCGCTGCACCGTGGACACATCCCTATGGGTATCGGCTGCGATTTGACGAAGCGACCAACCTGCCCTTCTCAGCCCGATCACCATACCCCTCGTAAAGTCGTCTGTCTGCTGGAAATGCCTCCGTTGACGGCGGCCTGGCATTCTTAGCTATACACGTGTCTTGTGGCACACGACAACACGTTTTACAATGACTGTCGGCTGAGAAATCACGGTACGAAGTGGGCCATTCGCCAACGCCTTGTCCCATTTATCGTTCGCTACGTGCGCAGCACAGCGGCGCATTTCACATCATGAGCATACCTCAGTGACGTCAGTCTACCCTGCAATTGGCATGAAGTTCTGACCACTCCTTCTTGGTGTTGCATTTGCTCTGTCAGTCAGTGTGTATTGCTGTTGCCTTCTGTAAGTCCTCCATTAATGATCCCTGAAATGTCCTTCCTGGAACCTGTTTATGCCTTAAAGTATTATCTCATAATAAAATGAAAATACGAAAATTTTTGTAATTTTAAAGCATTAATACTACTATACATATATGAATATAAACTATTTTGTGAATATTATATATATTTTACACATGTCTCTGATATTTGCTAATTTGTATGTATATATATTTTTCAATTTGATATTACACAAAATCCAGGGCCTTAGTAACAGCATTCGGAGATTTCAGCTATTGCATATCATCGTTCAGTTTGGCATTTCCAGGGATCTCACCTTCTGCAGGCACAGGTCAATAGCAAGGCGATAACTGTAGTGTGCTGACCGTGTTAATACTGTGTCGAGGTGTTGTGCTGTGAACATCTGTTATAAAGTTTCCTGTTCCTCTTTAATTTGGAACACTGCTCCATCCCAACGAGGATTCTCCTGACGTAACAACCGAAGCGTGTTTCCTAATACGTTTGTTATTCCGTCGAACTCTCTCTTGACAACGAGAGCTCAGTTGAGGTAACAACCTCCGTCCTGTGGAAATCTGTTCCACCACAAGCGAGTATTATTTCCACATCATTGTAATTCCTGAAGCGCATTGTTTTTCTGTACAGTTGTAACGTTTCGAGAGATCGTTCAGATTTATAGTAAGTAAAAGTTCGAACACAGGTTATGCTATATACAATAGATAGTTTACAGTAACCGACATTGTGAAAAAATTCACTTCGTATGGTTTTGGGATCAAAGGATATTTTAACACTTCAGTTACTAATTTAGAAAATCCTCTGGCTGGAAATCATCCCATATTAAATCTGGCATCCCGTTCAAAATCAGCCTCTTCAATTTCTACCGGTAGTCACAATTATAACGAAGATGGCTCTGCATCAGTTCCTTTACCGTCAGTTTTTAATGAAAATGTAGGAGCAGATATTGGCATTATACGCATCCTATCCACAGGCGAAACACCACAACGACCTGTCAGTGAAACAGACGTCCGTTTATAACTTTAACAGTATACATTCTGAAAAATGTCTTCCTATAAAGTGTGGTCTTGTCACAGTGTGTCGTAATTTGTACTGCCTTCTCTTTATTGATTTACTGATCACCAAAAGTAAAGGAAGATTGTAAAATCATATATTTTCCGAAATACCTAAAATAAGTTGATTACGCGAATTGTGCGGTACGTTCGTTAATTGGTTCAAAGTATTTCCCTTGTGCATGATTTACAGACCGTATTTTCATGGTAAAAATATTTACAACAGTTTCTAATCCATGTCATATGCATTTTGTGTTCACTGATTTTACATTTTGTTATTTATTTTATGGTAACTTTTTCTGATATGTGGATGATTTCTTTGTGATAATACAACATTAATTGTGCACTGTAAAATCAATCAATCAATCAATCAATCAATCAATCAATCAATCAATCAATCAATCAATCAATCAATCAATCAATCAATCAATCAATCAATCAATCAATCAATCAATCAATCAATCAATCAATCAATCAATCAATCAATCAATCAATCAATCAATCAATCAATCAATCAATCAATCAATCAATCAATCAATCAATCAATCAATCAATCAATCAATCAATCAATCAATCAATCAATCAATCAATCAATCAATCAATCAATCAATCAATCAATCAATCAATCAATCAATCAATCAATCAATAAATCAATCAATCAATCAATCAGTGATCTGCATTTAGGACGGTCGGACAGACGGTAGACTTCCTATCAATTGCTTACCTCATATTTACATGTATTTATAATTATTTACCTACTTTTCTCTCAAGAATTTTCAACGGACTTGGAAATTTACTGAACATTTCACTTGATAATTTGTTTCAATCCCTTACTCTTAGTCCTATAAATGAATATTTGCCCCAATATGTGCTCTTGAATTTCAACTTTATATTATGATCTTTCCTACTTTTAAAAGCTCCACTCAAGTTTGTTCTTCTACTTATCTCATTCCACGCTAATTCTCCACAGAGAGTTCAAAACATACCACTTAGCCGAGCATCTCGTCTCCTTACTCCCAAGTCTTTCCAGCCGAAAGTTTGCAACATTTTGATACCACTACTCCTTTGTCGGAAATCACCCAGAAGAAATCGTGCGGCTTTCCTTTGGATTCTTTCCCGTTCTCGTATGAAGTTGTCCAAGACACTTGAGCCATACTCTAACTGCGGTCTTACCAGATTCTTATACTCCCTCTCTTTCACATCCTTACTACTACCCCTAAATATCATCATAACTATGTGAAGAGATATATAACCTTTCTTAACAACATCGTTACTATGGTAACCCCAATGAAGATCATTCTTTATACTAACACCTAGGTACTTACAGTGTTCCCCTTGAGGTACTTTCAGCCCATTAACTCAATAATTCCCTCATGGTGAAACTTACAACTTGATTTTTCAACCCATTTACAGCTATACCATTGTCTGCTGTTCACCTCTCCCTGCAGTCGCTCACAATCCTCCAACTCGTTCACTGCTCTTTACAGAATAACATCATCCGCAAATAGCCTCATCTGTGATTCCAGATCTTAAATAGAGAAACGTAGACAGAAATCGTGTAAATAATAAATTCAGTTCAATACGTGAAGAGTAGCCTATTCTTAACATTTTTACTATTCTTACTATAATTTGCTGATTATATTTTACCATGAAATTTAAACATACTTGGCACACAAAGTCGCATTAGCATTTTGTATTACGTATAAGGGGCTGAATACGATGAGGTTATGGATCACTCAAAACTGTCGCTAAACGCCGCGACTATGCAACGTGGCTTTCTTTCTACTCCTGTATTTGATGACTTCTTCAACGTTTCTGTCTTATATACTGTATACGATATATTTATCAGCGGTAATTAATCGGAACCTCCATGTTGCGGCTATCGCAAGAAGCCTTTTCTGGCATTTCCATACCTCTGTTATATATCTACGAACGTAACACGAGGTTTAGCATTTGGAGGTCCACGATGACAGAATGAATATGAATGATTCTGAAGAAATCCCACCACTTCGCCTTACTGACTCACCCGCCAAGATATCTGGCTACTCCTGAAAATATCTTCGTTCAGTAACATCACATGTCGGTAATGATGGCGGTAGGACATTGTGTTTACAGTGCACTATGTCTTCTGGTATGGGCTAGAGCAATTATGTTACTTTCATTGATCTGTCTCTGTCTTATCCTTGGCTTTGACGAAATGAAAGTGACTGAGGTATGAGCGATGTTAGTAATGTCATTCCTTCTGCAGCCAGTCCCTGCAATGAATGGTCTGAAAATGTTGCTCATATGGTCGGTTGGTGCATCCATTTCAGTGGGCTTGGCAGACTGGCTCTGAGGACAGCAGCGGGAAACTACCCCACGCCTAATTTCCCCCAGTACGCCTCTTCAGTGATGCCTAGGATATCTATGACAGCTGATGGCACAGCTGTTGAGGATCCAACCAGCCTTAGAGCTGCAGACTGAACATACATACAATTATGGTAGATGTTGATTTTTAAAAAGGTACTGGAACATGTTATATTACTGGCACGTAACTGTTTAGCTTACCTCTAGCAAGACTGGCTCCAGTCCTCAGACCTTAATGCTACTCTCGAGCATCAAAGATGGCGAAGCGAGTAGCCGGACAAGTCGGAAACGTGGGTTTGTTTTGGTTTATTGTTATCGTATGTAACTGGTATAAGGTTTGTTTTGATGGTGTTGTGGTCCAGGTTTAAGTCGAACTATGGCAATACCTCTCAAACAACTATTGTAAGTTTTTTACGGAATAAAACATTAAGACAAAAATGGATTACGAATGTCCATCGTTATTATTTTGAAATGGATCACAAAACAGTACAGCAGTGTGCATACATCATTATGAGAATAAGTCTGGGGTTAGGGAAGAATTTGCTCTAATTCCAAACGGTGAAACTATTCGTAATCCTCGAAAAATACTAATGTAGATAGAATATAATTGATATTGTGATATTGTGTCAGTGTCTATGTGCTTCAAAGTGTCGAATGATTTAGATGTAAGTGTACTGTACAATAACATGTGGAATGGTTTGGCTAGATCTGTAAGTGTGACAGCCTATACTGTTACACAGAAGGAACAGTGACCTGCAGGGATTGTAACGCACTACACTACCAGCACCGTCCGAAGCAGACTACACCGAACTGAAGTGCTGCTGTGCCATACGGCAACATTACGCTACCATTACATTTGGTTAACATAACTTACGACATTTATTTCTGGTGTACTTGGGCTGAGTGGCTCAGACGATTGGCCTTCTGACCCGTACTTAGCAGGTTCGATCCTCGCACAGTCTGGTGGTATTTCAAGGTGCTCAAATACGTCACGTAAATTTACTGGCCACGTAAAATAATTCCTACGGGACTAAATTCCGGCACTACGGCGTCAGCGAAATCCGTAGTTAGTGGGACGTAAAACCAATAAAATTATTTCGGGTGTATTTCCCTTTCATTGGCCGCGAAACTGTTCACCACTTCAGAACTAAGGCAGTAAATTATGTTTCATGGTTCTCATGAGAGCGAATAAATTGAAGAATTTCGCACCTTAATTTATTTTCAAACATTAAAAATGATGTAATAAAAATAATTTTAACAGTCTTATCATGTATTTTGATTCATCCGACGAAGTGAAATCAAAGAAAACGTTATTTGATTAATTAAAATATATAAATAATCACGTTGTTGGTCTCTTGTCTAGTGGAGTATATGTGATTCTAGTTTTTTATATGTGGTGCGTACTTGTTGGCGAAGCGTTTTCATACGAGAAAAAAGTGATTTTCCCTATGATGTTTCATTTATCATGTTAAATTACCGCCGTTTGTTTAATATGTACGTGATATTTTCGTGTTAGCCAATAACAGCAATCCGGCTACTTCGGCCGCCATGGTTTTTTCTTTTCTTTTTCGAGTCGGTCTTGCCTCTAGAGCTGATTCTACTGGAGAAGGTCCTGGCTTGTCACTATTATTTTTTCTAACAGTGCCACACGTAAACAGAAAGAATACTTATTTTTTATGGAACATGCAATAATAAGCTACAAAATTGATATGATATCTGTGGTCGCCCATGTTGTGTCGACGCTTTTCAAAATCACACAATGTACAAGCAAATGCAATAAATATCGGCATTGTACTGCGCACAGATATCTGCACTGGTTTGGTTCTGTCATTTGGTGAATCAGTTTGCCAGTAATATTCCCTGCTCAAAGCCAAGGCATTAATTTCATTATGGACACATTTGCGATCGGGTAATGAATGGAATGTCATCATCTATCTGTTGTGGACTAACATTATCAGTTCAACCCCATTTTCCCCTCCAAAATAGATCAAAATCTAGAATCATAAATATGAATTTGTGGCTAACAAAACCTAAGCGTGAAATGCCTTCTTTCTTTTCCTTCATTCAATAATTAGTGGAGTAATTAGAAGTGCGAATGCTCGAGCATTTAACATCTAAAACCGATATGTGTTCCAATTCTGAAGATGAACTTTTATATGATATCAATTGTACTGACATTCGGTCCGACTCGTTGGCTGAACGGTCAGCGTACTGACCTTCGTTTCAGAGGCTCTCGGGTTCGATTCCCGGCCGGGTCGGGGATTTTAACCTTAATTGGTTAATTCCAATGGCTCGGGGGCTGGGTGTATGTGTTGTCCTCATCATAATTTAATCCTCATCGCAACGCGCAGGTCGCCTACAGGAGTCAAACAGAAAGACCTGCACCTGGCGAGCCGAACCCGTCCTGGGATATCCCGGCACTAAAAGCCATACGACATTTCATTTATAGACATTCGGTGCCTGAGAAGGATTATTATGTTCCAATCTTCAAAAATGAATAACATAAAATAATGTTTATATACCAATGGAACTATATGAAAAAATAGAATGCATTTACTTACTTATCATGTATCTCATAATTGACATAGGCATTATCAAATCTTGTTTACTAATGTAGCATCTGCACCCGGTGTCTCACAATTTAATTTGGCAATCACGACTTGCCGAGTGCAATAAGTAAATGCAGGCTCCGACAACTCTGGAATTACTCATTTCTGGACCCACATTGCCATACCTTTACTTCTCTCTATAATGAGGAATTCATTTAGCCGTTGATTTTGGTACACCCTCAATCAATCTATCTGGTTTTAGGGCGGTCACCCCGATAGCATAATTCCCTATCGGTTGTTAATCTAGACTTTTCTTAAATAATTGCAAATATTTTGGATATTTATCGAAACTTCATTTGGTAAATTATACCAGTCCTTAATTCCTCTTCCTATAAACGAATATTTGGCACAATTTGTCCTCTTAAATTCCTACTTTATCTTCAAAGTGTGGTATTGCCTACTTTTAAAAACACGAGTCAAACTTATTCGTTTACTGTTACCATTCCACGCCATCTTTTCACTGACAGCTCATCTCTTTCCTCCCAAGTCTTCCCAGCCCAAAGTTTGTAAGATATCGGTAACACAACTCTTTTATCTTAAATCACCCAGAACAAATCTCTCTGCAATTCTTTGAATAATTTTCGGTTCTCGAATCAAGCAGTCCTGATGTGGGTCGTGTACTCTGGAACCATACTCTAATTGTGGTCTTACCCTCTTCTTTACATCCTTACAACAGCCGTCAAATACCCTCATATGAAGATGTCTATAACCTTTACTTACAAACCATTTTATGTATAACGTTTTAAACATAGCACAATTTGAGGGATGCATTAAAACTTGTAATTTTTATGTCACAGAATATTCCTAAATAGACGTTCAAAATGCCATATCTCTAGATAATTCACGTATTCATCTGTACTTAAAATTGAAGAACATGAGTTTGTGGAAAACTGCAGTTAATGTGTGAGTTACACTGAACCGTTTCAGAACTTGGCTTTATATACGAGGTGCGTACTATATTGGTTTACACTTTATTTTTTGTACGTCCGGGTATCGTTCACATTTCACTTTTGAAGGTGGTGACGTGTAACTAGTGCCTTGTTCCGCCGTTTCGTAGCAGCACACGCACAGAGGCAAACGAATGCACTCGTTATAGCCATTTCATAACAACACTGTTAGCGTAGGAGCAGATAGCATGGAAAGCAACCGTCAGGGACAGCGCTGTACGACTTGGTTCCTATGGAAAGAAGGCATGACCACTGCAGAACTTCATCGGCGCTTGGTGGCATGCCCCGTCACGGAAAGCAGTTTACAACTGGGTTGAAGGTTGGAAAACAGGGCGCACATCGGTGGACAAGGGGACCAGTTCTGGAAGGAAAGTAAGAGTGTCAACACCAGCCAACATTGCCCGGGTCGAAGAGGCCATCCAAGGTAACAAGTGCATCGCATTTACGGAAATGGAGGCAGCCACGGGAATTAGCCCAAACACTCTGACAGTTTATTTCGAATACAGTTCTTTCGTTAAAATTATACGTTCATTAAAAAGTAAAATTACTTTAAATGTTGATCGTATTCACGACCATATGCCGTTCTCACATTGATGTTTTCATTACCCGGTGTGCTTTAATTACTCTTACTTCACTACTCCTCTACGCCGCTGATATAATGTGTTAGACTACATGGTTAATCTTCATAACTCACTAACTTTCAACATGTAATGATTAATGCCTGTATTATTAATTATCTTTAATACAATCAAAACTACTTTGTTAGAAAATCTAAGTAATTAACAGAAATATTCTCAGGTGCATATCTTTCCTTCATTCTGAACCAATTATTTTCTTGAGGTGATTACGTTTTCCGATATTTCTTGGTTATTTTATCTGCGGTTTATGGATGGGGGACTAAGGGTTTGTAACTCACTTAACATGCACCCACCACCGTAGAAACACCCAGTATCCTTCCACTCCATATCGTGTAGGCATCATGAAGCGAATTCAACTGTCAATATCATAGGTTGCTCTACCTTTCGGCAGCTCCAATCATGGCTATAACCTCCACATTTCTCTGTCTAGTGCCCAACACTTTACCACTACACATCCCTATGTCCTATAACATTTCGCTACCTTTTAACATAAAGACACTTCGGGAAAATGAAAAAAGAACACCATGAGTTCGTTGACCTGACAGATGGAAATTTTATTGACACACACTTGAGAACCTATACAACACACGATCACACCGTCAGAGCCATACACATCTGAGTACTGTCGACAGTGTGCGCAATGTGAGCGCTAGTATCGTGTATACTCTCCTCTTGCAGCAACGCAGGCAGCTATTTTCCCGTAGAGACGACGGAATGGGCTGCCATGCAGTTTCCACCTGGTGCCTCAGTTGGGCCAGATTTCTTTCCAGTCGTGCAGACCACGCAAGAGGGCGTTTCATCCGCTCCCAATCATGTTCAATAGGGGACAGATCTTGGGACCGTGCAAGCCAGGGTAGTTGACGTACAACTTGGCACGGGATACATGTGGATGTGCACTGTTCAATGTTCCCTCGACGATATCCAGTGTAGGATATAGCTCCTCACACCATGATGCCGAGTGTTGGCCCCGTGTGCACTCCAGACGTTGGCGCTCACCTGCACGACGGTGCACACGCGTACGATCATCATTGGCACCAAGGCAAAAGCGAGCCTCTTCGCTGTAGAAGTCACCTTTCAATTAGTTCTTCCATAATCGCCTATCGCGTCAGCACTAGAGGCGGGCTGCTTGATTCTAGGGCGTAAGTTGAAGATGTCAGAACGCCACGCATGGTCGTAGGACTGCTGCACGGAGACGGTTGCAAAAGGTCCTCGCTGATAATCCCGGAGCAACCGTATCCCCTATTTGTTGTGATGTTGCGGTGCGATCCAACAGGGCATTTCTTAAGATGCTATGATCTTCACGTTCATTTCTACGTCGCTTTGTCCGCACCCAGGCTGACGGGTATGTGCACCTTTTGCCAACCACAACATCGATGCACTCTAAAGAACTTTCGCCCTATGTGTTGCTCACTTCTGCTGTACGACAACCCGGCCTCCTGCAAACCCACCATAAATCCTCGCTCAGACTCCGCCAATTGGCCAAACGGTTCACGTACACGATGTCGCTGCATGCTAACAATGTTACAGACACATACTATATGCAACAGCAAACTGACTGCCACTGGTGCAGGAGGTGACCAACTGTTGCGCAGCATCCAACATTCCACGGCTGATAACGCGGTTCGTGGTGGGTCCGCAGCATTGCGCGTTTGATCATCACATGCACTGCCTTGTCATAGTGTCCCATGTAAATATGCACGCCTTATTCACTTGCGCTAAGTTGTTCATCTTTCAGTTTTCGGGACTGTATGTGGGTTATCCGAAACTATGCATAACGTAACATCGGTAAAATGTGTGACGGGAGTGTAACCATACCAACCGTGCAGGCTATGTCTTATGATTGGTTGCCATCTGAACGTTCATAGATGGCCATGACCGGAGGACATATGCATGATCACTTGATTTGCGCTAAGGGAAATGCAGTTTCCTTTTCGAATCACAGCTAGCATGCTTCTCAAATCTCCCACTCTCTTCGGCACCTATTCACCCCAGCCTACTCCTTCCATTCTTCTCCAAATATACATCTCGAATCCCAATATTCTTCTCTTCCTCAGCGTCCATGTTTCTACAGTGTATAGAGCTATACTCTGCACATAAGACCGTGCCAGTCTCTTTCTCAGATCTTTCTCTGGCGGACCACAAAACAGGCTTAACTTCTTACTGAAGCTTTCCTCACCTGTGACTATTCTGGATTTCATATCTGTTATAGAGTGAAGGTTTTGTTATGATATTCAGAAGGTATTTAAACTTACGTACCCAGCGAGGTGGCCGTGCGGTTAGTGGCGTGCAACTGTGAGATGTCATTTGCGAGATAGTGGGTTTGAACCTCACTGTTGGCAGCCCTGAAGATAGTTTCGCATTTCCACACCAGTAACTTAATGAAGGTCACGGCCGCATCCTTCCCACTCGTATCTCTTTTATATCCCTCTGTGTCGGTGCGACGTAAAACAAATAGCAAAAAAAAAAAACCTTATTCACCTGCTCCACAGTTTCTCTCTCTATCTTGAATGTTATTTTTCCGCCTTTGACTCGAAGTTGCATGAAGTTCGTTTGAGCTCATCCCATACTCTTCGCACTTGTTGTAACTTCTCTAAGCATGTTGTGGAGAGCCTTATTGTTCTCAGCTATTACTGCCATATCGCCCGGCTCCATGGCTGAATGGTTACCGTGCTAGCCTTTGGTCACAGGGGTCACGGGTTCGATTTCCGGCAGGGTAGGGAATTTTAACCATCATTGGTTAATTTCGCGGGCACGGGGACTGGGTGTATGTGTCTTCTTCATCATCATTTCATCCTCATCATGCCTGTACCGGGCATCCCCGGAGGCAACACGTCATTATTATTATTATTATTATTATTATTATTATTATTATTATTATTATTATTATTATTATTATTATTATTATTATTATTATTATTATTATTTCATCCAATTATGAAAGCTCGGCTTGTGCCGGCTCGCAGGGAAAGTCCTCGGACACTCCCGGCACTAAAAGCCATACGCCATTTCATTTCACTCCCATATCATCAGCGAACTGTTCGTCTCTATGACTAAAATGGTTAACCCGCTGGTCTTTGGTCCATGGAGTACAGGGTACAACCTGGCATTCTACCTTTCATTAGTTAATTCGTATGTCTCGGGGGCTGGGTATTGGTGCCATCTTCGTCATTAGATCCCATTTTAGGTAGGGCTCCATCCTCACAGAAGGCAGGTCGCCTGTACGGCGTCAACTCGAAAGACCTGTACCGGGCATCCCCGGAGGCAACACGTCATTATTATTATTATTATTATTATTATTATTATTATTATTATTATTATTATTATTATTATTATTATTATTATTATTATTATTATTATTATTATTATTATTATTATTATTATTATTATTATTATATAATAATGTTATTTGTTTTACGTCCCACTAACTACTATTTTAAGGTCTTCGGAGACGCCGAGGTGCCGGAATTTAGTCCCGCAGGAGTTCTTTTACGTGCCAGTAAATCTACCGACACGGGGCTGTCGTATTTGAGCACCTTCAAATACCACCGGACTGAGCCAGGATCGAACCTGCCAAGTTGGGGTTAGAAGGCCAGCGCCTTAACCGTCTGAGCCACTCAGCCCGGCATTATTATTATTATTATTATTATTATTATTATTATTATTATTATTATTATTATTATTATTATTATTATTATTATTATTATTATTATTATTATTATTATTTCATCCAATTATGAAAGCTCGGCTTGTGCCGGCTCGCAGGGAAAGTCCTTCCTAGAAACTTTCCCACAATATGGCAGGTGCTCAGGAGGGCGGCTTTCTGTAGTTCTACGTATGTGTGATGATGTAGGTTTAATGCGCCCAAAGAGCTGCGCAAGCTTTAGGGATAACACTATTACTATTGGAACTGTGATGACTGATTCTAGTTTCCACATGCGTTGTATTTCTATTTCCAGTTCTGTGTATTCTGATATCTTTGTGGCTATTTTTGTTTTCAGATTGGAGGTGTTTGGATAATCGTTTTCTGCTGGGAGTCATTTTGATTTATCAATTAGAATAATATCTTGCCTATTGTACTGAGCGTGACATTGGTTATGACTTCTCGGTCCCATAGTCGTTTGTATGAAGAGTTTTCGAGAACGGGTGTAGGTGTATATTTCCAATATGCAGTTGATGACCGAAGAAATCCACATTTTACAGAAAGTTTAAGGTGAATGATTTTACCTACCTGATCAGGTCGGTGCTTATAATTGGCGTTGGCCAAGTGTGAGCAGCCAGAGATGACGTGCTGTATTTGACAACTGTTGGATCATTCATGATGAGTCTACGAAAGTTCCGTGTAGCAATTACTTGATCATTGATGGCCAGGACAAATCCTTCTGTTTCTGGGAAAAGACCAGGGTAGGTCGGCCAAGCGTGCGACGCAGGTTTGTCGATATAAGGCTGGTCCATTCGTGGGGGTATTTACCGTGAAGAGGACTTTGCGTCCAAGTTTACATCAGCTCTGCAAACAACCTGATGATGAGACGATGTTCCAGGTCTCAAGTAGAAATATTCTCTTAGACTTGATATCAGATTGCTGTGTAAATTGACAATGGATAAGAAGCCCCTACAGGCCGGTCTCCACTGATTAACATATAACAACAACATGTTAAATGTTAAAAGTGTTAAATGTTAACTGGTGACACCATCAACATGTTAGATGTTAAGTGCTGAATACTGTTTCATTTAACATTGTGTCCACACCTAATAAACATGTTAAACTTGACTTCCTTTTTCTATATACAGATAGTTCATTATATCAATTTGTGGTAATACATTTAGGACAATGGACTCAGATGAAGAGGATTACTGGGCGAGTTGGCTGTGCGATTAGGGGTGCGCGGCTGTGAGCTTGCAACCGGGAGATAGTGGATTCGAATCCCACTGTCGGCAGCCCTGAAGATGGTTTTCTGTGGTTTCCCATTTTCATACCAGGCAAATTCTGGGGCTGAATCTTAATTAAGACCACGGTCGCTTCCTTCCAAATCCTAGGCCTTTCCTATCCCATCGTCGCCCAAAGACCTACCTGTGTCGGTGCGACGTAAAGCTACTAGCAAAAAAACGATGAAAAGGATTTGGCCTTCCTTATGCCACTGTTGCTTCTTGTTATGATTTAGAATTGAAGTTTTATTAGGCACATTTCCTTCCCTCGTCCTGCTCATTGCGGCAAAGGCAAACCCCTTTGAAGTATAAAGTTCGTCCGCACCCTCCCCCGACTTTTCTGAACGTTTTACAATTCTCGACTGTACTGAGAGCGGAGGGACGCTAGTTTTTATTTCGATGCACTCGCGGGAACAATTATAGATAATTTTGAGTTCCTGGAAACTGCCGGCTTTCTTCGCTTTATATCTGCATTCCTTTGATGAGACATCTCACAAATAAGGCCTTTCTATTGTATCATTAATTAATTAAGTCCAGAATATTCTCCTTGCTTCACTCCATCTCTGACTATACATTTTAGCATAGTGTAGAGAGAACGACACATGTGCGCGTACTGTATTTGAGCTTATAACAAAGAGAATGAGTATTGCGGAGTGTTGTAACTATAATCCTACTTCACGGGAAGCACGTCCTTTGCGTCCTTTGGCTATCTGTTGTCATGGAAACAGCATGGAAGTTGCCGAAGCTGTGCCGGCAACTGACTTGACATGTTTTCCACTTGGAGCGGAAAACACTCCAACATGTTGAATTTGTTAACGTCAACATTCTGAATTAACATGCAAAGTCAATTGGAAGACACAATCACAATATACATGTCAATTGTAACGTGTTAAAATTAACATGTTGGTGTTAATCAGTGGAGACCGGCCTTACCACCTTGTGATCTCGAGAGCGTAAGACGTTCAGCTGCAGATTTAGGATGATGTATATGGTACCGGATGAGTGAAACTGCTGTTTTCGTTTGTAACTGCTTAAGTTATCTTTGGGTCCATTTTATGACACCAAAGGAGTATGTGGGCAGTGGTACGGCGTACATATTGTCTGCTTTAGTAATATGTTTAGCTGTCAGTTTTGATTATAGTACTTTGTTGAGGCGTGTTATGTATTGCTGTGTGACATTTCTCTTGATGTCGGCATGTAAAATACGAGTGCTCTGATGAAAACCGAGATATTTGTACATTTCTTCTTCGTCCAGCTGTTGTATGGAATCACCGCTTAAAATAGAAGGTGTCCCTAGAGTTGAGTAGGATCCTCTGATGACAATTTGTGTTTTGCATTTGTCCAATCCAAACCGCAAGCCTACATCTGAAGAAAACGTCTTGGTAGTTGAGAAGAGTTGTTGGAGATGGATTTGGTAGAGGCATACAGCTTAATGTCATCCATATAGAGTAGGTGGCTGATTTTGAATAGCTCTTCTCGATTGTTCTTAATGCGAAATCCATACCCAATTGTGTTCAATAGGTAGGATAGTGGATTTAATGCCATGTAGAACCACAATGGACTCAGTTAGTCCCCTTAGAAGATCGCTCGTCGTAATGGTATGGGTCTTGTTGCAACAGTGCAGGTTCTCAGAGAAACGTGAAGTGAGGTGTTCCAGTCTGCTATTACTGTCTTCAGGAAGTGTATGATTGAGGGTTCACCTTTATATAGTTCAATAACAAGTGTGTGGTGCTGAATCAAAGGCTTTTGATAGTCAATGAAGTACGTGTATAGGTTCCTGGATTTATGGTATGCTTGTCCAAGGGTCACAGTGTCAATAATCAGTTGCTTCTTGCACCCCTTGGTATTCTTTTTACAACCCTTTTGCTCCTCGGCAATGATGTGATTTTTCTCGCAGAGTTTCAGAATTCTGTTGGCTATTATAGATGTAAATACCTTAGATATAGTAGCTAGACCTTTTATAGGCTGATACTTCACTGGATTTTGCAGATCTTCATTTTTGGTTCCAGGTATGTGATGCCAGTGCATAGGAAAGCTGGGAATGATGCCGGGTTGTCTAAAAATGTCCAAAATTGTTCTGTCAGGAGGAAATGAGTACATGTAAATTTCTTGTAGTAATAATTGTGTATGTGATCAATGCCTGGGGTCTTCCAGTTCTGCAGTTTCTTGATGCTATCTTATATTTCTCCGATCTCAACAGTCTTGGTTCCCATATGTTTCACTTAATTAGTTCTATCTTTCAGTTCCCTGATGCAATGGGCTTCAGCATTGTGCTCTATTGGGTTCGACCATACTCCCGACCAAAAGCTGTGAATTTCTTCCTCGCCGTGTGTATTTTCATCTTGTGCTGCATCTGGTGTTCTGTCGTTCAGATTGCTGTAGAGCTGTTCCTAATTTCTTTCGAATATTGCGTTCTGCTGTTGGATTTTTATACAATTCCTACCATCACACAAGGTTAAATTCAGATGTAGTGCTGACCCACTTAACTGGGGCAGGAGCAGGAAGAAAAACTAATCATTTAGGAATGGATTTCATGTTTAGATTTGTAACCATTCGGGCTTAGAACAACGCCACAGAGCTTTGACACCGTGGTGTGAACGGTGTAATGTTTGAGGTAAAGATATATTAAATGTATCCACTACGCAGGAAAGCATAGGAGCATGCATATGTTTTTGGCCTTGTAAGACGAGAATGTGAGTAGAGATTCTTTGGTAATTCCCTTTTAGAATCCTCTTACGACATTCAGGGCACACATTTATCGAATTTCACTCCCCCACAGGGTAGATAAGGAGTTCCGATAAGCCGAAATATAAATATGGCATCATGACCTACGTCCAACAATAGGGTATTCCCACGCCATGTCACAAGATAGCACAAGATAGCTCCACCATTATGAACTATGTCCAACAATATGGCTGCTGATCAAGCACACACCATTCGCACTCCATGTCACAAGATAGCCCCACCGTTATGAACTACGTCCGACAATATGGCTGCTGATCAAGCGTACAACATTCCCACGCCATGTCACAAGATAGCTCCACCATTATGAACTATGTCCAACACCATGCCTGCTGATCAAGCACACACCATTCGCACGCCATGTCACAAGATAGCCCCACCATTATGAACTACGTCCAACAGTATGGCTGCTGATCAAGCGTACAATATTCCCACGCCATGTCACAAGATAGCCCCACCAATACGAACTACGTCCAACAATATGGCTGTTGATCAAGCGTACAACATTCCCACGCCATGTCACAAGATAGCCCCACCATTAAGAACTACGTCCAACACTATGGCTGTTGATCAAGCGTACAACATTCCCACGCCATGTCACAAGATAGCCCCACCCTTACGAACTACGTCCAACAATATGGCTGTTGATCAAGCGTACAACATTCCCACGCCATGTCACAAGACAGCCCCACCATTATGAACTACGTCCAACACTATGGCTGTTGATCAAGCGTACAACATTCCCACGCCATGTCACAAGATAGCCCCACCCTTACGAACTACGTCCAACAATATGGCTGTTGATCAAGCGTACAACATTCCCACGCCATGTCACAAGATAGCCCCACCATTATGAACTACGTCCAACACTATGGCTGTTGATCAAGCGTACACCATTCCCACGCCATGTCACAAGATAGCCTTACCTTTATGAACTACGTCCAACAATATGGCTGTTGATCAAGCGTACAACATTCCCACGCCATGTCACAAGATAGCCTTACCTTTATGAACTACGTCCAACAATATGGCTGTTGATCAAGCGTACAACATTCCCACGCCATGTCACAAGATAGCCCCACCATTAAGAACTACGTCCAACAATATGGCTGTTGATCAAGCGTACAACATTCCCACGCCATGTCACAAGATAGCCCCACCCTTACGAACTACGTCCAACAATATGGCTGTTGATCAAGCGTACAACATTCCCACGCCATGTCACAAGATAGCCCCACCATTATGAACTACGTCCAACACTATGGCTGTTGATCAAGCGTACACCATTCCCACGCCATGTCACAAGATAGCCTTACCTTTATGAACTACGTCCAACAATATGGCTGTTGATCAAGCGTACAACATTCCCACGCCATGTCACAAGATAGCCTTACCTTTATGAACTACGTCCAACAATATGGCTGTTGATCAAGCGTACAACATTCCCACGCCATGTCACAAGATAGCCTTACCATTATGAACTACGTCCAACAGTATGGCTGTTGATCAAGCGTACACCATTCCCACGCCATGTCACAAGATAGCCTTACCATTATGAACTACGTCCAACAGTATGGCTGCTGATCAAGCGTACAACATGCCCACGCCATGTCACAAGATAGCCCCACCATTATGAACTACGTCCAACACTATGGCTGTTGATCAAGCGTACAACATTCCCACGCCATGTCACAAGATAGCCCCACCATTATGAACTACGTCCAACAGTATGGCTGCTGATCAAGCGTACAACATTCCCACGCCATGTCACAAGATAGCCCCACCCTTACGAACTACGTCCAACAATATGGCTGTTGATCAAGCGTACAACATTCCCACGCCATGTCACAAGATAGCCCCACCATTATGAACTACGTCCAACACTATGGCTGTTGATCAAGCGTACACCATTCCCACGCCATGTCACAAGATAGCCTTACCTTTATGAACTACGTCCAACAATATGGCTGTTGATCAAGCGTACAACATTCCCACGCCATGTCACAAGATAGCCTTACCTTTATGAACTACGTCCAACAATATGGCTGTTGATCAAGCGTACAACATTCCCACGCCATGTCACAAGATAGCCTTACCATTATGAACTACGTCCAACAGTATGGCTGTTGATCAAGCGTACACCATTCCCACGCCATGTCACAAGATAGCCTTACCATTATGAACTACGTCCAACAGTATGGCTGCTGATCAAGCGTACAACATTCCCACGCCATGTCACAAGATAGCCCCACCATTATGAACTACGTCCAACACTATGGCTGTTGATCAAGCGTACAACATTCCCACGCCATGTCACAAGATAGCCCCACCATTATGAACTACGTCCAACAGTATGGCTGCTGATCAAGCACACACCATTCCCACGCCATGTCACAAGATAGCCCCACCATTATGAACTACGTCCAACAATATGGCTGCTGATCATGCACACAACATTCCCACGCCATGTCACAAGACAGCACAAGATAGCCCCACCATTAAGAACTACGTCCAACAGTATGGCTGCTGATCAAGCACACACCATTCCCACGCCATGTCACAAGATAGCCCCACCATTAAGAACTACGTCCAACAATATGGCTGTTGATCAAGAGTACAACATTCCCACGCCATGTCACAAGATAGCCCCACCATTAAGAACTACGTCCAACACTATGGCTGCTGATCAAGCACACAACATTCCCACGCCATGTCACAAGATAGCCCCACCATTAAGAACTACGTCCAACACTATGGCTGCTGATCAAGCACACACCATTCCCACGCCATGTCACAAGATAGCCCCACCATTAAGAACTACGTCCAACACTATGGCTGCTGATCAAGCACACACCATTCCCACGCCATGTCACAAGATAGCCCCACCATTAAGAACTACGTCCAACAGTATGGCTGCTGATCAAGCGTACAACATTCCCACGCCATGTCACAAGATAGCCCCACCATTAAGAACTACGTCCAACACTATGGCTGTTGATCAAGCACACACCATTCGCACGCCATGTCACAAGACAGCCCCACCGTTATGAACTACGTCCAACAATATGGCTGCTGATCATGCACACACCATTCGCACTCCATGTCACAAGACAGCCCCACCATTATGAACTACGTCCAACACTATGCCTGCTGATCAATCGCACACCATTCCCACAATGACTTTTTCATAACATGGGGAGATATTTTAAACAATTTTTGTCTCATACATTACCCATAAGTCATCATAAAATTAATATACGAACATTATTGTTAATTTAATGCATTAACACTATTATATATTTTGTGAATATTACATATTTCGCACTCACATAGAGAACAGGGCCTTAGTCATGACACATGACCTAATTTCCTGCACTCTCCTTCCTGACGCCCTTCAAGCACGGGACATTTTTAATGACAGCGAAGAGTTGTTGAATGTATGATGAATGTTGTATCAAACTTTGTTTCCGTGAGGCTGAAAAGCAATTTTCTGCTCGACGTCATTTCATGAGCAGGTAGTTTCGTGGCGCACGATAACAGTGGCACATGCAGTGTTGAAAGTCAGATTTTATTTATTGGAGCCTACTTCAGTAGTCACTCGGGCAATAAATTACATTCTCCCCACAGTAACTAGTTCTCAGATTTATTATCCACGCTAAGGACCAGTAAAGCTTTCCATACATTAAATCTGGGAAGATTCATTTACAAAGAAACAGGATCTGACAACCTCACTAATGTGCTTGCTCATAGGCTCATCCTTATTTAGCTCAAGGTAAAAACTACTTATATCCAACACTGGAAATGAAACAAGTCGGGAAAGAGTGTGAGTCTGCTGAGCTCAGTCTTCATGTGAGACGGGTCGTGGATCGATGGAAAACAGATAGTTACCAAAATAAAGAATCTCGTCTCCAAGAGGAAGTGACGAGAGAATGCTTGAACCATGGTTGCTATCAACCTGATAGATAAACTTGTAGGAAACCAAACTTTGAAATAGAGATATTTCAGCATATTTAGAGAACTCGTTTCTCTCGTTACAAATCTGCTTCAAACATTTACTTGAGATTCTTGTTAACAAAGCAAGTTAAACACAGGACTTGACACCAGTCAAGTAACTATGACGAAGACGAACATCTTCAGTATGCCATCACGTAACATGCCGTGGGGCTAGGGTAGAGCATTCTCATGAGAACTCTTTGTAACGCATCTTCTCTGAATTGACGGTATACAATTTATATGTACATAAAGGAAGCCACCCAGTTCCATAAATAAATCTTAGACACTGAATTGCCCCATGTTTACGCTTCCCAAGTACATTCAAGTCATTATTTCGACGTGCAGACCATTCAACACTTTATGTTTTTGTCCTTTACAGTCACCAGGTTTCTGTACATCACCATCAACATAAATCAGTATATCAGGAAATAGTACGTATAACGAATTTCATAAGAAAGAAGAGAATATCATTCTTTGGTCATCTGTTGAGAACACCTCAAGACAGGTTAATACGCAGAATTGTGGAGAAGCTTTGGAAACAAAAACTACAACCTCTCTGGATAAAAGAAATAAAAGTAGACATGAAAGAATTAGACATAACACTGGAAGATTTAAAGAATAAATCAAAGTAAATAAATTTTAGAATAGTAAAATTAGATTCCTACCAAAAATTGATAAAAGAGAAACCACTAAAGGGGTAATTTCAGAAGAATACGGAAAATGAAGATCACATAGAATGAAGAAATACTGGAGAACAGAATGGAAAAAACTATAAAACATCAAAGAAGACTGGACAGAAATTGACCACAGTGGTCCAATCCAACTGTAAAAGAGGAATAATAATAACAACAAGAACAATAATAATAATAATAATAATAATAATAATAATAATAATAATAATAATAATAATAATAAAGCATATATATCTCATCATCATCATCATCATCATCATTTCCCTTTATCCAGCTCCTGCCAGGTCGGGGTATTTATGGCACTTCTCCAACTTCATCTTTCCTTCCACCATTCCTCTTCCACGATCTTGTCCAAGTCTAAATTTCGTATTCTTATGCCGCTCTACACAGATTCAATCCACCTTCCTCTAGCTCTTCCTCTTGCTCTCTTGCCCTCGCACTTTGCTTTCAGCATTTGTCCTGGAATTCTCTTCTCCTCGATCCTCTTTACATGTCCAAACCACCTTACTTTATTCCTTTCAATTCTCTCATTTAGCTTGCATATCACAACTTCCTTCCTAACATGTTCATTTCTCACTCTGTCTTTCCTTGTCTTTCCTATCGTACTTCTTCCGAATTTCATCTCACTGGCTTGAATTCTACTCTCTTGCTTGCTAGTCCAAGTCTCAGCCGCACAATTCCGTACGCGTACACAGTACATTTTTAACATTATCTCTTTACTTTTCCTTGCTACTTCTTTGCTCCAAACAAATGTTATTACACTTTGGTAGAATGCATTGCCCTGATCTACCCTCGAATAAAGCATAGATATCTAACAAAATATAAATGTGATTAATAATAATGACTAATAAGAAACAAAATGCTATTTTAACAAGATTAGTGTTGAGATAAACATTTAAATGGGTAACACTACTCAAAGTACGTTTCGTGATGAGAAATATTAAAAAACTAAATATTTCATTTTACACCATGATGTAATTGCCTTCTTTTCGTATTCAAAAGACATACTGTAATTACTTTACGTACTCATTTATTAAAATTCGTGTGCGATTGGTTGAACTATGCTTCACAGTATTGTAAAAATGGATAGTGAGAGAGACAGAGAACGCCCAACTTCTCCGCCTGATTGCAGCACTGTGCTCCGTACTCTTCTAGAGAAATGTGGCGTCCCTATATTCCCAGCCACCACCTTGTCTACTAATGTGGCCTAGAGGTTCAGCCATTTCCTAAAGCGCTTTAAAATAATGGAGCAGCAATCACTACTGATCTGCATTTCGGTCAGTCGCCTAGGTGCCAAGTCCCCATCTGTTGTTTTCCTAACCTTTCCTTGAATGATTACAAAGAAATTGGAAATTTATTGAACATCTCCCCAGGTAAGTTATTCCAATCCCTAACTCCCCTTCCTATAAACTAATATTTGCCCCAATTTGTCCTCTTTAGTTTCAACTTTATCTTCATATTGTGATCTTTCCTACTTTTAAAGACACCACTTACACTTATTCGTTTACTAATGTCATTCCACGCATTCTCCCTATTGGTAGCTCGGAACATACCATTTAGTCGAGCAGCTCGTCTTCCTTCTCCCGTCTTCCCAGCGCAAACTTTCCAACATTTTTGTAACGCTACTCTTTTGTCGGAAATCCCCAGAACAAATCGAGCTGCTATTCATTGGATTTTTTCTAATAGTTCTCGAATCAAGTATTCCTGGTGAGGGTCCCATACACTGGAACTATACTCTAGTTGGGGTCTGGATCACATATATTACAGTATATCGTAATGTTCGTATTAGCTTCATTTATCCAGGAGCAGAGGACTACGTTTACGACAACTAATGAGGGAACTGAATAGAGTGAAAAAGGAAGCAAAAGAGAATTATATGAATGGCATTCTTCAAGTGGGTAATGACCACAAAGGGAAATGGAAAAAGCTGTATTCATATATTAGGAATCAAAAAGGAAAAGGAATCCAAATTCCTACAATGGTGGGAGAAGGGGGTGAACACTATTTAACAGATACTGAGAAAGCAAACCTCTTTAGTAGGGAATTCCGAGATTCAGTAGAAGATTGTCAGGACTTGGAAACCGTAACAGAAGATAGAGAGGGAGAGACACAGAGGGAAACAAGAAGCTTCTCATTCACAAATGAAGATATTTTCAGAGAAATCCAACTGCTTCAGCAAGGAAAAGCAGCAGGAAGTGATCAAATTACTGGGGAGGTATTAAAGACAATGGGGTGGTATATAGTGCCTTATTTAAAATTTCTCTTTGACTATGTCATAAATAATAGTGTGATACCAAAGGAATGGAAGGGATCTATAATAATACCAATTTATAAAGGAAAGTGTGATAAAAGGAAACCAGAGAACTACAGACCAATCAGCCTGACCAGTATAGTTTGTAAAATACTGGAGAGTTTAATAGCAAAGTACATCAGAGGGATATGTGATGATAAAAATTGGTTCATGAGGAGCCAGTATGGATTTAGAAAGAAATTTTCTTGCGAGGCACAACTGGTGGGATTTCAGCAGGACATATCAGATCAGTTAGATTCAGGAGGCCAGTTAGATTGCATAGCCATAGATCTTTCCAAAGCCTTTGATAGAGTAGAACATGGAATATTATTAAAGAAATTGGAGGGAATAGGATTGGACGTAAGGGTTATACGTAGGATAAGAACATTTCTAAATTCAAGGGTTCAGAAAGTCAAAGTAGGAAATAATATATCACAGGAAGAGAAAGTCTGGAAGGGAATTGCACAGGGTAGTATAATCGGTCCGTTACTTTTCTTAATATACGCAAATGACTTAGGGAACAATATAACATCGAAAATAAGATTGTACGCAGATGACATAATTGTTTATAGGGAAATAAATAATATTGAGGATTGTTCAGAATTACAAAGGGACCTTGACAGTATCCAGGAATGGGTTGAAGAAAATAATATGAAGATTAATGGAGCCAAATCAACTGTTACAACTTTTACAAACAGGAGCTTTAAAACTGAATTTGAATATACTTTGGATGAGGTAGTTATCCCAAAAGATGGCAAGTGCAAATACTTAGGTGTGAGATTTGAAAGTAATTTGCACTGGAAGGGTCATGTTGATGACGTTGTTGGGAAAGCATACAGATCGTTACATGTCATAATGAGGCTACTTAAAGGATGCAACAAAGAATTAAAAGAAAAATGTTACTTAAGTATGGTTCGTCCATTATTGGAATATGCAAACAGTGTTTGGGATCCTCACGAAGAATACCTAATAAAAGAACTAGATGGTGTGCAGAGGAAAGCAGCAAGGTTTGTAACAGGGGATTTCAGGAGAAAGAGTAGTGTATCAGAAATGTTAAAGGAACTTGGGTGGGAAACCTTAAGTAAGAGAAGGGAGAAAAGTAGACTTATAGGATTATATAGAGCCTATACAGGAGAAGAAGCATGGGGAGATATCCGTGAGAGGCTTCGGTTGGAAAATAATTATATTGGTAGAACTGACCACAAGTACAAAATTAGAAGGAATTTTAGCAGAAGCGATTGGGGTAAATTTTCTTTCATTGGGAAGGGCGTGAAGGAGTGGAACAGTTTACCAGGGGTAGTGTTTGATCCTTTTCCAAAATCTGTACAGATATTCAAGAAGAGAATAAACAACAACAGAGATAATAAATTAAATGTTAGAGGGCATTCGACCAGTGCAGGATATTGTACATAATAAATGTGTGTGATTAAATTAATTCCATCCCCTGGTCTAAGGAGTTTGGACAGCCCAAGTAGGGGACTGCCTGTAGGGGTGAAGTTCAGTGGGGACTTCGAGGGCCCTGGGACCGCTACGGTAGCTGTGAAGGCCCTTCAGGAACTCTGAAAAGTGGTGGCAAAAGGGGCTCTGGTTAAGACGCAGCAGGTCGTTATGCTACTTAGGTTCCAAAATGGGTAAAATATAAATATGTAAATAAATTGAATGTTAATTTTAATCTTATACCAGTTGTATAGTATTATTAGAAGTAATTTCACATACCGTACTGTATATGAGTTGACTATGTTTGTAAGATATTATAAGTAGAATTTTGTAAACAATATAAATTTATTAAGGATGATGTGTGTGTTTAATAGAAAAAATTATTAGCGTAAATTGTATAATATTGTATTCTAGGAAAATTTCCTTCGTCTCCTGTTAATTTAAAATTTAGTGCTTGACAATAATGTATTTTAGTGTACCATTTGCCACCGAGGTAGACACCTCATTTGCAAATAAAGAGATTTTGATTTGATTTTGGTAGGTTAGTGGACTGTTTCCGCTGCTTCAAATAACATGAATGTTTATGTTTTTAACTCCAAGTGCACAGTGGTGGTGGTGATTATTGTTTTAAGGGGAAGTACAACTGGGCAACCATCCTATATTAACACTAATAAGAGAAAAAATTGGAAAGGATCCGACACTTCTTAAAATGAAGACATCGGCTCAAGAAAGAAAAACCCGACAAAGGGCGTAGGTTTCGTTACCTAATACCGTCGGGGAGTTGAACAAGAGAGGTCGGATAGGATAGATGAAAGTGAGGAGTCTGGCACAAGTGGAAGCAATGGAAGGACTCAGCTAAAGACCACGTGGGCACCAACCCACGTTCCCAAGTTCAGAGCCCCTGGCGGCCATTTTAGGCCCCTCTTATGACAGGCAGGGGTGTTATTCTACCTCTCCCACGCACAGGGGTTTTCCAAGTACACACCTCTTATATAATTCATTGCAACATACAACGAAAGAGAAAATTAATTGCGTGAGACAGAGAGGACATGCGTGACGACGTTTTTTAATTATTTTTGCTCAATATTTAATATAAAATAAGTGAAGTCACCATACTATGAAATAAAATGAGGCTATTGTGTCAAATGGAGCAATCTCGACCTCCATATTGTACTACCACTGCATTCGTTATATACAGGCCGTACTGTAGCTCTGATGACATCACGCTTTGAGTGGGAGTTGGAGGGGATACGAATCCACTCCGCTTGAATAACACACACGTTTAAATTACTTAAGAAACTGTTAACACCTTACAAAACCAAAAACTCTTCATATATATTTGTCAGTTCTGACATAATCGTAACGTTCTATTTCTCGCGTATATCCGTTCGTTTACTTGAGTACAGGGGAACACTTTGAGACATATTCTTGCTATTTCTTTCCACTTTCTAGTCAACTGGAACATTCACATCATGCCCACTGGTAGAAAACAAGCAATCAATTACCAATAAAATGTACTACAAATGTACATTGTTTTCGTACCACCAATTCAGAACCTACAAGAGAGATTACGAGTAAGCTAACCTCTAACAATAACAAAACATTTACTGTCACTTTCATGAAATTCAGTTATTGTTAAAAATGGTAGATTTTTAAACACCAAATTATGCCCATACAATTATTTTCATATTCAATTGTCACCCTGTTCCATTGCCTGTGTTATGAAATTTGATAGGAAAAATCTCAGTACTGGTAGTGTTATTTCACAATACACTTCTACATAAGATGGTAAAATGCATAAATTTGACTTAAATTTTTAGGTACACCGAATTCAAATAATCCGTAAGTCCGATTACATAAAAATATATCTAATGTCACCCACGTTTTTGACATAATAACAAATTTAACTCACCACCTGAAGGAGACAGGATTCAGTATTCAGGAAATTGGTAGATACACACAACTCTATGGTGATTAACTCTTAATTTTTCCTTAGGAGTAGCCTTCTTCCATAAGCTAACTCTTTCTTCATCCGAAGGAAACACAAATACAGGAATGTACTCTGATCGTTTATAATTGGCTTTGCAGCCAGGCACACAGCAACTCTTAGCATGGTGATTTCTCTCACTGAAACCTTAATTCAATTGTATGCACATCGTGGTTGATAATAAAACCCTGAATGCACTAATTGAATTCATTTTACACAATGGGTATATCATTACAAAAATAAACTGCATAATTAAAACACTGCAGAACGTTACTCTTAACCTATAGCCTCACATGAACATACGCTCACACAAGGTTTCTTCACCAATTGAGGTTTTTTCACTTCATAATGCAGTCGATAACGACCCATTCTGATATAGATCTGAGTTAACGTGCGGCCAACGTTAAACATTTCAATAAAACAGCGAAGAATTTACTTGTAACTCAACTAACTCCCGTGCTAAAGTTCCCCCTTAACGATCAGCTGATTGCTTTCCCCCCCCCCCCTTGCTACAGTACGGCCTGTACTTCACGAAGGCAGTGGTGCTACTAACCTCTACTTAAATATGTTGTTAATTTTTGCAAAAAGGAAAAATATCCTATCATTTCAGGGGATGAAAGTACAATTCTGCTTTCAAACAGAACAATCGCCGCCATCTGTTGGAATCAAATCTGCGTAGTCTACCAATCAGCTCTCTCCGTTACGGTCATATCAATGTTGCCACATTGTTTCAATGGAGTTAAAAAGTGAGACTTCGCTGCTAATTTGTCGGATTTGTACTTATATTGGAGGTATGTTTGGTGTTCAGAAAATATATGAAGGTGCACGAAAATATTACGTTCTCAAAATAGGCTGTAACTTTATTCGTAGTGCTCTGTGATGGATACGATGCCACAAAACTTGACACCTGCATCAACCACAAAAGCGAGCAAATGGACACGAGAGCGAAGGAAATGGAAATCAGTTGTTACTAAAAGGAAAAGGCCAAGAGATGAAAATCATATTGTAAACCCATTTCCAGTTAGAATTCATATTATCGGAACAGTAAAAGTATAAATGTTCCTGCATGTGCTGTATGTCAGAAAGCTTTTCTGAACATCATTCATGTCTCCATAAAGCGTGTTCATACAACAGCTAAAACATGCGCACGAACAGGTAACCCCTTGTTGAAAACCGCAGGGGTTATAAGAAGACACATATATTCTGACCAAACCAGGAAAGCCTTGTACCTTCCTTAGTGTGTGTTCCAATCACACTAATGCCGCATAAGTCTAGGCTGAGAATGTACTGGTCTTAATCATTAAGATTTTTCGTTTAGATAATATTATCCTTCACTTCAGTAACAATATGAAATAAACGTACATTATAGTGCCATTCATGACCTCTCAGTTTAGAGTAGATATTGTAAATAACATTTTATTTATGCTAAAATAATGAGCGTACTGCAGGTATCACAATTCTATGTGTTATTAACAAAGAGATCAATTTCCATGCATTTTGATATCACGAAGAACACTATTCACGAAAATCGTTCGATTTGTATCAAAAGGGACAATCTCCAAAATCAAATTTAAAATATCCAATTAACTATTAATCATATGCTTGGTTTTCTTTGATTATTCACATACAACCCGCTCAACGTTCTATCAACGTTCTATGATCCCCACACCTCTGTGGTATTTCACCTGTTATCAATCAATCACTACTGATCTGCATTTAGGGCAGTCTCCCAGGTGGCAGATTCCATATCTGTTGTTTTCCTAGACTTTTCTTAAATGATCGCCAAGAAATCGGAAAATTATTGAACATTTCCCTTGATAAGTTATTCCAATCCCTAACTCCCCTTCCCAGAAACGAATATTTTTCCCAATTTGTCCTCTTGAATTCCAAATTTATCTTCATATTGCGATCTTTCCTACTTTTAAAGACACCACGGTAACTTATTCGTCTACTGATGTCCTCCCACGCCATCTCTCTACTGACACCTCTGAACATAAAACTTAATCGAGCAGCTCGTCTCCTTTCTCCCAAGTCTTCCTAGCCCAAACTTTGCAAAATTTTTGTAACGCTACTCCTTTGTCGGAAATCGCCCAGAACAAATCGAACTGCTTTTCTTTGGATTTTTTCCAGTTCTTGAATCAAGTAACCCTGGTATGGGTCCCATACACTAGAACTATACTCTAGTTGGGGTCTCACCAGAGACAAATATGCTCTCTCCTTTACATCCTTACTAAAACCCCTAAATACCCTCATAGGCATGTGCAGAGATCTGAACCCTTTATTTACAATCATATTTATGTGATTACCCCAATGAAGATCTTTCTTTGTATTAACACCTAGGTATTTACAATGATCCCTAAAGGGAACTTTCACCCCATCAACGCTGTAATTAAAACTGAGAGGACTTTTCCTATTTGTGAAACTCACAACCTGACTTTTAACCGCGTTTATCATCATACCATTGCCTGCTGTCCATCTCACAACATTATCGAGGTCACGTTGCAGTTGCTCACAATCTTGTAACATTTATTACTCCGTACAGAATAACATCATCTGCAAACAGCCCTATCTCTGATTCCAGGGTCAGATAAAGCTTCACCTACTCTAATTCTCTGTGTTCTAATTTCAAGGAACAGAGCCACCAGTTCAGTCACTCTTTTGTCAAGTTCGATTCCACTCATTTTTGCCAGTAGTCTCCCATGAACTACCCTATCAAATGCCTTAGACAGGTTGTAACGTTCCAGACGTTACAGTGTAATTATGTTAATTTTATTATGTGTAATTAATTGAGGAATTTAACGTCATGATATTTATTTGGTATGTAATTGTATTATAATTCATGTTTAATCATTTGCTCACTATCATTTCATTACTTTGTAACTACGACTTGTAAACGAGGGCTGAATATCCTAATATTCACTTAGATTCTTGCGACAGTTGGTTAAAATTAACTTGCAGTAGATTTCAGTTATCTTGCCACATCACCGAGGAGGAAGGGAGGACAAATTTAGACATCAAGTTCTGAGAAAAGCGAGCACGTGTTCACGCGTCCTAACGTAAGCTACCGTATTTCGACCAGAATTATTCGAACTGATCAACGCCTATATTTTCAAAGGAGCGTCATGTTGCCATGGATACTGAGTGAAAGGACGAATAGAAGAACAGTTGATATCATGGATATGGCCCGTCAACTCTAATTTCTGGAGTGGGGAGAGAAGTGTCATCTGATTGGACCACGTGTAGCGGCCTGTAATTAGCGCGAGAGAAAGTTATAAAAGGGCGTGTTGGAGCTCCTGGAGGGTCTCTCTACAACGTCTTATTCGCTTCTGCGAGTCTCTCTACATTATTCTACGATATTCTACGAGGCTTCTACTTGATTTTCTACTTGATTCTGCGTCTCGATACTTAGAAATTCTGAATGAGGGGTGTATAGCCACTCTCATGAGGAAGTACGTACAGCACGGCTGCAAGACCGGTTTGAACCAGTCTAAGTCAATAGATAGTTTTAATCTAGATAGAAATGAAACTTCCTAGAACATTTTCAGTAAAGTTGGAAGGATTCTTAATTGAGTATCCTCTCCATATAACCCAAGGTGGTTCTTCTAACTATGACTTAGGGCTTATCTCCAATATATGGGATAAAGCATAATAGGGAGTGTTAGTTTTGAAGTCATCTTCCAATTAGTGGTGGGTGCAATTTGCAAGGCAGGAATGGTACTGAGCTGCAGATGAAGAGATCAAAGACGACCGGTGATGTTCCAGCTACAAGGAGGGAAGCTTTCCAAGGACCAGCAGAACAAGACGACATGGTGAGCAAGCGAGTTAAAGATATTGCAAGTTTTCGCGAAGTAGAGTCATTCAATTTTTTTGTTAAATTCATTTTCGATGTTAAATTCAGTTCTCGTTAAACCGTCGTCATTCATATTAAATATAATAAATAGTATTTTTCTAGTTCACTTTCATTAATCTGCCTTAATTAGCCTTTTGATTTCTAATTCTCCTGCTTAATGATTAGTGTACTATCACCTCACCCCTGTGATAAGAGTCTGTCCAAGCTTGATTATAAATTTTATCTTTAAGTCCTCAACTTAAAGATTGGCGCCCTTTGCTTGCTTGGTTGCATTTCTCATTTGATGATGGTTCTCCGAGCGGGGAAGTCACATAAATGCCGCTCCAACGTGTGGCGAGAAAATCATTAAGTACGGAGCAGTTAATAACAGTAACAATATCAGAATTCGTATTGTGGGCAAAATTTGGATATTCACGTTTCGTTAAGAGTGTTTGATTGTGGGAAGGGTCATGGCTGATCAGACGAAAGAGGAGAGGATGTTGCGCAGTGGACGGGCGATAAAAGGCAATAACGTATTGAGTTCAGAGGAAGAGTTGTGTAGTCTTGTAGAGGAAATTGAAGATAGAAGTGTAAGTAGTATGGAGAGTGAAGGCAAGCAGAAAGAAGTCAGTATGGAGTCAGATGATAGTAGGATGGGGGGCGAAGCGGAAGTAAACACTAACAATGAAAGTAATAATAATGATCAGTTAATGGGAATGATGCAGTTAATGTTAAGTAAGATAGAGGACACTAAATCTGAGCTTAAAAGTGAATTGGAACAAATTAAAACAGATGTAGAACAAAATAACACTAAAATTGAGAGTATTAAATATGAACTTAAAGAACAGTTAGAGCAAACTAAAGCTGAATTAAGTAGGGAGATGAGGGAAAATAAGGAGGAAGCGAATCGGAGTATGGACGAACACAGTAGGCAGTTACGCGATCTGGTGTTAAAAAATGAACATTTTAATAAGCGATTAGAGGACCAGGAAAGTGAATATGTACGGCAAGGGAAAAAGGTAGAAGAAAAGTTTGCGGAACAGAGAAGTGAATTCCTGGAATTAATGGGGAAGGAAAACAACTCTACTAGGGAGGAAGTAATGAGGCAGGTCACTAGTATTGATAAGAGAGTTGAGACTCAAAGAGGGGAAATACGGGTATTTAAAGACCACGTCCAACAAGAGATTGACACGGTAAAGCTTAGAATAGAAGATGAGACCCGGGCAAGTGAAGAAAGGTTTGCGATAGCTGAAGAGAATAAGATTGAAATTAGGACATTGAAAGAGAAGCAGGTTAATTTGGAGAGAGAAATTGATAGGAGAGACAGAGATGTAGAATGCCGGATGGAGAAAGCAGAAAATAAGTTAAAACAGGTGGCAAAGGATAAACAGGTTTTCACGGGAAGGCAATGTCTAGGAAATAGCTACATTAGGGAAATTGAACTACCTAAATTTAATGGGAAACAAACGAACCCGCTAGATTTCCTTAGGATGATAGAGAAACGGTTTGAAAAGCGTCTAGAGGAAGGGTCTATGGACTGGGAAGACGTTATGGAAAATATTGACCATGCTTTTGTAGGAGAAACTCGGTCTTGGTTCATGGTATATAGGCAGACGATGACGAACCTGAAAGAATTCAGAAATAAGTTTAGAGAGAAATTCTGGAATGAAGCGATACAAGCTCGGGAGAGAGAAAGGGTGGTATTTGGGAGGTACAAACAGCATGAAGGAGTTACTATGACCGAGTACTTCCTGGCACATGTCATGATTTGTCAGAACTTAGATGGTATAACCGAAGGGTCTGATGTAGTAAGACTACTTTTAAGACATTTTCCGGACAGGGTGAGAGAAGCGGCCTGTATGCAAAAAGTTGGAACTATTCAGGAGATGGAGAATCTACTAGGCAGTTTTGATGCGTTAGGTAACCTTAGAAGTAGAACGGAGAATATTCAGAACTTTAGTCATCACAACGGAATGAGACATAACGGTAGTACACAGAATCACGAAGCTCGCAATCAGTTCAGACCTCAGCAGAACAGCAGGAGAGGAGCATCTGAATATAGGACAGGAAATTCCCAACGGAGGCCAGAGCAATGTACTAATGAGTCCAACGTCAATACACAAAGGGAACCTTTAAACTAACGAGAGGCTGTAATGTTAGGTCAGAATTCCAGCCTAGTAAGAAGGTAGCGAAGTGTCTTGCCATGAAAGTGTTACCATATGACCTCGATGTTAGAGACGATTTGTTGTATGAACCCGAGCAGAATAATGGAGATGCAAGTAATAAAGTAGTCAATCCTGTTGTTAAATTGAAAGTTTGGGGGGCGTGGGTTAAAGTTTTGATTGATTCTGGTAGCCAAATATCATGTATTAGTTCTCAGTGGTATGAGTCATTAGTGAAACAGGGTATTCAGTTGGAGGAAATGCCTGTTAAGTCTACTTTCATCATTACGGCTGTTGGAAAGAGGTCTAAGCAAATTTGTAAACAAGTAGCTGTCCCGATCTGTATTAATAATTTTATTAGCGTTCAGATATGTTTGGTAATTCCGCATTTAATATTTGATCTTATCTTGGGATCTGACTGGTTAACGTTAAAATTGGCTCAGTTAAATTACAATGATCTAGTGCTAAATTTGAGGTGGAATAATGAGGATATTAAGGTCAAGTTTGAGGAGGAAATTCAGAGGAAAACGGAAGTTAGTACAGTGTGGAGAATGAGAGAGGTTTCTAAAGTTAATGAAGAGGCTAGTGAGGGCCTGAAGTTGTGTCAGTTGTGGATTAATGAGGATAAAATATGTGGCTTGAAAGAAGCCGTAAGTAGAAATGAGTTGAATGAAGTCCAGAAGGACAAGTTATTTGAAGTGTTATGTGAACACGTGGAGATTTTCTCCGAGAAACCTGGTGTTACCCATCTGTATGAACATTCTTTTTCTGTGCTGGATAAGACTCCATTCAGCGGACCGAGATATCCAATACCACACAAATATGCAAAAGCCGTAGAGGATCAAATTCAAGCTATGTTAGCAGACGATGTGATTGAATTATCAAACAGTCAATATGTTAATCCCTTAATTGTTGTGCCTAAGTCTGATAGATCAATACGTCTGTGTATTGAATGCGAGAGCGTAGTGAGAGTATTAGGTTTGCATGAGGAACCCCCTCGTAATGCTGAATTTTACGTCCGACTGGCACGGGAGAACCTGATTAAATCTGGAGATAAACGTAAAAGGCAACAAAAACGTAAGGTACTTGATAACTTTGAGGTAGGTGATATGGTTTTGGTGAGAGTTCCCATGTTGTCAAATAGTGAGGATAAGGTAACAAAGAAATTTTTTCTTTTATATCAAGGCCCTTATAAAGTACATAGAAAACTAGGACCCTGTGCTTACAAGTTAGCGGATGGCGAGAGCGTAATGAATGGTTCATATAACATTAGTAGTTTAAGGAGATACCTGTCGTGTGAGGTGGCTGAACCGGATTGTGAGATATAGGTCAGTAACGCGGGGAAGTTGCTACTTGTTATGTCAGACTACGAGCGGTATGTGTTTGCGTCTCTATTGTGGTGGTATTTCCTAGTTGTGTTTGTAAACAAGGGAGGTGTTTGTGTGACGGTAGATTTACGCTTGTTCATTGACGATAGATCATCTGTTTTCCGTATGTGAGGCCATGAAATTTTATATATTTGTTTTCTGAGATGTTACAGAAGGCTAATTAAAGCTGACGACGGCAAATAATTAATTTTCCCGTATGTGCATTTCTAACTTGCAATAATTTTACCGTGAGCTTAAATCACGTGTGTATTTGTGTGAAGTGTATTGCATCCTGCTTCAAGATAAGGTTGAAACATTCGAAAGAGTGATAAAAGTGTAAATTGTTTGTATCATATGTTTTCAATTTTTTAATGTAAAAGATTGGAAGAGAACGTGTTACTGCTATCTAGCAAAGAATGTCGGAGAGATGGGGAGGAAAAGGACAGATAGACACTCGGCAGAGTTTGTAATCTGAATTGTATATATTATGTTATATTCTCTAGAATAATCTTGTTTTTTCTTACAAAAGTGAAAAGTTGCTCATGATGGGCAGAACTTAGCATCTAAACCTCAAGATGAACTGAAATAACAGAGAGTCGCAATGGGAAGCAGTCTAAGAGAGATATGGAAAGAGTGAGATATAATTAAGTGTATGAAAATAATGTCGCTCGTTATGGGCAGGTAATAGAGGTATTTCAAGTCAATGTGGGAGTAAGTGTGTGAGTTCTCAACTCATGTAATATTTGTTAAGAACTCACGGGGGCGTATGTAACGTTCCAGACGTTACAGTGTAATTATGTTAATTTTATTATGTGTAATTAATTGAGGAATTTAACGTCATGATATTTATTTGGTATGTAATTGTATTATAATTCATGTTTAATCATTTGCTCACTATCATTTCATTACTTTGTGACTACGACTTGTAAACGAGGGCTGAATATCCTAATATTCACTTAGATTCTTGCGACAGTTGGTTAAAATTAACTTGCAGTAGATTTCAGTTATCTTGCCACATCACCGAGGAGGAAGGGAGGACAAATTTAGACATCAAGTTCTGAGAAAAGCGAGCACGTGTTCACGCGTCCTAACGTAAGCTACCGTATTTCGACCAGAATTATTCGAACTGATCAACGCCTATATTTTCAAAGGAGCGTCATGTTGCCATGGATACTGAGTGAAAGGACGAATAGAAGAACAGTTGATATCATGGATATGGCCCGTCAACTCTAATTTCTGGAGTGGGGAGAGAAGTGTCATCTGATTGGACCACGTGTAGCGGCCTGTAATTAGCGCGAGAGAAAGTTATAAAAGGGCGTGTTGGAGCTCCTGGAGGGTCTCTCTACAACGTCTTATTCGCTTCTGCGAGTCTCTCTACATTATTCTACGATATTCTACGAGGCTTCTACTTGATTTTCTACTTGATTCTGCGTCTCGATACTTAGAAATTCTGAATGAGGGGTGTATAGCCACTCTCATGAGGAAGTACGTACAGCACGGCTGCAAGACCGGTTTGGACCAGTCTAAGTCAATAGATAGTTTTAATCTAGATAGAAATGAAACTTCCTAGAACATTTTCAGTAAAGTTGGAAGGATTCTTAATTGAGTATCCTCTCCATATAACCCAAGGTGGTTCTTCTAACTATGACTTAGGGCTTATCTCCAATATATGGGATAAAGCATAATAGGGAGTGTTAGTTTTGAAGTCATCTTCCAATTAGTGGTGGGTGCAATTTGCAAGGCAGGAATGGTACTGAGCTGCAGATGAAGAGATCAAAGACGACCGGTGATGTTCCAGCTACAAGGAGGGAAGCTTTCCAAGGACCAGCAGAACAAGACGACATGGTGAGCAAGCGAGTTAAAGATATTGCAAGTTTTCGCGAAGTAGAGTCATTCAATTTTTTTGTTAAATTCATTTTCGATGTTAAATTCAGTTCTCGTTAAACCGTCGTCATTCATATTAAATATAATAAATAGTATTTTTCTAGTTCACTTTCATTGATCTGCCTTAATTAGCCTTTTGATTTCTAATTCTCCTGCTTAATGATTAGTGTACTATCACCTCACCCCTGTGATAAGAGTCTGTCCAAGCTTGATTATAAATTTTATCTTTAAGTCCTCAACTTAAAGATTGGCGCCCTTTGCTTGCTTGGTTGCATTTCTCATTTGATGATGGTTCTCCGAGCGGGGAAGTCACAAGGTCAATCTCGATGCAGTCCAATTGACTTCCTGAATCCACGATATCTGCTAGAATCCTACAAGTTGAGCTTCACTGGAATAACCTTTCCTAAAACCGAATTGCCTTCTATCGATCCAGTTATTAATTTCGTAAGCATGTCTAATATAATCAGAAGGAATGCCTTCCCAAAGCTTACATGCAACGCATGTCAAACTGACTGGCCTGTAATTTTCAGCTTTATGTCTATCACCCTTTCCTTTATACACAGGGGCTACTATAGCAACTCTCTATTCATCTGGTATAGCTCCTCCGACCAAACAATAATCAAATAAGTACCGTATTTCAGATATGGTACTATATCCCAACCCGTTGTCTTTAGTATATCCCCAGAAATCTTATCAATTCCAGATGCTTTTCTAGTTTTCAACTTTTGTGCCTTACTGTCAATGTCATTGTTATCATACGTAAATTTTTATACTTCTCTAATATTAGTACCTCCCCTATCTGGAATTATCTTTGTAAACAACAATCTTTACATACTGCTGACTGAATGCTTCTGCCTTTTGAAGATCATCGCATACACACTTCCCTTGGTAATTAATGATTCCATGTCCTTCCTTGAATCTGTTTCTCCCTTAAAGTACCCATACATACCCTTCCAATTTTCACTAAAATTTGTATGACCACCAATTATGCTTGCCATCATGTTATCCTTAGCTGACTTCTTTGCTAGATTCAATTTCCTAGTAAGTTCCTTCAATTTATCCTTACTTCCATAACAATTTGTAACTCTATTTCGTTCCAACCCCTTACCTCCTTCTTAGTCTCTTTTCTTCTCTGTTATAATATAGTGGATCTTTGCCATTCCTTATCATCTTTAAAGGTAAAATCTATTTTTACATTCCTCAGCAATTGCTTTAAACCCATCGCAGAGTGTGTTTACATTTTTATTTAGCATTTTCCAGCGATCATAGTTACTTTTTTAAAACTCCTTCATGCCTGCTTTTTCAGCCATATGGTACTGCCTAATAGTCCTAATTTTAATACCTTCCTTTCTTTCACATTTATTTTTAACTATGACAAAAACAGCTTCGTGATCACTAATACTATCTATTACTTCGGTTTCCCTATAAATGGGTTTATCAGCACGGCATACAAAATATTCTTCCCTCTAGTTGGTTCCATCACTTTCTGAATCAGCTGTCCTTCCCATATTATCTTATTTGCCATTTATTGTTCATGCTTTCTGTCGTTCGCTTTACCTTCTCCATTGACATTTGGTAAATTGAGATCACCTGCTACTATCACATTCTTTTCCATATCGTTTCCCAGATAGCTGATTATCTTATGAAATAATTCTGAATCAGCGTCAGCGCTACCCTTTCCTGGTCTGCACACTCCAAATATATCAAGTTGCCTATTATCTTTAGAGATGAGCCCTACACCCAGAATTTCATGTATTTCATCCTTAACCTTTTCGTAGCTTAAAAACCCTCCTGCCATTACTATCCTATCTGTACGATACACACTCCAGTTCTGTGAGAATATTTCTGCATCCATTATATCATTTCTCAGCCATGATTCAACTCCTATTACAATATCTGGTAAGTATGTATCTATTAAATTACTTAATTCGATTCCTTTGTTTACAATGCTTCTACAATTGAGCACTAATATTTTTATGTCATCCCTACTTGATTTACAGTTCCCTGTTCGCTTAATACTGCTCCCTAGGTCACCCCGTTTCCCTGAATGTACCTGCGTTTTCTGTGTATATAGGGCAAAAACCATTCAAGTAGAGTGGAGAGAAAAGCATTAGATAAAAATTGACTCCTATTGTGCAATGCTCTTTTGAAAGCAACAGACTGAAAATATTTGCACAACTAAGCGTTGATGAATACGAGACAACACAGGTGGCCATGCTCATCATTTGAAAGTATTTTCAGCGATACTAGTTTAATCAAAATTGGTTTGTAAAGAAAGATGAGCATAATACCACTACCGCACCTGAATATTGTTGTTTAAAATCTCACAAATCCAGCAAGAAAGTCAGAAATGTATTTCTCACCACCTTTTTCATGCCTATATGCTGTGCCTTTGTCTGCCGGATGTGCAATGAGAAACCTTTCTTTCCTTTGTACTTCCGGAATGTATTGCTCCGTCCTGGAATAGTAATTCGCTCTATAAATTCGGTATCAGTAATGTTCAATATACGGACGGAAAATACACACTCACCGTTCGTCTTGCAATACAAATAGCCTGTTCCATATTAACGAGTCAAGGAATGCGTCTGAAGCTCTTAATAAATCACGTCGGGTTTCTTTACCTACGATAAACGTTTCCACTCAATCAGACGTCCAGCACTCAATTTCACAGTTTGAATAGCGTCGCTCCCTCCTACAACATTAATTTAGCTGGGACTCTAATGCTCTGCACATTTATTACGTATTGTGTGGCGAATGGAAATAAAGTGATCACAATCATCTGCCTGGTCTCTTCCCTCCACATGTTAACAGAATAACTTGTCAAATCTTTATAACTAATTCACTCTTCGTAATAAGAAGCTGTATTATTACCAATGTTTTAAGGTGAAAACAGTTAGGGCTAACAGTAAATCAAAATTGTAATTTTGAGTTCTCTCAATCCTCTAATTCGCTCACTAAATCCCATTTTGGTATAAGAATTTAGTTATGATTTAATTAATTTATATAAACTCTACACTCTTTCAGTTGTTTCAACTCCGCTTGTGTTACGACATATTTGAAGTAATCTCTCTCTCTCTCGATAATTCAAAATTTCGCTCTATTCGAAGAAGCTCTCACTCACGGAAACATTAGGTACAGTTTTGCACCTTATTTAAATTGTTTGATTCGAAATACGGAAATTCATAACACGAAGAATGTCGGTCGCATTACCGAAATTCAGACTTTTAATTCAAAACTGCCTTTACATTTTTTAAATAGTCATCTACAGAGTAATGTAAATTCAAAATGTCCCCGTGTCATGATAGAACGTGCGGGGGAGGCCTTGCGCACTATCACTCACCTCGGTGTGTCTGCAGTGCGCCTCGCATTTGCTAAGTTCGAGTGCAAGCGTAATTCTTTTGTATTCAGCGTTTTAAGGAACGACACAATATCACTTAGAAGGCAGTGTGCGAAACAGAATCCCTGAACATTGGCGATACCGTAATAAATACTTACGCACCGAAGAATATCCTTAATGCGGATGCCGAGGCCAAACGGTCTTACAGTTTTAAAGGGTGGGGCTCATCGTACTGTGTTGCAATGCGCACTGAAGCGGGAGACTTCCTCCCCTCGTCATTGGAAAGTTCGATAAGCCACTATGTGTAACGGTCGTGGGGTACTTGCCCTGCAAGTACATGGTATCTAAAAATGCAGTACAGTAATCCAAAAGATAAAGCATTTGCACAGAATGCACATCGATGGATATTTTGATATTTTCCATAGTATCTGTAATGGGTTGGCATTTCTGAAAGACGAGTTGGCGGTTAATTCGAAATCACGTAATTCAAAGTCCGATTTTTTGCATCCCAGCGACTTAGAATTAACGAGGTTTTACGTAAATGTACACCCAAATTCCGTCTGTCATTTTCAGCGACATTGAGAAGATGAGAAGTGTTCAACAGCTGAAACTGGTACCAGTTATAAATTACTGAATCTTATTTACAAGAAACATACAATGAATCACTCACGACTACGGTTTATGTACTTTTTAAAAGAAAAACACGTTTCCATCAGCGAAGTCGTTGTATATTCGCCATTATGACGTAGGTATCTATCGGGATTGTGTCGAACTGCATGCATACTCGCTTCTTTCGCCTTTCACAGACATATTTGAGAGATATAAACAGGTACCTGCCAGTTATGGGCTACAAGACAAATTCAATAATGACCATCATACTTGAACTCTTCAGTGATTTGACTGAATCATCCTTTTTCCTTTTTGGGATTTATCAAAACTCGGAAAAGGGAACTGTTGCTGATAAGTGTGGAACTAGGACGATTGGAAAAGGTAGGAAAGGGAAATGTAAATTGTAGAGGATAGCAAAGAAGACCGGTGGAAAACGGTCTTGGGAGGGAGAAAGGGGGAGGAAGTAGCTTCTGCAGCTGTCAGGAAAGAGAAGGCTGACCAGGAGGCGAGGTGTGGGCAGAGTTGAAGCTTTGGACATGTGGAGAAAGTGTGTGGAGGACAGACACCCAGGGTAGAGTGTTCTCCAGGAATTAGGCTGAGGCAGATCATTAGGAAAGTAAAAGGGAGGAGAAGGAGGTAGTGTTTCACGTTGGTACCAAGAACGTAAGGCAAGCAGGAATAAGTACCAACATATTTGGGGATGTGTGGGATATGGTTAAAGCAGCACGGGTGAAATTCAAGGAAGCAGAGATTGTTATCAGTGGAGTACTGCGTAGGAGGGATACTTACTGGAAGGTGATTCGGGATTTAAATCAGACTATGGAGTAGGTTTGTGTGAAACCGTGAGTGAGATTTCTAGATCATAATGAGTGGATGGGAGATAAGGATCCGCGATCAGATGGTCTTCACTTAAAGAGCAGTATAGCCCTTTTAAGTTAGGGAATATTGTTTAGAAGTGTTATGGGGAGGTACATTCAGGGAAACGGGGTGGTCTAGGGAGCGGTGATGAGGGTACAGATATCTGGAAATCAAGTAGGAATGACTTAAAAAGGTTGGTGTTGAACTATAGAAATATCGTAAAAAAAGAAATTGAATTAAGTAATTTAATAAATATATACTTACAAGATATTGTAATAGGAGTTGATTCATGGCTGAGGAATGATATAATGGATGCAGGAATTTTCTCACGGAACTAGAGTGGGTATCGTAGAGACAGGATAGGAATGGTAGGAGAGGGGATTGTTCATTCTGGTGAAAGAAGAATGTGTAAGCTGCGAAATGTTAAAGATAAGAAACATGAAATTAAATTCTAAACATAATAGGCAACTTGATGTCTTTCGAGTGTACAGATCGTGAAAGAGTAGCACTGACGCTTGTACCGGGAGGTACACCTCAAGTCCGCACTTTCAAAATAAGCGCCTTAATGAACTCCTCTATCGACCAAAGTGTGAAAGGTGAGACTTTAATCAGAAGATGTCACTACTGAAATTGTGTTATTGTGAAGTTTCCTGAAGTGATTGGATTTCTCTTCGTTTTGTTTTTGCCACCGCCGTCTCAATTTCGTTTTTGCTGTACATCAAGAAGTTTGGACATTTTTCCACAGATGTCACTACCAAAACCATGGTCACGCACTCTGGTGCCAGGAAGAACAATTTCTTATTGAAATAAATTTTGTGTTTATAGGTTTTCTAAAAGTTCATTTGTTTTTTTGTGTAATCCTAAGTTTGCAACGTTTGTTCAACCCTTGTCCCGTTTCCCTACGGGGTCGGGTATGAGGTGAGATGAATTTGTCGTGGCGGTTTTTTTATGACCGGATGCCCTTCCTGACGTCAACCTCATCAGAAGAGTTAATGAGAGATGAAATGAATGACGTGATATATGATAGTAGGGAGAGGGTGAAACCCGGTGCCGGCACATAGCCTACTCCTGTCGAATAGCACCAAGGGGTCTGCTCAAGGCTTAACGTCCCCATCCGACGGACGAATCACCATCAACAGCGTCATATGCCCTCACTCCATATGAGCACTGCGGAGAGGTTTGGAATTTAATCCAGGCTTTTGGCACGCAATCTAGTGATTAGAAATTGTATACCACCACCTCCCCTACCCTGCCGGCCAACATTCTGATGGTGAAAATTTTTTCGACCAACGGGACTCGAACCGGCTAACCTCGGTGTTAGACCGTTTTTAGACTTCAGCGCCTTAACGATCATGGCCACCAGGCGGGCAATCCTAAGTTTGCAACACTTCTTCTTATTCCGCCAGTTTTGAGTCTGGCAATGAAAATTTTCTGTAATTAATGTTCAGCCTATCGCAGGCTTCTTGTTCGATTTTGAATGTAACTTTTGGGTTCAGTCAATAAAATTGTGAGGGTGTAACCGAATTAGTCCAGAATCCTCCCGAAGCTTCCCTGAGGTTATACATATTAAGACTTTTCAAGTTTCCTTGTCAATTGATCGTCATCTTTATGAGTGTGTGTGTTAAAGCAGGAGGCGAGACGCCTCCTTCTTCGGCAGGCAGTACATCAGCCAGGTAATGGCCATCTGAATTCTCCTTTTCTGCAGCTACCTCCGCAGACTTATTCGAGGGGAAGGTCGGAATTTTTAACCATGTAACAAACGTTTCTAAAAGATAAATTTTCTTTCGGCTAGTGTAAAATTTCACATAGTCTTTAACTATAAATCGGGGATAGAGAGTGAGTTACCCTCTTGAGCTCCCCTTCATCTTGGTTTGAGGTGACTACGACTTCGTAACTGTTTTCTTTCCTGTAATGTATTAAAGGCTAGCTGATGTACCCGTGCTTCGCTACGGGATTCTCAGAAAGACTGACTTGGTGGTTTTCCTAACTGAATTCAACGTAGGTCATTACAAAAACGTAAGTAGAAATGTAGCGATTGAAAGCAATGTTATCATATAAAATACTCGATCAAATGAAAAACCGCACACTTTCTCACTTTCAACGAACAGTACTACGGTGCTGATCTAAGAGTCCAAAGTTCCAGAGCTGGAATAACCAGGTCGCAGACTGCCGTAAACACTTCTCTGTCATTATTCCGTTAAATATGCACACTACTCATTCCAATCACTGCCTCAGAGTAGGGATTGAATAGCTCGAATACTATGATGAACCAGTGTGTTACGTACCAGATATATCAGAAAATGTATGAACCAGAGGAATGGCATGCTAAAGAAGAAAGTTATCTTACTCCCCAGCTACTTCCCGCCAATATACAGGCAGGCTGTTACAGTCGGTACGACCAGACGAGTTGCCCGTGTGGTTAGGGGCGCGCAGCTGTGAGCTTGCATCCGGGAGATAGTGGATCCGAACCCCCCTGCCGGCAACCCTGAAGATGGTATTCCGTGGTTTCCCATTTTCACACTAGTCACACCAGGCTATACCTTAAAGCCAAGGCCACTTCCTCCACACCACTATTCATTTCCTATCCCATCGTCGCCATAAGACCTACCTGTGTCGGTGCGACGTCAAGCAAATTAAAAAAACCTCGGTACGCTGCAGTAATCCTATCTATCGGGGATTAGAGGAAACAGAAGACAAAAAGCACATCACAACAAACAATGGTCAATGTAATGTTATTGTTGATAAAGTTTATGAACTTTCTATATTGCAGGCTTTCACATTAATTTTCTTTCGACTCTGTGATATTAGGGTGTCTTACAAAATTATTTATATCGTAGACTGTAGTTCCTTATTCTCAGACTTTACATATCGATTTTCACTAAATTCTGTTTACTCATTTTCTCGTGACTCGGCGCTGATATGGACTTAGTAACAAAAATACAAATTCATGAATATCTCTGATTATATGCGGTACGGTAACAATGTATAAGACATAAGTGATCGGAAATTTAATAACTTCTTACATAACTACTACTAACTTACGACATAACTAAAGTTATGTTAGTTATGTAGTATTTACCGATACGACTACTAATAACATAAATAACTCATTGGAGAATTACATTTCAGGCCTTCCCCTAAACTACCATTTCACTCAAAGTGAATAAAATAATTTGTAGCCTAGATTGCAGTGGTTCATCCACCCGACATTACATACCGATTTTCATTAAATTCTCTTCAGCCGTTTTCTATTGATGCGTGTACAGACAGACAGACAGACAGACAGACAGACAGACAGACAGACAGACAGACAGACAGACAGACAGACAGACAGACAGACAGACAGACAGACATTCCGGAAAAGTAAAAAATGCATTTCCTTGTTACTGTGGACATGACAGATACAGAAATATCATTCATTTCAAATTCTGAGCAACGCACAGGCAAAACACTTATTTTATATATAGATTACATTTCAGGCCTTCCCCTAAACTACCATTTCAGTCAGTGCGAATAACATTATTGATAGCCTAGATTATAACGACCTATTCCCCGACTTTGCATACCAATTTTCGTGAAGATACGATCACTAATAAAATAAATATTTGACAACTAAATTTTACGCCTTCCCCTAAAGTACCATTTTTCTCAGCGTGTGTAGCCTATATTCTAGCGAATTATTTCTCATCTTTGTCTAGCGATTTTCATTAAGAGATGACCACTAATAACATAAATATTTGAGAATTAAATTTCAGGCCTTCCCCTAAACTACCATTTCACTCAGCGTGATTAAAATAATTTGTAGCCTAGATTGTAGCGGTTCATCACCCGACTTTACATTCCGATTTTCATTAAATTCTCTTCAGCCGTTTTCTCGTGATGCGTGTGCATACATACATACATACAGACAGATAGACAGACAGAAATTACGGAAAAGTAAAAAATGGATTTTCTTGTTACTGTGGGCATGACCGACACAGAAATACCATCCTTTTCAAATTCTGAGCAATGTACAGACAAAACTCTTATTTTATATATATATAGATATTTCCATGCGAGCCACCTCAGTAGTTTGGGACTAGCCCCTGGTTCATCGGCCTGAGAGCCCTGTTAGGTTTTAATATTTCATTATCTAGGAGCGCAAGTGTACGCCTCCATTCATTTTGTGTTCGGGCCATGAATTTATCCTGTTGTTCTTTTTTTACTCGAAGGCCCAGTCGGTTGGGTACTAGATACCCGTGTGTAAAACTATTTCCATTTCTAAATCATGCCTTGTGAGGCATGAGAGTGTAAGACTTTGTTGTAATGTTGCCTTGAGTGGGCCGTAAGAAATCGAGAGCATGTGAGCTCTTTTCAAAATTTTGCCACTGGAAGGCTAAAGATTGTAACTTTTGGAGCAAGTGCTCTTGTTTTTGGGAGATTTCTATCTGTGTCTGAGTAATACCGCTTCTGAAAATGTGAACTAAGGGCTTGAAGCCCAAAATTGTTAAAAGACCTATCCTAGGGTTTTCTGTTTTAACCCACTAATTTGTTATTGCTCACTCAGGGAGAAATTTGTTAAGTTTGATATTCTAAAGAAATAATTCAATTCTTGATATTGTAGTTAGACCCATTCAAGCCCGCATCTTCTTTCACCTCACTGCGTTCCACAGATAACCCGGAACAACGCTGATTCAGAATAATTTGATAAGATAATCAGCTGTGTGGGAAACGTTATGGAAAAGAATGTGATTGTAGAGGGAGATCTCCATTTACCAAATATCATTTGGGAAGGTAATGCGAACGACAGGAAGCATGACTAACGAATGGCAAATCAGTTAATATGGGAAGAACAGATGACTCAGAAAGTGATGGAACCAACTGGTGGGAAGAATATTCCGAACGAGGGTCTGGTAAAAGCAGATGAGCTGTATAGAGAAAACGAAGTAATAAATGGCATTAGCTATGACGAAGCTGTTTTTGTCGTCGTTAAAAATAAATGTGATAGAAAGGAAACGTCTTAAAATAGGACTATTAGGCAGTGCCATATGGCTCATAACACAGGCATGAAGAAGTTTTAAATGAGTAACAATGATCGGTGGAAAACGGTAAATATAAGTGTAAACAGACTCTGGGATGGGTTTAAAGCGATTGTTGAGGAATGTGAAACAAGTTTTGTACCATTAAATGTGGTAAGGAATGGTAAATACTCACTATATTATAACCGAGAAATAAAGATACTAAGAAGTAAATGCAGATTGGAAAGAAATAGAGTTAGAATTGGCTGTGGAAGTAAGGAGAAATTGAGGGAACTTACTAGGAAATTGAATCTAGAAAAGAAGTCAGCTAAGGATAACATGATGGCAAGCATAACTGGCAATCATACAAATTTTCGTGTATAGGAACTTTAAAGCAGAAACCGGTTCCAAGAAGGACATTCCAGGAATCACTGATTAACAAGGGGAAGTGTTTGCGAGCATCTTCAAAAGCCAGAAGTATTCAGTCAGCAGTATGTAAAGATTGATGGTTACGGGGATAATGTCCTGTTCGATGAGGTCACTAATACTAAGGAAGTCTTAAAATATACCTATGATAACAACGACATTTAAACTAGCTACTGATCGTGCGTGCTTTTCAGCAACGACATTTACAATAAGATACAAAATTTGAAAACTTGAAAAGCGGCTAGAATTGATAAGATTTCTGGGGATATACTAAAGACTATGGGTCGGGATGTAGTACCATATCAGAAGTACTTATTTGATCATTGTTTGCACGAAGGAGCTATACCAAATGAATGGAGATTTGCTATAGTAGCCCCTGTGTATAAATAAAAAGATGATAGACATAACGCTGAAAATTGCAGGCCAGTCAGTTTGACATGCATTGCATGTAAGCTTTGGGAAAGCATTCTTCCTGATTATATTAGACATATATGGGAAATTTATAACTGGTTCGAGAGGATGCATTTATGGTTTACGAAAGGTTATTTCACTGAAGCTCAACTTGTAGCATTCCGGCAAGATATAGCTGATATCTTGGATTCAGGAGGTCAAGTGGAATGTATAGTGATTGACCTGTCTAGAGCATTTGATAGGGTGGATCATGCGAGACTACTGGCAAAGGAGAGTGCAATAGGACTTGACAAAATTGTAACTAAAGAGGTGGATATATTTCTATAAAATAGATCTCAGAGAATTAGAGTAGGAGAAGCTTTATATGACCCTGTAATAATCAAGAGGGGAATTCGTCAATGCAGTATAAATGGACCTTAATGTTTTCTTATGTATATACACGATATATGTAAATAAGTGGAATCAGAGATAAGGCTTTTTGCGGATGTTGTTATTCTATATAGAGTAATAGATAAGTTACAAGATTGTGAGACCTCGATAATGTAATGAGATGGACAGTACGCAATGGTGTGATGATAAAAGTGGTTAAAAGTCAGGTTGTTAGTTTCACAAATAGGAAAAGTCCTCTGAATTTTAATTACTGCGTTGATGGGGTGACAGTTCCTTTTGGGGATCATTGTAAGTAGCTAGGTTTTAATGTAAGGAAAGATCTGCACTGGGGTAATCACATAAATGGGATTGTAAATAATGGGTACAGATTTCTGCAGATGGTCATGAGGGAATTTAGGGGATGTAGTAAGGATCCACCGTAGGATGCTCAGGATTTCGTGGGTTGCACGACTAACGAAAAAAGAAGAACTCAGAAGGGCGGGAGCAAGTCGGGAACTCGTTCAAGCATTAAAACACCGGAAGATCTCTTACCTTGGTCACATGCTTAGAAATGATCGTTACCTCATCTTACAGCGGATTGTACAAGGCAAAATACAGGGTCGAAGAGGTGTCGGGAGGAGGCGAACATCAATGGCTTGGAAACATCAAAGAATGGACTGGAATTCACAGTGTTGAAAGACTTTTCCACCTAGCAAGAGATCGTACTGCATTCGCCACAGTGATCGCCAACGTCAGGAGGACCTGATGTGATACTGTGAAGAAGAAGTAACGATGTAAAGGAGAGGGCATGTAAGTCCTATCAAGACCCCAACTAGAGTGTAGTTCTAGTGTATGAGGCCCTCACCAGGATTACTTGATTCGAGAACTGGAAATAATCGAAAGAAAAGCAGCTTGATTTGTTCTGGGTGATTTTCCGACGGAAGAGTAGCCTTACAAGTATGTTTTAAGTTTGGGCTCTTACGACTTGGGAGAAAGTAGATGAGCTGTTCGTCTAAGTGGTATGTTCCAAACTGTCATCAGAGAGATGGCATGGAATGACAATTATTTTCAGCCTAGATATGTTGTGCGTCGTTCCCTGAGTTTATATATTGACTTACATTAAATTCCCTTCTGCCATTTTCTCGTGATGCACCTACAGACAGACAGACAGACAGACAGACAGACAGACAGACAGACAGACAAGACGAAAAATTGAAAAGTGTATTTCCTTTTTACTCTTTACAAACCCATGCATAAATACCATTCTTTTTTTTTAATTTTGAGTACTTTTATATATGCTGTAGATTGCGTTTCCTGAAAAATCTCATTTCTTGGAGTTGCGTCTCTTTGGAAACAAGCCCTTCATTTGAGCTTTCCTACCAATGTTCATGCAGCTCAGAGCGTTTGAACACAAGCAATCCCCTCGCTAGTGACGTCTATTATTACAGTTCATCTAGACGTTCGCTTAGAACGCCTAAACGACCTTATATGCACTCACCACTTCACCACCGTGAACATCACTCACGAAGTTATCAGACCACATGAGGTCTATCTAGTCTTCTCCTAGACGGTTACCGACATAATCTGTCTGTGATAGGGGTGATCATTTTTAACATTCTCACCATTCAGAGCTGGTGAGTCCATTATGATTTACCACCAAAGAGTTAGCCTATGGGACTTGTTCATACAATGGCATTGACATCTCTGTCTTTAAGAATCTCTTTAATTTTGCTTACGGTATCGTAACTGGTCTTTCTTCACTATTAATTTGGAATTCGTTTATGACGTCGTTGTCCCGAACAGCGTTCACGTGATGATTATTATTGTGGCAGCACCAGCGTGTATCTCAGAACTTTAATCGTACTCCTTGGATCTCTTTGGTAGGAACGAATGTTTTTGTTTTTCTGTATGTAATCTCCTTTGTAATAAAACCTGTATTTTTTGAAAATCTGTTCACATAGTATGGGAAGTATAGATTATAGAAAAAGGATAAAGGGGATATCTTATAACTGCTTAATCGTAGGATATATGACATTTGGCGACCGCGACAGGACAAGTCTGTTGTATTGGAGTTGATGTTTCACTGAACCTTGTTTGTGCTATCAGGTTCGGTTGTTATTGACTATCGTCTATTCTTTCGGAGTAGTTTTTCTTTTGTGGCCATCGCGATGAGGACTGTGGAAAAAGAAGACATTTGGAAATCGGCCGTGAAGAAGCGTATTCAGTATTCACGAAGCACTATAACGCCGTCATAGAAATGATTAGTAAGAAAGTCGCTGTAGAAGAAGTTGTCTCTAAGTTTTCTGTACTTGAGGTCAGGTATGACGATATTGTGGCTGTTGAAAATTTCATTTGGCTGGACTCTAATGGGCAGTGAGAAGAAGACACACATTGCCGGCTGCTGTACCAATCTTGCCACGACAACTATAGCTGACGGGGACATTGCTGATCTGTGGAAACTTGAGGCCATTGGTATCTGTGACCCAGCTGAGAAGCAGGATCGGAAAGCTAAGCGATTAACTGTTTAGGAACATTTTAAGAGTACTGTTGATTGTCGATGCCAGTTTCGATTTCCGTGGTCCCTGTTTTCAGAATTGCCCTCCAATCTTGAAGTGCCAGAGGGTCAACTGGTGAGAACAACAAGAAAGATGCGCCGTTCTAACAATTAATTTGAAGATTACGATTCAATATTTCGTGAATGGTTGAAGCTTAACATCATAGAAAAGGCGAAGGAGTATTGTAAGGGACAGTGCTTGCTCCATCGTCCAGTGGTAAAAGGGACTAGCAATACCACAAAGGTCCGCCCCATCTTTGACGCCTCTGCAAAATTTGTTGGTTTTCCTTCTCTTAATGAATGCTTGTAACAAGGACCGAATGTTATTGAACTGTTACCCGACATTTTGATGCGATTTCGAGAGAAAACCGTGGGTGTCTCAGCGGACATAGAGAAAGCCTTTCTACAGACTGCGATTCATCCTGATGATAGGGCTATCTCAAGTTCCTGTGGTGGGACCGTGACGGCAGGTTAATGACATTGAGACACTCCCGCGTGGTTTTTGGGGTGACCTGTAGCCCTTTCCTCTTAGCCGCAGTTCTCGATCACCATCTCAGTAAATGTGTTGAGAGTTATCCTGTAGAAGATAGTGCAATGTTGAACAAGTTGAATACCGGATTCTATGTCGATAATTTAGCTAAGAGTGTAGACAGTCCTTCAGAGGCTGAGTATCTGCGGACTCTTGCTGCATGTGTTATGGCCAAGGCAGGATTTAATCTCAGAGGGTGGGAGTTCTCCGGTGACTCTTCTGAAGAGTCCGCTCCTATGCTAGGACTGAAATGGGATCGTAAGAGTGACAAGCTCAGTCTAAACATCAGTTGGTGGGAAAAAGCTACTCAGATGGGCTGTCTTACAAAGAGGAAAGTTATCTCCACGACACAGAGAATATTCGACCCAATTGGTTTAGTGGATCTGCAACTTTGAGTTTGAAGCTGATGTTACAGAACCCATGGGAGAAGAAATTGGACTGGGGCGACCCTATAGATGATGAAAACTAAAAGATTTTTAAAGCTTGGCTTCAACAAGTTCCTCTGCTCAAAGAAATAATCATCCCTCGAAATATTGGGACGTCTCATAATCGTTCACTGCACCTTTTCGTTGACGCAAGTTACGAGGCGTATGCTGCGTGCGTATTTTTGCGCAGTGAAACTGAAGAGGGAGATATCAAAGTCAATTTGGTGCTGTCTAAGTCGAGGGTTGCGCCATCTTTGAAGCTTACGATACCACGATTAGAATTGATGGCAGCTACTATCGGGGAGAGATTGCTGAATTCTGTTCGAGATGCCATTGGATGTAGCACCGAACTCATTCATGCATGGGGTGATTCGAGCACGGTGCTTGCCTGGATACGAAGAGAAGAAGAGTGGTCAGTCTTTTGTCAGGAATCGTGTCAAGGAGATACGAAAATTAACTCAGGCGGTTGAGTGGAAGCACATCCCTGGACCTTTGAATCCCGCTGACCTCCCTTCTAGAGGATGCACAATTGAGCATCCAGTCGCTTCACATTGGTGGGATGGTCCCCCATGGTTGAGACAACATCACGATTCTTGGCCTCTGTGTTCTTGTACATACGTTGAGGAAGAAGTGATCAGTGAAGGGCTTAAGAAAACTACTGTACTCCTCGTTGCGCACAAGACCCACGTCTGGTTGTATCGCTACTTCAGCAAATATGAACAAATAGTTCGTATGGTGACCTGGATTTTTCGGTTCAAGCATAATGCCTTTGTCGGAATGAGGAGAAGCATGGACCATTGTCAGCAGAAGAAATTATATTCGCTGAGAGTACTGTTTGGAGACTTGTACAAGAAGAAACTTTTCATTCAATAGATGACCACAGGATCTGCAACCTTTCTCCCTTCAAAGATGAAGCAAGTCTGATACGTGTAAAGACGCAGTTGACGGAAAGGGATGATGCTTGCTCATTTGCCACTCCTGTCGTGATTCCTCATGACCACCCGGTTGTGAAGCGTTTCATTCTCCATCACCACATAAAGGAAAAGCGTGTTGTGCTCTTACGCTGTGGTCAAGAGAAAATGTGTGGATACTGAAAGGACGCCAGGCAACACGTCAAATAGTGAGTTAGTGCGTTGTATGTCGTCACCATGCTTGTATGAATTTCGACGCTGATTCTCCACTGCTCCCTGCATCCAGAGTAAATGACACCGCAGTGTTTGAGGTGAGTGGGATAGATTACGCCGGTCCTCTCATTCTGAAAGGCGGCCAAAAGGCATGGGTAGCCCTGTTCACGTGTGGCGTCTACAGGGCGATGCATTTAGAGATTGTCACGTCTCAAAGTACCGATTCTTTTTCTGTTAACTCTGCGGCGATTTATTGCACGTAGAGGAAGACCGAGTGTGATTTACTGTGACAATGCAACTTGTATCGAAGTGCTGAGAATACCTTCGCAGCTCTTGATTGGGATTGAATAAAGTTGTACTGTTCAGTTGAAAGGATTCAATGGAAATTCAACCCACCGACTGCCTCATGGTAGGGAGGATTCTATGAGAGGATGGTTCAAAATATTAAGCGGGTTCTTCGACGAATATTGTGGAGAGCATCAATGAACCTGGATGAGTTGTATATCGTTTTCTGTGAATGTGAAAGCATTGTCAATTCAAGACCAATCACTGTTTCGTCGGAAACCAATCAAGATCCTGTTGCCTTGACTCCCGAGTCGTTCCTCAAAGATTTTCGCAATAGTGGAACCGGAGATTTCAACGAAATTGAAAAGAACGATGTGGAGCGTCGTTTACGTTATCGACACAAACTCAGGGAGCAGCTGAGGGCTCGGTTCCGTTCAGAATACTTAAGCTCACTGAAGTGGCTTCATCTCAAGAAGACTCGTCTGCCCTCAGTAAGAGAAATAGTGTTAATTGGTTTAGATGATACCGAAAGAATCTGCTGGCCACTTGCACGAGTAGAAAATATAATTCAGGGACGTGATGGTAATATACGAGTTATTCGGTTCAGAACGGAAAAGGGAACAATGACTCGCCCGCTACAACGTGTGTTTCCTTTGGAGATCGAAGGCCAGTCTAACAAGGATAGTGCAGAGTTGTTGTACCCTCTTGCGGCTTCTATTTCTGATTCTTGTGAACATACTGAGTCATCCAATGTCGTTCAGATACCGCCAGGTTTTAATATTGACCCTCAAGTTACTCGATGTGGAAGACTGGTGAAAGCGCCGCATCGTTCAGACTTGTAGAGAAGGAAGATATATACCTTGTCATTATGTTTAGTAATTATCGTTTCAGTAAATTAGGTGGGAGGATGTGGCAGCACCAGCGTGTATCTCAGAACTTTAATTGTGCTTCCTGGATCTCTTTGGCAGGAGAGAGTGTGTTTGTTTTCTGTGTGTAATCTCCTTTGTAATGAAACCTGTATTTGTTTGAAGATCTGTTCACATAGTATGGGACGGAATAATAAAGTATAGATTATAGAAAAAGGATAAAGGGGGTATCTGATAACTGCTTAATCGTAGGATATATGACAATTATTATATTGAAATTTATTCTCAATATTTAACAGTTGTTGAAATCTTACAAGCTGAGTCTCACTGGAATAAACTTTCCTAAACCTGAATTGCCTTACATCAAAGCAGTTAGTAATTTCACGAACGTGCCCAACCTATATGCTGCTGTAAATAAAATAAGAGCCTTGTCTGCACATTGCTGAGAATATGAAAAGAATCTGGCGCGTTCACAGTAACGTGGAAGAGCACATTTTAATATTCCATCATTTTTGTCTGTCAATATAAATAAAATTATGTATAGCCTAAATTGTATTGCCTCATTCCCCGAATTCACATACTGATTTTCACTCTATATCTGTCTGTCTCTCTGTATGTATGTATGTATGTATGTATGTATGTATGTATGTATGTATGTATGTATGTATGTATGTATGTATGTATGTATGTATGTATGTATGTATGTATGTATGTATGTATGTATGTATGTATTGAACCCTTTGGTCCATATTGAGGGATACCTACCTTTCTTACCTATCAGCAAAGTTCATGAGATCTGTCTCTTGGGTCGTATCGGGTTCTTCGTCACTTGCTGAGGTAAAGGTAGGGTTCAGTAATTCTAATCTATCTACTGGAATGAGAGGTCTGTTTAAAAGATTCCTATTTATTCAGGAAAATTCTGAAGCAATCTGATACGTCAACGGTATCATAGAAGTCAATTGTGTCCACTGGACACCACAATCATTTTTACATAAAGGTCAGAACACTGGTGTGAGACTTTAACGTAACTGCCTGATGGGTATTCTTACTAGAAACCATTGCCTCAATTATTAATTATTTAAGAAAGGAAAGTCTGGAAATCCTTAAATTCGGCTTCCATGTGAGACCACATGTACCATCATAGTGATTCGTTATGGTCCAGCCCTCGTAACACGAACTCTGGACTCTGGGTATAATTAAGGCAGTCCAATTGGTGTGTGCCACACAGTGGTTCTACGGCATGGACCCTTAATTGAATCGATGTGACCTGCGTCTATGTCATAGACCGACATCTAAACTTCTAAGTTACTTTAAAGTCATTGTGGATGATGACCGCAAGGAAAATGATGCTACAGTGGCATATGGCCCTAATCTAAGTCACTGAGGTTGATGACCCCCTGACCATCCAAGTTTCTAGGCTGAAGGCTAAACACAATTAAGTTACATCGGTTGATGGCCAAAGTTTCCACTTTACTATCCCCAGCACATTCACTGCTCAATCAATCAAAGTTCAATAATTACAACAATAGCAATGCTCACAAACTTTGTGGCAGTAAAATCCATTTCCTTCGGATATGTCCCATTAATCTTTACTTTACATATAAATATTCCCCAGAAAACAAACTAAAATTTCCAGAATGCATCTCCAAGTTATTCGCTTGATTAAAGTTATTTCAAAATGCGGTTTCACTGAATTTAATAATTAAATAAATTTAAATGATTTAACGAAATGTTAAAGAACAGTAAATTTTATCTCCGCGGACTCTGATTTCTTCACAAATTCCTACGCAGCTGTGATGTAAATTCAATCTTGTGATATTTATCTGGCTGGAAAGGAATTGTTACTTAATTCATGTCCAGTTTTATATCTTATCTCATGATCTCACAGTTTAAAATCTAATCTAGTCCTAACCGTTATTAACACTTGGATATCCTAATAATCTACGTACAAACCAAACAACTCGCCATATAATTACGATGTCATATCTCGTCATACCACTTATGAATTTTGCACACCCCTCACAGACAAACCAATCATCACAACCATCGCTCTATATTTTGGACAACCCTGAATTTGGTTACTCTGTTCCTTATACTCAAAGTTTGTGATTTCAAATGTTCATTACGTCCCCAATTAAACAAATTTTACAGTATTCCACAATGCTCAGATTATTACCGGCTATGAATTTCAACTAAATCCAGCATTTTAACGTTCTCCACGGCCGAGAATACAGTACAATCTCAATTCCATGCCTGTCCCGTTAGCATATGGTGTAACCCTCACAGTTGAGGCTTCTCGTCCCCAAGTTAGCTTGGCAGTAACATGAAACACCTGGTTTGTTCCAGTTGACTGGCTTCTCAAAATGCTCTCTTTTAAACTCTGCCGACATAATTAAACAAATACGATATTCTAACCACCAAAATGCACAGATTATGCTTCAAGATGCCCACACTAATTATACGCGTCGCAAATTAATACCGCTATGGATTTCTATGTATTTCTTTCCATTCCCAACATTATAAAATACATCTCGGGCTATCGTGTCCCGGCTTCAATGACGGGTCCAACCTGATTCACAAATCTCATATCAACAAAACTAACCTCTGTTTCCCAGCTCTACAATTATCATCGACAAAGAACTGGAATAAAATCCTCACTAGAAATCTCGACGTCTAATATCGCACAATGCATTAATCATGAATAACTTCGCATAAAGGATATCGTATTTAATAACTTGATTTTTACGAAAAATGACTGAAACATTCTACTAGATCTTTTTATTGTCAGTCAGACACAGTTTAAAATGGGCCTAGAAAAACTTGTCTCTCCGTGACCAAATTCATCACCCTAGATTCTCACCCGACAGCGCGCTTCCACTCGATTGAAAATGAGTAACCATGGATTCCTACATTATTCACGTCAAATTGCAGACAGGAAAAATTTACGTCGAATGAACATATTAATTTGACATCACAAAATATAGGCAGTACACTCACACGGATGACGATGTACATTGGACGTGATATCACTTCGAAACCCTATTCAATAACTTTTACCACATTATACGGCACTCGCAAGTCTTTACAAATTTATCCAAGTGGAAAATAAAACAAATGACTCTTTTAGTCGTATTCTCACATTTACAAAACTTAGTAGGGGTGACCACTGCGTCGTATGTCCCCATTCAAATACACTTTTAGAGATCATGAACAAGATATAATAGGTAGTAAGATGGAAAGTCACATTACCTTATGTAGTCACACCATTGTTCGTCATAGGGCTCACCTGCGACCCTGGCATTTTATTTAGCCATTTTTACATTCATGGCTTTCCATATCATTATTATATTTCTTCAGGTTTCCTGGAATAAAGCATAAAAAAGAAAAAAAGAAAATACCCTTCACTTGTTTGCTTAGCGCACACGATGGACTATAATTATTTCCGCACACGAATTACTTAATCACATTAGAATTTATTCAGTACTTTGACCGTCCTATCTGGTACAATTATTTCACTCAAGAAAACTATCTCCTCATGGAGTCAAGACCTAGCCACAATGGCTAAAATCTGCAGTTGAACTCAGTCTACTTTTGTTGTTTGATTTCGCAGAGCAGCTCAACAATTTTTCGTCCGCTTTGTATCACAAATGCCGGAGAAGGAGACTCCGTCATGGCGTCCCTTCATATTTAGAGCAGTTACCCTCTCTCTTCGGATATCTCCTTTTGCCGCCAAGAAAATTTCTATAAATTTTCTGACTTAACTAAACGGTAATTTCAAGAGTTTTGAAAGTGACTACATGCTTGCTACATTTCTGATGGTAGTGTTCATGGACATTTAAAATTTATACGGGTTCGATTTGTGAGATGATTGACCCCCTTTGATAGTCACTATATTTTTTTGACTTGGCTTGGGTCACGCCATGTACACGCGCTTTGAAATAATTCACAAAAATGACTTGAGATTCTTCCGCCGTCGACACGTGTGGCTGACGTCACGTACCCCAGAGCGTGGGACCGAAGGTAATCACCCCCTCGTCACGTGTCAAATCCATGCTATCAAGAATCCAACTTTTAGTTTAATTGTTAATTTATGCATAATGTTCTTAGGGCACAAAGGTCATGGGTTCAGTAAGTATGTATGTATGTATGTATGTATGTATGTATGTATGTATGTACGTGCAGCAATACAAAATGGCTGAAGAGAACTGAATGAAAATGGGTAAGTAAAAACGGGGAATGATGCACTAAAATCTAGGCTATAAATCAATTTTTTCACGCTGAGCGAAATGGTAGTTTAGGGGAAGGCCTAACATTTAATTTTCAAATATTTTTATTATTAAGGGCCTTATTAATGAATACTACATAAGTAAAGTAACATATATTTAAATGTCCGATGATTTACGTCTTATACATTTTTAACGTACCGGTTATGTCAACAGAGATATTCCTGAATTTCGAATTTTGTTGCTGAGTCCATATCAACAACGAACTACAAGAAAATGGGTGAACAGAATTTAATAAAAATTGGTATGTAAAGTTTGAGAATAAGTGCTACAGTCTAGGATATAAATAATTTTTGTTCACACCGGATGGAATGGTAGTTCAGGGGAGGTGAATAAAACGTAATGTTTTAAATAATTTTACCAATTGGTCCTATCGAAAAGTATTACATACCGTAAGGGAAGTTATGGAGAACACAAGTTCCAATCATTAATGTCTTATACAGTTTAACCTACTGACTATTATAATAGAATAAAGAATTTAACTTTTGTTACTTAGACCATATCAACGCCAAGATTTGTTAACATGAAAATATTGTGTAATCGTGTTAACTAGCGATGGTTTTTGTCATGATTGTCTTAAAGCGCAAAACCGCGTCCTCACAGGAACGTATCGACAAGAAAAAATGCGAAGATAAGTATAAAAAATGAAAAAATCGTAAATGAAGTATCGCATGGAGAATAAGACAAGACAAGACAAGACTGCCTTTATATTAGATGCTCTGATATCGCAGAGTCGGAAGGAAACTAAATGTGAAGGTCTACAATATTGAGAGTTCATAAAACTGATCAACAATAATACTTACACTGTCCATTACTGTGATGTGGTTTGTCCCTTCTGTTGCCACTTATCTCCGATAGATAGGATTATGGCTGCGTCCCGAATAAAACAGCCTGCCTGAATACTGGCGGGAAGTAGCTGGGGATATAACTGCACATTCTATACGGTTGTCCCTTCAGCGACGATACTGCAGCTATTATAATCATAAAGAAGCTTTCCTAGAGCTTTCTCTATTAATTTTGCACCAATTTCTCTCCCATGGAGTGACATCGTGATGAATCATTTGGATGAATACTTATTGATTCTTCTTTTCATTCGTTGCCACTGAGGTTCTGAGACAGAGCCTAGCGTCGTTCTAAAGAAAATAATATTTGTATTAACATGTTTACTTCACAGGTCTTCGATGAAGGACTGAACTGTTTCCTTCCCTCTTCTTATAAATGGGTTTATTTATCCTTTGTGTGTACTTTCATAAGTGGTAAATTTAGGTACGAATAGAAGTGCTAATTATCGCCAGGCAATAAAGTAGCTGCTCGTGACATTCAGACACGATTGATGGCGGTGGGAGCTGCACAATAGCGGTGACATCATTTCCAGATGACAGGTATCAATGGCAGAGTAGCGATTGTCAACAACACAAGAACTTGCCACGCTAAATGGGACTCTAATAAGTTGCTCATCCGCTGAGAGCGTTGGAGCAAAACGTTCTCCAATTATCGAAACAGTAACGTTAATGAGTTCACACCTCAAAAGAGCATGTCGTTCCTAACAAAAACAGTGTCACTGTTACAAAGAGCCCTTCCAGTGAAACTATTGACATGTGTACAAAAGATAATCTCACGAGCTTCTCGATTTGCTGTGTAGGTTTTTGACATTACCGATATCCACGCCCTCACAGCCTGCTATCACTGCCTTCGTGATGGACAGGTCGTAGTGTAACTCGGATGACGTCACGCAAAGAGGCGAACTGTTTCCTTCGTCAGACCCGCATATAGGCCTAGAAGTGCTTAGATCCTTAACACCTGTAATCGTTTGTTAGCTCTACCGGTACCAGGAGAAGTATTCTTCAAATGAGATCAAAATGATCATTGCATAACGATTGATGTAGACCTACTCGTCTATGTACCCAACAAATCATAATAAAGTGTGCATTAATAAAAATACTAGCAGTTTCCCGCTGGCTCCGCCCGCAATGTTTGGTGTTGTTCCTTACTATCCTCACGGATGTACTTTTTTTAATTGTTGCTAGTGGCTTTACGTCGCACCGACATAGATAGGTCTTATGGCGACGATTGGATAGGAAAGGCCTAGAAATTGGAAGGAAGCGGCCGTGGCCTTATTTAAGGTACAGCCCCAGCATTTGCCTAGCGTGAAAATGGAAAACCACGGAAAATCATCTTCAGGGCTGCCGACAGTGGGGTTCGAGCCCACGGATGTATTTGCAAAGTTTCGAGTTAATGGAATAAAGCACATGATCTGCTGAGGTAATATCATGTCAACAAAACACTAGAAAATACATCACACAAAGAAATTGAATTAAACGTCCCTTGGAACAACACTACGCGCCGAACTGTTAAAAAGTCCTTCAGAGAACTTCGTCATGGAGGCAAATGTATTCATAACTTTTCTCAGAATCTACCAATTTAAGTAGTTATTACCTCAAAAGAAATCGCTTGATACCAATGAGTGTTTTAGACCCAAACGAAATGCATACCTCAATTAGAACCAATGATATGATTGCTTCAAAAAACAAAAATTGAAAAAGAAATAATTTGAGGAAGGCGGATGTTAAGTAATTTATAGTACCTGATGACAAATCTGTGCACGAATACCTTTCAGTTAAAAGAAAAATGAAGGAAGCGAATGAACAATTGCCTGTCTTTCAATTATCGAAAGAATGCTTTGAGTTATTATGATTTACATTCACAAGTGCCCTTCTTAACATTCATGTAGGCCGCCCTAAACGATCAGCTGATGGGCTTGGCACGCTTCCTACAGTACGGCCTGTACATTACGAAGGCAGTGCTGCTACGTATCTTGCATCCTATCGATTATTGAATTCGCATCTCCCGCTTGGTCTACCTCTTCACCCACTAATCTTAATCACATTGACCGCGCCCAGTCATTCTTCTGTGCTGTACTTAGAGCCAGATTACGTGATTTCTATAAAGTGAGCAGCAATCGGATACTCGATAAGTGAACAGGTTCGCGGCCGACGACAACACATGTGCGTCAAACTCCGCGCCAAATATTAAAGTTCGTATTTCCGCCAGTACCTATGAAAACTAGCCGACCTCTTGTCCCTGCATTGTTAAGCTGCTGTTAAACATGTGCTCCAACTGGACATCAGTTACTATCTCTGTAATCGTTACAATCCGGCATAATGTTTTGCGATGTCAAGAGAGAATAGTGAGGTTCCAGGGTCTCGCAGCCTCCCAAAGTCTATCACATATAAGTACACATTAACACTTTTGCCAGTAAATGTGTGGCCCCGCCAGCCAGCGCTACAGTGGACGATCAGCTGGTCTTAGGAATGGTGCCAGAGGAAACGTGTTACTTCGTAACTGATAAGTATCTTCACTGAGATTACAATTAAAATACCACGACAGGGAACAAAGGGAAAATCATACATGGAAATAAGAGCTACGCAATTCATCACATGTTGCGGATAGCACGCGTTACTGGAGTGCATACACTGACTGACAAAGCAAATGCAACACCAAGAAGGAGTGGTTCGAAAGGGATGAAAGATGGGGAAAAAACAGAGACGGCACGGACGAATAATTGATGTTTATTTCAAACCGATATGCAGGTTACACAATGCGCACGGCATCGACTCAGTAGGATGCAGGACCACCGCGAGCGGCGATGCACGCAGAAACACGTCGAGGTACAGAGTCAATAAGAGTGCTGATGGTGTCCTGAGGGATGGTTCTCCATTCTCTGTCAACCATTTGCCACAGTTGGTCGTCCGTACGAGGCTGGGGCAGAGTTTGCAAACGGCGTCCAATGAGATCCCACACGTGTTCGATTGGAGAGAGATCCGGAGAGTACGCTGGCCACGGAAGCATCTGTACACCTCGTAGAGCCTGTTGGGAGATGCGAGCAGTGTGTGGGCGGGCATTATCCTGCTGAAACAGAGCATTGGGCAGCCCCTGAAGGTACGGGAGTGCCACCGGCCGCAGCACATGCTGCACGTAGCGGTGGGCATTTAACGTGCCTTGAATACGCACTAGAGGTGACGTGGAATATACGCAATAGCGCCCCAAACCATGATGCCGCGTTGTCTAGCGGTAGGGCGCTCCACAGTTACTGCCGGATTTGACCTTTCTCTACGCCGACGCCACGCTCGTCTGCGGTGACTATCACTGACAGAACAGAAGCGTGACTCATCGGAGAACACGACGTTCCGCCATTCCCTCATCCAAGTCGCTCTAGCCCGGCACCATGCCAGGCGTGCACGTCTATGCTGTGGAGTCAATGGTAGTCTTCTGAGCGGACGCCGGGAGTGCAGGCCTCCTTCAACCAATCGACGGGAAATTGTTCTGGTCGATATTGGAACAGCCAGGGTGTCTTGCACATGCTGAAGAATGGCAGTTGACGTGGCGTGCGGGGCTGCCACCGCTTGGCGGCGGATGCGCCGATCCTCGCGTGCTGACGTCACTCGGGCTGCGCCTGGACCCCTCGCACGTGCCACATGTCCCTGCGCCAACCATCTTCGCCACAGGCGCTGCACCGTGGACACATCCCTATGGGTATCGGCTGCGATTTGACGAAGCGACCAACCTGCCCTTCTCAGCCCGATCACCATACCCCTCGTAAAGTCGTCTGTCTGCTGGAAATGCCTCCGTTGACGGCGGCCTGGCATTCTTAGCTATACACGTGTCCTGTGGCACACGACAACACGTTCTACAATGACTGTCGGCTGAGAAATCACGGTACGAAGTGGTCCATTCGCCAACGCCGTGTCCCATTTATCGTTCGCTACGTGCGCAGCACAGCGGCGCATTTCACATCATGAGCATACCTCAGTGACGTCAGTCTACCCTGCAATTGGCATAAAGTTCTCGCCACTCCTTCTTGGTGTTGCATTTGCTCTGTCAGTCAGTGTATGTACAGATAAGTAGCACATAACTCCCAGCATATTAAAACAAATATCCATGAACTATTTAAAGGCAATACTCTACTTACCAACTCAATTTGTCGATTACTGAACTTTCGAAAGATTGCGTGAAGATTTGGCGGCAAAATTAGGGAAAAAGGTGAGTCACTACTCCTGGACGCAATTTCCATCTCACACGAGAGATTTCCACTTTTTCACCATTCGCTCTAAAATTACCGTGGCAAAAGCGGCAGTGCGCCACCTTCTCACCGCTGGGTTTCGTGGTTCAAGTCCCGGTCACTCCATGTGAGTTTTGTGCTGGACAAAGCGGAGGCGGGAGAGGTTTTTCTCCTAGTACTCCAGCTTTTCTTCTCATATTTCATTCCAGCAACACTCTCCAAAGACATGTCATTTTATCTTTCATTCAGAGGAGTGCGACAGGCTTCGGTAACCGGCAAAATTCCTATCCTCGCCGCTAGATGCGTCTTCATTCATTCAATTTCTGACCCGGTCAACTGACTGCAAACTGGCTATGGATTTTCACTATAAAATTATCCACCTACATAAAATCTAGAGTCACAGTCAAAACGGCTTCGAGTTACGTTATCAGACTGCTACATTGACGTATTCCGGCAGGTAACGTTTGCGCGAAGATTTTGGCCAACCCTGAAGATGAAGGAGAAGTAACCAAGGGAACGTGACATGTGTTTGTCTTCCAGGAGATGTGAGCCTCACAAGACAGCGAAGAGGGACTTTCAAGGCGGAACTTGCACAGCAGTCAACGGGCTATGAGGCACAGTTCCCTCACGACTGCTAGAACTGTCAACAGGAGAGAAAGGGGCAATGAGGAAATGGTACGATTGAATTATTTGATAGATGAGACTTTGCAAAACCAAAAGGACTTCAGTCGTAATTGACGAGCTGTTTGTCAATAAGGTTCGTGCTGAGCCAAGAGGTCCCTTCACGATGTCAGAGGAACAAACAACAACTGATCAAGCGGAGAGAGACCTATATCGGAAGGGACGAAATTAGTATTTTTAAATGATTCTGAACAGGTGGACCTTAATTGTAATGTCCTCTTAATGCCTAACCTGTTATAATAACTATGACCATACCTGGCAATAAAGGAGGAGACCTCCCACTGTTCGTAGTGCTGCAGTAAGCAATTTTCAACCGGATTGCGGAGACACGTCCACTCGAATTCTTTAGTATCTCGTGGCTAGATATTATTAATTTCAGGCAAGAAATCAGTAGAGCACTCAGAACTACCCAGTTCCTGCTTACAGACTCTCTCTCATTGGTCTCACCCATCATACGCGTAACAAATGCACACATCTGAAGAGTGAGGGGAGGTGGAGAAACGGAAGTACGAGGATATCTAGCTTGAATGAAACACAAACGGAGGGGAAGCTACTTGCTTTCCCACCTGCCCGAACGTCCAACTGCCTCGACAATGAAGGGAGGAACCACACGCCTCCTTCAAGGCAACAAACGTAATGTGTATGTCAACCCATTGAGGCTCAAATTCTCCAGTTTCTTTGTAATTCTTCTCGAATATGACTTCATTATGAAACGGCATCGCGCTCAACCACTGTAAGAAATAATGCTCCTTAGTTTTGTCAATATAGGCCTTGTTACATACTACTACTACTATTACTACTACTACTACTACTACTAATAATAATAATAATAATAATAATAATAATAATTTTTATCCTCAAAAACCAAAGTTAAAATAACCTGGCATTAATTAATAATGATTATCAGAGACGCAAGGGCGCTTGAAAAATTGTTCGTATGAAGTTATTTTCAACGCTGATCAAACAATTAAATGACATACATTGGGGTGGGATTACATCGCTCACACTTAGTCGCAATTAAATTACAGTTAATTAGTTGTTTTCTTTGATTAGGAAGAGACGTTATAGTCAGAATGTTTAACCAAAGAAACATCTTAATCAGTTCCCGAAAACATGGAGTAACGAGTGGCCTCCGAGTGCCCAAGGTCGCAAGCAACACCTCCTGAAAGACGATCACATGTGACGTTGTCTTGGTTATTTCTAGTTCATCCTCAGGGTTGGCCAAAATCTTCGCCCAAACGTTACCTGTTTCCTTTTCAACTGGGAATTCTTGTGATCGCGGTAGTACATACACCTTAATGTACACAGTGTGTTCCTTGATCTGCATGTGGCGAACAGCAGTAACTGAACTTGAGTACTGCCAGCTGCAGGTTGGCACTCGTCGGTGGTCGCAACATGAGCACACAGCCACATTTACTTGCAGTTGGGAGTATCAACGATACTTAATTGGACATTAATCAAATACCAATCAGAAATGCTAATATTTATTTTTAAAAGTCATGATAAATTGCGTCACCACTCGATCCAAGCAAAAATTGTTTCATACATTAAGCAAACCATGGCATTTCAAACAGTGTGTATACACAGCGTGTTTGGCGTTATGTGCCTGCAATATTTGAAAACCTCCCCGGAACAAATATATAACCAACAAGTCAATAAGTCTTCGGGAGAGAGGAGTACTATTTGAGGAGCCTTCGTGGCGCAGATGGCAGCGCGTCGGCCTCTCACCACTCGATACCGTGGTTCAAATCCCGGTCACTCCATGTGAGATTTGTGCTGGACAAAGCGGAGGCGGGACAGGTTTTTCTCCGGGTACTCCGGTTTTCCCGGTCATCTTTCATTCCGGCAACACTCTCCACTCTCATTTCATAGTATCTATCAGTCGTTAATAAATCACTTTGGGAGTGGCGACCCCATCGTACTAACAGTCTATATCTACTTCATTCATTCCATCCCTGACCCGGTCAATGACTGGAAAACAGGTTGTAGGTTTTTCATTTTCATATACTATTTGAATTAATTACGTATCCAAGTGGACAAAATATTCTTCTATTAGGAACAATATTTTATTGTTATAACTTTTTTTCTTCCATAATCCGTTTCCCCTCCACGGTTCGTTTTTCCCTCGTACTCAACGACAGATCCCACCTCTACCGCCTCAAGGGCAGTGGTCTGGGGCATGGGACTTCGGGCAGGGAGATAAAACAAGGGAGGAGGAGCAGTACCTCTCGCAGGTTGCCTCACCTGCTATGCTGAACAGGGGGACTTGTCGGGGGATGGTAGGGGTGGCAAGGAAAAGGGAACGGAACGGCCGGGAGCTTAAGTTGGGTACCATCCAGGCATTTTCCTGAAGGAGAAGTGGGAAACACGGTCTAGGAAGCCAAGAATGACGGCCGAGAGGATTCCTGGTGCTGACCACATGACATCTCGTAACCTGCAGGCCTTTGGACTGAGCAGCGGTCGTTTGGTAGGCCAAAGCCATTCAGGGCCTTGTTTCATGGGGTTAGTTAGTTTGGGAATCCACGGAAAACCACTTCGAGGATGGCTGAGGAGGGAACCCAACTCCCCCCTCTACTCAGTTCATTTACGTAGGCTGAGTGGACCCTATTCCAGCCCTCGTACCACTTTTCAAATTTCATGGCAGAGCCGGGAATCTAACCAGGGCCTCAGGGGTGGCAGCTTATCACACTAACCACTATACCGCAGAGGCGATGTTGTTATAACTTAAGTTTTAAAACGTGCTGAAGAGATGATAAGTGCAGTACTGAGTGACCAAAGTCATGTGAATACACTGAAGACACTAATACCGAGTTGCTCCTTCCCGAGCCCTCAGAACGGCAGCAATATCCCACGCGTCGACTCTAAAAGGTGTTGGAATCGTTCTGGAGCTATCTGGACCCACACATCTTGCACTGCAACCCACAATATTGGTTTCGTGAAGTAGTTGCGGGGTCCATGCAGCTTACACTACCATCGACAGCATCTCATAAATGCTCGATTGGATTAAGATCGGGGGACCTGGAAGGACAATCCGTCGTCGTATCTTGACTGGAGTGCTCCGTGCCACCACAGAGAGCACTGTCCTGTTCAAACATGTAATCTACATCAGGGTACTCTAGGATGGTCTGAACATGCACCTGTCAACGCTCCCTGCAGCCGGACGATGGGGCCTAATTGTGACCATGAGACAAGAACTGTGCCACCTCCTACCTAGACACATCCTTGTTGACACGCAGTCTCACGCGCCCATCAGCTCCATAAAACTGGAACCGGATTCACTGAACGAGATCACACGCCGCCCCTGTTCCATGGCACATTGCCTATGCTCGCGGACCCATGCACGTCGTTGAGCTTTGTGTCGGTCAGCAAAGGGACACGAGTTGGTCGTCAGCTGGTGAAGCCTATGCGGTGCAGTTACGTCCTTACAGTCCTGGTAGAAATGGGTTCCTGACTCCCAACATTCATCTGGGCTGTGATCTGACTCATAGCCGCACGTCGAGCGCCCAGTATGGTTCTGCAGAGGCGACATGATGCCCGTTCGTTAAACACGTGTGGTCTTCCCGTGCTACGGTTTACGTGGGTCGTAATATTATCTTTGCGATATTGAAGATCCACCCTCGACACTGTTGACTTCAGAAACCCGAATTCGCGTGTAATCACCGCAATTCTATGAGCCGAGCCCCGATGATCATCCCACGTTAACTCGCGACGTCTTGCTGTGGTGTCTGTGACAGACTGCTCAGCTAGCCGCAACGCTCAGTGGTCATACAGGGCGTATTTTCTAATGGGGCACCCCTTCCTGTGAGTTTTGGCCATTCAGTGAATGTTCAAATGGGCAAAACAAATTCTTCTACCGCTTTTTCCGGTACCTTGTGATTTCGCACATGAACTGTGTCAGGTCCTGTTTCACGTTCACGTTCAGATGCCCTTCCTGACACCAACCCTGGAGTCATTATTGTGTATTTCTGTGCTGGTTTGCAGTGTGGTGTGCTTTTCGGAATATGAAGAGGAGAGTGTTGGGCAAACACAGACAACCAGTTCACAAGACAGAAGTTTTAACCTCATGCGATTATAATCTCTGAGTCGGCTATGAATCGAACACGGGGTCCTCTGAACCAAAGGCCTCAGCGCTGGCCATTCAGGCATAGATTCAGATAAATAATTGAGACAAAAGTATTAAGTTTCAGGCAGTGGAGCATTAGACTTCTCTAAATAAAATCGCATTACAAAGAGAAAAATATTTCTTTCAGAATTTTTCAGGTTAAAGCCCCGTTAAAAATCCTTGAAATCGTTTTCTTGCGTTAGGACTTCTCGAATATGATTTCTATAAATTCGATTCTATTTCTTGAAGAGTTGATATCTAGTACCCATTTGGTCACCTTCTTCCGTAATTCTTAAAAATTAATTGCGCAGTTTCCTGTCATCATATTTATTTTTGTATGTCTAGTATGTGCGCCTACCATTCAGTCAATGTTTTCAGATCCGTGGTCAGAGATGAGACGAGATGAATTAAAGACCTCTTTAAAATGAGAATGTAACCAACAAATATTACAAAAGTGATATTTTAGTGGGAGCTGGGTTTACCACCACGCCTCGGTGCTGTGGTGACGTCTCATGTCTTACATATGAACCAGCAGAACTTTGCTGTCCGTGGTGTGAGGATGGAACATAAGTCATGAGGTGCAATAAATTATTTAAATAAAGGCCATAGACCAAATAACATCCATATTTAAACATAGGCAATAATATAATGATAAACGGGGTTAAAATTCAGGTCGTGAAGTTCACAAATAGGAATAGTCCTCTCAGTTTTAATTACTGCGTTGATGGGGTGAAAGTTCCTTTTGGGGATCATTGTAAGTACCAAGGTGTTAATATAAGGAGATCTTCATTGGGATAATCACATAAATAGGATTGTAAATAAAGGGTATAGATCTGTGCACATGGTTATGGGGGTATTTAGGGGTTGTAGTAAGAATGGAAAAGAGAGGGCATATAAGTCTCTGGTAAGACCCCAACTAGAGTATGGTTCCAATGTATGGGACCATCACCAGGATTACTTGATTCAAGAACTGGAAAAATTCAAAGAGAAGCAGCTCGACTTGTTCTGCGTGATTTCCGACAAAAGAGTAGTTTTACAAAAATGTTGCAATGTTTGGGCTGGGAAGAATTGGGAGAAAGGTGACGAGCTGCTCATCTAAGCGGTATGTTCCGAGCTGTCAGTGGAGAGATGGCGTGGAATGGCATCACTAGACGAATATGTTTGAGAGATGTCTTTAAAAGTGGGAAAGATCACAATATGAAGATAAAGGTGGAATTCAAGAGGACGAGTTGGGACAAAATGAAAATGGCTATGGCTTTTAGTGCCAGGAGTCTTCGGGGACAAGTTCGGCTCGCCAGGTGCAGGTCTTTTGAATTGACACCCGTAGGTGAACTGCGCGTTGTGATGAAGATGAAATGATGATGAAGACACGTACACCCAGCTTCCGTGCTGGGGAAATTAACCAGTTATGGTTAAAATACCCGAGCCTGACGAAAATCGAACCCGGGACCTCTGCGAAGAAAGGCCAGGACGCTAACCTTTTAGCCACAGAGCCAGACCAAATTTGGGCAAATATTAGTTTATAGGAAGGTGAGTTAGGGATTGGAATAACTTACCAAGGAAGATGTTCAATAAATTTCCAGTTTCTTTGAAATCATTAAAAAAATAGTTAGCAATAAATAAACAGATAGGGAATCTGCCACGAGGACGACTGGCCTAAATGCAGGTCAGTAGTGATTGATTGATTGATTGATTGATTGATTGATTGATTGATTGATTGATTGATTGATTGATTGATTGATTGATTTGCGTTTGTCCAACCCTTGTCCCGTTTCCCTACGGGGTCGGGTATGGGGTGAGATGAATCTGTCGTGGCGGGTTTTTATGACCGGATGCCGTTTTTGACGTCAGCCTTATCAGAGGAGTTAATAGGTTGAAATTGTAGTGCACATAGCTTACTCCTGTCGAATAGCACCAAGGGGTCTCATCGAGGCTTAACGCGTCCATCCGACGGACGAATCACCATCAACAGCGTTATATGCCCTCACTCCATATGAGCTCTGCGGAGTGGTTTGTGCTTTATCGAGGCGCATAGGAATTGTGTACCACCACCTCCCCTACCCTGCCAGCCAATTTTTTTTCGTATAAATATTTTCGACTAACTGGAGTCGAACCGGTTAACCTCGGTGTCAAACCCTTTCGACTTCAATGCCTTAACGACCATGGCCACCAGGCGCGCTGACATTTTATTGTTATTACATTTTATTGTTATTTTTATTATTCTTATTATTACGCTAATGCAATTTTTAAATACACTACCCAAATAGGAGAATTCTGTGACCTACTGTGAATTACTGTGTAACAGATCCCTTTCAGAAATAAAGAAAAGAATAGTGGTAGGAAAACAAACATTCCAAGATAAAACGTATTGCTAAACAACCCTCTCAGTTTGGTGACCAGAAAATCATCTCTCAAGACCTTTGTTTGGAGTGTGCTAGTGTATTGATGTCAAACTAGGGAAACAGAAGGGAACAAAACGTGAGGCTGCTGAAATGTCGTTTCGCAGATGAAATACAATAACAAGTTGGACGGATAAAAACGACTTTGTTTTGAAGAACGTAAAAGTTGATCGATGTTTATTAAATACGATAAAGAAGAGGAAAAATGTTCCTTCCACACGTACTGAGACATGGCTCTGTTCTCCAAACCATCATTGGAGGTAAACTGGGAAATAGACCCAGGGGACAACCAAAGGTGCGATACATCAGGAACTGGCATGTGGTTCATATAGCAGCATGAAGAGGCATTGGCTTTACTCGATGATGATGATGATGATGAATACAATTTGCATTCACGTTTCTTCCAAGGGAATGTACAGGATTATTCTGTCGTACAGAGTGTCTGAAAATATGTTGCGTAACAGGACATATTGTTCTGAAACAAAAATCGATCTGCACCGTTTTTTATTGCCTCCTAGTGAAAGTTCACCGGAAAATCGACAAAGAAATGTAAGTTCAATGGTAAGCAACGTCTGTGTCAGTCTATGCACCGTGCAGCCGGCCAAGCTGGGTGGTGCTCGCTCAGCACTGGCAGTGTATCACTGAGCAACATCTGATCATCATACCCGCATTACGTACCGTGTTTATTATTATTATTATTATTATTATTATTATTATTATTATTATTATTATTATTATTATTATCATGCTCTAAGGTATCCTGAGCCGACAGGCGTACAAAAGTGGAATACTAGTAGTAAAAGTCATGCCGGTTCCCGATGAGCACAGTACATTGTCCGCAAACACAGTACATTTCGTTGCCGCCGACACTCTCCACACCATAAAATAATTACTGAAATGCTGCAACCTAACTTACGTAATAAAAGTAAACAGTGTGGTATTGACGGGTATTAAAGGCTGTTTAGAACAAAGTCGCCTAGGATATAGCCCAAAGTAGATCCGTGTGTTATTACTGTGATATGACAGGTGTTGATTAGAAATGTACACTAATTCTTCTTCTTATTCCTCCATTCCCTTTTTCAGATTCTCTCTGGGTAGGGTAATGTACCAAAGCCAATCCACCTTTTCCATGTTTCGACCACTCCTCTTCTAGTACTTTATTGCTGTCTACTCCTCTATTTGCAACACAGTCCACAACAGAGCTCCTCCATCTCGTTCTAGGCCGTCCCCTAGGCTTCTTTGCAGTCCCTGTATCCATGAATGTTCTCTTTGGTATTCTCTCTCCTGATATTCTCATCATGTGTCCAAACCAATTTAGCTTTTCTATATCAATCTCTTCTTGAATACACAGTCCCACGCTTCTCCTTATTTCCTCATTTCGTATTCTATCTCGTCTTGTTTTTCCTTGTATGCTCCTCAAGAACCTCATTTCAGCTGCTTGTGTCTTACTTTGCTTCCACTTACTTAACGTCCAGGCTGCTGAAGCATAGGTCAGTATAGTTTTGTAATAGGACGAGTATAACACCTTCTTGCACTTCATTGGCACATCTTTGTTCCATACAATGTTTCTCACACACTGGTTAAAACATCCGGACTGCTGTATTCTTAAATCAATTTTCCCATCCAAATTGCCATCTTGTGACATCGTGCTACCCAAATATTTAAAATTGTTCACTGCTTCAAGACGTGAATTTCCGATTTTTATCACTTCCCTGGGTTTTCTGTAACCTCTCGTCATGACCAAAGTCTTCCATTTCACAGTACTAACCTTCAATCCAAAATTTCTTACCTCTTCATTCCATGAATCAAGTTGTCATCACCAACGAGCATAGACTTTATTTACTCGCGCATCATCCTCCCCTTGACATTATGTTGAATTCTATCCATGTTGATAATGGAGATTAAGGGAGACAATACTATTCCCTGTCTCAAATCTGAACCATTCAGTTCCACCTACTTTGGTTTTAACACAGCATTCACAATTTTGATACAATGTTATTACCATCTGCATTGTTTCATTCCTAATCTGTGCCTCCGTCAATGTTTACCTTGGGACATTGCCATATGCCTTTTCAGTATCTAGAAACGTCACACGACTATAAATGCCAAATATCTTCTTTACGTTATTTAGTCTTCTTAACGGAAGGTCCCAGCTCGCTAATTAGGAACTGAGAGTTAGACGCCCCATGAAGAAAAGAGAAAAGGCTATTGAGAAGTTGTTTAGTGATAACTGAAGTCTGTTAACTGTATATATATCGTACATACTGTGAACATTCTACTTTTAATTCATAGTTGAAGTGTGTTTCTCCCGGCGGAGGCCACAAACGCGAAAATTTACAGGAAATGATGCTTTATATTGAATCTTTCCCGATGCCCCGCTTGTCCACTCCCCTGCCGTATATATGTTGTGTCCCGCAATGCACACTTATGTATCGCTTGCCAACTGCACAGCTGATACCGTGCGTTCCTTAGTCAAGCGCTCATGTCTGTACTCAGTTCCCTAGAAGAGATTCTGATCATTTATGCGAACGCTATGCATTTTCCTAGGGAATTTTGAAGCTAATATTAATACTCTTCACCGCCAGCGTTCTATTGCGAATTCAGTGCACTGCGTCGTAGGACATAAGAGATATGAACCAGTTACCCCTGGCTATTAACCAAAGGGGTTTAGGAAAAAAATGACGGATCCTCCCTTATTTGGTTTATTATCCAAATACATTTTCCGTAACTTATTTTCAGACAAACGTAAGACACATTTGCACATTTGCGTCACCTGACGAGGAATGACTGCTAGTCAGACACCCGCACGGTGCATGTAGTATCAGTGAGTGTGCTGTCCGTTTGTAGAATAGCGAGGACGCGCGATTTATCTGAGTTTGACCGAGGGCAGATTTTGATGGCCCAGAGTCTCGGCACAAGCATTTCGGAAACTGTACGACTTGTCGGGTGTTTGAGGAGTGCTTTGGCTAGTGTCTTCAACAAGTGGCGAAACCAATGTGAAACCACGTTGAAACGTCGAGGCGTTGGGCGGCCAAACCTCATTACAGATGTCGCAAGTCGTAGGCTGTGCCGACTGGTAAAACAGGACAGGAAGCGAACTGTGGCAGAACTAACATCGGACTTGAATGCTGGGCAGAGTATAAGTGTGTCTGAACACACAGTGCACCGAACCTCTGCAGGCGACGACACATCCATGTACCAATGTTAACACCACGACATCGACAACTACGACTGAAATGGGCACGTGACCGTCATCACTGGACGTTGGCGCAGTGGCAGAGCGTTGAATGGTCTGATGAATCCCGGTACCTTCTTCATCATGCTGATGGGAGGGTGCGAATCCGTCATCTTCCAGAGTAACCGCTGCTTGACACCTGTACTGCGGGACGGAGACAAGCTGGCAGCGGCTCAATTATGCTCCGGGGAACATTCACATGAGCATCCACGGGCCCAATGGAGCTCCTGCAAGGCATCGTGACGGCGGAGAAGAATCGTACACCACGTACACCACTTCATGTCGATCATGTTACCCAACGGCAGTGGCATTTTTCAACAAGATAATGCGCCATATCACAAGGCCAGGCGTGTGATGGAATGGTTCGAGGAACACAGTGGAGAGTTGAAATTGACTTGCTGGGCCCCCAGCTCGCCATATCTTAACCCGATCGAACACATCTGGGATGTCACAGCTCATGGTCCCCTCCGCGGAATTTACGGGAATTAGGTGAGGTGTGTGTGCAGATGTGGTGCGAACTCCCTCCAGTGACCTAGCATGGCCTCACTGCTTCCATGCAAAGACGCGTTGCCGCTGTTGTCCGTGCCGCATACCGGCTACTAATTAGGTGGTCAAAATGTTTTGGCTGATCAGTGTACTTTCTTACTGTAAACTGCTACATCCGGGTGTCTACAGAGTTCCATGTACTTGCGGCAAAGTTTGTATTGGGCATACTTGGAGAACGATATGCACTCGCATTAAGGAACATAATAGGTTTATTATACTCAACCAACATGATAAATCAGCCGTTGCTGATCATGCTTAGCACTTGGTTTCATGTCATGTTCCATGTCATGCCATCGCCCAGAATCATCAGGGAGGCGGTTGGAACACCCGGATTACTTCACGATACAAGCTCAGAGAATCATGGCCACCTGTTATCAGAAAGTGACGCTTTACTGCTGCCATTAGCATGGCGATGAAAATCGATGCATCGTGTTTCCGTTTTCTCCTGATGAAGAACAGCAAGGTACCTTTCGGAACGAGTCGAGTGTTTATATAGTTTATCACACGGCATAATTCCAAACATATTACATCATGAATAGCTACACGGCAGTGGAAGTTTAAATGATAATAAAATAGCATTGTCACTTGCATGATATTGTTTGTTAAGGGGCAATATATGTACTGCGGGACGCCCTTACTCTCACCCTACTCAGTTCAGGAGCTAATGCAGATTAAATAAATGAAACTGGGTGCGAAGTTGGGAACTGGCTGTCTCTTATGAATGGGGACCTTCCTACTCTTTACCTGGATGTTAAAATGGAAAATCACAGAAAGCTATTCTCAGGACAGCCGACGGTGGGTTTCAATCATTCACTACTGGTCTGCATTTAGGACAGTCGCCCAGGTGGCAGATTCCCTACCTCTTGTTTCCTTAGCCTTTTCTTAAATGATTGAAAAAAATTGGAAATTTATTGAAAGTCTTCCTGGGTAAGTAATTCCAGTCCGTGACTCCTCTTCCTACAACATTCGAACATTCCTATAAACATAAATATTCGCAGAGATGAAATTGTAAAACCGACAATTTTCTTGAAATTATTTTCTAAGAAGCTTCTAAAGTTGGATTTTAGATTGTGATCTGAACGTGCCATTCCCCGTAGAACTTTGATCTCATTGTTCTTGTTCTGTATTTTAATGTAAGTTTTTGTCCGCACCCCTACTGCAATCTGAATATCTACATCATTTACTTGAATCAGTGTCCTTATGATCCACTACACACGCAAAATCTATCATCACCTGGTAACTATAACCAAATACAGTAGAGACAATACGTGACACTTCCGGATTTAGCCTTGTTAAAATGGAGGACAATTCACAAGTGGCGCTCCTAGTGGCTTGACCTGAAAATTTGCGCTAAATTCAAATACCAATGGAAATGTATATGGGGAAATGGATAAATAAACTACGTATAGAAAGAAAGTGTTACTAAAATATTAACTTCAAAGTTGCTAAAGCAATTCTGGATACATGAATGAAGAATTATTTGAAGACTGAAATAAGACATATCATCGAGATGTGAAATTGACTGCTGTGAAAGAGCTTGATCTTTCATTTATGCATTACTTTTTTAGCTATAGCATGCCTGCCTGAACTTTCACGGCTAGATTTGTCTTTTTTTCTCATTTAAAAGCATTGTACATCACATTAGGACGTTTGTCAATAAAAATATCAGCACATTCCTTACACACATGATTCAATGAATTTACATTTAAGAGCTGGACTATTTTCCTTTTAACCTGAAGCCTATAAATCTATAAATTTAGCCGCAAAAACATTCAAAATTTTCCTATAAGAAATACTTGCCATTACATTAGTGTAAAGCAAATTTGCATTATCATCACATTTTTTAATTTCACCCATTTTTTCTTCAGTGCTTGACAACGCATTACGGCATTCCAGATGGGGTAACTTTGAAACACAACCAGCCACACACATATGCATATGCATTTTCCTGAATTAAATCAAAACTCACAGATCACACGTACAACAACAAATCGGTACTGAAGGTTAACTGCTGCACTATTGAAACAAAATAAGCTCATTATATTTTAAGCCAGTTAAAATATCGGTCGCGCAGATCAGGAAGATTAGGAAGTAGGCCTTCAATAAAAATATCTTTGTAACTGGAAGAATATGTATGCAAACACAGTATTTACTTACATTTTCTTGTTACGAGGGAAACGGAAGAAAGACCGCGAATCGTTCTGCACTTCATAGTAATTGCAGCCAAACGCAGCACATATCTTTACACTCACATTGGCAGGAAATATAAAGGAATAACACACGATACTATTTACTTATGGCAACTTAATGCAAACGCATAAATAACCCCAAAAACTTCACAAACAAATAGACGTGCTCTTAGAGCAAAATCAGTAACTCTCAGGTCACCCCACTAGACAGCGTTCTAATCGCTGTCCCTCGATATCTCGCAGAGTGTCGCGTATTGTCTCTACTGTACTTGCTATAACGCCTCCTATTGGTCGATCCTGACTACGCATACGCTTTCTGTGAGTCTCTTTTCTCACATCAGTCCACTTCTCGCCTGTTTTCAAGTTCAGCTTTTCTTGCAATCGCTGGCATGCTCGACATTTCTTCTGGACAGGAACACACTCCTGGATGTCTTCATGGGTGATCCGTATTTCTTGAAGGTTTTCTCAACTTCGGCGAACTATGGTTCCTTTGTTTACCTAAGATCCGCTTGATCGCGTTCATACGTTGCACTTTATTTTTATTCGTTCATTTCATGTTATGTTTATTTATTATTTTTCCTACCGCATTCGTCTCATGACCTTGCTGTTTACTTTGCATGCACATACGTTGTAACAAGAAACATCTCATTTCGCGCTCGGAACGGTAGCGAGCCATCTGTGACGAACGAAGGTACCACTTACTATATACCAACGTCAAGGCATTCCTAAATTCAACATTTTATTAACAGAGAACGTGAACAGACGATACTTTCTTCTGAAGACACCGATAAATTTTCTCACAGAAACGTAAATTATTTCCCCTTGTTTTCTGACAAAGCAAAAGCCAATAACCTTATTAACGTGTATTTTGTAATATTATTTACAAATACGTCGCAAATGGGAAATATCTCGGTGGCAATTGTCACTTACAGTAGTGTAATTACCCAATAACAAACAAACAACAAGAGTACAAGAAGTAATTCCAAAGAAAGGAAATATTACAAGAAATAATACTAATGTAATATTCTAAATCCAGCAAGACAAGTTAAGTATTGGCAGTGCTTACTATACTATAGGTTGAACTTACTACTGCTTGACACTACAAGTGATGATAAAGTACAGTTAAAAACGTAACTACCCAACCAGCACAACACGAGTAAGATAACAAATTCCATGGACAAAATATTACAAGAAATAAAAAATATTACAAGAAGTGAAAATTATCACAAGAAATATAGGCAGCCATCCGTTTCTAAGGGCCATTAAAAAAACACATGCCGGAGACTATAAAATGTACCGCCTAGCACTGTTAAGGCACTTGTCTCACTGCTACACAAGGTGGTGAATGCCCGTCTCGGGGCTGCGTTGTGAACCAGTTCCGGTGTCCGAGGTAAATCGTTTGCCTCTCCGAGCCTTCTTTAGTTCACCTTGGATTTGTTGGTTGGCGACGATCCTGCATGCTTCCACTGAAGACTTTGTCGTTTTGACTTGGCTTCCAAGTAATGACACTATGTCTCGACTCCACTGACCACTCCTGACAGGAACAAATTCTTTTCCTTAGCACAGAGTAGCAGATGTTCACGGGAGAGGTCTATTCGACATGCTTCCTGTGCTGGTTGAATACTGTGAGGCACGCTTTGGGAGCACTTTTAGCGAAATTTCCATCTGTCCTTAATGATGGCGTGAAGAATTCCGAAAGTCACTGCGACCTCTGCGGCAATGGCTGCTAACGTAACTGACCGGTCTTGCATAATGAAGGCATCCACCTGCTGGGCAATGGCATCGGTAATGCGGCGTGCGGTTCGTGACCGTGCATCTTCGGCCAACGACATCCTCCTTCACTTGTGCCACACCTTGGCACTTGCGACACATATGCACTGCTCTCCACACAGTTGTGCCTTTCTTCGATCACTGCTTGCGCTCAGGAAACGCTATAAGCCCTTTCCTTCTACTTTTGAAGCCTCCATTTCAATGTTTTCAGCACGACTGGGTAGTGTATGACCAATGCGTGTGCGTGCTCGCTTTGTCGTCATGTGGTGTGCACCCATGTTCCTCCAGCGGAAGTTTAGTATCTCAGCGCTCTTATAGGGACCGTACTTTCTTCCACAGCCAATTTTATAACAATCCTTTCAGCGGTTTTTATTTTATAGCCTCAGGCTCATTCCTTTTTGAATGTTCCTCATGCAATAGAGGTCTCATAGGTAAAATAACATGAAAAGGTTTTTTTTTATATGTTAGAGGGTCACGTATGTTTTAAGAACCGTTCACCCTTAACCAGACAACCATGTCACTACTGTTGAAGAACGCATTACATCAATGTTTTTTGACGTCAAGCAAAGCAGTAAATAATTGAGCACGAGATTGTAGTGGGTTTTCACCTGCCCATCAGATGAATCCATTTTGACAAATTGCTCTCGTTCATGGGGTAATTAATGATTCTTTTTAACAAAGCTCGATATTGATAAAGAACAGCTTTGTTACGGTGAAGTAACATTCCCGCACACTGCAACGTACTTCATCATTAATTTCAAAATATCTATTTTCTAATAAATTACATGTCAATTATCAGACAAATGTGAACTAAAATCGACATTTGGAATTAATTAATGAGACAGAAGTGGTATTCTACTTCATCCGTGTTCGGTTGAAATATTCTGTTCATTAGCGTAAAATGCACAGGTATAAAGCGAGGTAATTATCACTGGTTAATAACACGTCCTTCCCGGGAAGTATAATTTTCTTCTGGAATATCAATATGGAAACTGATCAAACTGTCAATAATACAAACTCTGTTCTCAGATTTAAATATGACATAATTTACGCCACTATCTAAGTATTTCCATCGAACTCACCTACATGCTTGCGAGACACGGGTAAGTCTTTAGAAAGGGTTAGGCAGGCTGCACGCGATATCCACAGTGCACGAGCAATACCTCGCATCCCACAATGTTCTTCGTATCCCTCTACTGAATGTATAACTTTTCGTTTGCGTTTGGTGATGAAATTTTCAGTGTCAATTACCAACAATTCTTAACTGGAGCTAATACCTTAACACTCATATGTGATGTGGTTTGCTAAGAATGAAGCCATAATTTTCAGTGCCAACTAAGTTAAATGTAACAAAAACTTTTCAGTCTATCAAACATACTGCAATTACAATATACTGTAGATTACAAAACTATAAACATATCTGTACAAGTACGCACTGTAAGAAAACACTATTATACAAGGAATGACATGTTTCTTTCTACAACAACATCCTCAGATTCTATAAAATCACTTAAAACATGTGCAAGTATGTAAAGTATTTTTTATGTTGTGTAAATTTTCAATGATAGAGAGTTTAGTGATAATATGAACCAGTAATGACAAAAATAAATGTACAAATATTAATATAATGGAAAACTTCTCTACTTGTCTAGACTGCCCATGCTAAGTCAGTTGTCACCAAACACTATTTCAGGACTGTGCTCAAGGAGAGGCAAATGGAAAGTTTTGAGTATAGCACACTGCTCACGGAGACGGGAGGGGATACGTTGGAGGGGAATGAGGAGCGTTGTGGATCTCTCCTATTGGATGTTAAAATCGAGTGTACTGTACAGTAGAGTGGGGAGGAGGAAATAGGGCGGAGCGAGTGGAGCCCTGTGGAACCTTCTATCAACACTGGAGAAGGGAGAGAAGTTTGTTGACATTAACATAAAAATACCGTACATATATAAGAATGTTTTAAGTAATTTGATAGAATCTGAGGATGCTCTTGTAGAACGAAACATGCCATTCTTTGTATAATAGTGTTTTTACAGAGAAGTTTATAGTGTCTTAATTTATATTGTTATGGTTTGCCATAATGGAGTATATACACGATACGCTAAGCTTTAAACATTAAAAGACCGATCATTACCGCCTGCTATATCAAGGCGCAAGTATACTGTACGGCAGTAGATCGGCAATGTGTTTGAGGTCGAGTCAAACGTACTCCTGAAGCCTGTCGTAATGTGATGGTGAGGGTCGACGGAAAATCAAAGGTGGTTGGTACGCGCGTGGATTTTGACGTGGTGGTAGGAGTACCTTTCGTGTAGGGCTGTTCAGTTATGTAAAAAAAAACATATTATGGCGTATGTGTTTGATTGACTGTACAGTTGAAGGTGTGCCCTAAAACTACATCTATCCACAATTTGTATTCACTTACACAGGTGAACACTGATACGTTGTTTCATGGCAACACTACGCAGTAAAGCGTTAAGATTGGTCACGCATCCCAGCCACATATTGATATGCAGCCCATTACAACAATGTTGGATGTTTTAATTTTCCTGTGCGGCAAGAATAAAAGAAATTGAACTTTAAGTGAATTATACTGTAAGAGTCCGTAAATACATCATGAAAATGTACATTCCTAAGAGTACGGTACAATAAGATTCATTACCCTTTATAGTGTATATTGTTACGTTCTGGCGGGGTAAAGAAATGTGACAGATCCTGCTAGCGTCCTAGTTCTAAGATTTATTAATTAAGCACTATAACTACACATTTATACACACGATTTTCAAGTTTGCAACTTATACACGTACAAGGGACAAGCACTTACACTGTTCGCGCTCTCCTTCTCTCTTTGATTCTCATGTTTCATCCACAATGACACACACACACTTAACTACACTAACTCAGCCACTCAGCTATGGTCTGCTGTCCACTCAGTCCGTCTAACTCGGAGTCTGCACACGTCGGCAGCAGGCCGCAGGAGACTCACACACTCGACGTCAGGGAAGCAGTAACGAGTCCAACAGACTGACATATCAGCCCAGGCTGTCACTCACTGCACTCTTCGCTATCTCACAGCAGCTGAACTACAGCGACTAACTCAATCCGGTTTTTTAATTCGGGGGGGGGGCGATGCCCGCTCCCCCCGCGTGGCGATCGACTCTATTCTACATTGCCTCCGACTTGCTATTAGTTCTAAGATGAGAAAGATAGCAGGGAGGAGTGGGAGTGTGATACTACAGGAGTATCTGCCTGATCCCATGCTCAGCATGTCACCAGGCCAGATGTGGTGATGGGTATCAATAGTGGTGTAAACGGGTAATAAGCCTGAGGACAAAATCACATAGGCAGAAATAGAAAGATGCCTACATGTAGAACCTGACATTTTGCAGATAGCACATGCAAGGATGTGGTTCTGAAGAGGTTCAGGTAACTGCATTAGTTGAGAATAGGAAACATGCTCAAGTCATAAGCCCATTTCTCGCCAGTCCATTTATTCAGGGGATCAGCTAGCACGGGCCTTGCTGGTTGCCAAGCCATGCCGCAATAGCCACTAGGGCCTGTCGCACCGCCCAACATCCTTGCGGTCCCTCGTACCCAGTTTCCGATCCCGGAGAATGAGGCCAAGCCCGCCGAGACGGAGACATGCTGGATGGATGCGGAACATGGCGCCGGGGCTCCTTCCTCTCTGTCCATGCCATGGCCCGGTATACTGGGCAACTGCGATGGGAGGACGGGTGGCACTAAGTGTAGCGCAGGTCGTGTAATGATGATCACCACCACAGCGGCTGCACCTCACCTGGAGCCCACAGCTAACCTGACGGTGGCCCCACCTTAAACAGCGGAAACAGTGCAAGAGCTGCTGAGGGACACGTTCTGTTCTCACCTATCTGCCGCTACATGTTGAAATCCTCTCCTGATTGGCTCCTGGTTAGGCTGCCTTCCCTGTAGCAGTCCTGGGTCCCTCTCCTGGTGGACTGATGTCGTTGTCGTCATCTTCTTCTCCCTCCTACTGGTCCGGGAACGGCGTCTGCTTCCTGGGGGCGTTCCTCTTCCTGGCCTGGTGACCGTGGTGCAGCGGGAGGCCCAGCTGCAATGCCCTCTTCTCCCTCCTAGCTAGCGGCGGCGTCGCTAGTTGCTGGCATCTCAGTGAATTCCCTGTCGTGTGAGGAGCATATGTTTATCAGATATTTTTTAAACCCAATCAATCAATCAATCAATCAATCAATCAATAAAGATCTGCATTTTCGGCAGTCGCCCAGGTGGCAGATTCCCTACCTGTTGCTTTCCTAGCCTTTTCCTAAATGATTTCAAAGAAATTGGAAATTTTTTGAACATCTCCCTTGCTAAGTTATTCCAATCCCTAACTCCCCTTCCTATAAATGAATATTTGCCCCAGTTTGTCCTCTTGAATTCCAACTTTATCTTCATATTGTGATCTTTCCTACTTTTACAGACGCCTTTCAAACCTATTCGTCTACTAATGTCATTCCACGCCATCTCTCCGCTGACAGCTCGGAACATACCACTTAGTCGAGCAGCTCTTCTTCTTTCACTCAGTTCTTCCCAACCCAAACATTGCAACGTTTTTGTAACGCTACTCTTTTGTCGGAAATCACTCAGAACAAATCGAGCTGCTTTTCTTTGGATTTTTTCCAGTTCTTGAATCAGGTAATCCTGGTGAGGGTCCCATACACTGGAACCATACTCTAGTTGGGGTCTTACCAGAGACTTATCTGCACTCTCCTTTACATCTTTACTACAACCACTAAACACCCTCATAACCATGTGCAGAGATCTGTACCCTTTACTTACAATCTCATTTATGTGATTACCAAAATGAAGATCTTTCCTTATAATAACACCTAGATACTTACAACGATCCCCAAAAGGAACCTTCACCCCATCAACGCAGTAATTAAAACTGAGAGGACTTTTCCTATTTGTGAAACTCACAACCTGACTTTTAACCCCATTTATCAACATACCATTGCCTGCTGTCCATCTCACAACATTTTCGAGGTCACATTGCAGTTGCTCACAATCTTGTAACTTATTTATCACTCTATAGAGAATAACATCATCCGCAAAAAGCATTACCTCCGTTTCCACTCCTTTACTCATATCATTTATATATATAAGAAAACATAAAGGTCCGATAACACTGCCCTGAGGAACTCCTCTCTCAACTATTACAGGGTCAGACAAAGCTTCACCTACTCTAACTCTCTGAGATCTATTTTCTAGAAATATAGCAACCCATTCAGTCACTCTTTTGTCTAGTCCAATTGCACTCATTTTTACCAGTAGTCGCCCATGATCTACCCTATCAAATGCTTTAGACAGGTCAATCGCGATACAGTCCATTTGACCTCCAGAATCCAAGATATCTGTTATATCTTGCTGGAATCCTACAAGTTGAGCTTCAGTGGAATAACCTTTCCTAAAACTGAATTGCCTTCTATCGAACCAGTTATTAATTTCACAAACATGTCTAATATAATCAGAAAGAATGCCTTCCCAAAGCTTACATACAATGCATGTCAAACTTACTGGCCTGTAATTTTCAGCTTTATGTCTATCACCCTTTCCTTTATACACAGGGGCTACTATAGCAACTCTCCATTCATCTGGTATAGCTCCTCCGACCAAACAACAATCAAATAAATACTTCACATATGGTACTGTATCCCAACCCATTGTCTTTAGTATATCTCCAGAAATCTGACCAAATCCATCCGCTTTTCTAGTTTTCAACTTTTGTATCTTATTGTAAATGTCATTGTTATCATATGTACATTTTATTACTTCCTTGGCCTTAGTCTCCTCCTCCACCTGGACATTATCCTTGTAACCAACAATCTTTACATACTGCTGACTGAATACTTCTGCCTTTTAAAGATCCTCACTTACACACTCCCCTTGTTCATTAATTATTCCTGGATTGTCCTTCTTGGAACCTGTTTCTGCCTTAAAATACCTGTACATACCCTTCCATTTTTCACTACAATTTGTATGACTGCCAATTATGCTTGCCATCATGTTACCTTTAGCTGCCTTCTTTGCTAGATTCAATTTTCTAGTAAGTTCCTTCAATTTCTCCTTACTTCCACAGCCATTTCTAACTCTATTTCTTTCCAGTCTGCTCCTCCTTCTTAGTCTCTTTATTTCCCTATTATAATAAGGTGGGTCTTTACCATTCCTTATCACCCTTAAAGGTACAAACCTGTTTTCGCATTCCTCAACAATTTCTTTAAACCCATCCCAGAGTCTGTTTACATTTTTATTTACCGTTTTCCAACGATCATAGTTACTTTTTAGAAACTGCCTCATGCCTGCTTTATCAGCCATATGGTACTGCCTAACAGTCCTACTTTCAAGACCTTCCTTTCTATCACATTTATTTTTAATTACCACAAAAACAGCTTCATGATCACTAATACCATCTATTACTTCAGTTTCCCTATAGAGCTCATCTGGTTTTATCAGCACCACATCCAGGATATTTTTCCCTCTGGTTGGTTCCATCACTTTCTGAATCAGCTGTCCTTCCCATATTAACTTATTTGCCATTTGTTGGTCATGTTTCTTGTCGTTCGCATTTCCTTCCCAATTTACATCTGGCAAATTCAGATCTCCCGCTACAATCACATTTCTTTCCATGTCGTTTCCCACATAGTTGACTATCCTATCAAATATTTCTGAATCCGCGTCAGTGCTACCCTTTCCCGATCTGTACACTCCAAATATATCAAGTTGCCTATTATCTTTAGAAATGAGCCTTGCACCTAGAATTTCATGTGTCTCATCTTTAACTTTTTCGTAGCTTACAAATTCTTCTTTCACCAGAATGAACACTCCCCCTCCCACCATTCCTATCCTATCTCTACGATACACACTCCAGTGCCGTGAGAAAATTTCTGCATCCATTATATCATTTCTCAGCTATGATACATCTCCTATTACATTATCTGGTAAATATATATCTATTAAATTACTTAATTCTATTCCTTTCTTTACAATACTTCTACAGTTCAACACTAACAATTTTATGTCATCCCTACTTGATTTCCAGTTCCCTGTTCCCTTATCAGCTCTCCCTAGGCCATCCCGTTTCCCTGAATGTACCTCCCTATTACCCTTCCAAACAAATTTCATAACTTATACGTACCACTGCGGTTTAAATGAAGGCCATCCGAGCGCAGATCCCTATCTCCTACCCACCCATTAGGATCTAGAAATTTCACTCCCAGTTTCCCACATACCCACTCCATAGTTTCATTTAAATCCCCAATCACCCTCCAGTCAGTAATCCCTCCTACACAGTATTCCACTAATAACAATCTCCGCTTTCTTAAACTTCACCCGTGCTGCATTTACCAGATCCCACACATCTCCAACTATGTTGGTACTTATATCAGCTTGCCTTACGTTGTTGGTACCAACGTGAAACACTACCACCTTCTCCTTCCCCTCCTCCCTCTCTTCTACTTTCCTCAACATCTGCCTCAACCTAATTCCTGGATAACATTCTACCCTTTTTCCCTTTCCTCCACACACTTTCCCCACGTGTCTAACGATGGAATCCCCCATGACCAGAGCCTCAACCCTACCCACCTCATTTGATCCCCTCCCCTCCTGGTCAGCCCTATCTTTCCTGATAGCTGCAGAAGCTACTTCCTCCTCCCTTTTATCCTTCCCATGACCCTGTTCCACCTGTCTTTTCCTTTCTTCTACTCTACATTTCCCTTTCCTACCTTTTCAGTTCCTCCTACTTCCACACATCTCAGCAACAGTTCCCTGTCCCTCATCTTCCCTCTGTTGTTCTACCTGGAGTGACTCGTATCGATTTCGCACAGACACCTGTCCTGAATTCTGATCCTGAATAGAGCCCTTAGCCTGCAATCTCCTTCCCCTTAGAACATTAGACCACCTGTCTTCTACAACTCCTCCCTTTCCTTCCCCTCCCTCTTGTACATCTACTGTAACCTGTACATTGTTTGAGGGAGTCCTATCTTCCTTCCTGTCTTCTGTGAGAATCCTAATTATCTCTCTCAAACTTTCCAACTCCTCCCTCACACCCCTCAATGCCTCACCACACCCACAGTAAGTACACTCGCGCTCCTTAGCCATTCTTTACGGGGAGAAAAATAAAAATAAAAATAAAATAACTTATTTGCAAAAAAATAAATGAACGGAGGGATATATTGTCTGGTATAGTACACAACAATAAGGTAATTAATATACGACTACACTACAATACTACTTAGTCGTGCTCTATTTTTTTGCATCGGGCATGGGTAGCAGCCTCTGAACATCCGAGGGCGTCCGTGTCCGTGAAGCATTCTGCCGTCCGGGTCACCTTCTTGGTCTGCGCCCGGGTGGTGGGCCTTCCTTGTTTAGTCCCGGCAGATGCTGGACGTTCCTGGTTGGCGGCCTTGTTGGTCTGTGTGTTCTTCGTGAAGTACGGCAAATCAACCTGAGTCGCGCCATAGCACCGCTTGGGAGCGCCGCCCTCGGCTCCGGAGGAGCCAGGAAGCGTGGGTCCGTTCCCACCTGCTTGTGCCTGTGCCTCCTGTGACGTCTGGGTGGCTGTCTTCTGGCTGCCGATGCCGGTAGGGCAGTTTCTCGATCCTGGTATTCCGATGACTTGAAAGAAAACAGAAAACTCTTCTCGTAGCGGCTGATTTGGCCTGGGGGCGTGGGGCGAATGATTATCGCCCAGTTCTCCATGTTCTCGATTGCGCCTGTGGAGAGGTCTTTCCTTGCGGCCCCCTCCAGCCTAGTGAGGAGCTCGATGATGAGGTAGGCCTCCCTGTAGGTGTCGTACCCTAGTCGGGCATGTGGTCAACCCAGAGAATAATCTCCCCCGCTGCTTCCTTGAAGTTCTCTCGTAAGTCGTCTCGCAGTTCCATCATTCTTGTTGCTTCCTGAAATATAAACCTGAAAGAGAAATAGCACTAAAAAGTGCTTCCTGACGAACTCACTGTGTACTTAAAAGTACATACAGTAGACAATGTTCTTTCGGAGATGTACCAACAAGTACAGTTGCCTGACTAGAACTGCGAAAGTACAGATCGCCTGGCGAAAGAGAGAGAGCGAGTGAGAGGAACGCGTCATTTCACTACTACAGTCAAGCTCGTCCTCAACTGAACTCAATCCGGAGGCCGCGCCTGACTTAAATACCTGGGCCCACGCCAACTGGATGGTTCCAGAAGGCACACGCTCCCAGAGTCTTCCTGAAGGCGAATACCCTCCGCGCGCCGTCCAGATCCTTCCATAACGCCGGAGGCCTCAATTCAGCGAGCACATAGCTGCGGCGGGGGCGCTGACCAGTCGGCAAGGAGCTCTCCTCCGCCTGGTGACGGGAGTAGGGAGAGGGTGGCCCTTCCTTGATGATGAGCGTGCGCCTTGCCCTACTTCGCGCTGTTGTACCTTGGCATGGCGGACGCAGCGGATCACCATGCCACAATATAGGCACTGGAAAATGAACCCAACGTGTTCTGATGGACTGCATAGCCATGTGTCGCTGGGAGGCATAAAACATCTTACGGAAACTAATGGTTAAAAAGAGCATTAAGAGATATGATTGCGTACCGTCGGTATTTGTTTTATGTCGTAAGCGATACGCGATAATTATCTTATAACAGATACATCGCCGTGCAAATTATACTGATTACAACTACGATTTTCTCGCGGACGTCGTAATTGGGCGATGCACAAGGCTGCCAACCCGACTAGTTAGGAACTAGGACAAGCATTAATGATCTTATCAGCTCTTTTCCTTGCCATGAGGACAGTTAAAAGCTACTCGAAGTGAGTTCGGCCAGTGATCTCACTGAACTAATTTACCACTTTTCTTACCGGTGGTGGGTTTCTGGACCACTATTCCATTGACAGACATTGCCCTATTGTGATAGCAGTAGACTAGTGATGAAGAGCTGAATTTCCAAATCCATTAATGTAGATTTGTTACGTGCAGCTAATGACAAAATTTCACATTGTTCTGGGTAGGTACCGCCTCCAGTCGAGAGTGTAGATCATTCGATGGCACAAGTTCCCGCCGGTATCCCCCTTTGGATGGGGACTGTAGACACCCACGATATCATCTGCCTATCGTAGGAGGAGATTGAAAGGGGCCCCAGGGACTCAGAAGCTATGAGACCTATCTGTGTCGGTGCGACATAATAAAGATCTCTATCACTATTTTTTTAAATTCATGCAACTGAAGTTTCAACCACTTTGGTAGAGCTCCTCATATTTTGGTAATGAATCTACGGCTGCAGACAGAAAGCCTCTATCGACCCACTGATCAAGACAAATTTCGTTCAATGAGGATAGGTATTGCGGACTTGTTTCTCATAATTAACTTCTTCAGCCTGATTCATATTCCTTTCAAAACGAATCGCAGGGTATTCATGTGCTCAATAATCCTGCACACTCTGGCTGCACTGTATACAATCATCTACCACTCCAAGATTTCCAATATAAATTAGTGTTAATATCAACAATCAAACGCTAAGCTAATGTTGTTGAGATCAACTGCTGATTGCCTTTGAACGTGCTATGATTGAACTGAGGTACATCCTAGTGTTTGACAGCACGTGACCTAACTTTGATTTGTATACATTTATCATTGTTCTCTAACCTTTACCGTTCTCTGCGGCTTTGATGTTACTTGCCTTGTGCCGAGACAGTGACAGCTTCAGTAGACTAGCGGAGAACATTCTTTGATTCAAGCCGCAAAGTGAGAACCCCGCCAACCCTGCTCGCCCTATATGTAAATGGCCTTTCATTTCTCCAGGGAGTGGAAGTGATGACATGCCTGTATATACATCAACACGAGAAACAGAGGTCCCATCTCATTGTTTGGAAGTGGTACCTTCGGAACAAAAAGGAAATCCCATTAAAACCAGCAACAAAAAGAACGTCTAAACTTGGTCATATTGCTATCAATAACATCCCTTTGTCCTAGGCGGATACAATTACATACCTCAGCTAGAAGACAGCCTGGAGATAAAAATCAATAATTTGGTTATTTTGGCGAAACAAGTTGCAAAGCTGAAATTGAAAGGATTTTATTTATTTCATTCTGACACCAATACGTGTTTTGCAAAGGACGGAGAAGATCTCACACTTCTTTGAAAAATACTTGAATTGTTGGTTTTGAAAAGAAATTTCAAAGTACTGAAGAATATGGCTTTCAGTTGAGTCCAGATCATGAAGCTCTAACAGTGTTAAGTTTTGCTGATGATGTAGTTATTGTTGGAAAAGATTCTGAGTCAGCTTTAGTACTTGCTCATGCGGCCATACATCAACTACAAGAAATTGGACTTAGCATCAATACTGGAAAATGTAAAGGAATATGCATCAAACATGGTCACCTGTCAGAAGAAAAACTATTCACGGCAGATGAAAAACAGATACCATGTCTGAAGAAAGGAGAATCTATCAAATATTTGGGTGTAAATTTTTCCAATGAAATTACCTTCCAGTCCGTCGAGGTCCTAAATAAGCTCAAAAACACCCTAGAGCTCCTCATTTCTTCACCCCTTTTGCATTCCGATCAAAAATTTGTAATCATAAACACTTCAATCTGTCCCAGTTTGGTATATAAATTTCAGACAGTACCACCACAAAAGATTCCAGTCAAATTTACAAATGACGCCGATATTATGGTTAGGGGGGCATTAAAGGAAATTTTGCAACTTCCCATGGATGTCCCGAATGATATGATATACGCTGAAATGAAATTTAAAGGTCTGGGTTTATTTTGTGTATCATGGGAAATATATCTGCAACATATTAATGCATGCAAAATTTTGAAATCTTCCAATAGTAATTTTCTACATTCAACGAGAAACTTATGTCAAGAAATCAGCACAAGCCTTGCCGTATTAAATGTAGCAGAAACAGAATCTATTCGAGACAAAAGACATGGCTTTGTAGATACAAAGAAAGTCCGACTCGAACTGAGAAGAAGAGCCTTTGACAACTGGAGCAAAAAAGAGCATAAAGGCAAAGGTGTAGTCCTATTTAAACAGTATACTCCAGCGAATACATGGATTCGTGATCATAAAGGATTGTCTTGCAGTGAATGGCGTGATGCAATAAAAATGAACGCCAATGTCTCTGCTGTGCGTACTGTACCTGGCAGATCCCAGGGCAACAGCCTCTGTCGGCGTTGCCACAGAGAGTTCGAAACTCTTTCACACGTCCTGGGAGCCTGTCCACATGGTGAATTACTGCGCACCTCACGCCATAATGTAGTCAGATCAATGATAGCTAACGCTCTTAGAGGACAAGGTTATAATGTCTATGAAGAAGTACACGGTCTCTCCAACAGAGGAAGCAACCGACGCATTGACATTATTGCTTTTAAGCCATCCTGTTCTGAAGGTTTCATCATTGATCCAACAATTAGATTTGAGACCAACGAAAACCAGCCGGAAGAGGTCGATGCAGAAAAAAGAAGAATTTATGAAGAAACGGCGGACTTCTACAAGCAAAAATATAAGCTCTCATCCATTTCTGTAATCGGCTTGATGTTAGGTGCTCGAGGAACAATACCTGCATTTTTTGTCAACTTCTGCAATACCTTTGGGCTAAATAGAGATTTTATCTATAACATCGCCATTACCACACTCAAGAAGTCCATCATGATCTTCAAGAACCATGCTTGCGGACCTCAAATAAATGTTTGACATGCCTCACTCGACTGCCTACATTTAACATCATACGAACACATTATCTATTGTATCCACATCCATTATTGTTGTGAAGGTACTCTTTGTCTTTGGGCAACCTGCAGCTGTTGCAGGAAGATTGTATAATAAATAATAATAATTTTATCTGCCAGGAGGAAATCAAATGCTATGATTTCCATACAAATGGTTCCGCATTATTGCCACTGAAAATTTTATAATCGTGGTAACAATTTTGTCTTGAATATTTCTGCCCAGTCTGTACGATTGCCGCCATTCCATAAAAAATGTGGGGATGGACCCTCTAGCACACAGAAGCAGTCATCTTACTCGCATGTTCCTGACGCTGTAGGCTCCGTGGAAGCAGGATATTGTTGACGCATAAATATCCTGCTTTTCTTTATCTACAGTACGTCATCTGGCTGGGAAACGCTTCAAACCTTGTCGTAGTGTCAATGATTTTTGCTTTGCTGTGTCTGCAATTATATCAATACGACGGCTACTTCCACCTTCTGTTACGCAGTCGACCGGCTCATGGACCCGAAGGCTTTTTTCTTTGAGACTACTGCTTCTTCTTTCTTGTCACGAAGTTATTTATTTATTTATTTATTTATTTATTTATTTATTTATTTATTTATTTATTTATTTATTTATTTATTTATTTATTTATTTATTTATTTATTTATTTATTTCAATGATCCCATGAGCTAATGCCCCTATTTGGAACAGGGTAAAATGGCTGGCACAGTTAAGATAACCTAACCCCATGGCACTACAGCCCTTGAAGGGCCTTGGTCTACCAGGCGGCCGCTGCTCAGCCCGGAGGCCTGCAGATTAGGAGGTGTCCTGTGGTCAGCACGACGAGTCCTCTCGGTCGATATTCTCTACTTTCTAGACCGGGGCCTCTATCTCACCGTCAGATAGCTCCTCAAAGCTAATCACGTAGGCTGAGTGGACTTCGCACCAGTCCTCAGATCAACGTAAAAATCCCTGACCTGGCCGGGAATCGATTCCGGGGCCTCCGGGCAAGAGGCAGGCACGCGACTCCTACACCACGGGGCCTGCTTACAGTTAAAATATTAAAGAAAATGGAATTATTTATAATAGAGACATGATAAAATTGTATAATACGGTAATTTAACTCTAAATACGCAACTTTCATGCATACCTTGCGTGTTTAAAATAACAGATTCATATAGCCTGAAATGAAACCTAACGATAAGTTCATTTAAACAAACTAAATCCTAGAACATAAAATTTTGTCCATGGTTCATGTTTGTGGGTTACTGTAGTCACGTCCTAGTTCGTGAACCATGGGCAACGGCTGAGTGGCCTAGTAAGTGGTCCTGAGAGTCGGGATACCAGTTGCTATGGAATGGGAGTGGGCATCTCGGACATATTCTGAGTCGTGGCCCTCCTTGTGCTCAGGCGGCTAGGACTATACAATTCACCGGTGGTCCATAACCCGTTGGAGGAGAGATCCTCACTTGGACTATGTGCAAGTAGGGCAGCATCCTGCTCCATGAATTTACGGAGCTCAGAACACTTTAAGCAAGCCTCGGACCTATGGGAGTAACGGAGTCCCACTCCCATTTGACAGGCGAGGGACTCCTTGGAAACAACTTGGCGAACGAAATGGAATTCAATGGGGAGCTATCAATATTAATGGGGCTTATGGAAGAAAGAAGGTAGAACTGGCTGAGTCAGCAAAGAGGATGCATCTGGATGTGCTAGGAGTAAGTGATATTCGGGTAAGGGGAGATAATGAGGAAGAGATAGGAGATTATAAGGTGTAATTGACGGGTGTTAGAAAGGGAAGGGCAGAGTCTGGGGTAGGGCTCTTTATCAGGAATACCATTGCACGGAACATAGTTTCTGTTAGGCACGTAAATGAGCGAATGATGTGGGTAGATTTGTCAGTTGGAGGAATTAGGACAAGAATTTTGTCCGTGTATTCACCATGTGAGGGTGCAGATGAGGATGAAGTTGACAAGTTTTATGAAGCATTGAGTGACATCGTGGTCAGGGTCAACAGCAAGAATAGAATAGTGCTAATTGGCGATTTCAATGCGAGAGTTGGGAATAGAACTGAAGGATATGAAAGGGTGATTGGTAAATGTGGGGAAGATATGGAAGCTAATGGGAATGGGAAGCGTTTGCTGGACTTCTGTGCTAGTATGGGTTTAGCTGTTACGAATACATTCTTCAAGCATAAGGCTATTCACCGCTACACATGGGAGGCTAGGGGTACCAGATCCATAATAGACTATATCTTAACAGACTTTGAATTCAGGAAATCTGTTAGGAATGTAAGAGTTTTTCGGGGATTTTTCGATGATATAGACCACTATCTGATCTATAGTGAACTATGTATCTCTAGGCCTAGGGTAGAGAAAGTGAAATCTGTCTGCAAACGAATAAGGGTAGAAAATCTCCAGGACGAGGAAATTAGACAGAAGTACATGGATATGATTAGTGAGAAGTTTCGAACAGTAGACAGTAAGCAGGTCCAGGATATAGAAAGTGAATGGGTGGCATACAGGGATGCTGTAGTAGAAACAGCAAGGGAATGAGTAGGAACAACTGTGTGTAAAGATGGGAAAAGGCGAACATCTTGGTGGAATGATGAAGTGAGAGCAGCTTGTAAACGTAAAAAGAAGGCTTATCAGAAATGGCTCCAAACAAGGGCCGAGGCAGGCAGGGATTGGTACGTAGATTAAAGAAACAGAGCGAAACAAATAGTTGTTGAATCCAAAAAGAAGTCATGGGAAGATTTTGGTAATAACCCGGAAAGGCTAGGACAAGCAGCAGGGAAACCTTTCTGGACAGTAATAAAAAATCTTAGGAAGGGAGGGAAAAAGGAAATGAACAGTGTTTTGAGTAATTCAGGTGAACTCATAATAGATCCCAGGGAATCACTGGAGAGGTGGAGGGAATATTTTGAACATCTTCTCAATGTAAAAGGAAATCATCATGGTGGTGTTCATGGGGAGGAGGAAAATGATGTTGGTGAAATTATGCTTGAGGAAGTTGAAAGGATAGTAAATAAACTCCATTGTCATAAGGCAGCAGGAATAGATGAAATTCGACCTGAAATGGTGAAGTACAGTGGGAAGGTAGGGATGAAATGGCTTCATAGAGTAGTAAAATTAGCGTGGAGTGTTGATAAGGTACCTTCAGATTGGACAAAAGCAGTAATTGCACCTGTCTATAAGCAAGGAAACAGGAAGGTTTGCAACAACTATCGAGGTATCTCATTGATTAGTATACCAGGCAAAGTATTCACTGGCATCTTGAAAGGGAGGGTGCGATCAGTCGTTGAGAGGAAGTTGGATGAAAACCAGTGTGGTTTCAGACCACAGAGAGGCTGTCAGGATCAGATTTTCAGTATGCGGCAGGTAATTGAAAAATGCTACGAGAGGAATAGGCAGTTGTGTTTATGTTTCGTAGATCTAGAGAACGCATATGACAGGGTACCGAGGGAAAAGATGTTCACCATACTGGGGGACTATGGAATTAAAGGTAGATTATTAAAGTCAATCAAAGGCATTTATGTTGACAATTGGGCTTCAGTGAGAATTGATGGTAGAATGAGTTTTTGGTTCAGGGTACTCACAGGAGTTAGACAAGGCTGTAATCTTTCACCTTTGCTGTTCGTAGTTTACATGGATCATCTGCTGTAAGGTATAAAATGGCAGGGAGGGATTCAGTTAGGTGGAAATGTAGTAAGCAGTTTGGCCTATGCTGACGACTTGGTCTTAATGGCAGACTGTGCCGAAAGCATGCAGTCTAATATCTTGGAACTTGAAAATAGGTGCAATGAGTATGGTATGAAAATTAGCCTCTCGAAGACTAAATTGATGTCAATAGGTAAGAAATTCAACAGAATCGAATGTCAGATTGGTGATACAAAGCTAGAACAGGTCGATAATTTCAAGTATTTAGGTTGTGTGTTCTCCCAGGATGGTCTAAGTGAGATTGAATCAAGGTGTAGTAAAGCTAACCCAGTGAGCTCGCTGTTGCGATCAATAGTATTCTGTAAGAAGGAAGTCAGCTCCCAGACGAAACTATCTTTACATCGGTCTGTTTTCAGACCAACTTTGCTATACGGGAGCGAAAGCTGGGTGGACTCAGGATATCTTATTCATATGTTAGAAGTAACAGACATGAAAGTAGCAAGAATGACTGCTGGTACAAACAGGTGGGAACAATGGCAGGAGGGTACTCGGAATGATGAGATAAAGGCTAATTTAGGAATGAACTCGATGGATGAAGCTGTACGCATAAACCGGCTTCGGTGGTGGGATCATGTGAGGCGAATGGAGGAGGATAGGTTACCTAGGAGAATAATGGACTCTGTTATGGAGGGTAAGAGAAGTAGAGGGAGACCAAGACGACGATGGTTAGACTCGGTTTCTAACGATTTAAAGATCAGAGGTATAGAACTAAATGAGGCCACGACACTAGTTGCAAATCGAGGATTGTGGCGACGTATAGTACATTCTCAGAGGCTTGCAGACTGAACGCTGAAAGGCATAACAGTCTATAATGATAATATGTATGTATGTATGTATGTATGTATGTATGTATGTATGTATGTATGTATGTATGTATGTATGTATGTATAAATATTCCATTTGAATTAAAATTCTCACAATCTTTTACCGAGTCTGGTTTCGAATTGAATGGTATTATGGGCCTATAACAGTCTAGGGCAGATTGCCGTGTTGCACGACCGCGAATGGATGTATGCACAAGTTTTCGCCTGTTTTTGTCGTAAGAAAAACATACAATTTTCAAGGGAAATTCATTTTTCGTTTATTCAAAATATTGGCCATCGACTTCTACACACTTCGCCCATCTTTCAGGTAAGTCATGAATTCCGTCCCAGTAAACTGCTTGTCTTTTGCGGCAAACCACTCGTCGAGCCATTTTCCAACTTCCTCGAAATTGCTGAAGTGCTCTCTGCGAGCGCGTGCCCCATTGATGCGAAGAGGTGATTGTCAGATGGTGCCAGGTCGGGGCAGTACGGCGGGTGTAGAAGGATGTCCAATCCAAGCGACTTCGAGGTGTCTTTCAGTGGTTTTGTCGTGTAACAACATCACCTTGCCGTGTCTTCTGGCCCATTCCGGTCGTCTTTTGATCAATGCGTATTTTAAATTAATCATTTGTTAGCGATAGCGTTGTTTATTGACGGTTTCGCCGGAGTTCACACATTTGTGGTCCACCAGAGCACGCACTGAAATCACCAAACCATGGCTCACATGGAGCGTTTTACTGTCAGCAAACGATGACTTTCCACAGCTTTGTTCTTTTGGTTGAATAAGAAAAACCAATGCGTCCCGCAAATGTTCTTTTTCAGGAACGAACTTCGACATGATCACTGAACGATATAACACAGATGCTAGTGTTTGCCGGGCTCAAGTTGTGTGTGTCAGGCGAACGAACTGTCAAATTCATACGCTGCGTACTGTTCGCTGGCGCCATCTTTTAGTGAAACCGGAAAAGACTTATGCATACACCTGGTAAATAACCTAACCGAAGGAATGCCTGTTGTTGAGTATATTATTTGTCTGGACATTAAGAATAGAAAACTATAAAGGGCTCTGGGTGCTTTATTTTGAAGAAATTGAAGTTTTGCTATTTGAACTTCAGTACAGCAACTCCATGCAACGATAGCGTATTGTAGATGAAACAAACTTTAAGTTAGAATCAGGAGTCTGTTTAATACAGCTACACGCATTGCAGATGGCGGTCCCAGTCTAGTGGGGACGTTATAAAAACACCTACAGTAAATATTTAATATAATCAACTTTTTAACTTAATCATGATTAAGAATCAGCGTAAGTCTCGGCTCTATAAACATATCTCCAGCTCTTCAGAAAAGTAAAAGAACAGTTCTTTTGAACTTAATTGTAAGATAATTACAATTAAACTATTCAGTTAATACAGAAAAGTCTTTCCTCAGTTAATGTACCACAATACCTTGATTTTCTCTTGTGTAAAAATGACCACTACTCCCTCCGTTGAATTCAAACACTTTAACAATACTTTATTAGCCGCTCTTTACACAGGAGAATTGGACGTGGCGTCAGCTTGCATTCATCTTCCCGCGAATTAAAACTTTACATAATATTCTCATTTTTCACTCATAATATTCTGCGAAATTTAACAAAATTTGTATGATATATATATATATATCACAGCTATAACAGGAAACCACCGTATAAATGTTTGTTTGCAGATTTTTTTCAAGTACTGGGGATATTTAAATTCAAAATGTTAGAAGATAAAAATTACACGAATCTTAGTACAATATATCTCCTTACACAAATCATGTAGCCTACAGATAAATCAATAGACAGTGCTTTTTAAAGGAGTATTATCTAGCTAATTTAAATTTTCATGAACCACTCGATTAAATTTCGTGAACAAATGGAATTAAAAATGTAAAAACAATTTCAAACACTTCTTCTTTTGAAAAACAATTGTATATGGAATAAAGTTGCATGATATCCCCACTTTTATTTATGTGACATTCCCACAATGTTTCGTGAAAGTCCTTGGATAAGTTAAAAATATCTGTTTATCTCCTTAACAATAGACAGATATAGCAAGAGCATTGGGACGAATGGCTGATCTAAAGCCACTGCTATTTAATACTGTAAATAAGTATATTTATAATGTAGTTGTCAGTCGATAGACTGGTTTATTGCAGCTAACCATGCCACCCTATCATGACTAACTTTACATTTCTACCTAATTCCTTAACATGATCTGAAGAGGTAGGCCAGTGATCTCCTTCGCCTGATCTAACAATCTACTTGCTGTTCATCCTCTTCGTTTACTGCCTTTACTTTGCGTTGCAAAGTGGTCTTTTCAAAGTTGTCAACTTCTCTTCTGAGATTGTGGCAGAGGAAGCGGAGTTAACACTCACTCATACTTGAGGATAGAAGTTTCTTGAAGCTCAATTCATTGAAAATGAATCATTAGTCCTTCTTTCTGTCCAAAGTGCACGCAGTATTCTCCGCCAACACCACATTTCAAAGACATCAATTCGACTTTTGTCTCTAGTATTCACCGTCCAGGTCTCACAGTTGTAGAGAACACTAGTGATTCCGCCGAGCGCATATCCCTAGCTTTTGATATTGTCCGGTTCTGTCAGATCTTAGTGAGTTTAACGATTGCAGTCTGACCTAGAACTGATCTCTGTTTCACAGCGTGCCGTGTCGTTGATGAATGACCTTTACTATCTCCAGGTCCTTTAGACATCCTGTAAGTTGAATTTGACCTTGCCGACGAACTGCCATTAATTTGGTCTTTTCAATGTTTAACTATTATTATTATTAAATAATAATAATAATAATAATAATAATAATAATAATAATAATAATAATAATAATAATAATTGTACCGGGAGGTACACATCAAAGTCGCGCATTCAAAATCAGCGCCTAAATGAAGTCCTCTATTGGTGAAACAGTGAAGCTTTAAACAGAAGATGTTACCACTAAAATATTGAGTAATTTTGTTATTGTGAAGTTTCCAAAACTGACTGAATTTCTCCTAGTTTTGTTTGCTATACATCAAGAAGTTTACACATTTCTCCACAGGTGTCACTACTAAAAACGTAAAAATAAGGATTTTCCTCAATTGTTCCTAAAGTTGAAAGGCAAAAGGTTCCGGTAAGGTTTCAAATTGCGATTCTTGGATATCTCTACGAAATTACGAAACCAAATTTTGAAAATCACTTCCGGCCTCAAATCGCTTGTTTCTTTACTCTCCTTTTTAAATTCAAATCCTTGCCAAATTTATGTTATTCACATAATTCTTTCTGTAATGCATTCCTTGGTTCAACGCCCTCAGGCATTTTTTGACTTTTTGAAAAATGTCTACACTGAATGTAATTATAAGGGCTTAAGTGAAACTCTGCAATGACTCACATTAGCGCTCGTAGAGGTAGACAAAGGCAAAATGCTAATCTAATCGACAGGATCATGATGATTAAGAAAAGGTTTGCAATTTTGAGGACTAAATAAATGATGTATTCACATACTTCCTTCTTTCTTCGTTTTTGGCCATCTAAGCACCACGAAAGTAACCCTGTGCATTCAACTTAATTCTTCTTGTCTTGACTTCATATAGTTGTTCATCCTTCCACTTAGCCGTTTCCTCCCCTCTTGTGTCCAGACGTTATTATTACCTTTCGCCCCTTCCTTCTCCTGCAAACCCTTGAAATTTTGTATCAGTCTTCTGCAAGTGGTTCTGTTTTTTATTACATCTCTCTCATATATTTTTTACTTGTACTTTATTATATTTTATGTAACAAAAGTTCTTAGCTCATATCCCTGGGATGTTTCCAACATTGAGTTGCTTGCCCGAAGGGTTAGAACTGTGTTTTCTTAAGAAAACAAATTTCGCGAGATGTTTCCGCCGTTCTTGCTTCATAACACGAGTTTTACAAGGACTGGGGAAAGCTATATCCATACTGAGACTACGGTGCAAGGGTATTGGCAAAGAGGTAGCGGTATTTAAAGAACGAACGATGGACACAGGGAGAAGACTTTCTGTTCAGTAATACAAGTCCCGTTGCATATCCAATGCCCGGACTTTGGCTATAAACCTGAGCTTATCATGTGTGATCAAACTGCTGTTTGAATGGCATGTTTCTTCTCAAAATAACGCACCCGCCCACTATTTACATTTCACACTCAAGTGTTTATATCTGTCCTACTATGTGTGACAAGCTGGTGGGAATTACCAGAGTTAGGGCAATATGTGTCCTCCCTATTGCTGTATGTAATCTGGGGATCGTGAGAGATTTACAAGGTGGCACTGATACTTTAGAAGGAAAATGGAATATGGAAATTGATAAATAGAAACACTACTAAACACACAATGTTATAACTTGTGAGAGAGAATTTTATTAAAACGGATGTACTTCTGGAGTTTGCGGACAGCATTGTAACCATGGTAACCACTGTACGTCTATGTACACTCGGTCAGTAGCGTCATCTCCTTGCTGTGCCCCCCCCCCCCCCCCCCCTGTAACTAAGAGCTTGAGAATATCTCCCATCAAGTTGACCTCGTTCTACTCCTCAGTTCAGAAGTAAAATCCTTAACTTGCCAAAAAAAAAACAAAAAAAAACAGGGTCTTGATATAAGTGAGAGGAACGATACCACTCGACCACAGCGCTGGCTAATTAATTAGATTAATATTACACAGAGCGAGTTCCCCGTGCGATTAGTGTCGTGCAGCTGTAAGCCTGCATTCGGGAGATACCAGCTGTATGCATAAGTTTTGCCGATTTTTTCTCGTAAACAAAACACATAATTTTTAAGGGAAATTCATTCTTTGTTTATTCAAAATATTGGGCATTGACTCCTACAAACTTCATTCAGGTTAGTTATGCATACTGCTACGGGGCTACCCGTGGAATGCAGAGGTGAAAGAAGGTGTGGGCTGGAATGGGTCTAACTACAAAGCTGAGATATTGATTAAAATTGCATTAAAGGTTATATTTTCGAAAATAGCAAAAATTAACAAGTTTCACGTAGACTTTCAGAGTTTAACAAATAACAACACGTAAACAAATCAGGTACGCGACTAGGAAATACCAAGATATAGAGATAATTTAACAAACTGGGCTACAAGCTCCAATTTATACAATTCCTGAGCTCTCCGCTCACAACCACATATTTACCAAAGGGCAGAAAACCCCTAATAACATGGAGCACTTGCTCCCACCTAGCAATGGCAGGCCTCCTAGAGGCACATATCCAAAAAAAAAAAAAAAAAAAAAAAAAAGAGCTGACCCGCTCTCAATTTTTCAAGCCTATTAAAGGCAATACCAGACTTTTACACGTGATTGCCATCAAGGCACAACTTACAATGATTCAGGGGTATCTTGTACCCAACCTAATGGGCCTTAGCCGACAAGAAAAGATTAAGTAAATGGCCCGCAACACCAAGTAGAATGGAGGCGTGTACTTGCACTCCTACATGAAAGCTTTTTAAAACCTAAGAGGCACTACGCCGATGAAACAGGGGCTATTCCCAAACTATGGAGGTGACTCGTATAAGAAAAATTTAAGACATTACAGAAAGGAAGAAAACCAGTTACAAAACGTAGTCACCTCAAACTAGTATGAAGGGGAGCTCGAGAGGGTAAATCACTCTCTATCCCCGAATTACAGTTAAAGATATTTGACGTTTTACAAAAACGATGGGAAATTACATGTTTATTACATAGCAAAGGTTTCGGACCTTCCCCGCGGGTTAAACTGCTGAGCTAGCACGAAATAAAGATGTTAAGTGGCCATTACCTTGTTGAAGAGCTGTTACCGGATGAAAGAGGCACTTCCCGCCTCGTGCTACACTTCCATACACTATGCTAGATGTTGTTCGAGTGGCCCAGAGACAAGAAAATCAGCAGTTTTTATACCCTCGTGGAAGATTCGAGACCTTTCATGAATAATCAAGCCACACCCTCTTACTTTATTGGTCCGTCTTGAAAATACACTCAAAGTCGAAGAAGAAATACATGATTGGTCAAAAATTAATTACAGAAATTCTGGATTTGCTCAATTCAAAACAGTCGGAAAGAAAATTAATATTGCCAACGCACAAATGAAATAACGAAATTTAATAAAGAGAAAACTGATGAATACAAAATTTCTTCAAATAAGGTTCTTCCACTTCTTCTGAGAAACTAATGAGTTGATCCAGTTTTTAAAGTTCAGAGTTTCTCCTGGAGAGGAGTACTTATTGGCGCAATATTTAAACTTGCGGCGTAGAGGTGTACCTCCCGGGACATATACCATGCCAGAAAAACTGCTTGTCTTTTGCGGCAAACCATTCGTTGAGCTATTTTCAAACTTCCTCGAAATTACCGAAGTACTGCTCCGCGAGCGCGTGCCCCACTGATGGCGCCACGTCAGGGCAGTACGGTGGGTGCGGAAGAATGTCCAATCCAAGCGATTTCAAGGTAACATTCACTGGTTTTGCTGTGTGAGACGGTGCATTGTTGTGTAACATAAACACTGCTGAGAAAAAGGAAAACACAACACTTTATGATGATGCTGGATTTAGAATGTTAAAATAGTAGTATTTTTGTAATAGGGACCGTGCGTATAGCGAGTGCTGCCATCTGGTGGCTTAATCTGAAGTAACTGGTAAGAGCGGTAGGAGCATTTTTCACCATCGAGTTAGTGAATAGTGTCGTTTTATTTTACTAGCTGTAAGTCTTTGACTGTTCACATTGCTTCCTGAGGTGGCCTACGTTTTGATTAGGTTCTTTCAGCATATTCTCTAAGCATGAACGAAACTCATAGTACCGTACCAGTAAACGCAGTAAATGTCACGTGAACTGTTCCGTGTACGGTTGTAATTACACCTACTAAAACAGCCCACCAGGAAAGAAATATTTTCCTTTTCCAGCCGCAGCTGCCCATAAGATCAGAAGGGAAGCATGGATAGCATCTTTAAAACGTTCAGCACTTGATGGAAAACCCTGGGTTCCTGCCAGTAATTCCAGAATCTGCATCCGACACTTCATTGATGGACCTGATAGCCCTGGATATAAACCTACTTTGCATATGTTACCAGGAAGAACTAATGAGGACGAAATACAGAAGAAACTGACAGTCAGGTACAAGAGGAGGAAAGGGAAACAAAGTGAAGTGCAAGAAAACATGAATTCTGTTCCTGAATCACAATCTCCCCAAACTGTTTGTAGTATAGGTATTCAGACTGATAATTAACCATTTTCATATGACCAGGGAGATGTAAATGTACTATTTTGTAATTTATATTTTGTCCAGTGATAATTCAAAATGTGATTCAGAAACTCTGACAATTTTACACACGAAAGTGTTAGACAGACAAAACACGTACGGAAGCGTTGCGACGTAGCAGAAAAAATAGTTGTAAGGTAGTAAAGTATGTATCCATATTATTATCTACAAGTTAAATATTTCGTACTTTTTCTTAATTTACCGCAAATTTTATACTTTATTTGAGTAAAAACAATATTATTAACTTCCATTTGGGACAAATAATACCGTGTCATTTCGTGGATCGGATTCGTTCACGTAACCAAAGGATCTAAATTCAGATATTTTTTTAAATTCGTACCTTGATGTTAATATTATATGGGGTTCGACTAACATTTGTGTCTCTCAAACATAAACCAGATACTTCTTTTGAATTTTTTTCCAGCTGATATATGTGATGGCTATCATTAAGCTCTCTTCCTTTCTTCAAAGTAGAATTCCTAAAATACTGAGAATTCCACGTAATTTTCTGAAAACCCACAAGAATAACAGCATTCGACATAGCTGATTAATTCAAATTGTACGTATTCACAACACGTTTCAATAAGTAAACAACGACAGCTGATGTTATTCTGGTTTTTCTCCTACCGATGAATAATCGTCTCTTCCGCTAGGGGCGCTGCGGTCGAAAATTTGTTGTTACGCACGGTCCCTATATTTGCTATCTATTGAATTGCTTGATCTACTCTGCCTGTCTTGTTGGGTAATTACGTTTTGAGTTTACGTTATTACGACTTGTAATGTCATGCTCAATCTTTGGTATTTTAAGCCGTGCTGTTGAGTACTGGAAGTACTTAAGTTGTGTGTCACTTTGTATATGACGATGTTCCATTTAGAATGTTAATATATTAGTATTTCTTGTAATATATTCATTCCATGGAATTGGTGGTTGTACTCTTGTTGTCGTTATTGTTGTTGTTGTTGTTGTTGAAAAATATGGTTGAATTTTATCACACAATTGTAAGTGACCGTTGCCACCGGGATATTTCCCAATTGCTGTGCAATTTTTAATAATAATAATAAAACTTCAAATATTTCAGAAACAGATATAATACAGGATGTAAACCAAGTTGTCAGTTCACATTCTCTACACGACATGGGTCCGTGAACGCTTTATTTTCATTATTGAACGCATCTGCAGCAGTTAGATAGAACAATACCTCGAAAGCTCAGAGTTGCAATTTGCACGAAAGTCGCACGAACTTCACATTCTCGCTACTTTACTAACTAATGTTTTGTTTGGCAGAGCCGGACTCTATCCTTCATTAAGCAAGTCACTAACTTTCTGCCTAATATTCACGGTCCATCGACTGCGCCTCCCATCGTTAACATGGGGACGCGGTAAAGGGCAATAACGTAGCTAAGCGCCCGCTGCTGGTTTATGCAAATGTACGCTTTGGAATCGCTTATGGCTTTAATTTTATTTAATTTACATGAAGCTGTGCACATCCACAAGCTGAGGGGTGTTTGTTGCATACAAAATAACAGCACCGGCTTTGCATTTTTAATTGTGCTGCACACCCTGTCAAAGTTCCGATGGACCGCTCTCAATGGAAATATGAAAGCCCCCGCGCCAAATTGTTCATTGAATTCATGAGAGCCACTGTTGGAGTCGAACAAGCGAAATACGACTTTACTCACGATATCTGAGAACAGGCTCCGTCAAATTACTCGCATGGTTTAGAAATCGTTTTGCAAGAGCGAGCAATAAGGCTTCCATCGGAAACTCGCTGCTTCTCCCTGGATTTAATGGTAAATCGGTATTTTTTTATCGCACGTGAATACTTTGTGTTTAATTACAGATGAAACAAACCACTTTTCCCTTAAAGATGTCTCCTGATCATGGCCATCCATAAACGGCTGCTAATATGAGACGGCAACCAACAATAAGACGTAGCCTGTACTGTTGCTAGGTAACAATACCTTACATCGCTGCCTGCTCGGTTACTATGGTTACACTTCCGTCACGTTACGTTGTACAAATGTTACGATGGTCCCCAGCCATAACACATATTTATGTCGAAGCTAACATAATGATTCTTGTCATTATGTATTTACGGATGATTTCACTAAAACGTGTACATTGCTTGTACATATTTTGTAGAAAGTTGCGATACTAGTCGGGAATTTGATGAAGGGGCAGGTTAATGTCTTTGTTTTAGATGAACTTGAATGGGTAGCTTATATTTGGTTTGTTTATAGGAGGGATGGACAGGGACAAAATAGCGGATGCAAAGATAGGTCATTTGAAGGAAGGAAGTGTGATTTTGAAGTGGTCCTTCAATTTTGAAAAGACTTCTGCGGTACAACGGCATTGGGGAAAGGAATTTAGAACAAGTCACCGACACGTCATTTTACCGAGATCTAATGTGTCCTCTCAGGGGTTGATTAGACCGTTCTTCTTTGAAGAAATAGGTCAGGTGCCAGTGCGAGTTACCTCGATAAGCTAAAGATATCAGTTTTACCTGCAATCCGAAAGCTGAATGGGAACGAGAGATTTTATCTGTAACAGGATCGTGCCCCAGCTCACGTCAGAGAGTGCCTTGATGAAACTTTCCCTGAACGATGGATAGGGTGAAAAGTGCTATATAATTTCCAGCGCTGTCCTAAGATCCATCACCTCTAGACTTATCTTTGGGGGACCTTTAAGGATGTTACGTATCGGGAACAGCCGCTTACACTGGCTGCATCGTGTTCAGTAACTCCACTGTACAAGTTACAGTTTGTGGCATCGACTGTGCCTGCTGCTGATGGCTGCCACTTCAAACACCTCAAGTAATATCAATAATATCTTCACTACATTTCAGACGTGTGTCTCAATTTATTACAAAGATGTTGATGAACAAAGAGCGTATATATTTTCCTGGGACGCCCCTGTAGTTGACAGGTATGATATAGCATACGTTTTTAAGTCTGGTGTTTTTTATGTCCTCCAAAATTATTTTACATCAAAGGTGGTTTTAAATGATGAGACTAAGTTAGTTACAATTACAATGGGTGAAATTCAGGTTTACAACTAGCGGAAATATAAAGTGGAAAGGATAATATGCATTGAAGTCTGACTCAGGCACCATTGTGCCTGTTTCCAAACTTTCATCCTTACATTAAATACGCAAAGATGTCTTATATATTCTCCCAGGAAAAACACATGACTACTGAGACACTACTGAAGCTATCAAGGTAGAGAGTGATGTTCACTTTATTTTTATGTAGTGCGCTTTCTCTTAGATAAACCCTGTACTTGATCTCTTAAGCGGCATATCCGTGTCCGTAATACAGCCGATCTTTCCAAATCCGACTTAATTTTCTTTGTTCGAAATAATTGGTTAAATTGATCTACTGAAATTTGTATCACTAGGCGTTAAACAGGCGTTGCTGAATTTATACAACGTGGCAGTTCAGTACCAAAACCAAACACCTTGATGCAACAATCCTGACAGGCCTTGGCCTACCAAGCGACCGCTGCTCAACCCAATGGCCGGTGTCATGTGATTGGCACAATGAATCCTCTAAGACCATCACTTTTTACTTTTTAGACGGAGACCACTATTCCGCAGTCTGATAGCTCTTCAATTGTGGGCTGTCTATTTAAAGGACACTATTTCCACGAAGAAGAACTTTTGTAGAAAATTTAAGAATAGAGTCATGTAAGGCACTGCACACTAGTCTTCTTCTGCCGCATTTTCCCACAACTGTGGCGCACATATGGATTTGGTCCTGTTTTATGGCCGGATGCCCTTCCTGACGCCAACCCTATGTGGAGGGATGTAATCACTATTATGAAGAGGGAAGTGTGGTGACAAATACAGACACCCAGTCCCCGGGCCAGAAGAATCAATCAGACGTGATTAAAATCCCCGAACCGGCCGGGAAGCGAACCCGGGACCCTCTGAACCGACGGCCTCAACGCTGACCACACCTGCTCACTAGTATTACACATTATTAATTTATTACTGTAATGCCAGTCACTGCAAATACTGAGCCTGTACAGTCCCACTGCAAACTCAAAGCAATCTGAACTTTGGAACGTGGGATGGCGACCACGGGGCCCTCAGCTGTCTCCTCACATTGCTTCCACTTACTTGTGCCAGACTCCTCACTTTCATCTATCCTATCCGACCCCGCTTGGCCAACTCTTGTTCTTTTCCGACCCCGACGGTATTTCGTATGGAGGCCTAGGAAGTCTTTCATTTGCATGCCCTTCGTGGCCCTTGTCTTCCTTTGGCCGATACCTTCATTTTTCGAAGTGTCGGACTCCTTCCATTTTTTCTCTCTGATTAGGCTAGTGTTATATAGAGGATGGTTGCTTAGTTGTACTTCCTCTCAATACAATAATCACCACCACCACTCAAAGCAATCTCGGGCGTGGTCAGTATCTGGACGGGCGATGGTCCAGGTATACCACATACCGGATTGTATTGGTCGCTGTGCCGATCTGTTCAACGGAAAGTACGATCGTGTGGCACGTCAATTAATCCCAAACACACTAAACAAAACTACTAAAATTTTCCTAATAATATCCTATTAAAATTCACATAAACGTGTACATTATACAGGCCGCCAGAGGAGCGCAACGGTGTCGGCTACACACAACCCGCCTTTCATTTCGGAGATAGGCAGGTACTGTCACCTAGCAACCGCAGGTGGATGACGGAGGATCGAACATGCTAAGTTGGAGTCAGAAGGCCAGCGGCTCTCACCCGGCTCTTCAATTAGAGAATGAACAATATTCGGAATTCTTTTTCAAAATACTGCTAGAAAATTGAACCCTTCAGATTAAAATTATATAGCTAAATGAAACTGTCCACATGACCATGAAAAGGTAATTGACAGAATAAGTGAAGATGACTGGATAAGATTATGATTAAGATACATTAGTATTTACTTTCAGTTTTTCCAGTCTTAGGATAAGGATAGTAATAGCTGTTTCAAGTGGCAAAACTATGGAATATCTGAGTCTCCAAAGAAACTCATTAAACTTATACAGCCTCATCCTTAGCGACGCCAAGGGTGGCGTAGGCCATTTTGGAGTCAATTACTCCTGAAGTAGCGTCTACTGAAGAAGTCCGTACTACAGAAGTAAACTGCTACGCGAGTTGTCTACTCCGAAAGTAACTTGGGAGAGCTGAAGTACAATTTACTGCTATAGAATTAGCGTTCGTTACTCGCGGAGTGTTGTTGTGTTTGCGTGTTTTCTTTAAAGAAATCTAAATGAATATGTTTATGCGTGACAGGGAACGGGGGGAAAATGCAAGCGAAAGATACAGAGTGTACGAAACACGACATAAAGATGCTGGAGAAGGAAAGAAATGCATGGAAAGCCGTGACAGAATAATTCAATGCTTCGAGTGATAGAAAATGCTGTGAAGAGCAACTTAAAATTCTGTGGAAGGACTAAAAACAGAAGGCTAAAGAGCAAAAAGCCATGGAGGCGCGGGAAATAATTAAAACTGGTGTTGGTTTCTTCATACAGCTCGCCTGCATCCATACCGAAGTTTTTGAAGGACTGCCGTAGCTATACTGGGTTGAAGCGCATTTGCTTTGCAAGGATTTGGAATCCTTTTTTTAACACTCCGAGAGGGCGTTCCACAAACTTGAGGGTGTTTTACTGGTATTCAACAGGTGTATTTGGTGCCATGAGCAATGTTGTACCTCACTCCCACTAACTTTCTAATTTTATAAACTATGATCAAAGTTCGCTGCAACAGCACAATTGTCTCAAATTCGTGGATCGTGCGTAGAACCAGGCCATCGGCAAACACTATTCATGATCTTCATACCTGTGTTGCAAATAACTTGTATATTAATAGAAAAATACCCCCTTCCGATTTCTGAGTAGTTCACCGTTGTCACCGGGAGGGCACCCAATGGAAATGGGAACCTGCCAACGTGAAGAATTTTTTTTCAAACATGCATCATCATTTACAGGCATATATCTATTTACGTACCTCACTAGTGCTGTAACTTCGTGATGAAAAATACATCCAACAGTCGAACGGCAACTAACTGAAACATTCGCAGCGCACACAACAACTGTAATTTTTGGTTGAATACCTGTCTGAAATTTTGTTGTAAGTTATCTCCAAGTATATGTGGAAGAAAAGTAAAGGATTCTTTCCTTAAAATGTCTCTCGTGTACACATACTTTGTATGTACATTGCTCAGAATTTAAAAACAATAGAATTTCTGTATCGGTCGTGTCCACAATAACAAGAAAATGTAGGCTACTTTATTATTTTCCGTAATTTCTGTCGGTCTGTCTCTCCGTATATGTATATAACACGAGAAAACGGTATGTAAAGTCGGGAAATAATTCACTACAGTATAATCCATAAATAATTTTATTCATATTGAGTGAAATTGTAGTTTAGGATAAGGCTTAAAATGCAATTCTCCTATCGATAAATTCTACGTAACTAAAGTTATATCGAAATAAATTTCCGATCATTCATGTGTTATACATTTTTACAGCACCGGCAATAATAAGAGAGATATTCGTGAATTTCGATGTTTGTTGCTAAGTCTATATTAATGCTGAGCCACGTGAAAATGGGTGAACAGAATTTAATGAAAATAAGTGTGTAAAGTCGGAGAATAAAGAAGTACAGTCTGTGCTATAAATAAATTTGTTCACCTTGAATGAAATGGTAGGTGAGGGGAAGGCGCTTTAGAATCCATATGTTGTTATAACATTTCATTCACAACGTGTACACGACTTCATCTAGAATTCTGTATATGATGTAGAAGTGCGTAGCAAATCTCGGGTACTCCACTACCATCACACATTATTACATTGTATTTTATAATTTTAAGTGGGCTAGTCAAATGTAGAACAAGTAGTTGATTTATATTTTCACTCGTTATTTATAAAGTATTTAGATTATCAAAACAGTCCAAATTGTTTGTTGGTTAAAATTTGGACATATTTTAAAAATGTAGTGCGAAACGGTTTAGCCGATAGGGCTGTCAAGTTGGCCGTTAAATCGCCCCCGTGTCCTTACAAGGTTCCAGCCAGTGATATTCGTTCTCAACTGAGACATTTGGTTTTGTCCCGTTGGGAAAAGGAGTGGTAGGCCAACCGTCTCCCAAATAAGCTGAGAACGATAAAAGAAACTACGAAGGTACGGAAGACTTCCCTTCGGGTTTCTCAGAGTGAAGCGGTAGTATAATTTCTTCTTCGGATCGGCCAAGGTATAGCATCGCACTCCTATTTATTGAAGAGTGGGGCCTCCGGTGAGTACTTACTGCACGGAGAGCCGTAGTCTAGAACTCCCGAGTGCCATCTACGAGATGACTGACCCCGTGGCCCGTTTCACCAGGGATAATGGTCTGTAATGTTTGCTTTATTTTAAAAATATTTTTATTCTATTGGTTCTATATTAGTTTGTTTTGTGCGTTATAATGTCTTTTAACTTGAATGATTGCATTTCAAAGGAAAGCCTTATTCTACCTTAATCCAGTTTTCTCTAGTTTCACAAGACAACAAAGCATTGCGAATGAGATCCAATCATTATTATTCTTGCCCTTTGGACCATTGTAGTCAACTTTTGTGCGATTTTCTATGATGTTGAATGTTTTTCTTACTTTCTCTTCGTCCTGTATTTCTTCATTCTATCTCATCTTCGTTTTCATTCTTCTTCTGAAAATACCCTTTAATTGTTTCTCTTTTATCAATTTTCGGTAAGAACGTAACTTTACTATTCTCCAATGTATTTACTTCGTTTGATTTATTCTTTATATACTCCAGTTTACTGTCTAATTCTTTAATGTCTTCTTTTATTTCTTTTATCCAGACAGGTTGTTGTTTTAGTTTCCAAAACTTCTACAATATTCTCCGTATTAACCTGTTTTGAGGGGTTCTCAACAGATGGCCCCAGGGGCTCTGAACTTTGGAGCGTGGGTTGCGACCACGGGGCCCTCAGCTGGGTCCTGGCATTGATTCCACTTACTTGTGCCAGGCTCCTCACTTTCATCTATCCTATCCAACCTCCCTTGGTCAACTCTTGTTCTTTTCCGACCCCGACGCTATTAGGTTTGCGAGGGCTAGGGAGTCTTTCACTTTCACGCCCTTCGTGGCCCTTGCCTTTCTTTGGTCGATACCTTCTTTTATCGAAGTGCCGGATCCCTTCCATTTTTTCCCTCTGATTAGTGTTATATAGAGGATGGTTGCCCAGTTGTACTTCCTCTTAAAATAATAATCACCACCACCACCTCTCAACAGATGACCAAAGAAGGATATTCTCTTTCTTCTCATGAACAGCTGCATTTGGGAAGATAGGCCATTCTCTCTCTCTTTCTTTTTTTGTACTTCTTATTTATGCATGCTCTTACTATTCTTCTTTCTATTTTAAAAATGTTGTCTATGTTATTCTTCTGCCTTAGTTTAAATAATATTTCACTTCCAGTAATTACCGGGCGAGTCGCTCGTACGTTTAGGGGCGCCCAGCTGTGAGCTCGCATCCAGGAGATAGTGGGTTCGAACCCTACTGTCGGCAGCCCTGAAGAGGGTTTTCCGTGGTTTCCCATTTTCACGCCAGGTAAATGCTGGGGCTGTATCTTCCTGTCCCATTGTCGCCATAACACTATCTGTGTCAGTGCGACGTAAAGCAAAGAACAATAAGGAGAAAACTTCTGTAATTTATTTAAGATTGGACTACAGTGTTATAGGGTTTCAATTTTGTGGTTGTTGCCAAACATTTATTCTTTTCTGTATTTCTAGTTTTCTTGGGCTATTTACCCACTGACCATCATTTGTTATCATTTCATTTCGTCCCACCTCGTACCATTAGGTGCCGATTACCTAGATGTTAAGCCGCATTAAACAACAAGATCATCATCATCATCATCTGTGACGCTAGGTGTCACGACGTAGAACGCCAGTGACTCCGGTCCTAACTCAACACTGTTCTCTGTTGCAGATGCTACGCCAGGCCCCTCAACCCCCAGCACGGCGGATCGTAAGGCCCGGTCGCAGCCGGACGCCACCTCGGCGCCGGACTGGGCGGCTGACGACCCTCTGGCCTCCGAGACACCGCCCCCCGTTCATTTCGCCACAGAGAACTCTAGTTTGGTGACAGCCCAGACGGGCAGCATCGCTCACATCCCGTGCGTGGTCAACAACATCGGCGACGGCACGGTGAGTAGCTCCAGCTTCATCTCCGTCACTATTGCAACGGCCGCATTGTTCTGTACTTATTAGAAATAAAATATAAATATTATCTGAATAAAAAATTGTATTGAATAGGACGTGACCCACTCACCACGATGTATTGAGCGCGCGAGACAACACAGCGCAATCTTAAAACAGGTACTGACGGGAATATTGAATTATTAGATAGTCGTCAACTACCGTTAAAACAGATTTTTTCCGTATGTATTCGGTTTCTAATTCAAATCGCAAATACCAATTGTTTCCACTTGCCGGCGCTGAAATCGACCACCTCTTTCGCAATGGAATAAAGTCAGACTTGATAGCAGACTCTATACTCTTTGACCGGCGAGAAAAAGTTGACTAACGCTGCTCGAAAATGGCCTGTTGCTATGGCAACGATAACAGAGTTGCAACATTTTAGGACGCTATCACCACGCGGGTTGGCTTGCTCTCAGTCACTTTTGTCATTCATATTCTGACTGATTTCTTTTCTCGATGAAGTATCGTCTTCCTATTGTGTTTATTATACCGTAGTTTATTCCTGAATTGTACAGGTACCGTTAACAATCGGAGTTAAATAACAAAAAACTATCAATGCGGGTAGTGTTGTTATATTCTGTGATTAACATGTGCATTTGTTGAGGTTATTGTCAGAAACTGATGATTTTGTTAGTGATTATGAAATCTTTTGTATATATCGATAATGTCGTGTTCTGTCTTAAATGCTGGAATTATTAACACGAGCTTAGGAACCGCTCAAGGGTAAATTAATTGTATTAGGCCTAGACCTGCATGTTTTATTAAACACTCAGCCTGTCTGAAAGGGTGGTAGGCCGCAAATGGAGGTAACTATGACAACGCAGCGTACTTCGTAGTTACAGCTTTCGCCGCTCATCTGTCAGACTTCAACTCTCGTGGGCCCTACTATAACAAAGCGAATAATACGTTCGGATTTATTTCCTACTCTCACTCAAATGTGTCTAATGATCAATGAAATTTTATATTGTATACTTTGCGTATCAATAGATACGCACCTATAACTATCATGTTATACTTTTTATAAATACTTTCATGAACTAACCATAAACCTCTAATGATTAAACATTAACCTTTACAGAATGGAATCATTTTTAAATTATTATATGGAGTATTAGGCTACTTGGTACTAGGAAAATATGTTGTCTTTTCATTTTGTTTAACTCACATTACTTTAATAAGGGGTGAAATAACAATAAGGTGTAAACCTAACCTTCGTGTGAAAATGCCTAACATTTCTTATTTTATGAACAGATGGTAATAGATTCATTAACTTGTGTTTAGGGACACAAAAATGCATTTTACTTAAAATGAAAGACACCGTATTTCAATCTCTAATCACTTCAGTCGAACATTGTCTCTGTATTTCCGCTTATATCACTACCAACAAAACAAACTGAGCACGCGAGTCAACACTTCGCCATCTTATAACGAAGTATACATGTGACTTCAAGTACTTGGCACAAATTCTGCCTTACTTCTAAACGCCATTTCATGAAGACTATGTTAAATTTTCATTTTTTTCAACAGGTAGGCTCATCTTTCGAATGTTAATTGACAGATTACACATAATCGTAAGTTAAATACTATCGGTGGTAAACGCGATCTACTCAAACATTGAAAGCGACTGACAGTTTTTCTTTCCGTGTACTCCTTGATGAGGAAGAGAACACGCCCGGCATTGTTTTATGTGTTAGGGAACATCGACAGCCTGTTTCCTTCGGGCCAGGAGTTCCCCATCTAGCGGTGAGGATAGGAATTATGCCGGCTGCACTCTTCTGGAGCAATGATGAATGAGAGATTAAATTATATTGGAAAGTGTCGCTGGAATGTAAGGTGACAGGTAGAACGGGAATACCCGGAGAAAAACCTGTCCTGGCGCAGCTTTGTCCAGCACAAATGTCACATGGAGTGACCGGGATTTTAAATACGCGAACAAGCAGAGAGAGAACGGTGCGCTACCACCTGAGTCACGGAGGCACATCGTTTGTGTCGTATACAGCTAAGCTGTCCACCTTAAATACCTTCCAATATTCACAGATATTCTGATTTTAAATTCATAAATTGTATTAAGGGGCTCATAAAACACTGTCCAACTCATCTCCGTAACGTACGCAAATACCGAGGAACCGGTAGCAATTTCTTAAAGTGTGAATATACTTATTTCACCCAATAGAACAACTAATAATCGAGGTGCAAATTCAGTGACGTGCGCATTTCGCAAATCTTTTTAGTTATTAAAGGTTTTAATATGAAGGGCTTATTTCCAAAGTGACGCATTTCCAAGAAATGAAATTTTTAAGTAAACGCAATTTGTAATAAATGGATTCCTAATAAGATAAGACACTTCATGTTTTCTATGCAGCTATTTCACCCTAAACAAGATACACTTGCGATGGTGGCTAAAATCCTAGTGCAAAGAATACCTTCAAAATCGGGGAGGTGAGATTGTCTTGGATTTATGTCATTTTGGAACTAAACGGCCGATCATGCGGAACGGCGTAGACTGGGTTACATTGTAACTTTCAAATATAATGATTAATGATATAGTCAATCAAATACTTAACCATTGCTGTATTTATTCACAATTTAAGAAATGGAAAATGCTTATAATATGAATGGAAAATAAAAATGCTTACAATACAGAAGAACATAAATTTAATTTAGCAAAACCTTACAAAGTTGATTGTCTTGAGTTACATCTCGTATTTTAAAATACATACATGTTTGGAAATTTTTTTTTGGAAGGACCTATTGATCCACACACTTCACTTTGCCCTTATTTCTCTGCCACTCTGCTGGAATTCGTTTTCTTTTCCGCAAGTAATGATTTGCTTGTCACTCAATTTCTTCATCACACGTCGCCATTTGCACTAATATTCGCAGCCACTAAAGAAAACCGCAGAGAAATTACGAAACCACGAGCGTAAGAGCTGAGTCCAGTCACAATCCGTAAGCGGTCACGAGATATGCGCGCGCCGTACTATTGGTGGTGTGGCGTTGTGGCACTTTGCCATTTTAAACAACATGTAATCCACATCTATATAAATAAAAATGAATCGCCAAATGTGTTGCTAAGCGTAAAACTCGGGAACGGCTGGACCATTTCGGCTAATTCTTTTTTCCAAATATTCGTCGAAGTCCGAGTAAGGCTTTTACAAATAGAAAAATTGGAAGAAATGCCTGGAAAAACGTAAAAGCCTCATTTCTCTTTTTCCATTCAAACTGTTCGTCTCTCCTTCCTTCTCCCACGTTTGCGCTTAGCGCTGTCCTCCTCGAATCCAGCGCGTTTGCCAAATGTCCGTAAATCTCTATGATATCGGTTAAAATTGGTGAATATCTGATTATGTACAAAATTTCAAACCGCATTTGATGCCGTTAACAAAAAAAGGTTTACAAAGTAATTGAGTGTGAAAATGTTAATATAATGGAATGTTACCTCAAATGAAAATCTTCATTGCATTGAACTTGTCATGTCATAACTCCTATTTTATATTCACTATATTTGTAATTTTTTCACTGCTGGTAAAGAAGCATTTCAGCTCGACGTAGATAAGTTTATTTTTAAATTTAAATGAAAAGAACATGCACTATCTGTGTTTCTTTTCAGTCATGTTCAGAGATTTTAATGTGCAGGCACGGAAAAGTCAGTCGCTGGCCAACTTCAATCAATCAATCAATCAATCAATCAATCAATCAATACTGATCTGCATTTAGGGCAGCCGCCAAGGTGGCAGATTCCCTATCTGTTGCTTTGCTATTGAGCAAGGAAAATGGTCTTCAGATATTGAAGTTATTTTTAAAACGAACTCCAAGTTGTTATCCCGCTTAGTTGTCAGTTTGTGACAGGAAGAATGTCTCCTTGGGTTTTGGTTTCGCGCGGGCTGGCTGGCTGCCTCGACTGCCGGCACGGATCTCCCAAACATACGCTCTCCAGACAGTCACATGCAGTGTCGTGTTTTGTTATAGTTGGAGACCTTTGTCTGCCCTGATTGTTTTTAAATCTTCGCTTCTCAACAAACAAGTTCATCGATTTCTTTGGTTGATTGGTTTATTTTGAGTGTGCTTCCATGTACAGTATACTCATTTCAAGACTCATGCCGCCTATAAGACGCGGGCGGAGCAACTTCGGTCGAAGAACTGAAATGCTACAAGCCAAGCTAATTTTCAGTCTAATCGGACTGCACAACAACGTGAAGAGCGAAATGAAACTAAAAGGATTCGACTATCACAAACCCGTGCAGCGCGTCGTTCAGCTAATAATCTTGCAAGTTTGCATCGAGCTGCTTTCAGTTACGATGACTACAGTGCCCACCAATGCGTTGCTATTGGATCTATGAACTCAGTTTGCCAACATTGTAAAGCACTGAAATACAAAAATGAGGCCGCTGGATTGTGTTGCCCAAATGGCAAAGTCAAATTAGTGCGACTGATTCCACCACCAAATCCATTGTACTCATTGGTTTCAGGAGCAGGAACAGGAACAGATTCCATACATTTCCTTACAAATATCCAAAAATATAACAACTGCTTTCAGATGACTTCACTTGGGGCAATAAATGTACTTCTGGACAATTTTATGCCAACTTTCGCGGTAACATATAACACTGCTTTCTTTTAACATGTAACAAACAGACTTATTGCTTTGTTTATTTTATTTTATAGTTTTTGTGACAAATATAATAAACCTGTACGTAATTTACAGATTTTTCAACTCGCTGGATTTGCCAAGATTGCCGCTCACATTCTTCAATTAAAGTTCGGATCAATGGTCATAATGTTAGGAAATATCAACCAACGGCGTCTTTATAATGGCACACGGCTAGCAACAATTCTAACGGGGAAGTGGAAAGGAGAAGACGTGTTGATACCACGCATCCCTATGATTCCGACTGACATACCATTTGAATCTAAACGACTGCAGTTTCCAGTGCGGGTCGCTTTTGCTATGACCATAAATAAATCCCAGGGGCATTCTTTGAGTGTTTGCAGCGTTAATCTTGAAAATCCATGTTTCTCGCATGGAAAATTTTATGTTGCCTGTTACCGTGTTGGAAAACCATCAACTTTGTTTGTTTACGCGCCAGGTAATCAAACAAAAAATATCGTATACCTTAAAGCTTTACAATGAAAAATATCTTCATAGCGTTCATTTGAATCAGTATTTTCTATGATAGTTATTTCCTACGAAGAAAGAGAAGTAACTCTTGCCACATTATCTTCACGCCATCAACTTATCAAATTTTTGATTGCAACGGGGGATAATTGTGGCTCTGTGAGGGATTTGAAGACCTGCTGAACAGTTCCCATCTACGTTACAGTCAATCAGGGTTATTTCTGGGTAGAGCATTTTCTTATTCACAATTAAGATATTAATATTTCAGGTAATAAAAACACGTATTTCCAGTAGTTTGTGACTAACTTTTGGTAGCAGTAGAAAATTAACTCACTTGATGTTGATCATGTAGTCATTTACATAATTCAGATTTTTGCGTGCAGTACAGTCTGAATTTAAGTTCGTTCCATTGTCATTTATTTTTGATAGAACGACGTCTGTCGGGTCAGCTAGTTGGAAATAAACACGTTTCCACCTGATAAAGAAGTATTATGAGAATATCTGAACCATTTTGTCGTGACAATTGTGTATAAATCATCATCAGCACCATCTATCACGATTGATCTGCATTTAGTCGCCCAGGTGACAGACTCCTAACTGTTGTTTTCTTAGACTTTTCTTAAATTATTGTAAAGATTTTGGAAATGTATTGAACATCTCCCAATCCCTAACTCCCCTTCCTATAAACAACATTTGCCCCAATTTGTTCTCTTGAATCCAAACTTTATCATATTTTGATCTTTCCCACTTTTAAAATCATTCAAACTTATTCGTCTATTAATGTCCTCCCACGCCACCTCTCCACTGACAGCTCGGAACATACCACTTAGTCAAGCAGCTCATCTCCTTTGTCCAAAGTGTTCCCAGCCCAATCTTTGCAACATTTTTGTAACGCTAATCTTTTGTCGGAAATCACCCAGAACAGATCGAGCTGCTTTCTTTGGATATTTTACAGTTCTGGAATCAAGCAATATTGGTGAGGGTCCCACACTGGAACCATACTCTAGCTGGGGACTTATATTCCCTCTCCTTCATATCTTTAGTACAACCCCTAGATACCGTCATAAGTATGTGAAGAGATCTGTATCCTGTATATGAATCATGAAGAATGATGATTGAATAAAATACTGCAGATGTATTTAAGTACTAATGGTTCTGCTGCACGATTGTTTCTTTTGCCATAAGTAGTGATAGGCCTATTGTGAAAATCATGCAGCAGATTTGTTCGTTGTTGGGAATTTCCCCTTTCTGTAGACTGGCATTATGTTTGAAAGGGAAACTCTGTTCCTTATATCGCTCCAAATGGAGACTTATACTTTCCTTAATTAAAAATATTTTTTGATAATAATTGTATTGGCTTTACGTCCACCCAACTACTTTTAAGGTTTTCCGAGACACCGAGATGCCGCGTTTTAGTACCGCAACAATTATTTTACATACCAGTAAATCTACCAAAACGAGGCTGCGAATTGGAGCACCTTTAAATACAAGTGGACTGAGCCGGGATCGAACTGGCAAGTGCCAAGAAATAGGCCGGGCTGTTTGGTTCACGTAGCTATCAGCTTGCAATCGGGAGATGGTGGATACGAACTTCAATGTCGGCAACCCTGAAGGTGGCTTTCCAAGGTTTCCCATTTTCACACCAGGCAACTGCTTATTTAAGGCCACGGTCGCTTCCTTTCCACTCCTAGCCCTTTCTTGCCCTGTCCCCGTCATCCCGGAGATCGTTACATTTTATTATGTGAAATATCAAGCTTATAAATGTTTGGTAAGACCGATTCTTGAATATGAATCAGCGTGCTGGGATCCGTACAGCGCAGGTTTAATGAGTTCCCTAGAAAAAGTTCAGAGAAGAGCGGTGCGTTATATAAACGGGAATAGAGGAACAGGCCTACCTTTAACTGGGAATGTCTTGAATCTAGGAGAACTAAAGCACTCCTGTGTGGTGTTTATAAGAGCTACACGCGAAGGGCTGCCTGGAGTAGTGTTAGGAATAGCCTGGAACCTCTCTCGTACTTATCGAGAAATGTTCACAAGCATAAAATTAGGATCAGTAACCAGCAGACAGATGTGGGCAAATTTTCCTTCGTAAACAGGACCATGAGGGATAGGATTAAATTACCTGCAGTAGTGTTTGTTAGAGACCCTTCCGGTATCAAGTCATTTAAGAAGTTCGTTAGTGATTGTGTAAGATGAACAGTAATATTTGTAAATGACAGACATGGTTTTTGTGATTACCTGCACATTTTTCAAAGTCTTCACCTGCTCCTGTTATACAAATTCCTTGATATAAAATAATGATTTTTTTTTATACATCGAGTTGAGCCTCTACGGACTGCGTGGTAACAACCAACTTCATGTCAGTGTCTAGGTCTTGTTCTTGTTCCGGCTTTGACTTCCTGCCAGTATCTTCTGAGCCCAGCGACGAATGCCTGTTTATGCTCATCAGACAAAGGTCCTTTCCGTCTTCTGGAAGTTGATGCCATTTGGAAACCTTGATAGTTGTTTACCAATCTTCTGAATGTGCTCCTGTCATGAATTTCTTGGTCTGAAATACCAATCTGCATCAGATCTTTTTCGCATTCCTGGAACCATCTCGGCCTTGTTGCCTTAGATTGAATAAAATTCCATATTCTTTTTGTTAGCCGACCATCAGTCATCCTCAAGAGATGACCGTAAAATAATAGCCGTCTGTTCTTAATTGACGCTGTGAGAGGTTCTGTCTTGCTGTACAAATCCTCACTTGGTCTCATTCGCCACTGTCCATCAACCCACCTATTACCTAGGATTTTTCTTAGTATCGTGCGCTCTCTTTTTTCCAGCCGATCAGCTTGACCTTTACAACTTAAGGTCAAAGTTTCATATGCATATAATCCCTCAGGTTTTACAACTGTGTTATAGTGTCGGAACTTGGCTCCTATACTCATAGACTTTTTATTATAGATATGCTTTGTCAATTGGTATGCCTGGTCTAACTTCCTCATCCTGACATTGATTGCTTCCTCTTCTAATCCATTCTGCTGGATGACTTCACCAAGATATCTGAAATTGTTGACACAACCGTTTTTTCCAAGATTAGTGATCATCCATTCAGGTCCATCACAGATGTTTGTCATATATTTTGTCTTCGGAATAGAAATCTGGTGTCCTACCTTTTCAGCAACTTCTGACAGCCTATTGATCTTGTTGACTGCTGAATCTATGTTGGTAGCAAAAATAGCCAGATCATCCGCAAAGGCCAGGCAGTCAACGTATACCCCTTTGTGCTTAGGACCAAGTCTGAACTGATCTTGCTTTGTTTCTTCTTGGTCCAACAACTTCCTCCACTCTCGAATGACTTTTTCCAAAACACAGTTGAAGAGGAGTGGGGATAGTCCATCTCCCTGTCTGACACCCGTTCTGATTGTAAACGGTTCTGAGATCTCACCCATAAATTTTACTTTCGACACTGTGTTGGTTAGAGTTTGTTTGATCAAATTTCTTGACGTATATTTTAATTGTGTGACCAACAAATTACATCCATTCATGCTGGATTTACAATGTAAAACAAGTAGTGTTTCTTGTCATATTTTCTTTCCATGGAATTGCTTTTTGTAGTCTTGTTGTTATAATTTTTGTAGTAGTAGTAAGCTCAACCTAGCCGTAGTGTCAAGCACTGAAAATACTCAACTTTTGTGAACATTTGTATAATATGGTGCTGGATTTAGAATGTTAAACAAGTAGTATTTCTTATAACGTGGAATTGTTTGTTGCAGTTCTTGTTGTTGTGTAATTATGTTTCTACTTTATTATCACACATCTCTAAGTGACCATTGCCACTGGGATATTTCCCAATTCCTATCTATTTCTAAATAATAATAAACCCTGTATGTCGCTGTGATGTAAAGCAAATTGTAGAATTTCAAGTGTGAAGCGCTTCAACCGTCTGAGTGACTGGGTCCGGCCATATAATGTATTTTACCTCTTATCTGGCTAATTTACGCCTGAACTCATTTTAAACATCTGCTACTTGTCAGTGTATCAGGTAATTAGGTTATTCAATGTGCAATAAATGTTCATACTGGGCGCCTAATTGAAAATCACGGCGCGCAATGTGGCTAGAGTAATCCTTTGATGTGCGCTATCCAAAATGGTGAATCGGATTTCAGTGAGACCAATTACTGCGTCACAAAAGTTTGTTGACTGCATGACTAAATTAATAGCGAATGTTGTAATTCAATGTTCGGTGTTGATGGTTGTCAAAGCTACTTATAACCGAGCGCAACTACGTCACTGAGGTGAACTCAGAAATGAAGGCTAGCATCATGAGATGTGTCACAACAAGTACGCGGCAATTAAGGCTATACAGCAAATATCGCCGCCCTATTTTCTTGGTTTTAATGGCTCATCACTGCTCCCAACTTGACTACATGCTTGTTGAAATCCCGAGACATCAAACTAACCTCAATGTACGTAAGCATCAACAATGGAGGCTAGTAAATGATCATAACTAATCCGGTTTACAAGATCAAAGAGGAATCTCTCTCACCCTCGCTCAATTTAATGTTAGGATATTTCTGCCTTTGTTTTGATATACCTATTATTATAACCGTATTCTGAACAGGGGAAACGTACTAAGTAGCGCAGTATTTTGTTTGATTTTTCTTATCTTTCACGAACTCCCATGTGTTAAAAAGTATTCCTTCTTAATAAGACCATTTTTCTCACCTTCATAAACCCGTTGAATTTTGAATAACTGTTGAGTGTATGTCATAATATTTGTATTTTATTAACAATAATATTGTTACGAATAAAACACTACCTGTTTCATTACTTAATTTATTACACGGTGATCTAATAAATGCACACACACAATTCTAATTAGCTGTGAAAGGCCACACTTGCTAATTGCCCTCTATTTATAAATTGCTCTTCCTTATGGCACAGCACGTTGCTCTGCCTGGGGACGCGTAATCTTTACTTCCACTTCCCCAAGTTCAGTCACCTCATACAGCAGCTGTGTGTAGACCCCTGAATCTGAACACAGGGTTACGGGCCACTCGACACTGGACGAATGTTCGTTGGTTCGAGTCCACATACAGTCCAGTAATTCGCAGTCATTTGCAGCGAACGACTAAACAGCTTAACAGGAGGACGATATTCACAACAGCGAACATTAACACAGCTGGCACTCGGTTTCCTCACTGACTCACGACGATCATCAGTCCGCACACAGTACTCTCAGGTAGTACACATCTTTCATTCCGTAGTCTCCAGCCCATCTAAGCACTGGTCTCTCCAACACCACAACAACAGCTCCTCTTTCAGACCTCGGTGGGACACTAGCAACAGCCAACAGCTCTGTCGCCCTCAGTCTAGCCACCGAAATGCAACACACTGAGTCTCACACCGACTCCACCACGGAGCACGGAGCCCCAGTCTGACTGACTGTTAGCCCCTAGCATCCCTTTTTATAGCTCGGGTACACTGAGCCAGAATTTTTGAGAGGTGACTGGAGGCAGAATATTCCGTTGAATCTCCAACAAAGTCACAGGTAAGCCAGCCCCATCAGATCCCAGGTCGTGTGAGTCACTAGCTCCGTCACGAAAGGAGCTACCACGGGGCTAACAGGTAACAATATTGTGTTTTATCCTCAACAAAGTAAACATAACCTGGAACTAAATAATTATGATAGTCAGAGATGCAAGAGTGTTTGAGAAACTGTTCCTGTGCCGTCATTGTCAGTAAATAATTGAGCTCGCTTGTTTACATTTGCTATTACTTGTCGGACTAAACTGAAACCACGCTTAATAATAACACAAGCAAATATATTACATTATACATAGAGTAAACATGTACCTTGAGTCAATAACAATACACAAAGGTAACTGATTACGATATTTCTTTGGTTAAATATTCAAGGAAAACAATTAATTAACAGTAATTTAATTGTGAAGAAATATACACGATGTAATCCCGTCCCAATACGTGATCAGCACTGCAAACCGTACCTACTGTAAGTCGAGACAAGGCAAGGTTACGTTAGGTTAATAATGAAATTTCCTTCCATTTCAACAAATTCTCATTATATCAGAAACGAATCATAGAAACAAGATTTAAATAAACCCTTACCACCGTTAAGGCTGGTTTACATGGTTAGAGTAGCGAGGTGAGTAGAGTAGATAGTAGAGTCATACAGCAGAGCAGTAGCACCATGTCAAGGCGTAAGGACATTGTAAGGAAGTGTCTAAAGACATTTGAAAATATATTAGTGCAAGAGGTTACTGAAGCTTTAGAAGAAGATGTAAATGAGGAAAGAACGGAATGGATAAGAGGCTGGCTTAGTAGGAGAGATACACTCGGATTCTGAGAGAACTTGCGACCCAGGGTAAAGAAGAATACAGAAAGTTTCATTTTTAATCCTTACATCATTTTAACATGGTATCCATTGTAGTAGTGGAGCAATGGTGACTCTAAACCAATGGCGTCAGCACCCGACGTCACTGACCCCGGCCAAAGGTCATTGACTCCGTGACGTTATGACCACGTGCTCTTGTGTGTAAACAAAGCCACGTGCTTTTTGACAGAGGTCCGCGGCCATCTTTAAACAAGAACGCATCGCTAACCTCAGTGTTGCCATCTTGAAGGCACTAAAGCACATGGCTACCACCTTAAGCACGTAGTAGCGGGCAATTTGAAATTCCACGTGCTTATGTGACAGCTGTCAGCGGCCATCTTTAAACAAGAGAGCATCATGACGGAGCTAAAACCTCATCGATACCACCTTAGGCACGTGGGCGCGCGAAATTTGAAATTCCACAACTGTTACCTCAGGCTAACCGATGTAAATGGTTATGTTTTATTGATTTCGGGGGAGTATAGGGGGGGGGGGGTTCGAAGAGGTAGTCCTATTTCCCCTATCTCCCCTTACCAAAAATAAGGGACGAGTGAGTTAAAGATGTGCACTCTATCTCTCCCTAGAGGTCCACCGCCGTAGCGATGTCTCCTCTACAAGGGGCCAGGGCACGGCCGCCTCTTTAAGCAAGCAAGGGACACATTGTCTTACACTCGTATTTATACCTACGTTGAGTGGGTGGGAGAGAGTACTTAGGTCAGCATGTGGGCGCGCACCTCTCGCTATCTACTGCTCATCGATCTGCGCGCGCACATGCGATCTTTGCACGCTTTGTGGGAAGAAGTTTAGTACGATAGCTGATAGGTGCGCGCGCACATATGGGATCATTGCACGCTCTGTTGGAAGAAATTTAGTACGACAGTCGATGCATGCATAATCCTAAGTTTCTGCGTGCATGCTCTACCGGTAGAAAATAAATAACTTACTGCTGTTATGTTTACAAGTTTTTTAAACATCGCTATTCTTAGAGTAGCTATCTCAATGGATTCTAACTTATTGATACAATGTTAAATTACTCGATGTCGTTACCTACAACACGTGTTCAGATCACTGATTATTGTCTTCAGAACGTGTTTACCGGTTAGCAGGGGATACCCTTGTTCTAAGAAGATGGATTCGAACAGAGAAAAATATATATCGCCTACTGCAATGCTTACATGACCATAGTTCTGAACAGCTAGCGCAAGATGGTGGCTATACATACGCTGTTATAACCTCCTCCTCCACCGCCACCTCCCCGTCGCGCTCTGTCAAGGCGTAGCGTTATAGGTAATGTACATCTTCTATCATTTGCCTAGTGTGAAAATCTAAAACTACGGGAAAACATATTGCACATACTGCGTAGCCACCTCGCTAGGTAAACGATAATTTACCAAATATAAACACAGGTAACGCACATCTTCTATCATTTGCCTAGTGCGAAAAGAAAAAAATCTACGGAAAAAATATTGCATATACTGCGTAGCCAACTCGCTCGCTAAACGATAATTTACAAATTATAAATACAGGTAACGTACATCTTCTATCATTTGCCTACTACGAAAATAAAAAACTACGGAAAAACGTATTGCACATACTGCGCAGCCAACTCGCTCGCTAAACGATGATTTACAAATTATGAATACAGCAAAAGTACAACTTAAATGATTTGCCTAGTGCGAAAATCGAAAACCGCATAAACACACAGTGCACATACCGTGTAGACAACTCGCTCGGCAAACGATTATTTACAAAATATAAATACAGGTAACGTACATCTTCTATCATTTGCCCAGTGCGATAAACAAAAATCGTTGAACACATAGTGCAAATTCCGTGTGGCTAACTCGCTCGGTAAACGATAATTTACAAATGATTTGCTAAGTGTGAAAGTCAGAAACTACAGAAAAACACAGATTGAACATACCGCGCAGCTAAAACGCTCAGCGATTGCAAATTTACAAAATATGAATACATCACTACACGGGTTATCGAGCAGAACATTGATATACGCATACACATAACTCCTTTTTCGAAAAACGGAACACACGGACAAGAATGTTGTGAGATAGCACTTACACACAATTTTTAATTTTCTCTCTACAGACACACACACACATATAAGAATTACCTAAGATACCTACATGTAAAAAGGGGACATTAAATCATAATTTTTGTATTATATATACCTGTAGTGTGCTCCAAGTTACAAGGGCAAATAGGAACAGTACTGTGAGTTTCTGCTACTGCTTGCGAAAACGTGAACGGAAGTGATATGTCAACATTACCGTGTTAGCGCATACTCAAGTAAGACACTCGCATTTATTTTGAAATAAAATGATGGATACTGCGTTTCAAATTCCGGTAACTTAACGTCCTGTTATTTGATAGACTTTATGCGTTAGGGAGGGCATCCGGCCGTAAAACAGATTGTTATATTTCTATTAATTACATCTTAGCATGGTTGTACTGAAGATTTTCCAGCGGTTAAACAGTATCTTTGATTCTGTTTTTCGTCGCACCGACACAGATAGGTCCTACAGGGACGATGGAGCAGGAAAGGGCTTAATTAAGGTACAGCCCCAGTATTTGCCTGGTGTGAAAATAGGAAACTACGGAAACTATTTTCAGGGCTGACGACAGTGTAGTTCGAACCCGCTACCTCCCGAATACTGGATACTGGCCGCACTTACGTGTAATGCAAGCACGTACAAACTTCTAGCTGTGTAAGGAAACTACCATACGAAACTGTGTTTACTGTCATTTCAGCTCCACACTCGCCTATAAATAATGAGAATTTAAACAGCGGAAAAATGCGCCCATTCTAAATGGCCTACAAGTACAAAAGAAAAGGTTTAGGACGATGGGCCATCAAGAAAAATGCTAGGAAGCGAAACACGTGCACTCTTTTTGAAAGACACTAAGGATTCTACATGGGCTAATGAACCGACGTGCAAAGGCTAAGCCTATACTAGATGGCGAAATATTAAGTTCGAAAATATTTTTGAAGAATTTCGTGTTTTAAAAATTCATAGTAGCCCCCATACCGAATTGAATGGAAATTGATAGAGGGTGAACACTCTTTATTGCCTAAGTTACATATTTCCCATCAGGGATTTGAACAAGGTCTTCAGACTTGCCTGAAAATTTATATTTAAAACGTGATATTAAACGTGGAAATTTTACATTAAGAAATAAGTGTGAAACCTTCCCCCCGAGTTATCTGCCTGGATCTATCAGATATTAAGAGTTGTCTGCCATTACCTTGGGTTCTTGGGCCTTCCGACGACGGCAAGGCTGCCCCTGTCCTTAATTACGCCGCTCAGACACTCAGACTGGAGCGATGAAGATGACAATACGGCCATAAAGCGCCCAGCTTTTATAGCAACTCAGAGGGGAAAGTTCCAGAACTCTCTCGACCTAGGCAGAATGCCTGTAGACACCCCCAATTTTAATTGGCTAGAAAAATATATACAAAAATTCCTGATTGGTCCATAACTTAAGGAAGAAGGAAGCCGTAGTAGTGCTGACAACCTCAGCACCTACAAAAGCAATCTTAAAACATTGAAGGTTTGCTACTCTAGAAAATTGAAAATTCCTTTAAAAATTAATAGCCCGTCCTCCTGCCAGAGGAGGCACATGGACCGATCTAAAGATTAAAGTTCCAAGTACCTTCAGACAACTAGTTCAGGGTTCACGGCACAGATGGCCTTATAGAATGTGCGCAGTTCAATGGACGCAGAATGTATACCTCCGTTACATATATAAATATAAGTTTTAAGTACATGTTCGCAATGACAATCAAGGACACATGACAAATATTTTAATCGGCTCCCGGGACCAAGACACGATGTAAACATCTTGTAACCCTCAGTGTACAAGAAACGAAGAGACCCGTACTTCATATGATCGGTGACTAAAACGTAGACGGTGAACATCTTCGGGGTGTGAGACGGGTCTAGGGAGCGAAGGAACACAGGATCAAGCCCTGCTAGAGTCATTCTTTTAGGGTTTCTATAACGTATAATATTTATATATTTTAAAACTGGGAACGCCTTCTGGGGGGACCGGCAAACTAGATGCTTCAGTGAACTACTAAGAAGTTGTTTCAAATGAAATGATCCACACTTAAGGGGGAACAGACGCGTTTGACCGACAAAAAATGCAAATTTTCAGTTTATTTCTTTCTCATTTAAAATGGAACTTTTCTCTTCATAACAGTGCAAATATTTTATTAATACCTCCAAAACTTTCGGTGTGATGACCAGAAACGTGAAGCCGTATCACTCAAGCAAGCTTTTTATCGGTAAGTTTGCGGCTCGCATCCCGTAACTTTTGTTTTTCAGAACTCTTTCCTTGATAACCCTGAAAGATTTTAAAGATATTAAGATGAAACAAGATATCCTAGAATCATCGAGCTAGCTTCATTGGTTACGTTTAAAATAAATATTTTCAAGTGAAAAATATTGAAAAAATTACTACTTGAAAACAACTTCATGAACAAAATTATTTATACTGGATGGAATTCTCCGATTCTACAATATGTTGTGCCTATAACGTTACTGATCCTAAGCAAAAAGATTCATAGAAATATATTCATTTATTAGAAATTATCAGGGAGTCGGCAAAGTAGTGGCTATGATACAGCTGCATTTTGAATAATTAATTATATATAATGGCATAGGTTCATGACTCATTGGCTGAATGGTCAGCATTGAGGACTTAGGTTCAGAGGGTCCCGGGCTCGATACCCGGCGGGTTCGGGTATTTTAATCGTGTTTCATTAATTCTTCTGACTCGGGGACTGGGTGTTTGTGTTCGTTACAACACCTCCCATTGAGACAACACACTACACTACCAATTTACACAGAAACATGCAAAAGTGATTACATCCTTCCATGTAAGGTTGGCGTCAGAAATGGTATCGGGCCGTTAAACAGTACCAAATTCGCATGTGGGACACAGTTCGCAACCGTGACCCCACAGGTGTGCGAAAAGCGGTGGAAGAAGAAAAGAATAAGAAGATGGAGAATGGCATAAGTTTATATGATTTCTAAATAAGTGGACATATTATGAAGTAACGCTGAGTTTGTTATACTAAGTTTCCTTTTAGTATTCATTTCTATTGCTGATGAAATGGAAGTTTAATACACCCTATATTTCTATTGCAATTATAACATTTCATTTTTACTCTATATATTGGGTCCATTTAGCCTGCCAGGTTGGTTTTTCCCGCGGACTCAACGAGGGAACCCACCTCTATCGCCTCAAAGGCAGTGTCGTGGAGCGTGAGATTTTGGTCAGGGATACAACTGGAAAGGAGGACAAGTACCTCGCCCAGGTGGCATCACCTGTTAAGTTGAACACAGGCCTAGTGGGGGACGGAAAGATTGGAAGAGATAGACAAGGAAGTGGAAAGAATCGGCCTTTAAGTACCATCCCTGCATTTGCTTGGAGGAGAAGTGGGAAACCACGCAAAACCACTTCAAAGATGGTTGAGGAGGGAATTGAACCTCCCTCTACTCAGTTAACCTCCCGAGGCTGAGTGGATCACGTTCCACTCACTTTTCAAATTTCGTGGCAGAGCTGGGAATCGAAACCGGAACTCCGAAGGTGACAGCTTATCAAACTAACCACTACACGACAAAGCCGAAAGCAAGTCGAATATTTTGTTCAAAATATCAAATTACGAACATTGTTCTTAGATATACAAAACGTCATTAAGATGTGCATGTGGAAATATAGGTATTACACTACAAAAGCTGCACAAATATAAGTGTTTAGAATCAGTTTACAACATAGCTGGAAATTTCCTGCGATTTTGTCTCAACAGTACCCTTTATGTTGGAAGAATAACTGATAACACGGAGTTGAAAACTTTCAGGCCTGCAGAACCTGCTGTTCCGTAAACAGATGAAAAGTAAACATCTCCTACCGCCTGCGTGGGAATTTAGCATGACGGATTTGGATATTTTCTGAGAATCTTTTCCTCTCTCGCTATCTATGCCATATCGCATTCTGCGGGGAGATAGCAATTGAAATACTGCGGACCGAAAGTTATGTACTGTTGTGAATGTCAGAATATTGAAGTTCACAGTACGGAGAATTTGATCCTCCGTGGCTCAGGCGGCAAAACGCCGGCCTCTCTCTGCCTAGCTCCGTGGTTCAAATCCCGATCATACGATGTGAGATTTGTGTTGGATAAAGTGGAGACCGGGGCAGGTTTTCTCTGGGTACTTCGGGTTTTCCTGTCATTTTCCATTCCAGCACCACTCTCCAATATAATTTAATTTCACCATTGCCCCACAGGAGTGCGACAGGCTTCGGTAGCTAGCACAATTCCTGTTCTTGCCGCTAGATGGAGGTTTCATTCATTTCAATCGTGGCCCGGCTGAAACAGGTCATGGGTTTTCATTTTCAATACGGGGGATTTATAAACTGATCCCGTACCAAAAATTGTTTCTATGTGAGAAAATTAATAATAAATGCACCATCAGTTACATACTGGAGATTTGTTCTCGGTGAATAAAAATTATTTATAACCTAGAATGTAGTGCCTCATTCCCCGAATTTAGATACTGATTTTCATTAAACTCTCTTCAGCCATTCTCTCACGATTCGCGTACATACACACATACTTACAGACAGACAGACAGACAGACAGACAGACAGACAGACAGACAGACAGACAGACAGACAGACAGACAGACAGACAGACAGACAGACAGACAGACAGACAGACAGACAGACAGACAGACAGACAGACAGACAGACAGACAGACATGAGGGAAAATTAAAAAGGATATTTCCTTGTTACTGTGGACACGACCGATACAGAAATATCATTGTGTTTAAATTCTGCGCAATGTAGAGACAAAACTCTTATGTTACACATATAGGTAAATATTAATGTTGTTAAACAGTAGTAATTCTAAAATAATACTTTTAACGAAAGCCAGTTACACCCATTCTTTATTTACACTAACTACAAAGTAATGATACAATATTTTATTTTAAATCAAAGGATTTTTACCTTTGTGAAACTACAGTTTGTACATGATGCACGAAGTCTCCAAGAGTCATATTAAAGCCATTTCTATAATTACATCCAGCAATTTTATTAAAACGATTACACATTCTAACGACTGGAGAATTTTTGTGATTCACTATTTTGGAGTGTTCACAATAAAGCGTTTGTCTCCACTCTAGTGAGTAGCTCACTGTCATATGAGTTTAGTTCTTGAAGAATTTGCGGACAAGGAAGAAATGGACCGAATACATCGAGAACGTAGCAGTACACAAGGAACCGTAACGGCACAACGGGTTGACAGTTGTTCGCGGGGCAGTGACAGATCGTACCTATTCATCACACCGTCAACAGAAAGCTGTGGCACTGTATCATGTGTGGCAGTGTCTGCCTTTCTGGTCGATGACGTCTACTTAGGAGTTGACTGGTCAAACGCATAACTTCCTTTTACTCTGGACTCTTTCTACAATGGACTCATGAAATCACACTGTGAAATGCAGATTACTAACATGTAGCGTATTCGAACGAGTCATTCCTTGTCTTGGACTGTGATTAGAACAGTATGTGCATCAGATGATACTGTGATGAATGGCATCATCCAGAATGCACTGTCTTGTGTGGCATAGGCCGAACGCTCATTGTGATGTTGTTGGAAACGACTGGGTGACGATTACTGTCTAGGCTGCTAAGTAAGAGGTTAATATCACCAACAAGTAAGGTTGTAGATGCGTCAGTCATATCATCAGGAAGATAAGTGCAAGACATACAGAACTCTAGATTTTAGCCTTAGATGTCTCTCCGGGGGAAGACTAAAAAGCATACGAATGGCTTGTATTTTGCTTGAGCGGCTCGTACTACGCTATGGCCTTCTTTCCTGGCACCCAACGACAACGGAAAATAAGACAAAACTAGAAGGTATCTAGCGGCGAGCAGAAGGTATAATATTCAGATCCCTCTAAACACAGCCAGGTCATTGCCACCAGTGAAGTCGTTATGTAAACAAATAGAGGCTGCCTTGCTTAAGAAATCCCTGGCACACAACACACACCTCTCCCCTTTTCACTCCCTGCATCTTAATTACTGCTCTGTTAAGAGAGGCCAAGGAGTTAGTCTTGTCCCTCCCCTCGCCAGAACAACCTTATATTTAAATGAATTTTACGCAAGGTCTGCTCGTCTGTGGAATCCTCAACCATCTGAAGTAAAACTCCTTCATCTTCCTCACTTCCTCCACGCAGTAAAGAGAAGGTACATGTAAATAGAAACCCATGTGTGATGTACAGTATATAATTTATATAAATTAGAATTGCATGAAAGATGTGTGCAAGTACAGTTCAATGGCGGCGAATGTGCGTGATTGTGCGTGTGAGAATAATTATGTATACAGGGGTATGAATGGGGGTATGAGTGACTGGGTAGTCTACTCTTAATGCGTATAGCATAAATCAAGATTATTTTTCTAAGAGTAAAGTGTTGCGAGTGTGAATACTGAACCCGACAGGGGCATGATCCAAGGACCTTAGGTTGATATCGATATCCGTAATTACGCACGCAATGCTATTAAAGGGAAAGAACGCTGAAAATGATTAATATTCATATCATTAATAGAGGTCATACCGGAACTAATTAATATTCATACCATTGAGATAGATAAGTTGTGTATTTTAAAATTATTTTACGAGATTTCTTTGTCTGCGACTTATTGCGCAGTATTATCCTTTGTGTAGCGGGGGCCCCGCAGATGAAGCCAAGCCAACTTAGACCCGGGAGGGGTTATGAATGGGGATTCCCTGTGACATCACTCGAGAGAAGACATCCCTCCTCAAGGCTCACAGAATGAGGGGAAACTAACTTTTTCGAAACGGAATATAGGAGCCATCTTGGAATCGGACTGGCCAACTTAATTACCTACGAGGTAGAAAATTAATAAAACTCGAATTAGGGGCTCATCTCCCGATTTAAAAGGGATGAATGTTACTGGGACATTTATTTAGAGTGTTTAATGTCCTCTTCCGTGATAACTTTCAGCAGAAGAAAGAATACTGTGTTGTTTCTGCGTGGAAAAGTACTGGGGCCATCTGGTTAGTCTCATGACACGTCCTCGACGGAGGGACTTCACCCCGTGTGGTAGGGGAAGCAGAACATATTTTAATTAATTTAAAGAGATTCACCGAAGGATAATTGAGTGGTTATGTCTCAATCGCACCAATTAGATACTGGTCACCGACCACCCGTACTATTTTACCTCGAGTACGCCGGGAATAGGCGCTACACAAATTAGTGGAAGGGGTATCGCTCCCTAGTAAAAACTACTGCAGGAAGGGAGAAGAGTCAGTCGGGATTTGTGGCTTACGGACGGCGAAGCTACATGCCGTAGAGCTTCCAGCGATCTTTTGTTTGAGTGAATTTCAATTTAATTTACAAGTGAAATCGCGTACTGTGCGTAAATATTGCAGAGATTGGATAGACGCGATGCTAGTGTCTAAACTTTAAAGATCAGGGACGTGTCGCGAACATTAAATATAATTTGTAATAATATTATTATTATTATTACTACGGCGCTACTGTGTCGAGTAGTAACAAAGGTACGCGGAATCCGATACTGAATCGCGGATTGCGGAGTGAGGTCCGATATCGTGGCTGGACGTTCACACCGAATGTAAATAAACAAATCTTGGAATAAATAGTGACGTGTTGTGTGCCTCAGGAATACTGCCAGCGGTTTCGTCAACCTAGAACAATGGACTGCCGGTTGGAAAGAAGAATGGTGCCTCCAGTAACTGCTTTGGTGCCTATGGGTCAGCACTAAACCAGCAATGGACTCCCTGAGCTGACAACGGGTCATCGAGATGGAGATGAGTATAAATCATAATTAATATGACGTAATCAGATTGGGCGGGGAACAGTTATCATTACCTGACGCTATAATGTTAAAGATTGTAACTTCAGTAATGTAGATGTGCTACCATGATACACGTAGCTTCTATTTACTTTATTTAATTAGTAACACGTCTGAGCAATCAATTGTAAATAAAGGGGTAATACGATAAATTTGCATGCAGTAGTAGATTGACTTAATCATTTTATTTGGGAAAACTTGTAATTATTGATGCGTCAGGAGACTAATTTTTAGTAATTCAGAGTAATTCAAGTTAGGCTGTAGTCCAGCGTTGATAATGCATGGCTGGTAAATAGTGTAATTTTATTCCGTGAGCACCCAGAACTACGAGATATGACTTCGGAACTGACACCCAGGCCTCCACTGACATATATTTAGATAGGAAGTGTACAATTTTAATTGGCAGGCTTATCACAATTTAAGTGCAAATTGAGGAATATTTAATTCATAATTGTATTACCGTGTGACGATTTTATGAGAAATCACAATTTAGATATGGATTAATTACACCGTTATTACGAGGAAGTTAATTATGATCATGCAGTATGGTCTAATTTCCAGGTAAGTCGTGTAGGGAGATAGTGTAATGATGAACCCAATAACAATAATAATAATAATAATAATAATAATAATAATAATAATAATAAATTGTAGTTATGGTAATCATGCAAGTATTGGTATCAGAGAAACCGGTGTCGCGTCGCGGGATCATGATATTGTAAACGAATGTGTGTGTTGAATTGAAGTGAAGTATTGAGAGCCGATGTAATTTTGTTTAATGAACAATGAAGTTCAGTTTATTAGTGAACGATCCCCGAGATGGGGTGTTTTGTTAAGAAAGGGCGTTATGCCTGTGAAGGCCGAGGCCATTAACCACCCGCCGTGCAAAGGGGCTGGGGGCAGTTGACCTAGTGAGGAGAAGTGTTGGTTTTTTTTGTACGCTCGTCCGCTCGTGTAGGGGGAGCCTTGAGTTGAAGAGAATGAGGGCGAAAGAATCGCCTAATAATGAAATATTCAACACGCCAGAATGATGTAGTTGCTAATAAATGACACGGCGATTGTTACCAGTACTTGTTAGTTTACTGTCATTACACACTTGAGTATAACGTAGCTTAGGGTTTTCAGAGTCCCACTTCCATCCCAACGGGTGTCAGTTCAGTTCCCGACAGCGGCATTGGTACCCCAATGCTCAACTGAAGGCTGGATGTCTCACGTGTTTACTGTATATGATTTGTGTTCTCTGAGTGTTTATGTATCTTGTTATGATTATAATTGAGTTGCCGATGGTGTTGACCATCGGGGTGGTGAATTGTATACAAGTGAGGGTCGGTTCAATCCCGGGCGTTTGTTCCACATTTTATGAGTTCGTTCTTGGTATTTCGTTGGGGAATAGTTGTGTGTTTAGTATAGGGATTGCTCAGATTCGTTGCATGCATGTTAATCCTATTGATCAATGATGTCACATAGCCTCAGTGTCTATGATAAGTGTTTTCCCGTTCGAATCTCGTCATAATGGATCGCTCTGCGATAGATAATACTCGGATCCATCACATACGACTAAAAGTCGATAACAAACAACAACAATTGATAATAATCCATGTAATTCATTTGTATATAAATGCGTCATTACCATCATCATCATTAAGGCCTAATAAACCACTTGTATTAACCTAAACTTTAACCCGAATGTGTTCTCATTGTAATTAGGTATGATCCGTCTCCTACCCTGTATGCCTTTAAGCTTAGTCTTGTTAAGCGCCTATTTGTTTTATTCCAACCCGTTAACGCCCTGTAGATATCATGCCGGAGCCATTAGGCGTAGGGACGGGTGCATACTAAAATGGCGGCCCAATGTGGGACGTGTTCTAATGTTAAATAGGCGCGTATATTTATATTACCCGACATTTACACGTTGCGCACCATACTAAAATATCAGTCCAACGTGGTGCGAGATAAAAGGGCGTAAGTGAACTGTGGGGGCTCGATATGTCCGTAAATAAGGGCTACCCAGATTTAGGAAATTTAGCGCCATATAGAATGACATCCAATGTCTGGCTATATAAATACGGCCCAAGGTGGGACATATTCTACGGTTTAATAGGCGTATTTTGATGTTTAATAGGCGCATAATTATCCCACCTATTGCATACCATTAATGCAAAGATAGGGGCGTGTTGTGTTGTGTATTAGGCAAGGCATACTTGTGCGGCTTCCAGGAGTGGACGCGATTATTTTGGTAACCCATGTCTGCTTCTGACATTTCCACGCGAGGCCCAGTTCATTATGATTGAATAAGTGACACCTTGATGTCAATATTAAATCGTTTTATGAATGAGAACACAGTCATGGTCCAATGATATGGGCAGAGCCATGACATTCGAGTAAGCAGGGGCGTATCCAAAATTCAAGGGGATTAGTTCGAATCCCGGGAAACAATAAAATGAATTTCCCATAAGTGAGGTTTGAAGTGAATAGTGGCTTTTTCTTAGTGCATATCTATTCACGGATATTAGCCAGTGGTGCGTGTTTCGTCACCAAACAACCTGCTATTAGGAAATATATTTTACGTTAGTATAACCGTGGATGAGAAGAGGTAACCTCACGCCTACTTTTCTTTTTCGAGTGGCAGTAGGTTGATTTCATGGGTTCAGTTTGAGGTTCTGATGACTTTGTGTGTTTGAAGGACCTCAATGCTGAGGGCATGGGTTGATTTACTGGCACTATACCACATGTGTTGATATTTAAAGTCGAGCCCAAGTTTAGAATCACCGGTCAACCGGCAACTTTATTAACTGAATCTGAGGGCTAATATTATAATCATTTTCGGAAATTTCCCGTTGCCTTCTTATATAAATTTCATGAACCTTAATGATGTTAGGCGGTTAGGCAGCTTCAATGATAGCCGTTTTTGAGGCTTAATTTGCAATGATGATTAAAGTAAAGATTATTTGAAGCTGGAAAAACGTAAAGTTTGGATAGAAGAATCCTTTCTTTCAAAATAAATAATAATTATATATTGTTGTGGTTTGTTGACGCCGACGTTAGCGAGGGGGGTCCTGTCATCTCAAAAGGATAGCGACATGGATAGTGAAGCCATGCGGGCTTTGATGGAGGAGATTAGGGAGATGAAGAGTAGCGTGAAGGACGATATTAAGACACTTGAAAATAGAATGGAGGAGAGCAGGAGTGCGCTTGAAAATAAGATGGAGGAGAATAGTGCGCAGATTAGGGGTAGCGTGAAGGACGATATTAAGACGCTTGAAAATGAATGCAAACAGGGGCGCGCGGAGGTCAGAGAACAACTAGAGAACTTTGACGGTAAATTAACACATTTTAAGGTTAAATTGGAAGAAAACCGAACCGAGACTAGTAAGATGATCGAGGAGAAATGCAGTAGTTTAATGAACAAAATTCAGGAGGTTCAACAACAATGCGAGAAGGGAGCTAAGGAACTAAGCGATAAAATAGACGCGGTTTCTCAGCTCAATGCCGTTGTTGAAATAAAGGTCGAGGGAATAGTTGAGCGGCTTGATCAGGTTGAGACCAGTATCGAGAGAGACATAACTCGCGTGAATGGCGAAATCGTGGATGTCAAAGGGAAAATCGATCAGCTGAATGGTGAAATGGAACAGGTCAGGTCCAAAGCGAATGACCGCGACACGAAGATCGAAGAGATCAGGGAGCAGGTCGAGGATAATCAGACAAATATCAGGATCGTTGAAGAAAGGACGGAGAAAGCATTGGCGGTAATCGAGGCCCTGGACGAGAAGATTACGTCGGTATCGCAAGCAGCGCAGTCCGATACGAAACTAACTTTTGCCAGGATACGGAAGGAAGTGTCAGGACAAATAGTAGGAGAGACTGCTAAACAGATCCACGAATGGAGCGAAGAGAAAGGCTCGAAAATGATGGTGAAATTGGAGATCCACGAAGAACAAATTAACGCACTTCGCGAAGAGATAGATGGAATGAAGAAATTAGACATTCAGGATGAACCACATTTCAAAATGGAAACAGCTGGAATGAAGAAAATGGACTTAGGTAGCGGATCGCACCAGTTAGGCTACAGTCTGTTCAAGGAACAATTACCTGGCAATGAAGAATATAAGTTACCGGCGATGGACGAGAGGACGTCGACCTTGCTTGGCCAAAATTCGTTACCTATGTATAGCCTCTTACGTTCGGCGGATGATAGGCCAAAAAAATTCAAACCAGGCACCAGGACCACACCAAAAAGTTTCCTCCGCGAGGTAGATGATTACATGGCGGATCATCGGGTACCAGCGGATAGGAAGTTACGAGTAGTTGAAAAATTTTTGGAAGACCAGGCCCTTGAATGGTTTAAAGCTTTCCGCTACTGTTTCGATAGCTACGAAGGCTTTAAGAAGCTATTTTTGGAAAAATACTGGGGTTTGGACACGCAGCAAGGGCTTAGGTTAGAGCTTTACTCGAGGAGGTACGCTTCGGGAGGACCCACAAGGTTCTGCGATTATTTCACGTCCCAGCTGGTGAAGATGCGCGAACTGGACAGCCCGCCGACTGAAAGTGAATTAATAACCGCCATCACAAAGCAATTCCCAGCTGACGTCCAGCGCATGTTGATTGCGGCAAATATTCGTACGGCAGTGGAAGCCGAGCACGTGTTAAGACAGTTGGATCAGACATCTCATATCGGGCACGGTCGAGCTAGAAACGTAGAAGCCGTCAACACGTTAAACGTTCGAGAGGGAGATCAGTCGGTAAACCGGAGTACTCAGGTGACAAGTACTCAGACTGATGCTCAGATAGGCAACCAGAACAGGAATAGTAGGGATTGGCGATCTCCGAAGTGGGAAAACCACCAATGGAAGTATCGAAATGACCAGGGTAGGAGTCAATGGTATCAGTCAGGGAGGTACAACCACGGACAGATCGGCGCACGAGGGCGACGACCTTACGAGAGAACACCCAATTCATACTGGGGTAACCGTGGTCGACAAAATATCAAACCGCGAGAATACTATCGGGGTGACCTAAATGACAGGAGAAATGAGTCACGCCGTTACGTCAGAGATCTGCGAGATACCCAGGCCGGAAACGATAGATGGAAAGATTCGATGCAGCAGTTTGCTAAGTCGGATGAATGTCGAGGGGCAGAGAGCCTCGAACTACAGGCACATAATGCTGCGAACCGTGCCAGTAATCTTGATCCCCGCGCACCACCATATTCAAGTGGAGGCGGAGGTCAGCTAAAAAAAATTAGGAAAACCGAGTGAGGAGATAGTCGGATTTTCGAGGACTACCGACGCGAAGGGGGAACCGTGGACGTCCGTGACCATCGCATCTTGGATAGTTCAGCCCGATGACCTCGTTGAAGATCCCGTTCAGGCATGTCCAAAACCAATCAGAGCGTTACCCGTCATTTATGTCCGTGTCAACCAGTTGCTGGTGTCGTTGCCTCGTAGACACAGGCGCGAGCGTCAGCGTGGTATCTAAGGTATTAGTCAAAGAACTGGAATCGAAGCAATGTATTCCAATCATTCCGATTTCCAATATTAAGGTTAGAGGAATAATTCCGGACCGCACAACTACATGCAATAGCCAGGCCTATCTAGATTTGGAAATTGGGAACAACCTCATATCACATCCATTTATAATTTTGACTAGAATGGAATATAATATCATCATTGGAGCTGATTTTCTTCGGGAATTCAAAGCGGTCATTGACATGAACAAGAATGAAATTAGATTCAGGAACGATTCAATTCAGGGAGATGTAAGGTTAAACGACTTCGAGGGACAACACGGGGAGGAGAAAATTTGGACCATGGAGATAGAACAATTGAAACATGAAGGAGGAGATTGCTTCCCAAACTGGGATGCCTATCGGGACGAGATGATCAAGGAGTTTGAAGGGATGATTTTCAAGTTAGAGGCGGAGAATGAAGGACCATCATTGGCGGAGGTAGTCCGAGAAAAGATCGACGAAGCGAAGATAGGGGAGGAAGACAAAGGCACATTACAGAAAGTCATAGAGAGACACGAAAATGTATTTGGTTCACGTCCAGGAAAAATTCCAAATTACAAATATTCCTTAGTCGTCAACAATTGGGAACCATTTCGGCAAAGACCATATCCGATACCTGAAAGGTTTCACGCTGGGGTGAAGAAAATTATACAGGAGATGGAAGATAACGGAATTATATCAAAATCACCCACACCATTTTTGAATCCGTTGGTCGTGGTGGAGAAGGGCAACGGTTCGTTGCGGGTTTGCCTCGACGCGCGAGCAATAAACCAGCGTTTAATCCCAGAGTATGACCAGGCCCCGTGTATAAAAGAGGTCCTTAAGAAGTTCCGGGGCATGAAACTATTTAGTGGAGTTGATCTGACATCATCATTTCATCACGTTGAACTTGACCCAGCCACCAAAATTTTGACCGGGTTTCTGTTTGATGGGCAAACCTACGTTTTTAACCGGTTACCCTTTGGGTTGAAAACAGCAGGGTCAGCGCTCATTAGGGCACTAGATCGTAACCTCAGTGACGAAGTTAAACAGTTTACGGTGAGGTACGTGGATGACATCCTTATTGCATCAGAAACTTTGCCAGAGCACCTGGAGAAACTTGATAAACTATTAGCTGATTTAGAAAGGAACAACTTCAAGGTGAACCTACCCAAGTCTAATTTCTGCCAAAGGAGTATCCTATTCTTAGGTCATGTGATCGACTCAGAAGGAATTATGCCCAATCCTGTTAAATTAAAGGCAATTCAAAATTTTCCAAAGCCGACGAAGGTGAAACATGTCAGGCAATTTTTAGGAATTTGTAACTTTTTCGCGGATCATTGTCCGAACTACACCAGTATAGTTGCACCATTGCAAGATCTCCTTAAGAAGAACAATAGGTGGAAGTGGGACCTCGCCTGCGATGAAGCATTTGCTAAAGCAAAGGATCTGTTGGCCCATAGTGTAAAATTAGGATATCCGGACTATACACAAAAGTTTATCGTGCAGACTGATGCGTCGATTATAGGAGTTGGGGCAGTCCTATATCAAGAGACGCCTGAACCCGGACAGAGGATCACCTATTTGGCCTTCATGAGTCGCAAATTAAGGTCGCATGAGTTGAAATACACCGTGACCGAACTGGAGATGCTCGCGATCGTGACCGCTCTTAACCATTGGAAGAAACACATTTATGGGTATCCAATTGTGTTAAGGACGGATCACAAAGCTCTGACGTTCATGATGAAATCTGCATTAACAAGCGAGAGAGTCAGCCGGTGGTGCTTGTTTGTGCAGCAATTCGACATTACAGTTGAGCACTGCGCCGGAAAGGCAAATGTAATTGCAGACGCCCTCAGTAGAAATCCAGATCCGGAACCTATCGTGGTTAACCAAATACACTTGATAGAACAAGGGGACCGCGAAATCATAGAAAGGCTGCGGACTATGGGTGAAGAACAGCAGAAATGCCCGGAAATGAAGAAATTGATCGATTTCCTTCAACGTAGAGTACAGCCAGGGACGGAGGAATACCGTGAACTTCAGAAAAGATCCGAGAAGTACCAATTTTTTAATGGCATGCTGCATAAATTCGTGGACGAGGACCACACGCAATTCAGGATCGTGGTTCCAACGACGTTGCAGGTTGATTTAGTTTGGCTCGCTCATCACGTTACAGGTCACGCAGGGAGAGATAAAGTGATTGCTACACTTCGGGAAACTTTTATCTGGAAAAATTTGAGGAAAACTGTTCAGCAGGTACTCCTTACTTGCGACATTTGCCAACGGGTAAAACCCAATCCATACCTACTTAAGCAAAAACCGAAGCCGTTGTTGCCAAGTAAACCTCGGGAACTGTTCGCGTTAGACTTTTACGGACCACTTCCCAAGGGAAAGAGAGGGCTTCAATACATTTTGGTATGCGTGGATGTGTTTTCAAAATTCGTCACTCTCTGTCCAATCCAGAAGGCAAACACTAGAGCCGTCATAAATCAGTTGAAGACTAAAATCATACCACGTATGGGCAAGCCCGAATGTGTTCTCACAGATCATGGGTCGCAGTTCACATCGGGAAACTTCAAGCGAGACATCGACAACTTAAACATCAAACATCATCTAAGTTCAATTAGGCATCCGGAGTCGAATCCCGCAGAACGGATAATGCGAGAAATCGCAAAGTTTTGCCGTATTTACTGTCCTAGACAACATTGGCGTTGGGTGGACGTGATTCCTGTTATCACAGAAAGTATCAACGGCACTATCCACGAATCCACCGGCCAAATTCCGTCAGTGATTCATTTCGACAGTTTTCCGAAGAGACCATGGCACGAGGTCTTAAAATGTCCGCAGGATCCTAGGCTATCGGTTGAGCTATGCATACAGGAGACAGCAAAACATTTGAAGGCCCAAGCAGAACGAAGATTACGTCGTCTCCGTAACAAGAGGTACCATCGACCACTGCGCGTAGGGGAACTTGTTCTCGTTACACGACCAACAGTTTCCGATCCACCTAACAAGTTCTACCACAAGTTCGCTGAACTGTACATCGGTCCTTACCGAGTCATCCAGAACGTCGACAACAACGCGTACAAGGTGCAAAGCATGGACGGCGCGACCGAAACCATCTACAACGCGTCAAATCTGAAGTTGTACCATACGTCCGGAGGCAACTTAGAAGACGTGGACAACGCTGAAGAACCTGGGGCAACGGAAGAAGAAGACGATGAGGAAGACGGAGAAGAAGATCGACGCGACGTGTCAGATGAAGAGTCGGGACCGAATGAGGAAGCCGAAGAAGTCAATTATTTGGAGAATTTGTTTTCACAGAGAGATCTTGGGGACGAAGAATGTCCAGAATGTCAGTACCTGGAGAACTACAGAGAAGCATTGCGTCAGATAGCATATTATTTGGAAAGAGAGAACCAGGAACTTCGCCAGAAAGCAAAGGTTTGGAAACAGTTGTAAATCGATATTGCCAATTGAATATTTAGCGACGAAATGTGTCCAGTGCCTGTACCCATTTCTTCTCGGGGAGAGGGGAATATGAACCCGACAGGGGCATGATCCAAGGACCTTAGGTTGATATCGATATCCGTAATTACGCACGCAATGCTATTAAAGGGAAAGAACGCTGAAAATGATTAATATTCATATCATTAATAGAGGTCATACCGGAACTAATTAATATTCATACCATTGAGATAGATAAGTTGTGTATTTTAAAATTATTTTACGAGATTTCTTTGTCTGCGACTTATTGCGCAGTATTATCCTTTGTGTAGCGGGGGCCCCGCAGATGAAGCCAAGCCAACTTAGACCCGGGAGGGGTTATGAATGGGGATTCCCTGTGACATCACTCGAGAGAAGACATCCCTCCTCAAGGCTCACAGAATGAGGGGAAACTAACTTTTTCGAAACGGAATATAGGAGCCATCTTGGAATCGGACTGGCCAACTTAATTACCTACGAGGTAGAAAATTAATAAAACTCGAATTAGGGGCTCATCTCCCGATTTAAAAGGGATGAATGTTACTGGGACATTTATTTAGAGTGTTTAATGTCCTCTTCCGTGATAACTTTCAGCAGAAGAAAGAATACTGTGTTGTTTCTGCGTGGAAAAGTACTGGGGCCATCTGGTTAGTCTCATGACACGTCCTCGACGGAGGGACTTCACCCCGTGTGGTAGGGGAAGCAGAACATATTTTAATTAATTTAAAGAGATTCACCGAAGGATAATTGAGTGGTTATGTCTCAATCGCACCAATTAGATACTGGTCACCGACCACCCGTACTATTTTACCTCGAGTACGCCGGGAATAGGCGCTACACAAATTAGTGGAAGGGGTATCGCTCCCTAGTAAAAACTACTGCAGGAAGGGAGAAGAGTCAGTCGGGATTTGTGGCTTACGGACGGCGAAGCTACATGCCGTAGAGCTTCCAGCGATCTTTTGTTTGAGTGAATTTCAATTTAATTTACAAGTGAAATCGCGTACTGTGCGTAAATATTGCAGAGATTGGATAGACGCGATGCTAGTGTCTAAACTTTAAAGATCAGGGACGTGTCGCGAACATTAAATATAATTTGTAATAATATTATTATTATTATTACTACGGCGCTACTGTGTCGAATAGTAACAAAGGTACGCGGAATCCGATACTGAATCGCGGATTGCGGAGTGAGGTCCGATATCGTGGCTGGACGTTCACACCGAATGTAAATAAACAAATCTTGGAATAAATAGTGACGTGTTGTGTGCCTCAGGAATACTGCCAGCGGTTTCGTCAACCTAGAACAATGGACTCCCGGTTGGAAAGAAGAATGGTGCCTCCAGTAACTGCTTTGGTGCCTATGGGTCAGCACTAAACCAGCAATGGACTCCCTGAGCTGACAACGGGTCATCGAGATGGAGATGAGTATAAATCATAATTAATATGACGTAATCAGATTGGGCGGGGAACAGCTATCATTACCTGACGCTATAATGTTAAAGATTGTAACTTCAGTAATGTAGATGTGCTACCATGATACACGTAGCTTCTATTTACTTTATTTAATTAGTAACACGTCTGAGCAATCAATTGTAAATAAAGGGGTAATACGATAAATTTGCATGCAGTAGTAGATTGACTTAATCATTTTATTTGGGAAAACTTGTAATTATTGATGCGTCAGGAGACTAATTTTTAGTAATTCAGAGTAATTCAAGTTAGGCTGTAGTCCAGCGTTGATAATGCATGGCTGGTAAATAGTGTAATTTTATTCCGTGAGCACCCAGAACTACGAGATATGACTTCGGAACTGACACCCAGGCCTCCACTGACATATATTTAGATAGGAAGTGTACAATTTTAATTGGCAGGCTTATCACAATTTAAGTGCAAATTGAGGAATATTTAATTCATAATTGTATTACCGTGTGACGATTTTATGAGAAATCAAAATTTAGATATGGATTAATTACACCGTTATTACGAGGAAGTTAATTATGATCATGCAGTATGGTCTAATTTCCAGGTAAGTCGTGTAGGGAGATAGTGTAATGATGAACCCAATAACAATAATAATAATAATAATAATAATAATAATAATAATAATAATAATAATAATAATAATAAATTGTAGTTATGGTAATCATGCAAGTATTGGTATCAGAGAAACCGGTGTCGCGTCGCGGGATCATGATATTGTAAACGAATGTGTGTGTTGAATTGAAGTGAAGTATTGAGAGCCGATGTAATTTTGTTTAATGAACAATGAAGTTCAGTTTATTAGTGAACGATCCCCGAGATGGGGTGTTTTGTTAAGAAAGGGCGTTATGCCTGTGAAGGCCGAGGCCATTAACCACCCGCCGTGCAAAGGGGCTGGGGGCAGTTGACCTAGTGAGGAGAAGTGTTGGTTTTTTTTGTACGCTCGTCCGCTCGTGTAGGGGGAGCCTTGAGTTGAAGAGAATGAGGGCGAAAGAATCGCCTAATAATGAAATATTCAACACGCCAGAATGATGTAGTTGCTAATAAATGACACGGCGATTGTTACCAGTACTTGTTAGTTTACTGTCATTACACACTTGAGTATAACGTAGCTTAGGGTTTTCAGAGTCCCACTTCCATCCCAACGGGTGTCAGTTCAGTTCCCGACAGCGGCATTGGTACCCCAATGCTCAACTGAAGGCTGGATGTCTCACGTGTTTACTGTATATGATTTGTGTTCTCTGAGTGTTTATGTATCTTGTTATGATTATAATTGAGTTGCCGATGGTGTTGACCATCGGGGTGGTGAATTGTATACAAGTGAGGGTCGGTTCAAACCCGGGCGTTTGTTCCACATTTTATGAGTTCGTTCTTGGTATTTCGTTGGGGAATAGTTGTGTGTTTAGTATAGGGATTGCTCAGATTCGTTGCATGCATGTTAATCCTATTGATCAATGATGTCACATAGCCTCAGTGTCTATGATAAGTGTTTTCCCGTTCGAATCTCGTCATAATGGATCGCTCTGCGATAGATAATACTCGGATCCATCACATACGACTAAAAGTCGATAACAAACAACAACAATTGATAATAATCCATGTAATTCATTTGTATATAAATGCGTCATTACCATCATCATCATTAAGGCCTAATAAACCACTTGTATTAACCTAAACTTTAACCCGAATGTGTTCTCATTGTAATTAGGTATGATCCGTCTCCTACCCTGTATGCCTTTAAGCTTAGTCTTGTTAAGCGCCTATTTGTTTTATTCCAACCCGTTAACGCCCTGTAGATATCATGCCGGAGCCATTAGGCGTAGGGACGGGTGCAATACGTCATTTTGACATTGTCTACACGTATGTAAATATTCAGTAGGTTTATGTGAACATACACATGGGGATGTTTGTGAGGCTTGCCCTTTCTCCACCTACCACCCCCAGATCAGGGGTGCAGGAATCCCGGGCGCCAGCTCACCGTGGCGACTGTATTTTTGCTACTGAGGCCTGAAAAAAAGTGTGTTTCGCGTTTCTTCATATTTCCCCTCCTACCCATCAATCTGGAAAGGCCCCCTTAGCATATGACATGACGTCACTGAATAAGCTTAAAAACACGCCACGATCTTCTCGAAAATAAATAACTGCAAGACCAAAGAGAGTAAACCCCCACATTCATCAAAAAACAGAACACCTTGAAATACCAGATACAATAAGTTCGTATTCACAGGACATATTCATTAGTATGTTCTGCAGAAACGATTATCACTTCAGTCACCTGGGTTCAGCACGTGTCCTGTTTCCTAGAAGGCACTAGGTCCTCAATGGGCACTAATAACTTGCTCCATGCGTGATGGCATCGACGCGTATAAGGCACGAATGACGTCCTGGGGTATAGCCATACATACTGTATTCACCTGGTTCCACAGTTCATCTTTGGTGGTTGGCAATGAGTCGCAGGGCCGCACCCGTCTTTTCACCATATCCCACGTATTTTCTATTGGCAACAGGTCCGTAATCGGACGGGCCAGGGCAACAGTCTGACATCCTGTGACAAGAAGAAGGCACGTGTTCCTGCAGCATTGTCGTGCAGAAAGGGTATGGCTACAGGTCGCAGGATGTCAGTTACGTAGATTAAACTGGTCACAGTGCCCTGGACACGCATGAAACTGTGATTTGTGGTTGTACCCAATAGTACCCCACACCATAAGGCTTTGAGTTGGCATTGTATGTCTTGTGCGAATGCAGTCAATGTGATGCCTCTCCCCTGTCTGCAGCGAACCAAAATGCGGCCATTTTTTCAAACGGACAGAACCTGAATTCGTCCCAAAAATATATCTAATCCCGTTCCTGTCCCCAGTGACGTCGTTCCATACACCAGTGCAGTCTATCATGTTTATGCACATTAGTCTAAGGTAGGCGGAGCAGTGGACCACGCGCCGGTAATCCAGGCAGTAATAAACGGCGACGGACTGTCACTCCTGATAGTGTACCATGTGTTACACTCTTCCAGCGTTACGCCAGAGCCGAGGAGAATGCAGATCTGTCCTGCAATGCCATTCGGATGAGGTGTCGATATTCTCGAGTGGTGGTCTGAGTGGTGCGACCAGACTTATTTCGTTATGTTCTTCGGCCTTTCTGTGAACCATTCCGTCCACACCCGTTGCACTGCCGACACACTTCGTCCCACACAAACAGCAATTTCTCGGATGGATGCATCACGTTCCCTCATGCCAATAATTTGCCCTCTTTCAAACTCACTCATTTAACGGTAAGGTTCTCGCATACGTCTCCTCAAGTCATACTGTTCCATTACCTTCGGTTTATGGCGACAAGGAAAGCTGCAGGCACATGTTACTAGTCAGCGGTGGCGCACAAAGATATCCATGCGGACCTTGAGCCTGAGGGTCGACATGGTTCAAATGCTAACCATTTCTTCAGAACATACTAACTCCATAAATCCTGTGCATATGAACTTCCTGTCTCTAGTCTTTCACGGTGTTCTGGTTTTTATGAACATGGGTGTATTTATACTTTAAGGGGGAGTTCTAAAAACAGACAAAGTAAATTCGAATAATCTAAACAATATCTAAGTAAATATTCGCCTGGGAATTTTTCTAAGTGATAATACAGCCTTTAGAATCATTACAGGTTCCGGAAGTATTACTTCAGGTGGGTGTGTAAATTTAGCAAACATTGTCTTTCTACTGTATTGCCGAACAGGCTATAACCACCCAACGCGACAGACAATTATTTCACTGAATTAATCTCTCCTTTCGGATTATTTGCGATTTCTCGCGCTTTCCTTGTAACATTGGCCCACTCACCCACAGGTCTTTGCGACCTCTTCGAATTGCTGGCAACGTTACTGGTGTATACACTGACAGAATTTCGCGGTGGATCTCAGTGCAATTGCAATGTTTCGCCCATAAAATATGTACAATTCCACGTACTTCAGTTTTGAAGTACACTTCCATTTGAAGCACCACTTCACTTGCATACTGCACCTGTAGGCAGCCATGGCCAAGAACTCTATTGCTGAGCTTCGGGTCACCACATAATGAGGACATCCTCTACGGCATTGATCAGCACGCTCTTAGGACTGCTGAGTCCCGAATTACACTTTATTAGTTCAAACAAAATAAAGAATATTAAACACATAGCACATATCTACACTTTAGAGCCCATCTCCTATGGGCTGAATTTTTTTTAACAGTTCCTTTCATAGACATCTATATATTAAAAGAGCTTACTAAAAACTGTTTTGGCAAATCCGTCCGCCCGTTCTACTGGACCAACTTGCTTCATTTCTGTTTTATTCTCTCCGAAATCACCTGCGGAGAATTATGAGACATTGGTAGGACTCTCGGTTCAGCCCAATTTGAGTAATCATAAAATCAAATCATTGAATGATGACTCCAATATTTGCAGGCGAAGGCTTACTCTAGCCCGTAATACATACTATATTAGGGCCATGGATGGTGAGACTAAGATAATACGTGAAAATTACATTGAAAATGGAGATGACTTTTAAATGAGCTGGAGAAATTTAACAAACACTTCATAACAGCATCTTCTCTGAAATACCATAGTGACAGGTGCTTGGTATTCAATATTACACATGTGTAAATGCTTTAATAATTCATTTCTACTCGTGTCAAAAACTGGACACTCAAATAAAAGATGAGGAACAGTGTGTGGCGTTTCAGAGTACAGCTGTATGGCTTCTGAATGAAATGAAATGGCGTATGGCTCTTTTAGTGCCGGGAGTGTCCGAGGACATGTTCGGCTCGCCAGGTGCAGGTCTTTCGATTTGACACCCGTAGGTGACCTGCGCGTCATGATGAGGATGAAATGATGATGAAGACGACACATACACCCAGCCCCAGTGCCAGTGAAATTAACCAATGATGGTTAAAATTTCCGACCCTGCCGGGAATCAAACCCGGGACCCCTGTGACCAAAGGCCAGCACGCTAACCATTTAGCCATGGAGCCGGACATGGCTTCTGAATATTGATGTTAAACCTCTCGAAGGACGATCCAAATATGCCATGTCCTGTCAGGAACTGAGTTAAAATATGTTCATGCTGCAATATCCTACTTTGTAGTCTGGGTTGAATATTTCGAAAGAACAAGTCCCTTGTTAGCCGGCCTTTTGTGCTGGTGATCCGTTGGTTATTCCACATATTTTGTGTATTCCTCTCAGTTCCTTTTTTACAAGAGACACAAGTCACTTTTCATTTATCAACAAAGCGTCAGAAGGAGTAGTAGCTGCTTTGGCAAGTTCATCAGCTCTCTCACTTCCTTCTACTCCGTCATTCCCTCGAACCCATTTCATGCATATATGTTTACTGCAGTCTAATATGTGTGATCTTATATTAACAGCCAGCGGATGAATGTTATATTTTTCTTGGATTGCTTTCAAAGCTGCGCAGGAAAACTGTATTTTTTAATTCACATAAATGCCTGCTATATAGCGGACAGTTCTGCTTGAAAGACTGAACATGAGATAGTCTAAATGTTTCAGCATACACCTTACTGTTATTCTGTACCACTACGACAGCACATTCTACAAAACCAACCATATTTTTCTTTGCTTATCCGGGACCCATCCGTGAAACATTGTAATGATGTGTGTTGCACATTTCTTGCACAAGATTATTGGCAAATTTAGTTGAGTGACCTGTTCTCTCTGCATTAGCTTGCAGTTCAGGAGTAACCCTTATGATCCTGTCAGAATACAAAACACATTTTTTGTTAATGTGAGTTCAGTTTTGGCAATGGCTGTTAAATATAGAGGTGGGACTCCCGCCACAACATGGGCTGCCTGTACGGTATCGTATGTACGAATACAAACCCTCTTTGAAATTAGGCTAGTTTGGCTTGAACCCACTTCGGTTTGAATACATTATGATAAACAGATGAACCATACAATAATAACGGTTCAACTGATCCATGTACATTGTCTTTAATAGTTCTTGGTTAAGACCCCTTGTCAATCCGGTAGCAATAGTGAAGTCAGACAGCAATTTGCTAGCTGTGGTAGACAGAGCGTTGAAGTGAGCTCTGAATGTTAGTTTTCTATCTAAAAAAACACCTATGTATGACATTTGATCCACCAGTTTTATAGCGTGTCCATTCATGTGAACTACATGTGTTTCAGCTTTTCTCTTCCTCGTCATGAACATGCCGCTTGCTTTTTGAGGGTTCAACTCCATATTATTTTCAAATCCCCAGTTGTAAATTACATTAATCGCTGTATTAGCTCGAAAAGCCAAACTTGAAACATCATCACTTTTAAGTAGGAGAAGGGCATCGTCAGCCAGTAAATCATCATAGACAATTGTCCAGAATTCATGACTACATGAAGAACCTTGCCTATTGTGACATTTTTGGTAAATGTAGTACCGCCCATTGTCAGCTTTGCCTTCCGATTATTAAAATAGTTTCTGATTATTACAAATATGTATCTAGGACAAGATTTTTTCTTTAGCTGATATAATATTTTCAGCCACCAGGCATTGTCAAACGCTCCCGAGATATCTAACAAGATCAGCAGAGCGGTCTTCCTTTCTGTAAATACTACTTCTGTCCATTCGACTACCAGTCGTATTGCATCCGCCGTTGACTGCTATGCTGTGAATCCAAACTGGTTGTCATTTAAAAGATTGTTATCGAGCAGGTGGAACATCACTCTATCAATTAATAGTTTTTCTAATATTTTTCCTAACACTGGCAATTGAAATATAGGTTTTTAACTGGCCTTGTTTGAAGAATTTAATTTTGGAATACTATTCACTGCAGCCTCCTTCTAACAGCCAGGAAAGACACCAAGTTTCAGACACATATTAAACATATTGAAAAGTAATTTTTGGCAAAACTTTGGTTATTTTTTATTATATTGTCTGAAATTCCATCCATTCCTGGAGATTGAATATCACATTGTTTGTTGATTACACGTTGAACTTCAAGTGTAAAGGGAGAATTATTTATCGTGTCTAGTACAGTGTTTGTGGAATCTCTGACATATTTCTGAAAATCATTATCTTCGGGGAAGAATTTCTCCAAAAGCACCTCTGCTGTTTCTTGAATGGTTGTTGTGAATCCACTCGCTGTTGCAGGGTTGTGATAGTATTATTGAAAATGTCAAGTCTTCGTAAGATTTTATATGCAATGTTACAAGAGTTACTATTTTGTTGTGCAGAGCAAAACGCTTTCCTTGTCTCATTTTTGTTTTAATTATTTTTATTTTATAATCCGATTTAATTCTATTAAAAACCACCAAACCCCATGGCACTACGGCCCTTGTAGGACCTTGGCCTACCAAGCGACTGCTACTCAGCCCGAAGGCCTGCAGATTACGAGGTGTCGTGTGGTCAGCACGGCGAATCCTTTCGGCCGTTATTATTGGCTTTCTAGACCGGGGCCGCTATCTCACCGTCAGATAGCTCCTCAATTCTAATCACGTACGCTGAGTGGACCTCGTACCAGCCCTCAGATCCAGGTAAAAATCCCTGACCTGGCCGGGAATCGAACCCGGGGCTTCCGGGTAAGAGGTAGACACGCTACGCCTACACCACGGGGCCGGCAATTCTATTATAAGCCTCTTCATATTGTCGACGGAGTATTTCACAAGAAGATCACTTGAATCTCCTGTATGATGCTAAGATCCTCTTTCCTCATCCGACGTGGTTCAGGGATCCACCAGTAATTTTGTACAGGTTTCTGAGACAATTTCGGAAGATGCGCTTCACAGATATCATATATATTTTGTGTAAGGTCATTTATCATTATATTCAGTTGTTTGCTCGCAGTCAATTGTAGCACCTGTTCTGCTATTCTTTCAAGTTTCCAAGCAGCCATCTGAAAGAGTCCACTGGACATTCTTTGCTCTAAAAATACGTGTAATGGAATAATTAGCACTATCTGTATTTAAATCTGTTTGTACTTTTATAGTAATAAGTCTATCATGAGAAATACTAGGAGCTTCACTCACTTTCCATTCCACAACGTATTTTAAAAGTGCAGGGGAACAGACGTTCACATCTATAAAAGTGTTATTATCATTCCGACTGAAAGTTCGAATTATTCCATCATTACGTATTATTAGATTATTGGAGGAGCAAAAATCGAAAAAAAAAAGTTATTTCCACGATTGTCGGTCACAGTACTTAATTGATATATCCAATTATTAATAGGGGTTTGCCTTTCAAATCAACACAAATTTCGTTCACGTGATTTAAAACTTCATTTAAATCATCCTTAGAGTCACAATACATATTACATTACATATTACATATATAGAAAGTCCTTCCATTAAAGTCAACACGCTCTACAACTCTGCCAGGAGAACAGTATTGTATCAACTGAAAGACGAACTTTGAAGTTGTTACGATAGCGGCACGCTGTCTATCGCCGTTTTGCACATGATTATTGGTAAGAACTTTACAGTTCAGACCAAATCCAACGACTTTGTTTCCTCTTGTGTTCGGTCCTTTTAAACATAGAAGTTTTATAATATGTTCCTGTTTTAAATTATTGAAGTCCGATTTTTGTATCACTTCCTGCGTTGGGACACGAGATTTCTGAAGTTTTGCTGATATATATTCATTTCAGCCATAATTGGTTTTCGATTCGATAATATTTACGATTCTTTGATAAATGGGACAGTCAGTTGACGTGGCAGGATGATCAGTCTTCAAGTGTTCTAGAAGCCATTTTCCAATTTGTGTTCTTGCAATTAATGCATTCAGTTGTACTTTTAGGGCAATATTTTTTTTCATGTAAATCAGAACACTGAAAGGAATTTCACACTCTTTCGCAAAATGATTCAAGCCGTGGCACTTGTAATTACACGTGTATACTTGTAATAACCGATATATAATCTCTCTGATCGCATTATGATGTTATAAACACTCGGTGACATTTCAAAAATGGAGTACTACAATCTTCCATTCCTTGACTTCCTTACAAAGTATTTCTTCAGGAACGCACTCGTATCCAGCAGGCTGTGCTTCACGGGAGGATTTTGTTTCATGATGGCTTCCGCAGCACTTCCTGCGAAAAGTCACCTCGTTCACATGTATCATAATTCGACGATTTATTTTCTTCGGAATTCGTGCTGACAAGTTAGATTCCTTCTCCTGGAAATGGTTTACAAAGTCCTTACGTAAGTTATCATTTCTTAATTCCAATATATCACTCTTATTGGGATTTTTTTTGACTTTTTTAACTCCTTCATGCAGTGAAGCCAATATTGTCTCAGATATCAAGATAATCCGAGTTTGTTGCGAATCCTTCACTTAAGTAGCGTCCTTTGGAGACACCAGCACATTAGCTGTTTCCTGTGAAACTGGCTGAGTGGACTATGTAGTGACTTGAAGAACATCCCAGTAGCTTTGTTGTTTGCAAATCAATATTGATCTGCATTTAGGGCAGTCGCCCAGGTGGCAGATTCCCTATCTGTTACTTTCCTAGCCTTTCCCTAAACGATTTCAAAGAAATTGGAAATTTATTGAACGTATCCCTTGGTAAGTTATTCCAATCCCTAACTCCCCTTCCTATAAATGAATATTTGCCCCAGTTTGTCCTCTTGAATTCCTACTTTATCTTCATATTGTGATCTTTCCTACTTTTATAAACGCCACTCAAACTTATTCGTCTACTAATGTCATTCCACGCCATCTCTCCGCTGACAGCTCGGAACATACCACTGAGTCGAGCAGCTCTTCTTCTTTCTCTCAATTCTTACCAACCCAAACTTTGCAACATATTTGTAACGCTACTCTTTTGTCGGAAATAACCCAGAACAAATCGAGCTGCTTTTCCTTGGATATTTTCCAGTTTTTGAATCAGGTAATCCTGGTGAGGGTCCCATACACTGGAACCACACTCTAGTTGGGGTCTTACCAGAGACTTATATGCCCTCTCTTTTACATCCTTACTACAACCCCTAAATACTCTCATAACCATGTGCAGAGATCTGTAACCTTTATTTACAATCCCATTTATGTGATTACCCCAATGAAGATCTTTCCTTATATTAACACCTAGATACTTGCAATGATCCCCAAAAGGAACTTTCACCCCATCAACGTAGTAATTAAAACTGAGAGGACTTTTCCTATTTGTGAAACTCACAACCTGACTTTTAACCCCGTTTATCAACATACCATTGCCTGCTGTCCATCTCACAACATTTTCGAGGTCACGTTGCAGTTGCTCACAATCTTGTAACTTATTTATCACTCTATAGAGAATAACATCATCCGCAAAAAGCCTTACCTCCGATTCCACTCCTTTACTCATATCATTTATATATGTAAGAAAACATAAAGGTCCGATAATACTGCCTTGAGGAATTCCCCTCTTAATTATTACAGGGTCAGATAAAGCTTCACCTACTCTAATTCTCTGAGATCTATTTTCTAGGAATATAGCAACCCATTCAGTTACTATTTTGTCTAGTACAATTGCACTCATTTTTGCCAGTAGTCTCCCATGATCCACCCTATCAAATGCTTTAGACAGGTCAATCGCGATACAGTCCATTTGACCTCCAGAATCCAAGATATCTGCTATATCTTGCTGGAATCCTACAAGTTGAGCTTCAGTGGAATAACCTTTCCTAAAACCGAATTGCCTTCTATCGAACCAGTTATTAATTTCACAAACATGTCTAATATAATCAGAAAGTATGCCTTCCCAAAGCTTACATACAATGCATGTCAAACTTACTGGCCTGTAATTTTCAGCTTTATGTCTATCACCCTTTCTTTTATACACAGGGGCTACAATAACAACTCTCCATTCATCTGGTATAGCTCCTCCGACTAAACAATAATCAAATAAGTACTTCAGATATGGTACTATATCCCAACCCATTGTCTTTAGTATATCTCCAGAAATCTGATCAAATCCAGCTGCTTTTCTAGTTTTCAACTTTTGTATCTTATTGTAAATGTCATTGTTATCATATGAAAATTTTATTACCCCTTTGGCCTTAGTCTCCTCCTCTATCTCGACATTATCCTTGTAACCAACAATCGTTACATACTGTTGACTGAATACTTCTGCCTTTTGAAGAACCACACATACACACTCCCCTTGTTCATTAATTATTCCTGGAATGTCCTTTTTGGAACATGTTTCTGCCTTAAAATACCTGTACATACCCTTCCATTTTTCACTAAAATTTGTATGACTGCCCATTATGCTTGCCATCATGTTATCCTTAGCTGCCTTCTTTGCTAGATTCAATTTTCTAGTAAGTTCCTTCAGTTTCTCCTTACTTCCACAGCCAGTTCTAACTCTATTTCTTTCCAGTCTGCACCTCCTTCTTAGCCTCTTTATTTCTCCATTATAATAAGGTGGGTCTTTACAATTCCTTACCACCCTTAAAGGTACAAACCTGTTTTCGCATTCCTAAACAATTCCTTTAATCCCATCCCTGAGTCTGTTTACATTTTTATTTACTGTTTACCACCGATCATATTTACTTTTTAGAAACTGCCTCATGCCTGCTTTATCAGCAATATGGTACTGCTTAATAGTCCTACTTTTAAGACCTTCCTTTCTATCACATTTATTTTTAACTACCACAAAAACAGCTTCATGATCACTAATACCATCTATTACTTCAGTTTCCCTATAGAGCTCATCTGGTTTTATCAGCACCACATCCAGGATATTTTTCCCTCTGGTTGGTTCCATCACTTTCTGAATCACCTGTCCTTCCCATATTAACTTATTTGCCATTTGTTGGTCATGTTCCCTGTCGTTCGCATTTCCTTCCCAATTGACACCTGGCAAATTCAGATCTCCCGCTACGATCACATTTCTTTCCATGTCGTTTCCCACATAGCTGACTATCCTATCAAATAATTCCGAATCCGCGTCAGTGCTACCCTTTCCCGATCTGTACACTCCAAATATATCAAGTTGCCTATTATCTTTAGAAATGAACCTTACACCTAGAATTTCATGTGTCTCATCTTTAACTTTTTCGTAGCTTACAAATTCTTCTTTCACCAGAATGAACACTCCCCCTCCCACCATTCCTATCCTATCTCTACGATACACACTCCAGTGCCGTGAGAAAATTTCTTTATCCATTATATCATTTCTCAGCCATGGTTCAACTCCTATTACAATATCTGGTAAATATATATCTATTATATTACTTAATTCTATTCCTTTCTTTACAATACCTCTTCAGTTCAACACTAACAATTTTATGTCATCCCTACTTGATTTCCAGTTCCCTATCCCCTTTTCACCGCTCCCTAGGCCATCCCGTTTCCCTGAATGTACCTCCCTATAACCCTTCCAAACAAATTTCCTAACTTATACGTACCACTGCGGTTTAATTGAAGGCCATCAGAGCGCAGATCCCTATCTCCTACCCACCCATTAGGATCTAGAAATTTCACTCCTAGTTTCCCACATACCCACCCCATAGTCTCATTTAAATATCCAGTCACCCTCCAGTCAGTATCCCTCCTACACAGTATTCCACTAACAACAATCTCTGCTTTCTTAAACTTTCCCCGTGCTGCATTTACCAGATCCCACACATCTCCAACTATGTTGATATTTATATCAGCTTGCCTTACGTTGTTGGTACCAACGTGGAACACTACCACCTTCTCATTCCCCTCCTCTCTCTCCTCTACTTTCCTCAACATCTGCCTCAACCTAATTCCTGGATAACATTCTACCCTGGTTCCCTTTCCTCCACACACTTTCCCCACGTGTCTAACGATGGAATCCCCCATGACCAGAGCCTCAACCCTACCCACCTCATTTGATCCCCTCCCCTCCTGGTCAGCCCTATCTTTCCTGATAGCTGAAGAAGCTACTTCCTCCTCCCTTTTCTCTTTCCCATGACCCTGTTCCACCTGTCTTTTCCTATCCTCTACTCTACATTTCCCTTTCCTACCTTTTCCCTTCCTCTTACATCCACACATCTCACCAAAGTTCCCTGTCCCCCATCTTCCCTCTGTTCTACCTGGAGTGACTCGTACCGATTTCTCACAGACACCTGTCCTGAATTCTGATCCTGAATAGAGCCCTTAGCCAGCAATCTCCTTCCCCTTAGAACATTAGACCACCTGTCTTCTACAACTCCCCCCTTTCCTTTCCCTCCCTCTTGTACACCTACTGTAACCTGTACATTGTTTGAGGGAGTCCTATCTTCCTTCCTGTCTTCTGTGAGAATCCTAATTATCTCCCTAAAACTTTCCAACTCTTCCCTCATACCCCGTAGTAAGTTCTTCCCATAACTTGAGTATTTCTTCTTTACATGATTCAAAAGTTTTCTTGGTACCATCTGCTGAATGAAGTACTTTACTGTTCCATTGTTTGTCGGTCATTTTGTCAGAGTTAAGCACCTCTTTTATGAAATTTATGTGATTTTCAGCGCTGCGATGTACTTCATGTATATCAATACGCTCCCGATCCTGAATAATAATAATAATAAAGAAATAATTAAAGAAATACAAAAAGATGTACGATTCTGTACAAACAAAACTCATAACGTATAGAAATAGAACACACACGAGGCTTTTGTTTCAGGAAAACTTGCCGCTCATAATATTTCATAGAAAGTAAAGAGCTAACGTGGCGATACAGTTTCAGGCAGATTCACTTTGAAGTCACGACTGAGATGTTTAGATTTAACTTTCATTTCCCTGGGCCAACATTTAGTTCATGCGTACTTCATTTTAGTCAATTCTCTGACACTACTTGTAGGTGTGAATTTGTACTTGGCTAATCTCTGAATTTAGTCTTACACACTCTGTGCACTGCGTCATGCACACAGCCTTCTTTATGCTGCACTAAACTATTCAGGTCCCGGCACTTTTTATGCCACCGGTGTCCGACAAACAAAAGCTTCCGTTCCCTTTACCCCAGGGAGCCGAAATAATGAAAGCACATAACTTTAGAGGGCGTACGTGTGACAGCGAAACCTGAACTTATTAAACAGTTGGTTTAATTTTATAGCTAGCTTTACGTACGACCTCCAACACCCGCATATGACGAGATTGATTGCGCTTGAGCGAAGTTTACATTTGTCTTTAAATATTACTCTTCAAATGTAATATCGCTACCAGTGACGGAGGGTTTAATGAAACTGACATTTAGAAAGAACGGATACCTGTAACCATTCCGCGACAGAAAAGAGAAGGAAGATAAGGACAGAACATGCCAACACCTACGCCTTTGAGCGTTCAGTGAGCAAGCAATGCTCTCGGTAGGGATTATCGTGGCAGTCTCCTGATGAAAATCAAGGCCTTTACACTTGATACAAGGGTAACCAAATGGCTCGCTAAATTGCTAGAAAATAGAATTAAGAGAATTAATTTTGGTGAAGCATTATCTGCTCCGTAGAGTAGTGTTATTGGGCCTTTGTTTTCGTAAACAGTACGTGTAAATGTTATGATTAAAGAAATGAAATCACAGGTAAGGCTTGTCCTGGCTGATGTTATACTGTAAAGAGTAATACATTACTTCCAGGATTGTGAGCAACTGCAGAAATTACCTTAACAATGTTGTGAGCCAAATTAACTTACTTACATAATAATTTCCGTAATGTGTCCCTTTGTTAAATACCCTCAGGCGTTTTTGATGCTTTGAAACGTATCCACACTGAATGTAGTTATAAGGGCTTAAGTGAAAGTCTACATTGACTGACATTAGCGCTCGTAGTGGTAGGAAAAGGCAAACTGCTAATCTAATCGACCGGATAACGATGATTAAGAAAAGGATTCTAATTTCTAGGAATAAATTAAAAAATATCCTCATACTTTTGTATATTTTATTTATCTACACTTCGTAGCTCATATTCGTAGGATACTTTCGGCATTGTGTTGCTTACCATAAGGGGTGGAACTGTGGATTTTATCCACGTTATCTCAGAGAAGAGAAGATGTTCACTTCTTTCCGAAGTTTCGAATAAGTACGCGAATTTACGGATAGTATATATTCAATTAAAGTAGAACCTCCATTATCAGAAATAATTTTAACCGAAATACCGTTCAACCGAAAAGATCGGAAGAAATAGTTAAATTACAAAAATGAATTAAAGAAACACCACTTGTTATGTCATCCTGATGTTCTGCTAATAACACGGTGGCATCACGTAGCGGCTAGTAAATGGCTAGAAAAGAAAACGTACAGAAAAATAGAAGACTGTTTGAGTAGAGCCTGCAGTATATTTACAACCGAACATCGTTGTGTTGCCTGAGTAGTTCGGGTTTCCAGTATTAAAATACATTGTCAACAATGTATCACACATTGTCATAATTTACTTTCATCCAAAGCTTCAAAATTTTTTTCTTAAGCTCTAAAATTGTATTTAAACTATTATTCGAAATTGTGATTGCACGAAACGACCTGACGTGCTCCGCCTCACCTGGAGCAGTGAGATGTTAAGTACCCCTAATCCCCGAGAGAGACCCGTCCCACGGGATAACCTGTGACCCCATTAACAAATTGGTTTATCACCTCTCTTGCTCCCGATCTTTGACGCGCACTTCCTGCGGCAAGTAACAAAACCAATTACTCCGGCACTTCGCTAAACGACAGCTTAATGATGAGAATACTCACAGTGTCTCATAACTCCTTGCGCACAAATATTATTGATTATGCACGGTGTATCTAAGTACGTATTTGTAAAAACTGTGATTCCTCGGATCAAAATAAGAAAGAATATCCCTATATTTCCTACGTGGCTGCTGCCAAACTGCCGTGTTTTGTCGTCCGTCATCGAGGAGCCCACATTTCTAGAAGATGGCATCATGGAATTGCATGAGTGGTGGTGGTGATTATTGTTTTAAGAGGAAGTACAAGTGAGTAACCATCCTCTATGAACACTATTCTGTGGCAAAAATGGAAGAGATCAGATAGCTCGAAAAATGAAGGTATCAGTCAAAGAATGACAGGGTCACGGTGCGCGTGAAAATGGAAGACTCCCTAGGCCTCGATACCTACTCTCTGCGTCTCACGAGCTTGTACGTACGACATTATCCCCCTGTGGGTGGGGGCAAAAGAATAACACCCACGGTATCCCCTGCCTGTCGTAAGAGGCGACTAAAAGGGGCCTCAGGGGCTCTGAATTTTGGAGCGTGGGTTGGCCACCACGGGGCCCTTAGCTGAGTCCTGGTATTGTTTCCACTTACTTGTGCCAGGCTCCTCACTTTCATCTATCCTATCCGACCTACCTTGGTCAACTCTTGTTCTTTTCCGACCCCGACGCTATTAGGTTAACGAGGGCTAGGGAGTCTTTCATTTTCACGCCCTTCGTGGCCCTTGTCTTTCTTTGACAGATATCTTCATTTTTCGAAGTGTCGGATCCCTTCCATTTTTCCCTCTGATTAGTGTTATATAGAGGATGGTTGCCTAGTTGTACTTCCTCTTAAAACAATAATCACCACCACCACCTGTGAGGTGGTATTATCCACTGATCGGCCCATTCATTTTACCCCCACAGTCAGACCACATGAGTCGATAGGTCCTTCGGCCGGTAGGCTCTGAGTGCGATTCATAACACATTTTAATTACGCTGCATAGATCGAATTACAAGTGGTATAACTTTTTTGAACGGAATCGAATCGGCCAGAATATGACCTGCAGCCCTAAAGGTAGATGCACTATCGAGTAGGGATCATGGCATTTTGAACCAAATCCCTTCAATGGTTTAGTTTCCCAATGAGGAGACGAGTTCATTGGGATTTGCATTTCCATCAGAATAGAATTTACGGGAAATCTTCCAGGTTGTGGTGTAAATTTCTTCCATTTATGGACCATCGTGGATTTCTCGATTCCGTTCAAAACATCGGGCGACAGAAATCAAGCGTAAGGTTTTATTTTGGACGCGCTGTATTCTATCAAGATGTGAATATGTGTTTCGGCCGCTATCCCCCAGATGGGGCTGGCATACTCAAGGTTTAATCATCCTATCGAAAATGTGCACATGAGGAAAAAGATTTAGAAATGTATTTCCATTAAGACAGGTAGAATTCGTTTAAGTTTGATTGTGTACATTTTGTGGGATTGCTAAAAGAAGGTTCCGGTTTCATATAAACACCCAGTCAGTTCAGGGATTTTGAAACGATATTTGCCCTAAAATCTACCCAGGCACAGGTGGATTCTAAATATGAGTTTTGGTAGAAATATATCTAGTAGTTTTCAAGTTATAAGAACTCAGGCAAACAAAGAGACATACAGACCCCAAAGCTAAAAATATAAGAAGATGGTCATAAACACACTTGAAACGAATAACTGAATCAATATTTCGCCAAAATAATCAATGTACAGTCACACGATCGTTACGATTGTCCCCCTGTGGGTGGGGGCGGTAGAATAACACCCACGGTATCCCCTGCCTGTCGTAAGAGGCGACTCAAGGGGGCCCCAGGGGCTCCAAAATTCGGAGCGTGGGTTGGCGACCACGGGACCCTCAGCTGAGTCCTGGCATTGCTTCCACTTACTTGTGCCAGGCTCCTCACTTTCATCTATCCTATCCGACCTCCCTTGGTCAACTCTTGTTCTTTTCCGACCCCGACGCTATTAGGTTTGCGAGGGCTAGGGAGTCTTTCATTTTCACGCCCTTCGTGGCCCTTGTCTTCCTTTGGCCGATATCTTCATTTTCGAAGTGTCGGATCCCTTCCATTTGTTTCCGTCTGATTAGTGTTATATAGAGGATGGTTGCCTAGTTGTACTTCCTCTTAAAACAATAATCACCACCACTAATCACCACGTTACGATTGTATTTATGTAGATTAATGAAAGTGGTTGTCGCTTAGCAACACGCTAAGTGCAGTATGTATTGCGGGTTGGGGTAAGCCTTCGCCTGTAATTATAGGAGTGATTATTTAATACTAAAGTTGGCTGAACTTAGAGAGCTATCAATGCTACGTGATTAACCGGCAGGTAATTTCGGGAGAAATAAAACAAACATGAAGCTAATCGGTCCAGTAGAAGGGACGGACGGATGTGCCAAAACTGTTTTTAATAAACTCGTTTCATATATAGATATTTGTTGCTTATGTAAGTAACAAAATGCGTAGTTAATAAATTTTTATTTTCACCAAGGCTTGCTTTCCTTCCAAACTATGTTTTCGACTCACACCACATCAGATCTGCACGCCTCAATACACTTAAGAAAATGGAAATTGCAACACCATGAAGGCATTGGCCGTTTGTGTTGATTTTCAAGATATGTAAACGATCAAAGTTTCAGATTCATTGTATTGTTGCTACAGGTGTCCCACGTGATTGGTTGCGGAGGAATCAACTCCAGTATACGGCCTCTGGTGTAGCGTAGTTGACTTGCAGTCTGTGCAGTGAAGTGTTCCCCGTCAAACATGCCTCGAAGACAGAGAAGAGCACGCTATCAACAATTGTCGCAGTTTGAGAGGGCTCGGATAATTGGGCTGTGTGAGGCTGGATTATCGCTAAGGACTGTCGCTGCACGTGTTGGCCGACAGGTATCTACGGTACAACGTATATGGCAGCAGTGGTCAAATGAAGGTACCCACACTCGTAGACCTGGCACAGGCCCAGCGCGACAGACAACTGTGAGAGAGGATCGCCGCATCATTCGGATGGCCCGGATGGAACCCCATGCAACAGCAGCACAAATTCGATCAGCTGTGGCACCCCACGTTACACAACAAACAGTTGGTAATCGCCTGCGTGCAGCTGGCTTACAAGCCCGTGTCCCTGCAGAAGGTGTTTCATTGACCCCACAACAGCGACGTGTAAGGCTGGCCTGGTGTCGAGAAAGATCGACGTGGGTCGACGAATGGCATAGGGTCGTCCTTAGTGATGAATCGCGCTTCTGTCTTGCCCGCATTGATCGCCGGAATCGTGTGCGCCGACGTACCGCGGAGAGGGTCCGCCCAGATCTTATTGTCGAGAGGCACACAGGGCCAACACCAAGCATTATGGTCTGGGGAGCTATTGGCTTTAATGTGAAATCACAATTAGTGCTTGTTGAGGGCACTGTGACTGCTCGACAGTACGTTGATTGGGTACTCAATCCAGTGGTTGTCCCTATGATGGCGAACATTGCTAATGGGATGTTTCAGCAGTACAATGCCCAGGTTCACACTGCACGCATCTCCAGAGAAGCTCTCCACGACATCACAACCTTAGAATGGCCCGCCAGATCCCCGGACCTCAGTCCTATTGAGCATGTTTGGGACATGATGGGTCGACAACTGGCCAACCGTCCTCAGCCACCCACAACTGCGGAACAACTGACCTGTGCAGTGCAGCAAGCATGGGCCACAATTCCTGAGGAAGCGATCCAGGGCCTTATTGACTCTATGCCTCGACGAATTCATCAATGTATTGCAGCTAGTGTTGGGCACATCCTGTATTGACTATTGTCCAAACTTGCGATCAGAGGGACCTGAAAGTGTATCATCGAATCACAACCGAACTCTCCTTCTGCGTGCTCAATTGCAGCAATGTAGCACCACTCCTTCTGGGTGTTGCAATTTCCATTTTCTTCAGTGTATGCTTCACAAGTTGAATCGATAACAAAATTATGCGTAACTTTTAAAATCCGAAGTAGTTTAACTATAGACAGTATAGAAACTGTACTGGGAAGTACACCTCAACCCCGTGCAATTAAATGAAGTGCCTTGAAGAACGCTATCTATCACATAAAAATTGAAACAACTAGTGCAAGAAGTTGGGACATTGATCAACAGATGTCACTACTAAAGCGGTAGAGTAATGTGTTATTTTAAAATTTCCTAAACTGACTGGATTTCTTTTTCTTTTAGTGTATCACAGTTTGCAACAACTATTTCAAGAAGTTCGGACTTTTCTCCATAGATATCTCTATTAAAGAACGGATGTCAGGCAATCTGGTGCAAAGTGGAACAACTAGTAGTGTAAATAAATTTTGTGTTTGTAGGTTTTCTGAACTGAATGGACTTTCTTTGTTTTTGAGAGTTAATGGTTTGCAACACTTCTTCCTCATCCAGCCAGCTTTGGAGTCTGGCCAATCAAAAATGTTGTGTATTTATTTTTCTGCCAATCATAGGCTTCTTGTAACTTTTCGACTGTCCAATGAAAATTAGAGCGTGTGTCTCGTTTTAGTCCAGACCCTTCTCCAACCTTCCTCTCGTGTATAAAGGCTGACGCTTTTTCGACTTAACTTGTCTTATTGATCGTCGTGCTATTGAGTGTGTGTGCTAAGAGAGGAGATCCATTGGCAGGCAGAATATCAGCTAAGGTAATGGCCACCATTTTTCTACCTCACTAGTTATCTCCGCAAGCTGATTCGAGGGGAAAGTTCCAGTCTTTAACTATGTAATGGTCCATTTCCTAAAATGTAAACTTCACTTTCTTCTCATGTAAAATTTCGAGTAAATCAAGTGTACTTAACTGAAATTCGGGAATAGAGAGTGTGACACCCTCTCAACTTGTATTTGAGCTGGCTATGTTTTCTTAACCGTTTTCTATCTGTAGCCTTGTAACTTAAATTTACTCCATCTAGTTACTTCAGTAGTGTGGTATTAGCCTCTGCATCATCGGGCCACTGGCCCAAGTGTGGTTTTTACCTTTGATTTCAAGGAGCGCAAGTTTCCGCCTCCATACGTTTTGATTTTTGGGCCAGTAACTGTACTTTTCCACGAAGGCCCGGTAGAATGGGTACTCGATACCCCTGTGTAAACTTAAAAATCAATTGATATGGTCTTGTAAATTGTAGGTTGTGCCTAAAGAGGCCCGAAAATGTAATTTTATTGAGCAAGACGCTCTAATCACAAGTGTAAAAGCTAAAGGCTGCGCAGTCTCCTTGGTAGAAGAGCATGGAGGCTCCTCCTGCAATTTGTGTGCCTATGGGAGGCCGTAACTTGTAACCGTTGGAACCAAGTGATCTTGAAAATTGTGTTTTGAATATCCTGTAAAAGAAATCGGGAGATTCGTCTCCTTGACGATCTGTCTGAACGCCACATTAGTGATGTAGGGACTTCTGTAAATAAGGAGCTCAAATTGTAACGAATCTTTTCTCGGTTTTTTCTCTCTTTTTTTCTATTTTGTACCAAACCATCTCTGTACCTGAAATCTTGTTCTTTGTTGAAAAGGAATATAACGTTAATTTTTAAAGTTCAAATTAATCGTTTGACTGTCGTAGATAGGCCCATTCAACCCAGCACCTTCTTTCACCTCTCTGTGATCCACGAAAATTCTGTAACAGAAACTAAGGCTATCTCTTCTTCTTCTACTTGTCATTCTCCTCCCAGAATCTCTTCATTTTTTAATTTCTGACTTTTCTCTGCTCCTCAGATATTATCAATTTGGGACTACACTTTGGTGGCTTCTCTTAGAATGTCTTGATGTTCTCAATTTCATCTCTGAACTCCTTTCGTTGTTAATCAAGACTATTTTTCCACAGAATACCTCTTGACCTTTTCCACCCACTTCGTCGTAGTCTTTCATTTTCTGAAGGATCTTCTTCGAGGAATGGTTCTCTTCCATTCTCACCAGATGTCCATATAATTTCAACCTACGTTTCCGTATCCAGGCAGTGATATTTTTCGGTGTGTAAGTAATGATCCGAAAAAAAAAGGAAACGAGATTATTGAGGATATTGTAGGGCCACCGAGAGATACTGATGAGTAGGGCTGGGATCGAAAGTTGAGGAAAATCCTTTTTCCTCGAATGTCCGAAGACCAGGCTCAACATAATAGATGTCATTCTGGGTCGTTGTAGGCCAGAAAATAGTGAGTTTTATTTGTCCTTGATTCCCCTTTTTGGCGTTATTTTTTTACTTTTAAGTCCGTTTGTTAACATTTCTTAGATCTTAAGTGGATACGGAACCACCTATTTCGCCATTCTTAAATTTGTAAAGTTCATGATCCTTTCCCTCAGGATTTAACAAAGGTATGATAATACAATTTCTGCCACATATTATTAGTAGCCAACTAAACATATTAACACAGCCGTTATTTGATCGGGGTTCAGATGAGTCAGAAAATATTTATTTGATAATGCCAAATTTTAATTACATTTTCTTAAAATAAACAGCCAAATTTCAAAGAGTATTGCTTAAATAAATAAATCCCTCCGTTAAAATGTGAAGCAATACACGACAGTTTGATGGTAAAAATTACACAGCTCTGCGATGAATCGTCACATAGGAAAAGGAAGTGAGAAAACTGCAATTAAAACTTTTCCCACATCTCACTGCATCAAGGAGAATCTGGATCTCCCTCTGATTCACACAAGTCTTTTAGGCTTCTTTCAGCCTTGTCTCTCGATTCCCTAACATTTTCTTGTACTTCCTGATCAATATTTCCACTTATCGTAGTCTCACTCGGTCCAACTCCTTCATGGCACTGACACAACTCCTTAATACTTTTAGTCCTAACTCCCGTAATACATGACATTTGGCAATGTCTCCTTTATCAAAATTGAACACTGCATCCGGAACTCCAAATATTAATTTTATCCCCAGAAAAGTGGCTTTAGGAATGCGAGACCTTATAGAACTGGTTCGATAGAAGGCAGTTCCGGTTTAGGAAAGGTTATTCCTCTGAAGCTCAACTTGTAGGATTCCAGCAAGGTATAGCAGATATCCTGTCAGTGTCGTGCTTGACCTATCGATTGACCACATTCTGCAAGAATTATTTCACTCAAATATTTTTGCACTGTATGCCACCAGCTAAATACTACATTCCTTCATTAAGTAACTAAAACTAAAGTTATCAGCATCTTTTTTGCTAACTTTTAGGTCCATTTTTGGGTACAGTTCGGCGCGTAGTGTTGTTCCAAGGGACGTTTAATTCAATTTCTTTGTGTGATGTATTTTCAGGTGTTTTATTGACATAATGTTACATTCTATTACCACAGCAGATCATGTGCTTTATTTCATTAACTCGAAACTTTGCAAATACATCCGTGAGGATACTAACGAACAACACCATTCTTTGTACATTGCGAGCGAAGCCAGCGGGAAACTGCTTGTGTACACATAACTTTTCTCAGAATCTGCCAATGTAAGTAGCTATTACCCCAAAAGAACGCGCTTCATTCACTGAGTGTTTTTAGACCAAAACGAACTGCGTACCTCAATTAGAACGAAAGATATGATTGCTTCAATGTGAAAAATTGTTGAAGAAATGAGACGTCAAATTGAAAGAGCACTGATAACTTTCCTCAGAATCAACCAATTTGAATAGTTAAGAGCGAAATGAAATAGCTTGAAGCACTGAGTGTTCTTAGATCAAAACGAACTCCGTACCTCAATAAGAACCAAAGATATGATAGCTTCAAAGAGACAAAAAAATTGAAAAATCAAATAATTTGAGGAAGGCGGAAGTTAAGTGATTTATAGTACCTGATGACAAATCTGTGCATGAATACCTTTCAGTTAAAAAGGAATGAAGGAAATCGACCGGATAGAATGGCCGGACTGACTGACTTTAGTTTTCACAAAAAAAAATTAATATATAGATGACAGAATCTTGTTCATGAAATATGCAGTGAGTTACCCTGGTAGGGCCATTTTACACTAATAAAATATCACATGTCCGCCCCTGTGTTGTAGTGGATAGTGTGATTAGCTGCAACCCCCGGAGGACCGGGTTCTATTCCCGGCTCTGCTACGAAATTTGAAAAGTATTACGAGGGCTGGAACGGGGTTCACTCAACCTCGGGAGGTCAACTGAGTAGAGGTGGGTTCGACTCCCACCTCAGCCATCCTCGAAATGACTTTCCGTGGTTTCCCACTTCTCCTCCAAGCAAATGCCAGGATGGTGCCTAACTTAAGGCCACGGAATCTTCCTTCCCTCTTCCTTGTCTATCCCTTCCAATCTTCCCATCCCCAACCTAGGCTCCTTTTCAGCATAGCAGGTAAGGCCGCCTGGGCGATTCACTGTTCATCTTCCCCAGTTGTATCCCCCGACCCAATGTCTCACTCTCCCGAACACTGCACTTGAGGCGGTAGAGGTGGGATCCCTCGCTGAGTCCGAGGAAAAGCCGACTCTGGACGGTAAACAGATTAAGAAGAAGAAGGAGAAGAAGAAGAAGAAGATATCACATTTAAATACACTGGCGGAAAGAAATATCAAAACACCAAGAAGGAGTTGTACTAGATTAACGAACGTTGGTAGGTGTGTTTATACATCTGAAAGATGACGCTGATTCAAAATTTCCCGCAAATCGCGTTAGCGTGGCCAAATACAGCAGAGACAATACGCGACACTCAGCGAGATATTGAGGGACAGATATTATAACTCTCTCTAGCGGATTGACCTGAGAACTACTGATTCTCTCATAAGAGCACGTGTATTTGTGTGTGAACTTTTTGGTGTTATTTATGCGTTTTCAGTGAGTTGACATAATTAAATAGTAGCGTGTGTTATTCCTTGATATCTCTTCTCAACATGAGGGGAAAGGTATGTGCTGTGTTTGGCTGCAGTAACTATGAAGTAGAGAAGAATGCGCGGTCTTTCTTTCGCAACCGTCGTGACAAGAAAATGTAAGTTATATTGGGTTTGCATATCGTCGCTCGACCGGTAAAAGGTTGTATTCCACAAAGCTCTTCCTATCAATTATTCTCCTTACGACTGGTCACGCCTCCCAGCCACGTATGGATATGCAGTCCATCAGAACAAATTTGGTTGTGTACATTTTCCTATGCCCAAGTGTAAAGGGAAATGAACCTCACAGTACCGTACTGTAGGAATGTACATTTGCATTACGTATTTACGCACTCCTAGTGTACAATGCATGTAAGGTTCATTTTCGTTTAATCGTCGACATAGGAAAACGAACACAACGGACATTGTTCTGATGGACTGCGTATCGAGATGTGGCTGGGAGGCGTGACCAGTCTTAAGGAGAATAATGGATAGGAAGAGTATTGTGGGATACGTTTTACCGGTGAAGCGACTATATATATTCTTTCAGTGATAAAGAGAATTTTATAGTACTTCATAATCTTCTGACCAGCTCGACCCATATTTTACCTGGCTTAAAATATAATACGCATATTTTATTGTATAGCGCAGCAGTTAAACTTCAATACCGATGTGTTGTTGCAGGTGTGATCTGTGGGTTTTGAAATGTCACACAAGTGATTTGGATAAGGTGTACAACAAAAAGGGACATTACGCTTATATAGGAATTATAAGATCTGTTCAGATCATTTCCAGGCCAGCGACTTTAAAAATCCTCCACTATACAGGCAAGGGTATGTTACATTTTTACTCTAATTGTACGTAATTATTCCTCAATGCATCACTATCGACAACATTTTCATACTTTTCTTTCTTTTATCCCTCTTCTCAGATTAAAGCCGGGATTTTATAGATTTTCTTTCTGTTGGTAGGCTTCATGTTAAGAGAAAAAATGTTAAATATAGTTCATTGCATCATGTGTGTAAGGAATGTGCCGATATTTTTGTTGACAAGTGTCCTAGTGTGATGATACAATGTTTTCTAAACGAGAAGAAAGACAAATCTAACCGTAAAAGTTCAGGCAGGAATGCTAAAGCAAAGACAAATGTATGCGTTATATGTTATTTAAGCGTTTTCAGTGAGTTGACATAATTAAATAGTAGCGTGTGTTAATCCTTGATATCTCCTCTCAACATGAGGGGAAAGGTATGTGCTGTGTTTGGCTGCAGTAACTATGAAGTAGAGAAGAATGCACGGTCTTTCTTTCGCTACACTTCTTCTTCATTCATTTATCCAGAATTGCTTTAGCATCTTCGAAGTTAAAATCTCAATAATACTTTCTTCCTAGACGTAATTTATTTATCCATTTTCGTATATGCATTTCCATTGATATTTGAATTTAGCGCGACTTTTCAGGTCAATTCACTAGGAGCGCCACCGTCGAATTGCCTCCCATTTTAACAAGGCTAAATTCGTAAGTGTCGCGTATTGTGTCTACTGTATTTGGCTTGGCGCTAGTAGCCCCATAACGTTACAAAAAGTGCTAGTTTTAAGTACGTGCTGTTCTGTGCGAGAGCGTTTTGAGATTGGACAGAGCGACTGTGAGTGCGTCGAGAACGCCTTTATGAAGAGGCCAGGATCAACAGCTCACTGCGGTTTAACGAAGCCGTATAATAGGGCTACGTGAAAGTGAAACATCCTTCCACGCTAGTGTACAACGACTTAGCACTAATGTCTCCCGTGCTGGCAGCAGTGGTCACGAGAAGGTACAACTCGCAAGAAGGCCGGGCTCCGGACGTCCCCGTGGCAAGTCGAGCGACAGTTGGCACCACAGTGACGCAACGAACTGTTCAAAATCGGTTACTTGAAGGACAGCTCAGAACCAGACACCCCGTGGTGTGCATTCCACTTGCCTCAAACAACCGCCGTCTGCGACTTCAGTGGTGTCAACCGACAGCTCATTGGAGGATGGAGTGGAGGTCCTTTGTGTGGTGCCAGTGACGGCCGTGTGGTAGTTAGAAGGAGGCCAGGTGGGCGCCCGCATCCCACCTGTCTGCGGTGTTGATACACTGGACCTACACCAAAAATGCTGGTCTCGGGAGCAATTTCCTGCGACAGCAGGAGCACTCTCGTGGTTATCCCACGCACCCTGTGATTCATGTACAGCATTCCCAGTGGTGTTTTTCCACAGGATAATGAACGCCCCCATGCCGCTGTTGTAACCCAACATGTTGCCTTGGCCTGTTCGATCCCCTCTATGTCTCCCCATTCGAACACGTATAGCGCATCATTGGACGACAACAAGCAGCATTAACCGTCCCTGTATTGACCGACCAAGTGCAACAGACATGGAACTCGATCCCACAAGCTGACATCCGCCACCTGTACGACACAACACATGCCTGCATTCAACAGTCAGGCGAATACATGGGGTATTAATGGACTAGCATGGCACATTTACGACGGATTTTGTCGCGCGGATATTAACGTGCAGTCTTGTACCATTAATCAATTAAATATGTTACCTCGACAAATATATTGCCATGATTTCCGTATTCTACATTCCTTACTTCATGGTGCTTGGATATTTATTTCCGTCAGTGTATAAATACGAGAGCAGATCACATAAGAAGTTGCACTTCCCAGTTATGGCCGTTTATTACATCACCTATACAACAGCAACACGACTATAACGGCATACATTGTAACGTCACTTTTCCAAGAGACTCCAAACATTTCTGCGAACGCACAACCAACTTGTCGATGCTGGATGCATAGAAATTTCCTCCAGCGTTCTGCAACCACTCGGAGACAGCGACCTTCACTTCCTCATCGGTCTGGAAACGTCGACCACCGAGCTCCGTTTTGAGTTTAACGAACAGATAAAAGTCATATGGCGCTAGGTCGGGACTGTAGGGTGGATGTTGCCAGACCTCCCACTTGAAACGCTGCAACAGTTCTCTCGTTTGGCGGGCCTTGTGAGGTGTTGCGTTATTGTGCAACAAAATCACAGCGGCGCTCAATTTCCCCCGGCGCTTCTCTTTAATCACTTTAAGCAACCGGTGCAACGTTTGATCGTCGTTCCTTTCGGCATGAATTCCACGTGCAACGAACCCTCCATGTCAAGGAACACTGTTGCCATAACCTTACCGGCTGAAGGTTGATAATTGGCCTTCTTTCGTTGTGGTGATGGGGGTGCACCCATTCCATTGATGTTCGCTTCGTTTCGGGGGGGAAGTCGTGGACCCACGTTTCGTCGCCTGAGACGATTCGCCGCAGAAACCCTTTGCCGTCTGCTGCATAGCGTTGCAAAAATGCCAGGGAGGATTGGAAACGTTGTCCCTTGTGCTCATCGGTGAGAAGACGTGGGACCCATCCCTGACACAGCTTACGATATCCAAGGTCCTCGTGAACAATGGCGAACACACTGCCATGCGATATGTTCAGCTGCGTCGCCATTTCTCTCACTTTAATGCGCCTGTTCTGTCTAATGATTGCATGCACACTGTTGACCTTTGCACGGGTCCTGGACGTTGCGGGCCTGCCTTCGCGATGGTTGTCCGTGATATCCGAGCGTCCGGTTTCGAATTTCTGACACCACTTCACGATACCTTGCCGGGAAATGGCCCTCTCCTCATACACAGCACTAATTTCACGATGAATGTCCGTGCAATTCTTCCTTTTGGCCCATAGGAATCGGATTGTCGCACGCACCTCATATTTTGAGTGAACGTCCAGTTGACGCGCCATTGCATTTGGCCGCTATTCACACAATACTAGATGAGACACCACAGCAACCTGACTAACAGGCGTGTGGGCAGTGTCTGTCCCCGTCTCCGCTGGGCCCACGTTTGCGACACACAGCGGGCTGCTGCGGCACGTTAGTGCAACTAACCTTTCGATCGACCTACGTAATAGTTTCAAACGGGCATGTGAGCCTACGACTCTTACTTTGTAATCAAAGAAGCAATCTCTATTAAACCCTCTACTTGTTCCTCCAGGTGGCGGTAATGATTAAGACTAAGCGGCTAGATAGTGAACTTGTACATCGAGGTGGATGTCCTTAATGAAAGTAGTTCCAGTCACCACAGAAGGAAAAATAACTAGATTCGATATCAAATATCTGAATAAAGCTGCAAACAGGCTGCGAATTTTAATTTTCATTGCTTATGAATTACTGACCAATCCTGCGTAAAAATATAAGGAATATTAACCAATCACAGTTGTTTCTAGCTCTAATTTTATACTTTTCATGCCATCATTTTAACTTTATCGCACGTACTGTGCATGCAGTTGTTCATGCATATTCATCAGACAAGTGCACCAAAAATAATAAGTCAGAGGATGCAGAGTGGGTGTCGTAGTAGTAGTAGTCACGGCTTGTACGTGGTCCGACAGCTCTGTACTCCGAACGGACAACCGAGCAGAGGTGGGGTCGCCGTGGCTCTACTCCTCTGTATTCGGGAGACGGAAGGAGGTTGGTGCCCATCGTCACCTTCCTGAGAATGGTTGTCCGTCGTTTCCCAGTCTCCCCCCTGTGGGTGGGGGCGGTAGAATAACACCCACGGTATCCCCTGCCTGTCGTAAGAGGCGATTAAAAGGGGCTCCAGGGACTGAAATTTGGAGCGTGGGTTGGCGACCACGGGGCCCTCAGCTGAGTCCTGGTATTTCTTCCACTTACTTGTGACAGGCTCCTCACTTTCATCTATCCTATCCGACCTCTCTTGGTCAACTCTTGTTCTTTTCCGACCCCGACGCTATTAGGTTTGCGAGGGCTAGGGAGTCTTTCATTTTCACGCCCTTCGTGGCCCTTGTTTTCCTTCGGCCGATAACTTCATTTTTCGAAGTATCGGACGCCTTCCATTTTTATCTCTGATTAGTGTTATATAGCGGATGGTTGCCTAGTTGTACTTCCTCTTAAAACAATAATCACCACCACCACCACCACCACCACCATCCCAGTCTCCTGCATTAAGACGAATCCCGGGATAGTTCCTAGCATAGGCCACGGCCGCCAACCCTCTCATCTTATTCCTGGCCTGAGAGATGGCGTCACAGTGTAGGAGGCCCGCCTCCCCCTTCAGGTAAGGAACGAAACATCCTACGGCGTCACCTTCCATGTGCAAGCATTTTTATCACCGAGCTCGATAGCTGCTGCGGCCAGTATCCAGTATTCAGGATATAGTGGATTCGAAGCCCACAGTCGGCAGACTTGAAGATGGTTTGCTGTGTTTTTCCCATTTTCATACCTTAATTAAGGCCAGGGGCGCTTCCTTCCAACTCTTAGCCCTTTCCTGTCCTATCGACGACGTAAGACCTATTAGTGTCAGTGCGACGTAAAGTAACTTAAAAATATCAATATCATCCCTCGCACAAGAAAAACTCCCGTTTTATCAACCAGTCAATAGTGATCTGCATTTAGGGCAGTCGCCCAGCTGGCAAATTCCCTATTTGTTGTTTTCCTGGACCCTTATTCAATGGTAGCAAGGCGATTGGAATATTATTGAACATCTCCCTTGGAAAGTTATTCCGATTCCTAACGCCCCTTCCTATAAACTAATATTTGCCCCAATTTGTTCCCTTGATTCCAACTTTCATATTGTGACCTTTCTTTCTTTCAAAGACAACACTCAGACTTATTCGTCTACAAATGTCTTTTCACGCCATCTCTCCACTGACAGCTCGGAACATACTACTTAGTCCAGCAGCTCGTTTCCTTTCCCAAACATCTTCCCAGCCCAAACTTTGCAACATTTTCTTACGCTACTCTTTTGTCGGAAGTCACCCACAACTAATCGAGCTGCTGTTCTTTGCATATTTTCCAGTTCTTGAATCAAGTAATCCTGGTGAGTGTCCCATACATTGGAACCATACTCTAGTTGGGGTCTTACCAGAGAATTCATGTCCTCTCCTTTACATCCTGACTACAACCCCATCCTCTGTAATGACAGTCAGGGAATATCGTGAATTTAATCTTCTTCCCGCAAGACAAGAAATTTCACAGTTTTTCACTTGCGATTGGCAAGGGATACAATGATATATTAGTTCGCCTCAAACCTTAGGGAGATAATCTGTCCCTTCTCTTTCTTAAAGTGAGCTAGCTTGTATTTGGTAATATTTCAGTGAGGTAAGTTAGTGACAGAATCACTGAATTCCAGCTGTTGTGAAGAAAGACGCCGGCACAATAGTGTCGAATTAGCAACAGATTGCTCCAACAGCAATAACTAAACTCGTTAAGCCCGTAATATGAAACTCCCAATATAAAGCCTGCGTTCTGTTTACTGGAGCGATATTAAGACCGGTCTCCTCCTGTAATGAAAGGAATCCTCAAGCATTATGCTCTGGAGTAACCTTACATCGTGTAATATTACCCTTGAATATTTACTGCTAACTTCGCCACGAGAAAATCTCGACGTAAGCCCCAGCTTTTATGGTCCAAGGAATTTCATTTTAGCTCGTATCATGCCTGAGTTACTTTCCATGCCAATCACTATACACAATACACTTTATAGCACGCCACGTGTATAAGTAACTGTTATACCCAGGGCCGACCAAATGTTGGGTAAGTGGATACATATACGGAGCCCGGAAGTTTCATGGACTGATCGCATTATTGGAGGCCCTGTAAAAGAATTCTCAGTGGGCATAAAACGAAATTAATTAAAGAAAGAACAGCAAAGAAGTGACACAAAAACTACCAGATGTACTGAGCAAATAATTGAGAAGTATGGGATGAAAATCAATACAGATAAAATCAAGACTATAGTGATGTCGAGAGGGGAATAGTCAAGGAAAGGGCACTGTCTAAATTGGAAGTCACAGTCTGGAAATTTGTTAACAGGTTTAAATACCTAGGAAGTGAATTAACAGGAGGGTACAGCAGGACAATGCATTCTACCAAAGTGTAATGAGACTTGTTTGGAGCATTGAAGTACCGAGAAAAAGTAGAGAGATAATGTGCGAAATGTACTATGTACCCACAGTGACTTATGCAGCTGAGACTTGAACTTTCACTTGCAGGAAAGACAGTAGAATTCAAGCCAGTGAGATGAAATTCCTGAGAAGCATAATAGGAAAGACAAGGAAAGACGGAGTGAGAAATGAAGATGTTAGGAAAGAAGTTGGGATAGGAAAGCTAAATGAGAGAGTTGAAAAGAATAAACTAAGGTGGTTTGAACAGGTAAAGAGCGTGGAGGAGAACATAATTCCAGCACATATGCTGGAGGCAAAGTGCGAGGGCAAGAGAGCAAAAAGAAGACCTCGAACAAGGTGGATTGAATCAGTGAAGAGCGGCATAAGAAGACGAAGTTTAGACTGGGACAACATTGTGGAAGGGAAATAGTGGAAGGAAAGTAGAAGATGGAGAAGTGCCATAAATACCCCGACCAGGCAGGAGCTGGATAAAGGGAAATGATGAACTAATAAAACGTTCCATGTTTTCTAGTTTATAACTCTATGGTTACACTCATTTTTGAAAATTTAAATTGAGATGAGGCCCGGGTCAGCTGTTTCGGTTCCGTCTAATTACCCTTTGTGTTTCTCATTAACCCTGGAACCATACACTGGGCCACTGAGTACCCCACAAAATAAACGCTTATTTTCCAGTTTCAGACTTTTTAAAATTTTAAAATCTATTGAAATGAATGAAATATGTTTCCAAACTAGAACAACTCTGTAATCGCTGGAAATAAAATAAAATAAAAGGGTGATAGTTGAAAATCATTCGACCTTTGGGTTGAATTCACAAAATTTGCGCACAACGCCAGCATATGGTTTTTGTATACGAATATCTTCCTTTCAGTGCAAATAATAGTGAATTTAGACTCATTGGTCAGTCCAAGCCGGAGACTGGTCGGTGTTGGATGACTGGGTGTCGTCAATACCATATTTTTTGTAACAAAAAGGTCGATTTCTCTGCGTGTTGAGGGGATTTCCAGTCCTCGACATATCCGGGATCTCATTAATCCTTCTGCCAACGTGAAAGTAAATTCATCTGAAGCATGAAGGGAAAATATATCAAACCACATTCTTCAACAACGCTTGTTTGCATCATAGTCTTGAACATGGATGGGGAACCAATGGAAGCGCGCACAATATACTAATATATTGTAATGTTTTTAACATGTAATAAATAGGATGAAAATATAGCAACATAGCATATTTTAACATTATGCTTTAATAAAGAAATACAGTGTGTCTGAATTCTATGGCCATAGTTTTTACAAATTTTATGAGGTAAAAGCAAAAAAGTGTACCATATTATTAAAATGTACCAGTTTAAAAAAATACATCATACAGTTATAAGAAAATCATGAAACTTGCCATCTAATACATATCTGAAGTCAAATCAGGGGGTTTCATAATGATTTTAAAGGAAAATGACCGATGGCATATTAGACAGTAGAGAGTACACGCTAGTCGGTAAAGGTTTGCCATGCCTGGTCTGGAGTATCAAAGGAATCATCAAGGAAATCAAGCTCAGTCCTGTTCGATTCTGGTAAAAACTGTTCACCGCTTTCAAAATAATCTATTTCAAACATTCTTAACAAAAAGTACAAAGGTACATGTTAATAAAGTACGAGAAAGCAAACTGGCTACAAATAAATAAAGCCTTTTCCGGTCCAACGTCGAGGTCACCTCGACGTTATGTTTCGTTCTACTTCAGAAATTATTATTGAAGTTATTTGACCTGATTGAGGTCGATCGATATCCCTGGAGTTTCTAGAGCAAATGTTTGTTCTCAAAGGAAGCCGTTCTGTTATCTCCATGGAAATAATACGAGATATATGTATCGTCATCGTGTCACGTAGTGCTGTGAATGCGAACTGTCTCAGTTGAATTTGCGGTATAAAAGCGGAAAATACGAATGAAGAAGAAATACGTATGCACGTTTATGTAGACAGCCGTGACGATGATTATTTAATTGAATTAGACCAAGAGTTTAGAGAACTGTCAAGTGAAGATGAAGGTTTACTGCAAGTGAACTTCAGCGACTGGACCTGTGCACGGGATGGTGTCGCTATATCATATGCTGTTTCTGAAGATTCAGAAGAGGAAGTTCCAGTGACTGCTACGAAAGCAAGAAGACGCGCGAAGGTACGACTCCCCACAATGATGACGCTTTGAGTTACGGTGGTGCTGAAAATAGTTCCGCACACACAAACGGGAATTCAGACGACAATATTGTTTACCGGAATGTAATATTTCATGATAGTGAGCCTCCTAGACTAAGTTATTCATCAGGTGAGGAAACTAAAGGACCGCAGGTTCCTCCCAGCTGCATTATTGTTCACTCCTGCACTGCTGACTTTTGTGTAAAGCTGTAAATAACTCACTAGACTCATGTTTATACAATAAATAATGCTCATAATAATAATAATAAAATTGTAGTTACTAATAAAAGTTCTGACTAAGTAAAAATGTGCAAAATTAATTTGGAGCAGACTGTTCTAACATGTGACAGAAACGTGGAATGCAAAGTGTTCAATATTCGCACACCGGGGACCTGAACGTCCCAAACATACGTCACTCGTTATAATTTGGGCACGAGCTGAGAGGGTACGCAGGTCAAAGGAAAGTCTCGGAAATTTGCGAACACCAAATTAAAATCACTGTGGGACACTCCATGGCCCGGTTCCAGGGTTACAAGTTATGGGTAATTTTGTGACTGTCGTAAAGAGAAAACTTAGGACGCCACCGGTATTGAATGTAGAGCGTGAACACAGAAAGCTATCTTCGAAGACCAGTAGTCCACGTCAAGACATGCAGAAAGAAGATACCCTTCTCTGAAAATTTAATGTCAAATGGGGCAAATATTATTTCCATGGTTTAGGACCATTTTATGCATCGCATGTCCTCGTCTAACGTTCCATACTTCCTAGTGACTCTTACAAACGAATTACAAAGGGCACTAGGAAAGTTTTGCAATGTGAGTGAACGCTTTAGACTTGTTGCAAGTGACTAATCTCATGTTTTAATCCGTATTGAAATCTGTTAGTATACAATAATAAAGTTTTATTATTGTACGCTTTAGACTTTTCAAAATATTTTCCACCACACTGAATGCACTTCTCCATACGTCGAAACCAGTCACTGAACCAACTCTGCCACTATTCTTCAGTTACATTTTCACACTGTTGGTCCCATGCTGCCAGAAGCTCCTCGTCGGATGCAAAACGCCGCCCTTTCAGTTTCATCTTCACTTCTGAGAAGAGTGCGAAGTCACATGGGGCAAGATCAGGACTGTATGGAGGGTGATCAAACACAGTCAACCCTGATCTGGCAAGAAAATCCAGTGTTACATTAGCACGATGTGCTGGAGCATTGTCGTGATGCAAGAGCCAAGTGTTGAGCCGTGACCTTAGACGAAGCTGCTCGAGAGCCTGGGTGAACTGAGGCAGACAAGTCTCACTGTACCACTTCGCAGTAACTGTCCTTTGTGTTTCTAGCGCAACCCGACTCAGGATGCCCCGGTTAGTGAAGAATACTGCAATCATGCTTTTCTTCACTGACCTTGACTTTCGCGCAGTCACAGGAGTAACCTCACCTTCAAACAGCCACACCTTGTTCCGAGATTTTGTTGGGACATTGTAATAATAAAGCCAAGTTTCATCACCTGTAACGATGCTATTGGCGTTACGCGAAGTCCCATTTTCAAACTGTTTTAGCATTTCTCGGCACCATTTCACTCGATGTGTCCTTTGTTCCCCTGAAAGTGAATAGGGCACCCAAAGGGAACAAACCTTTCTAACATGGAGATGGTCGTGTAGAATTGAATGAATAGCTGGCGCAGAGATATGGAGGGTCTCTTCTACCTGCCGATATATCAACCGCCTCTCTTTCCTAAGTCACTGATTCAGACGGTCGCCCAGAACGACGATCGTCTTCAACCCCAAAATTTCCCCTCTGGAACTCTTTGCACCAGCGGAAAATTGTTGTCCAATGTGGACATTCTTTCCCCAGCACAGGAGTCATTTCCTCCAAGCACTGGTCAACAGTTAATCCACGAGGAAAATTGTAGCGGATAATTGCGCGATATTCACCTTTAGACCACACTGATATCTCAACTTGCTTTCAATCCCACTTGGTAGCAACTGGTGTGAAGGTCGCGCCTTGCTGTCTTCTAGATCAGTTTTCACCCCTGTTTTCATCCCTCACCATAACAGAGGTGTCCAGCCAACCGTTTCTGCGTATTGAAAAAATTTCCTAGTGCCCTTTGTAGTTACCCAGCACGCCGTGGCACGAAATAAGCGGTGTATACATAACGCCCACTTCAAACCAGATACGTTTCTCCGACTTCATGGCAATCCGTGACACTGCACAGTGCGGCCTAGGGTACAGCTGAATACTGCGTCGTGCAATTGGTGTGGTAGAGAGTGGCGATCGTCTTGTCGTGTCCACGGCATCATCACCCTGATCCACGTGGTTTGGCAAGACTAGACCGACAGGTGAGGGAAGCAGGGATGATTGATTTGCCTGCCGTTGTCGACCGAGGAAGATCGTCCAGTTGCCGCATTCGGAAGTTATCAGATAGGATCTTAGGAATGTTTTACCGTGGATCCCTCCCTCAGTACTCGAGAGGGTGCACGGTTCTTGGGGTTCGAGCAATGTACACGCACGCACATTAATGGTGTCAACACTGCCCCACTCCAATACTGAAATGGAGGGGAGAGAGTAAAGGGATAGTGTTGAAGGCCACTCCAGTACTGAAAAGGAGGGGAGAGAGTAAACAGGTAGTGCTGAATATACAGTGTGTGTATTCCGGCGTTATACGGTAACATTGTAATAAGATGGCTCCTATCCTATCACAGGTGAATCGAGGCCGTATTATTGGCATGTGGGAGTCTCACATGGTCCCAAGCAATACTATGCAGTATTAAGACAGTTTGGAGAAGGATAGAAATATGGCAAGAACGAGGTGAAGAAGGATTGGTAGACCCGATAAAACGCAGCTACAAAATATTCCTAACTAGTATAAAATACTTTTCGGTTAAAAACCTCCTTTACCTCTTAATACTGTAATTAACAGAGTAAGTTACTTTTTAATTTTTTTATGTTAAAATGCTATTTGTTCGGGGCGTCGAACTAGAGTTCTTTTGCCCCTGCTTGCACAATATATGAACCTGCATGTAATTGGAATTGCGGAAGTGTTGAGTGTTGAATGTGAGGAATGTTAAGGACGACACAAACACGCAGTCCCCAGGCCAGGGATGTAATCATTTACAATTAAACCCCCTGACCTGGCCGGGAATCGAACCCGGGGCGGCCGTACGCGTTGCTCCGTACACCGCGGGGCCGGACGAGTAGGTAACCTAATGCTGTACTTCAATATATCTGCCATTGTGCCCATTTCGATCACAACGAAGTCTTGTAGCGGGCTGTCTGCATGCAGTCCATGCAGCAATGCGTTAAGTGAGAAGGTGAGTCATTGTGCCTTCGACACTACCCCTTTACTCCCTTCCCCCATGTTTTGTACTGGATTGGCCTTCAACACTACCCCTTCACTCTCTCCTCTTCTTTTCAGTACTGGAGTGGGGCAGTGTTGATTGTTTATGTCGGGACACCATTAATGTGCACGTCTGTACACCGAGCGGTACCCGTGATGACGACTTATACGCTACCTTCAGCCTGACGGTCGCCCTTGTCTTCCGCGCTGATGAAGTGGAGACTTGCCGGTGGAAGTACTTTACACTGACGAGGACCAGTACCTTCCCCAGGTGGCCTCATCTGCTATGCTGAACAGGGGCCTTCTGAGGGATGACAAGGAACGGGAGTAGGAAGCGGCATTGCCTTAAGTTAGGTACCATCCCGGCATTAGCCTGGAAGAGAAGTGGGAAACCACAGAAAACCACTTCGAGAATGGCTGAGGAGAGAATAGAATCTCCCCTGTACTGAAATGACCTCCCGAGGCTGAGTGGACCCTGTTCGAGTCCTCGTACCACTTTCTAAATTTCGTGGCAGAGCCGGGAATCGAACCCGTGCCTCCGAGGGTGGCAGCTAATCACACTAGTCACTACACCAGAGAAATGGACCTGTGTTTTAACTGTTGGGCATATTTCAGTTTTAATTGAAATGAGTTCATCACTTAATGGTAATAGAATTCCTTGATACTTCTGTAAGATTCTCTTATTAAAATATTACGTTGAAAATGTAGATGAAACACCCAGCTTCAGATACAACAAGCCGCCAATGATATATATACCGTGTTCTGTTCTACCGAGTAGAGGCGTGGTCACTAACACAGGCAACTGAGAGGAGAATAGAAACGCTGAAAGGATAAATCTACAGAAGGCTCCGCAGAATACCTTGGATCTACCATGTGACCAACATCGCAGTCGTGGAATGGCTCGGAGCTGATGCAAATCGCAAATAAACGGAAATTAGAATACCTGGGACATGCGTTGCACAACGAGGAGAAAAATATCAAATACTCCAACTCAATCTGCAAGGCAAAGTATTTGCGAAAATAAGTCCTGGACGTCGTCGGATCTCGTGCATGAAAAATCTCCGTGAATACTTTGAACTGCAGAGCTGTTCCGGCGATCTATGAACAAAACTGAAATAGGCCTGATGATCGTCGACATCCGGCCCGGATATAGCACGAGAAGAAGAAGAGTAGCACCAGTGAAAGTACACTTATTTACATAAAAACCAGAACACCTTGAAAGGTAAGAGTTCATATTCACAGGACATATGTACTGGGATCTCCTGAAGAAATGATTAGCATTGTCAGCCCTCAGGTTCAAGGTCCACGTTGATATCTCTGCGCATCACCACGGACTGGTAAAATTTGCCTGCGGCTCTGGTTGTCGCTATAAAGAGAAGGAAATGCATTAGTGTGACTTAAGCAGACGTGCAGGATGCCTCACAGACGTATGCGAGAATCGTACCGTCAAATGAGTGAATTTGAAAGCGGACGCATTTTTGGCATGAGAGAACGTGAAGCATCCATCCGGGAAATTGCTGCTCGTGTGGGGCGAAGTGTGTCGGCAGTGCAACGGGTGTGTGCAGAATGATTCAGAGAAGGCCGTAGAACACAACGAGATGGATCTCGTCACACCTCCCAGACCAACTCCCAAGAAGATTGACACGTCATCTGAATGACATTACAGGACATATGTGAGTTCTCCTCGGCTCTGACGTAACGCTTGAGCACATGTTACACTGTCAGGAGTGACAGTCCGTCGCTGTTTGTTACGGTCTGGATTACTGGTGCGTCTTTCACATCTCCTGATACCTTTGACTGACCTGCATAAACATGCTAGACTCCAATTGTGTATGGAAAGAAATCAAAAGGGACAGGGATGGCGGTAAATAGTGTTTTCGGACGAATCTTATCCTGTTTGCTTGCAAATGATGGGCGCATGGTTCGTCGCAGACAGGGTGATAGGCATCCACTGACTGAATTCGCACAAGACATACAGTGCCAACTCAAGGCCTTATGGTGTGGGGTGCTATTGGGTACAACCACAAATCACAATTGGTGCGTGTTCACGGCACTGTGACAAGTTTGACATCCTGCGACCCGTAGCCATACCATTCCTGCACAACACCCCAGGCGCCATATTTCAGCAGAACAATGCGCAACCACATGCTGCTGCACGAACACGCGCCTTCTTGTTGTCACAGGATGTCAGACTGTTTCCCTGGCCCGCCGGATCACCGGACTTGTCGTCAATCGAAAATGTGTGGGATACGGTGAAACGACGGTGCGGCGCTGTGACCCAACGCCAACCAGGTGTGGAACCGGGTGAATGCAGCGTGGATGGCTATACACCATTCGCGCCTTATACCATCACACATGGAAGTTATCTGTGCCCATGGAGCGCCCAGTACCTACTTGTCAAGAGGACACATGCTGAACTTAGGTGACTGAAATGCTAATCATTTCTTCAGAACGTGCTAATGAAGGTGTCCTGTGAATATCAACATCCTATCTCTAGTCTTTCAAGGTGCTCTTTTTTTCTTATGGACATGAGTGTATTTTGAAGACCCGTTGCATTTTGTTAATTAATAAAAGTAACACTAAAGCATGTAGATTTTCTGTAACCTGAAATAGGCTATTACAAAGATATGTGCGTGGTTAGGAATAATGATTATCCTCGTTGTCTGGGTCATCAGTCCATTGAGTAGTGTGATGCAGCTCTCTATGCCACCCCAACCTGTGTTAAGGCATTCATTTCTACATAACTACTACATCAAGTCTAATCTGAATGTCATATTTATACCTTGATCTACCCCTGCCGTTCATACCACCTACACTTTCTTAAAAAAGCAACTAACAAGTTTTGGGTACCTTAAGATGTTTCCTATCACTCTATCTCTTCCTGCGGTCAAACTTTTCCCTTCTCTCATAAATGCGATGCATAATCTCATCATCCGTGGTTCGATCTACCCATCTCACATTCAGCAATCTTCTGTAACACCACACTTCCTATTTCATTCTGTGGTAGTAATTGTCCACGTTTCACTTCTAGACATGGTCACACTCGCAATGTAACTACTCAAAACATCTTTCTAATTCCTAAATCAATGTTCGAAGTGAGCAAGAAAGGTCTTCCTTCCTTATGCTGGTCTGCATTTTATGCCCTCATTACTTCTGCCAACATTAATGATTCTACTACCCAAGTGACAATGTTCCTCTACATCCTACATCTATTATCAGAAAATGATAGAATATTTCAGGTGCCGCCATTTTTAAAAGCCGTACGGGCATTTTAATGAGCTGACGTGTAGATGTCTCTGCCATGTTCACCTCACACTGATGACGCTTTATCGCACATATTGGCGTACTTTGCCATTTCTGTTTGCTCAGAGCCAGGTGAGAATACCGTCTGTGATATGGCGTCAGCGCTTCTCGATGTTCCACTGTTTACCTCATAATCTAAATAAAAAAAAGAGGTACATTCAGAATTTCAGATGCTTTTTTCTCATCCTTCATTTTTGCAGTGCTTCGAGCGAATCCCGGCCAAGTCAGGGATTTTACCTGGATCTGAGGGCTGGTTCGTAGTCCATTCAGCCTACATGATTAGAATTGAGGAGCTATCTGACAGTGAGATATCGTCCCCGTTCTAGAAAGCCAAGAATAAAGGCCAAGAGAGTTCGTCGTGCTGGCTACACCACACCTAGTAATCTGCAGGCCTCCGGGCTGAGCAGCGGTCGCTTGGTAGGCCAAGGCCCTTCAGGGCTGTACTGCCATGGGGGTAGTTAGGTATAGATTAGAAGCAACATTACATGCATTTGATTACGACAGTATGTTCCTTCTTTATGGAAATTAGCAAACCAGAAAATCGAGAATATCTAGCCTGATACACATTTGAGGAGAAATGCTTTTCCTAAGTTATGTTTATATATGTATGTAAATACCATACTCAAATTTTGAAGTCATAGAAACCAAAATTGTGTTTCAGTGAACTTTTTGGAGTAACTCATAATTAAATAGCAAACAGTAATAATTAAGGAAGATTGAATCAACCCACTGCTTTGAAACTTGGTATACTAGATAATACTTCGTGAATGTGCTCACAAAATTCCATGCTGACATCTGCAAAAATGTAAAAGTCAAAATGTACCGGCTATAAGTTATTTTCTAATTCTCTATTATGTAACGCTTTCTGCCACCATTCTCAGTTACGACTTCGTCTCTTGGAACGTCATATTAGGCTTCCTTCTTCGTTTCCGGTCAATAGGGAGCATAATTTATGACAAATTATTTTGCGAACACCGGACGTAATTAAAAACTTGTTCACATTTCGAGAATGACGGCAGTACGTAGTCATTTGTTTTCCGAGCGTCGGTATGAACAATTTGAGGTTAACATTAAAATTGAAACGAAAAATTAGTTTCGGTAAACCAAGATAATAAAGTCTATGGTGAATACAGAAGGGAGCGATATCCCAGATAATGACATTATCCAGGTTTTGCAAATATAGGATAAAAAATAACTGACGCTGGTGAATACATGATCCTAAGTTCAGTAGGTAGGGAATTCCAGATGCGCCGGGTGGAGATTACGAATGACTTACTATAATCAGCTGTTCGGTGAGTGGATAGACTTAGCCCAGCGCCAGGTAAGGACACAGTTTGTGGACTTGTAGAAGTAGCTAACTTAATGAAACTGAGAGGCAAGGTGTGCTGGGTTGTTAAGAGTCAGTATATCAATCAATCGCTACTGATGTATATTTAGGGCAATCACCCAGGTGGCAGATTCCCTATCTGCTCTTTTCCTAGCCTTTCCTTAAATGATTGCAAAGAAATTGGATAGGTATTGAACATCTCCCTTGATAAGTTATTCCAGTCCATTACTCCCATTTCTATTAATGAATATTAGCCCCAGTTTGTTCTCTTGAATTCCAACCTTATCTTTCCTATTTTTAAAGACACCACTCAAACTTATTCGTCTACTGACGTCATTCCACGCCATCTCTCCACTGACAGCTCGAAACATACCACTTAATGGAGCAGCTCGTCTCGTTTCTCCAATTCTTCCCAGCCCAAACTTTGCGACGTTTTTTAACGCTACTCTTTTGTCGGAAATCACACAGAACAAATCGAGCTGCATCTCTTTGGATTTATACCAGTACTTGAATCAAGTAATCCTGGTGAGGGTCCTGTACACTGGAACCATTCTCTAGTTTGGGTCTTACCTGAGACTTATATGCCTTCTCCTTTACATCCTTACTGCAACCCCTAAATACCCTAATAACAATGTTCAGACATCTGTACCCTTTATTTACAGTCCCATTTGTATGATTACCCCAATGAAGTTATTTCCATATATTAATACCTAGGTACTTACAATGATCCCCAAAAGAAACTTTCACCCCATCAACGCAGTAATTAAAAATGAGAGGACCTCTCTGTTTGTAAAACTCGCAACCTCACTTTTAACCCAGTTTATCATCATACCATTGCCTACTCTCCATCTCACAACATTATCGAGGTCAGTATGCAGTTGCTCATTATGTTGTAACTTATTTATTACTCTGTACAGAATAACATCATTCGCAAAAAGCCTTATCTCTGATTCCACTTCTTTACTCATATCATTGGTATATATAAGAAAACATAAAGGTCCAAGCGTGTTGCCTTGAGGAATTCCCCACTTAATTATTATTGAGGGTCAGACAAAGCTTCACCTCTTCTAATTATCAGAGATCTATTTTCTAGAATTATAGCCAACCATTCAGTCACAATTTTGTCTAGTCCAATTACACTCAGTTTTGCCAGTAGTCTCCCATGATCTACCCTATCAAACGCCTTCTCCAGGAGTTCTTGAACACGGTGGATATACGAGGAGCTGGAATGGTAATTGTAGAAGCTCACAGGAACGTCTGTTTTAGGTTTTACCCCGGTGATTAAAAAATGCCTGCAGTTTGTTTTCGGGTTTAAACTTTAACCTGCAATTCCACGTACTTTTCACGCATGTTATCTGACGCAATATTTAATGATTAGTAGAGCGACTGGTCGTCGGTTCTCTTTCAGCAGTGAGACAAATCGGAGTACGGCAACTTCTTACCCCAGACGATCAATGGCCAATCTGTATGGAGCAATGTTTTGTGGTTTTGGTGTTCTGGATCATTTATCGCTTTTGTTGGTTTTAAAAAGATGTCTATCTTGACAAATGACTTAATGAAGTGGGCGGTGGTGATTGCTGTTTTAATAGGAAGTACAACTGAGCAACCACCCTCCAATACGCTAACCAGAGAGAACATTTGAAGAGGTCTGATACTTCGAAAAATCCAGGTATCAGCAAGCGGAAGGCGAGGGAAAGGAAGGTTATAAGCAGTGGTGGCTCGTGAAAAAATCAGCCTACGTGCTACAGGAAAACCACTGAATAAGCTTTCTTTAAGTCTGCATATTGCCATGATGACCAACATACTTCAAACCTGTTAATAATAATAATAATAATAATAATAATAATAATAATAATAATAATAATAAAGCTTTTCTCACAATTTATAACTCAGAACAAACAAGAACAAAATTACATTGTAATGCAGGAAAACATTTAGGGCCAGTCAAAGATTCTTTGACTCACCAACGAATTCCTTATTTTTGATTCCAAAAGGAAGATGGATATTTTAATAAGCATTGGTTGGTTTCCTTAATAACAACATTATCATTGCGATAGATTGCCTCCACTTACGCTTTACTTTCGAGACTGACGTTGCTTTCAATCCCAGGCGATACTAATCTCTAGTGGCAGAATCGCTAACCACTTACCACGTTCAACATCAGGGTAGCAGGAAACATCGTGCAGTTCTACCCCCCTTGCGGGAGAAAAAGTAACTATTGACGGGATCAGTGAAAGTTGAGCCCGGTTTATGGTATAGTCCACCGGCTACGGGGTGTGTTGCAAGCTTGGCTGCGCCTGCGTATTGCTTCCTTCAGGCTACAGGCCAGAGCTCATTTCAGATGAGCACGGACTAAGTTTCCCGGGAGAAGAGAGCTAGGTGTTCAACAGATCTTGTCCTGATTTTCACCAAACAAAATTCATACCGTACTCAAAACAAAGAAAAGGCACCAGGATAATTGTACTGTACATAAATAATTCCGTACAGTTCCAAGCTACGTGCTGGAGCCCGGTAGCACGTATTGACCGGCCGCCACTGGTTATAAGGATGGAGGACTCCGTAGACCTCACAAACCTTATAGAATCAGGGTCTTAAAAGGAGAAGAGCTTACCAAGAGAGGTCAGATAAAAATATGAAAGCGAGGTGCCTGACAGAATTAAGTGAAAGGGGAACCGCGTTCAACAACACACTTTCCAAAGCTCACAGCCACTGGCACCCCTTTCAACCTCTATGCCGATGGGGAGAGAACTTGTACTTAAACGACAACCGGACTTCAGTGATCCCGGAAACTATGGATTCTAAACTAATATTCGCCGTTTTCTATTATTTTTTATTTTTCACTCCCTTTTCACCAGGGTCACCCCTTGGTGCTATTCGACAGGAGTAGGCAATGCGCCGGAACCGCGTTTCACCCTCTCCCTACTAATATCACGTCATTAATGCCTCTGATGAAGTTGACGTCATTAAGGTTTTGGTGGTGTTGATTATTGTTTTAAGCACCCGGTCATAAAAAACCGCAACGAGAGATTCATCTCACCCGACCCCGTAGAGAAACATGATAAGGGTTGGACAAACAAACAAACAAACAAACAAACAAACAAAGTATTTGGTCATTTCAAAAAAGGTAATGAGTGATATCTGCATGTATTCACCAGTCGTGCTATGATGTACACGATTTACCTATACTGTCACCAATCAGCCCTGCGACCCGAAAGCCAGTGGATTCAACACTAATCTCGGTCATTTGAGACTATTTACTAAAAAAAACCCTCAGCCACCTGTCTAAGTGAAGCTGAACGTGGATCGTCAGAATTCGTCTCAGCGACATATAAACAATGCACTCGACATTAATATCGGTTATTTTTCATTACGTTTACACGTTTGCCCACCCCTAGCGGGTTTCGAATGTTTCATCTCTCTTCTCCATAGTATATCTTTTCCGGATGGTAAGTCATATGTGTACCAAGTTTCGTTGAGAGCAATTCTGAAACATACCCACATACATCCATAATGTCGGTTATTTTTACATTAATTTTCATCCCTTCTCAACCTCCATACTATCGGGCGAGTTGGCCGTGCGGTTAGGGGCGCGCATCTGTGAACTTGCATCTGGGAGATAGTGGGTTCGAGCTGCACTGTCGGCAGCCCTGAAGATGGTTTTGAGTGGTTTCTCATTTTCACACCAGGCAAATACTGGGGCTGTACCCTAATTAAGGCCACGCCCGCTTTCTTCCCATTCGTAGGCCTTTCCTATCCGGTTGTCGCCGTAGGACGTATCTGTGTCGGTGCGACGTAAAGCCAATTTTAAAAATAAAATGAAAACTCCATACTGATAGCTGCTGAAGTATGATGTAACCACCCAGAGTGTCACAGTTCAACTCAGCTTCCTCGTAAACAATGTATTCAGTCATTTTCGTTTACTTTTATATTTCATCCCCCACCACCCTAGGGTATCTTTCACAGATAATAATTTCTTCCATATAGTTCTTCATATGTGGACCAAGTTTTCTAGAACATACACATACGTTCTTAAACTCGATCACCCGTTCACACGCCCCATCCGATTGGGATTGAACTTTGTCTTAAACGGCTTCCAGAGTGTCACCGTTCATCTCAGCGACACCCAAAACTGTTGATTCCCTACAAATATCGGTTTAGTTTTCGGTTACTTTTTCATTTCACCCCTACTCTAGGAGGCTAGGGGTCTCTTACTCCCAATGTATTTTTCCCAAATACTAACTTATAATTGTACCAATTTTGGTTGAGAGCTATGCTGGAACATCCACACGTACGTCAATTATCTCGCTTATTTTATAAATTTCGTTTTCCACCTTTTCTCGCCCCGATCCGTAAAGGAGGCTGAACTTACACTTTTAAAAAATCCGGAGTGTCGCGATTCTTCTCAGCGACACTGAAAATAATTGATTCGACACTATTTTCGATTATTTTTATATTTCATCCACTCCCAACCCCACCGCTAGGGGTGCTCGGGTTGTCATACCTCCAAAATATTTATCTGATTGTAAGTCATAAGCGAACCAAGTTTAATTGAAATAACTCCCGTTATCCCCAATAATATGGGTTCAGCACCAATGTCGGTGTTTTTAGTTACAATTATATTTCGCCTCCTTCCCTAGGGCTTCTAGTGGTGTCTTGTCCCACTAGCATTTTCCACAGATATTAAGTAATATTTGCATCAAATTTAGCTAATACGTCTGGTGGAAAATACACACCTAGGACTACATCTATAATCTAGGTCAGTTTAGTGATTTTCACACCCTTTCTCACCCCTATGACAAAGGAGGCTGAACATCGACTTTAAAAAATTCCGAAGTGTCGCTGTCCATCTCAGCGACACCGAAAAGTATGGATTTGACACTATTTTTAGGTTATATCTCACTTCCTCGGCCCCACCCATCAAGGATCCTCATGGTGATCACTGCAAGAATCTAGATGTTTATATAAGAAAAGATCTTGATTGGGGTAATCAAATAAATGGGATTGTAAATAAAGGGTATAGATCTCTACACATGGATATGAGGGCATTTAGGGGTTCTGGTAAGGATTTAATTCTCTGGTAAGACCCCGGTTCCGGTGTATGGGACCCTAACCAGGATTAATCGGGTCTGGAAATCTAAAAGTACAAAGAATGGCACTACGATTTTTCTGGCTGATTTCTGACGAAAGAATATTGTTACGAAAATGTTGCAAAGTTTGGACTGGAAAGGCTTGGGAGAAAGGAGACGAGCTGATCGACTAAATGGTATGTTCCGAGCTGTCAGTGGAAAGGTGGTGTGAAATGGCATTAGTAGGCGAATGAGGAGGGGGGGAACAAATGAGGTGCGTAGGGTTGAGGCTCTGGTCATGGGGGATTCCATCGTTAGACACGTGGGGAAAGTGTGTGGAGGAAAGGGAACCAGGGTAGAATGTTATCCAGGAATTAAGTTGAGGCAGATGTTGAGGAAAGTAGAAGAGAGGGAAAAGGGGAAGGAGAAGGTGGTAGTGTTTAACGTTGGTACCTACAACGTAAGGCAAGCTGATATAAGTACCAACATAGTTGGAGATGTGTGGGATCTGGTAAATGCAGCACGGATAAAGTTTAAGAAAGCGGAGATGGTTATTAGTGAAATACTGTGTAGGAGGGATACTGACTGGAGGGTGATTGGGGATTTAAATGAGACTATGGAGTGGGTATGTGGGAAACTGGGAGTGAAATTTCTAGATCCTAATGGGTGGGTAGGAGACAGGGATCTGCGCTCAGATGGCCTTCACTAAAATCGCAGTGGTACGTATAAGTTAGGAAATTTGTATGGAAGGGTAATAGGGAGATACATTCAGAGAAACGGGGTGGCCTAGGGAGCGGTGATAAGGGAACAGGGAATTGGAAATCAAGTAGGGATGACATAAAGTTGTTAGTATTGAACTGTAGAAGTATTGCAAAGAAAGGAATAGAATTAATTTAATAAATATATATTTAGCAGATATAGAATCATGGCTGAGAAATGATATAACGGATGCAGAAATTTTCTCTCGGAACTGGAGTATGTATCGTAGAGATAGGATAGGAATGGTGGGAGGGGGAGTATTCATTCTGGTGAAAGAAGAATATTTGTAAGCTACAAAACAGTTAAAGATGAGACACATGAAATTCTAGGTGTAAGGCTCATTCCTAAAGATAATAGGCAACTTGATATATTTGGAGTGTACAGATCGGGAAAGGGTAGCGCAGATGCTGATTCAGAATTATTTGATAAGATAGTCGGCTATGTAGGAAACGACATGGAAAGAAATGTGATTGTAGCGGGAGATCTGAATTTACCAAATGTCAATTGGGAAGGAAATGCGAACGACAGGAAGCATGACCAACAAATGGCAAATAAGTAAATATGAGAAGGACGGCTGATTCAGAAAGTGATGGAACCAACCACCGGGAAAAATATCCTGGATGTGGTGCTGATAAAACCAGATGAGCTCTATAGAGACACTGAAGTAATAGATGGTATTAGTGATCATGAAGCTCTTTTTGTCGTAGTTAAAATAAATGAGATAGAAAGGAAGGTCTTAAAAATAGGACTATTAGGCAGTACCATATGATGGCTGATAAAGCAGGCATGAGGCAGTTTCTAAAAAGTAAATATGATCGGTGGAAAACGGTAAATAAAAATGTAAAGTTTCTGGGATGCGATTAAAGAAATTGTTGAGGAATACGAAAACAGGTATGTACCTTTAAGGGTGGTAAGGAATGGTAAAGACCCACCTTATTATAATAGAGAAATAAAGAGACTAAGAAGGAGGTGCAGACTGGAAAGAAATAGAGTTAGAAATGGCTGTGGAAGTAAGGAGAAATCGGAGGAACTTACTAGAAAATTTAATCTAGCAAAGAATGCAGCTAAGGATAACATGATGGCAAGCATAATTGGCAGTCATACAAATTTTAGTGAAAAATGGAAGGGTATGTATAGGTATTTTAAGGCAGAAACAAGTTCCAGGAAGGTCATTCCAGGAATAATTAATGAACAAGGTGAGTGTGTATGTGAGGATCTTCAAAAGGCAGAAGTATTCAGTCAGCAGTATGTAAAGATTGTTGGTTACAAGGATAATGTCGAGATAGAGGAAGAGACTAAGGCCAAAGAAGTAATAAAATTCACATATGATAACAATGACATTTACAATAAGATACACAAGTTGAAAACTAGAAAAGCGGCTGGAATTCATAAGATTTCTGGGGATATAGTACCATATCTGAAGTACTTATTTGATTATTGTTTGGTCAGAGGAGCTGTACCAGATGAATGGAGAGTTGCTATTGTAGCCCCTGTGTATAAAGGAAAGGGTGATAGGCGTAAAGCTGAAAATTACAGGCCAGTCAGTTTGACATGCATTGTATGTAAGCTTTGGGAAGGCATTCTTTCTTATTATATTAAACATGTTTGTGAAAATTAATAACTGGTTCGATAGAAGGCAGTTCGGTTTTAGTAAAGGTTATTCCACTGAAGCTCAACTTGTAGGATTCCAGCAAGATATAGCAGATATCTTGGATTCTGGAGGTCAAATGGACTGTATCAAATGGAGTTTGAGTGGAGTTTCTTAAAAGTAGGAAATATCAAAATATGAAGATAGAGTTGTAATCCAAGAGAACAAATTCGGGCATATATTCGTTTATAGGAAGGGGAGTTGGGGATTGGAATAACTTACTAAGGGAGACGTTCAATAAATTTCAAAATGCTTTGCAGTTATTTAAGACTGATTGATTGATTGATTGATTGATTGATTGATTGATTGATTGATTGATTGATTGATTGATTGATTGATTGATTGATTGATTGATTGATTGATTGATTGATTGATTGATTGATTGATTGATTGATTGATTGATTGATTGATTGATTGATTGATTGATTGATTGATTGATTGATTGATTGATTGATTGATTGATTGATTGATTGATTGATTGATTGATTGATTGATTGATTGATTGTATAAATTAGGGCGAATTTTAGGAAATGCGTACGCATCCTTCATGCTGTTGTAACTGGAAACTTGTTTTCGACGTGTAAAGTAAATTGAACCTTTAATGCATTACTGCATTGTGTAAATACTTCGTGCATTGCTACAGTACGGTGCGATAATGTTCATTTTCGTTTACATATTGGTATAGGAAAATGAACGCAACGAACGTTGTTCTGATGGACTGCCTCTCCATGTGTAGCTGGGAGGCGTGACGAGTCTTAAGGAATTGAGAGGTAAGAAATATTGCTCACGCACCGTCGGTTTGTATCATTGGTGTCGAAGGTTGCCATGTAGATGTGTATTTAGCATTGAATAATTTCAAAAGAAATGTATGTTAATGTGAATGAGATGGTGAATGGACCTTCATTCAGAAAAGTCTTTAAAAGTAATTAGGAACTATTTCTTTGACTCGTCATACCGTACAATACTTCGAGGTAACCAATTATACCCGCGCAACGACTTTTGTAATTAGTCTCCCCGCAACCACTGGAGGGCTAATTAAACAACAATCAGCTTCCCCAATAACCAACCAGAGATTCAAATCTTTAAAAGATAAAAATGACTTCTGAAGAGCTGTTTACCTTCAATTTAATTACACTCAACTCGCGCTCTCGGCCAGTTTGCACAGCTACGGAGGTAAATTACATATTATATTGAGGCTTCAAAACTGCGGTCATCTCACTGTTAATAATGTCAGACTGTCTTCTACTAATAAAATCAATTATCGCGGCTTAATTAGGAGCCGTGGTTTGTCCTGGAGACACAATATAGAACAGGGCTTGCAGTGATCTACTGCACGGGTGGCAGCTTTGAGACCTCTGCTACATAATAAACTGGCTGATGTACCCGTGTTTCGCTACGGGATTCTCAGAAAGACTGACTTTTTGGTTTTCCTAACTGAAGTCAACATAGGTCATTACAAAAACGTCAGAAGGAATGTGACGATTAAAAGCAATGTTATCATATCAAATACTCGATCAAATGGAAAGCCGCACAAGTCCTCACTTTTTACGGTGCCATGAAATCCAATTTTATCCAATCAACCAAATTGTCTATCCTATCTAACCAATGCCAATCTATGCCAATCTAACAGTCCAAAGTTCCAGAACTTGAATGTCCAGGCCGCATACTGTCGTGAATACTCGTCTGCCATTATTCCGTTAAATATGCACACAGCCTCATTGCAATCAGTGCCTCAGGGTAAGGGATTGAATAGCTCGAATTATATGATGAACCAGCGTGTTACGTACCAGCAGTAACAGAAAATTTATGAACCAGAAAAATGCCATGCTAAAGCTACTTCCCGTCAATATTGAGGCAGGCTGTTACACTCGGTACGAGTTGGTTGTGTGGTTAGGGGCTACGAGCTTGCATCCGGGAGATAGTGGATTAGAACCCCACTGTCAGTAGCCCTGAGGATGGTTTTCCGTGCTTTCCCATTTTCACACCAGGCAAATGCTGGGGCTGTATCTTAATTAAGGCCAAGGTCGTTTCCTTCACACTCCTACACATTTCCAGAGAAGGGCTAGGAGTGGGAAGGAAGCGGACGTGGCCTTAATTAAGGCACAACACCAGAATTTGCCTGGTGTGAAAATGGGAAAACCACGGAAAACCCTTTTCAGGGCTGCAGACAGTGGGGTTCGAAATTACTATCTCCCGAATACTGGATACTGGCCGCACTTAAGCGGCTGCAGCTATCGAGCTCGGTAGAATTAAATCTTAGGCATTCCCCTAAACTACTATTTCACTCTACGTGAATACAGTTATTGATAGCCTAGATTATATCGACTTATTACCGCGACTTCGCATACCGATTTTCATTAAGACATGACTACTAATAACATAAATATTTTAGAATTAAATTTTAGGCCTTCCATAAACTACCGGTACCATTTTTCTCCCCGTGAATACAATTGTTTATAGCCTAGATTGTAGCGACTTATTCCCCGCATTTGTATACAGATTTCCATTAAGATACGACCACTAATAACATAAATATTTGAGAATTAAATTTCAGGCCTTCCCATAAACTACCATTTCATTCAGCGTGAATAAAATTATTTATAGCCTAGATTGTAGCGGTTCATCACCCGACTTTACATACCAATTTTCATTAAATTCGCTTCAGCCGTTTTCTCGTGATGCGTGTACAGACAGACAGACAGACAGACAGACAGACAGACAGACAGACAGACAGACAGACAGACAGACAGACAGACATTACGGAAAAGTAAAAAGTGCATTTCCTTGTTACTATGGACACGACCGATACAGAAATACCATTCTTTTCTAATTCTGAGCAATGTACAGACAAAACTCTTATTTTATATATACACATGTGTCTACTGATATTAAGAGAAATATTTATTTAACATGTATCAGGTTCATATTGCTGCATGGTTGTGAGACCTGGGGCTATGTTCCAAAAACTATATTTTTCTAGTTTCTAAATTATGGACTTTTCAAAAGAAGAAATGACATACCGACGCGTAAGAACAATACATCCTATCTCTTCCTGTGCATTATTTTCCTTAACACTGGCCACGCCACCCAACACCGTTTGGATACGCAGTGCATGAGAACAATTTCTGTTGAAGCTTCAAAGGTGTGTCGAGTTATTTGGTTCTTCTTACGTCTTGTTGTTTTCCGTACATTCCGTACAGTTGGTCGACATTTCGAATACATTGCAGTATTGTTTGACAAAGTGACTGAAATACCCCTACTGGATCCGAGGTAATCAATCTACTGACTTTGGCCTAATATATCCTACTCTCCCTCTGCTGTCTCGTGAGAATTCAGGAACGTTATGTGTCACAGCGAGGTCGTGGGACTTGAGCTTTGTCCTGCGTGTTCAGGTTTTGGTCTGCATCTCTTAATCTATCTATCATGATTTCTTACATAATGTAAGTAACGAACTGGAATCAGATATAAGGCTTTCTGCGGATGATGTTATTCTGTATACAGTAATAAATAAGTTACAAGATTGCGAGCAACTGCAAAAAAGAGTTCCGCAATGTTGTAATAAGGGCAGCAGGCAATAGTATGATGGTAAACGGGGTTAAAAGTCAGGTTGTGAGTTTCACTAATAAGAAATGTCCTCTCACTTTTAATTACTGCCTTCATGAGGTGAAATTTCCTTATGGTGATCACTGCAAGTATCTGAGTGTTAATATAAGAAAAGATCTTCATTGGGGTAATCAAATAACCGGGATTGTAAACAAAGGGTGTTTAGGGGTTATAGCGAGGATGTAAAGAGGAGGGCATATAAGTCCCTGGTAGGACCACAAGTAGCTATGGTTCCAGTGTATGGGGCCCTCACCAGGATTACTTGATTCAAGAACTGTAAAGAATTCAAAGAAAAGCAGGTCGATTTTTTCTGGGTGATTTCCGACAAAAGAGTAGCGTTGCAAAAATGTTGTAAAGTTTGAGCTGGGAAGACTTGGTAGAAAGGAGACGAGCTGCTCAACTAAGTGGTATGTTCCGATCTGTCAACGGACAGATTGCACGGAATGACATTATTAGACGAATAAGTCTGAGTAAAGTTTTTAAAAGTAGGAAAGATCACAATATTAAGATAAAGTTGGAATTGAAGTGGACACATTGGCGCTAATATTCGTTTAAGGAAGGGGAGTTAGGGATCGGAATAATTTACCAAGGGAGACGTTCAGTAAATTTCGAAGAGAAGGCGGAAGTCCGTCTCCCTGTCTAGCTCCTGTTTTTATTTCGAAACTTTCCGACAGTGTTCCTCTGAACTTTACTCGTGATCGCGTATTACTCAGGGTCTTCTGGTCCAGGCCCATTTCCTGCAGTATTCTCATGAGGGTAGTTCTGTCTCCTGAGTCGTATGCTTTCGTAAAGTCAACAAAGGTGACTACATACTTTTTGCCTGCTAGTTTGACTTGAATTATTACTGACTTCAAGTTGAGGATCTGTTCAGCACAAGAACGTCCTTTTCTGAAACCACCTTGGTATTCCCCAATCGTGGATCCAATTGAGGATCGGCCTTAGATAATATCTTGTAGGTAACTGGTATCAATAAGATCTCTCTATAGTTGTTCTTGTCAGTCAAATCACCCTTTTTGTGTAAGGGGTGGATAAGAACAGATTTTCCGTAGAATCTCTGTCAACTTGTTGCCTGTTTCCATAGTTCGGCAACTATTGCGTGTTCTCTCAGTACAATGTTATTTTTCAGAGTTTGGATGATACTTGTTACTTCTTCTTCTGTTAGAGGAAGAGAGTTTCGTTGTCTGGGTCTGACTTGATAGACAAAGGAAGTCTTAGAGGACTCGTATTTAAGGTGATTCTCAAATTATTAGGCCAACAGGTGACAGCTGTCTTTGTCATTATAGGCTAAGCTCCCATCTGGTCCCCTGAAGTGTAGGCTGGGTGGGGTAGAGTGTCTGAGGTTTCGTTTCAAGATCTTGTACACGTTTCTGGAGTTATTTTTCTGAAAGTCTTCATCCAATTGCGTTAGTTGGTCCTGGGTGTATTGACGCTTAACGTGTCTGATGATTCCGGCAGTTAGTCGACGCTGCTCTATGAACGTATCTCTATTTTGCTCGAGACTTTTGTGAGTTCTATCGTAGCCAAGCTACCTGTCTCTGTGCGATCGCTTGGTGGAGGATACTGGTCCACCAGGACTGTTTCTTCTTTTTCATCAACGGGGCGACTTCTGTGGCAACTTTGACTAAATTGTCCCGTAGTTGGTCCCAGTTGTAACTCTCGTATTCTAGCGTTTAGCTTTGCTATTATTATTACTATTAGTAGTAGTAGTGGTAGCAGTAATTCCTTGCTCGTATCGGCGTACTAAGCACCACGTTGTCTTCTCTGCACTTTGATCTTTGCCCTGTGGTCCTTCATTCGTTGCCGGTTTTACTCTTTTCTTTCCTCATTCCACGTGTTTCCCGTCTTCAATTTTGGTCTTTCTTGAAAACCCTGGTGGTCTTTTACTTTCCTCCTGAGTGGGTTGCGTTCTTGTATATATTCATAAGTGATCCCCATCTCCTGTAGGTCCCTTTCCACCTCCTTGAAGCAAGTTGGCTGGATCTTCCTCAATACGTAAAGAAGTGGTTCGATAATCGTGTGTATTTCATTCTTAGCAAGTGGCCATAAAATGCAATTCTCCTTTTTCGCATAGCATCAGAGATCTTCTGGACATGAGTATACAGTTCATGGTTATTATTATTATTATTATTATTATTATTATTATTATTATTATTATTATTATTATTATTATTATTATAACGGGCGGTACACCTCCACAATGCAAATTCTAATATTGCGCCAGTTTAAACTCCTCTACAGGAGAACGCCTGAACTTTAACAAACTATATTAATCCAATGGTTTCTCGAAAGATGTCACCACAGTAAATTTGGTAATTTTGCAGTGTCAGAACGGTGTCTATTTCGACTTGTGTTTGTTTCCTCCGGATCAAGAAATTTGGACGTTCTCTAACAGATGTCTCTACAAAAACTATAATAACGCACTCTGGTGTAAAGGAATGAACTGTCCTGAAGAAATTTAACATTCATAAGTTTTGTTTTTGCTAAATTTTGTTGTGTGGTTTGAGAGTTGGCAATGTTAATCCTTTCTTTCTGCTTGTTTTGAATTTAGCCAATCCCGAATTTCTCTAATTAATTTTTGACCAATAACGTATGTCTTCTCCGATATGGATATGTTGCTTTAAGTTATCCAATAAAGTTGAGGGGGTGTGGGTACTCATTCTTGAAAAGTCTCGAATGTTCCACGAGGGTATTTAAACTGCTGCTTTTCTTGTCTCGGGGCCACTTCAGTAACATCTCTTCTAGTGTGATTATGTAGCAGGGGGCGGGAAGCGCCTCTTTCTTCGGGCAGCAGTTCATCCATAAGGTAATGGCCATTTAATAACTTCATTTCTCGCTAGCTCAGCAGTTTAACCCTCGGGGCAGGTTCGAAAACTTTTCTCATGTATCCTACCTTTAAAATGTAATAGACACTTGGTAAAACTTCGTTTCTTTAACTATAAATTGGGAGAGAGAGTGCTAAACCCTCTCGAGCTCCCACTCCTATTGTTTTGAGGTGACTTTGTTTTCACAACCGTTTCTTCCTTTCTTAATGTAATAAAGTCTTCTTATACAAGTCACCTCTTTAGTATGGGATTAGCCCTTGTGTATGCGGCCTAGTGCCAAGTAGGTTTTAAAAGTGTATTAGGAGTGCAAGTTACGCCTCCAGTCAAGTTGGTATTTTGGGCCATGTAATTAACCTGCTTCTTAACTGAATAGGCCCAGTAGGTTGGGTATTTATTACCCCTGTTCTTGGTATGCCTTGAGGGCAGTTTCAAGTATAGTTTGTTGTGGCCTTTGATGGGCTTGAACCTTGAGAGCGGGTTTGCTCTTTCTTAAATTTGGTTTCTGTGTGCCTCGAGGAGGCTTAATATGGTAATCAGGAGCCAGTGCTACTTGGCATGATTGGAGTTTTCTGCCCCTTTGTTTGAACTTGGTATATAGGTAAAGTTGGGCTTATAGCTCAAGGTTCGTGAGTGTCGGGCTCGAAGCCCAAATTTTGTAACGAACTAAAATTGTACTTTCTTAGGTTGTTGATCTGCTACTTGTTACCTGTTATATTCTGTTATTTATTTACCTTGAAAAGAAAATATAACCTTTGTTAAAGTTTTAAATTAACTTTAATTTCGTAAGTTGAGACCTATTCCACCCAGCACCTTCTTTCACCTCTGCTGTTCCACAGATACCTCGGAACAATTATTATTATTATTATTATTATTATTATTATTATTATTATTATTATTATTATTATTATTATTATTATTATTAGATAGCCCTGTGGTGTACAGTAGCACGCTTGTCTCCGGTTCCAAGGCTCTGGGTTTGTTTCCCGGACAGTTGATTTATTTTAATTCTTGTCTGAGGAATAGGACTGGGTTCACTTGATACAAGCTCTTAGTTACAGGAAGGAAGCGCACAGTGAGAAGATGGCGCTACTGACCTAGTTTATAATTACAGATGAAGAGTGGTTGCTATGGTTACGTTGATTTGGGTAAATTTATAACGCTAATTCTAGACAGCCCCCCGCCCCCGCAAGCCCTAAAGCATAACAATGTTAATACTCTACTAACGGAATGTATTCCCTGTGGGTGGAGCGCAGTACAATAGATCCACGGTCTAAGGATTCTCAACTTGGAAGCATGTGATGGCGACCACAGGCGAGCTCGAACTTGCTTCTACTTACTTGTGCCGGCTTTTTCGCTTTGATCTTTCGTATGTAAACTCTCTTGGTTAACTCTCCTACTCTTCCGATCTCCACGGCGATGTCTTGAACGTTCACTCCCTCTGTAGCCGAGCTCATTTTCCTTTAATGTTGAAGACATTTCTTAGCAGAAAATGCTACGGGCCCCCAAACTACAGAAAACGTAAAATTAAGCAATTTCCTCAATTGTGCCGAAAGTTGAAGGTTTAAACGGCCCGGAAAGACTTCACATTGTGAGTCTTGGATAGCTCTATCAAACTAAAAAAGTAAATGTCGAAAATCACTTTCGACCTAAATGCAGTTCCGCGAGAACTACCTAAAATCGCTTGTTTCTTTACTCGATTTCCGAATCCCAGCCAAATTAACTTATTTACATCTGCAGTTCTGAGGCTTTTGTTTGAACTTCTGAAAAATGTCCGCACCGAATATAGTTATAAGGGTTTCACTGTAGCTCTGCATTTACTCACATTAGCGCTCTTAGTGGTAGAAAAAGACAAACTGTTACTCTACTCGATTATTAAGAAAATGATTCTAATTATTAGGAATAAAAAATATATTCTCTTACTTTAAGTACTGTATTTACCTAGAGTTCGTAGCTCACATCTCTGCGATGTTCTCAACATTGATTCGCTTGCCTGAAGCGCTACAAGTGTGGATATTTTCCATAAACTTCATTCTCCGAAAGACTGAATCTCTCGTGTTTTCTTCCTCTGATTAGGGCTGCGAGAGGATAGCTGACCACTTAAATCTTCTTCTGAAAGCATCAGTCAATCCCACGAACCACCATCACTTTTCACGTACTGTATGTATTAGGACGACGCTACCTTCTGCAAAGGCGTAAGTCGCAAGTGTCATGTTTATAGTGTCTCAAAATACTGGTGTGTTCTAAACCAAATTTCAGGGAAGAAAGGGCCTGCGATAATCGTGAAGGTTACAAAATTCTATGAGAAGGTTGTCCTTCATCCATGTGGCGGGGATCGTTGAAATCTGGGCCACAACATATCTTCATCCCTGCGTTTTCACTCGCTGTTAAACATTGTGTCCCTCAACACTTGACTGTCACAGCTAAAGTATTTGCGCTGCGCAGCGGAACCCCGGACAAAGAAGAGATAAATGGTCTTGTTCGCATCATGATGGATATCTAAAATTTCGGTGTCCTGCTCTACGACAATGGAAGTAAAATCAATTTGAGTCTACTTTGCAGGAGATAAACCTTTGCCCACTTGGCAATGTTTGGGTAAACTGCACGCTCAAACAATACGTGTAATCCATACATAAATCGGTTTAAACGAGGGAATATATGGCGCGATTTATCAGTTCTCAAAACAAGGAACGAACAAAGTATATTATATTTTATCTCCGACTCTCGAAATATACGGGCATTTTTAAATATTGTACGCTGCGAGCAATAGTACCAAAAATATCTGGCTATATATATTTTAGACAGATATAAAAGATGTGTCCGTTTCCCGAGCTTAATGCCATTACAGTCACCGCTCAACATTCTCATCATAGAGCTGAAAAAGGGAAGCAATGGTCCTCGTGTTTTTGTTCATCAATCTTACCGTTCACCATTATTTCTCCATTCATTCTTTCATTTATAGACTCACTTGTGGATGTTTCCTCGTTTCAATAAAGGTGTCTGCTACCACAATGACTACTTATGCAATGTTTTTACTTGTTTACTTATTCCCTTACAGGTTATTGGCTAAATATTTCGTCACCCCACATATTAGCACTCACCACTGATCTGCATTTAAATCAGTGGCCCAGGTGGCAGGTTCCCTAACTGTAGTGTACCTAGTATTTTCTTAAACAATTGCAAAGAATTTCGAAATATCGTGAATATCTCTCCTGGTAAATTATTCCAGTATCTAACTCCCCTACTTATAAACGAATGTTCGCCCCAGTTCATCCTCTTGAATTCGATCTTTGCTGACTTTAAAGACACCACTCGAACTTATTCGTCTATTAATATCATGCCACGCCATGTCTCCACTGACAGCTCGGATCATACCACTTAGTCGAGCAGCTCGTCTAATTTCTCCCAGTCTTCCTAGCCCGAACTTGTCAACATTATCGTAACGGTAATCTTTTGTCGAAAATCACCCAGAAATTATCGAGATGCTTTTCTTTGTATTTTTCCACTTCTCGAATGAAGTAATCCTGGTGAGATTCCCATACTCTGAAACCATACTCTAGGTCATAGCCGAGTACCGTGTCAATTAAAGTCTTGTTTAATACTTTTTACTGTGTACTGTACCGCCGGTTATTTTCATTTAAAATCATAATGAAACCCGCTCATTTGACATAATTTAAACTGAATGTATCATGATATTATTTGGCTAACATCACTGAAAAATTAGATTTTAAAAACATTGAAATATGTTAGTATGTGTTGTGACGCGAACCACAGAAGTCGTGTTCGCGAGTCACTAGTGGCACACATGTCATCCCTGCTCTAGGTCTTACCAGGGAATTATATTCCCTCTCTTTTACATCCGTATTGCAACCCCTAAATACGCTTATAATCGCGTGCAGAGATCTGTACCCTCTATTAACAATCCCGTTTGTGTGATCATCCCAATGAAGTTCTTCACTGGTACTTACAGTCATCCCCATAGAATACTCTCACCCCATCAATGCAGTAATTAAAAATGAGAGGACTTTTCCTATTAGTGAAATTCACAACCTGACTTTTAACCCCGTTTATTGCCTGCTGAATGACCTATCTGCAGCCATCCGTAAAGGCACTGAATGCGTAGGGACAATGTGAGAAGACGTAATGAGATTTAGAATGTTGTGGTGAATCGGCAGGAGAGAACGAAGATCTACGTGGCTAAGAATGTAGCCACAACCTGTGTAAGGTGTATCGTCAAGAGTACATTTACCTCAATACTATTGTTTTGAATCTGTTTCCTTGCTGCATTTGACGGAATCGTTCAGTTGTATTTACGTGTACATTATCATCCAACATCAAAAGATACAAACAAGCTGATCTTCTGCACATCAATTTATTGTCGTAAGGGAGAGCTGATGAGAATCAATCGGCGCGACACAGTCCACTGCTTGAAACTTCCGTAAACAATAGCACTTGGAGACCTGTGAAGAAGTAGGGGGTCTTTCCAGAAATGAATCCACAAGACGAGCTGATGTAGTCGAGCGGACAGTAGGTACGGGCACAGTGACTGACCCCACCACAGTAAAAGATTCGAGAAAAACGAACAGCGTCCTCGATTAGTGTGTGGGGTGAAAAACTCCTTATATGAACCATGCAGTGACGATCTGCGACAGAAGTGTGAGATTCCAAAATCGGAAGTCATTGGCCTCGAGAATGCCGCTGGAAGGACAATTCCTAAGGTGATATTGAACTTTCTACGAATAAACAAATTCCCAGACTCCATTGTCCAGAACCTGTTTGAAATATTTTCTGGCGATTTTTAGACACAATCTGTACTCTCTGACTTGAAATACTATGTACTGAATTTTCTTTTCACAATGAAACCTGAAAGGGAAAATCCGCCTGATGGCTGGGGTTATTAATTTTGAGTGTTAACTGAAATCCCACTTATTCCCACAAAACAGATAAAATAAATATCGTTCATATGAACTGATTAAGAAGGCGGTCATTTCGATTCCCTAAAAGGGGAGGCTATCGGGTGGATTCTCTCTCTTATTGGGCTTTGCAACTATTAGTTCTATGCTTTCATTTACTTTATTTCGCGTAAAGTGGTAAATTCCGAATGTTTGTGCCTTCGCACTCAGGCAAATAACAAGGCACTATCAAATAATGTTATTTGTTTCTGCGTCGCACTAACTACTTTTACGGTTTTCGGAGACGCCGAGGTGCCGGAATTTAGTTCCGCGGGAATTCATTAACGCGGCAGTAAATGTACCGATAAGAGACTGACGTATTTGAGCAGCTTCAGATACCACCGGACTGAGCCAGGATCCAACCTGTCAAGTTGGGGTCAAAAGGCCAGCGCCTCAACTGTCTGAGCCACGCAGCCTGGGAATTATGAATCAAGCGTGATGAATTTCTGACATGGGATTTGAACCGCTTAGATAATATTCGCAGTAATAACACCGCTACTCCGATTGAGGAAATTCGCTTTTTGCGTTATTGTCGCCTTTGGCGCTCAAATTAAGATCCAGCAATGTGTAGGATCGTACAGCTGTGAGAGGAAATAACAGACTCCGTGTTCACTGTAGCACAGTAAAGCGCCGCAGTCCTGTCTGCTCAAAGTGTAGGTCGCGTTCTGTTTCGAGTTCTTTGTATCATTCCATACAAATTTAGATTGCTTTGTTATTTTCCAACAATGAAAATTGTAGTGTTATTTGTTGTATTGCAAATTCAAGTAATTGGGCATAACACGTAATACTCTCTAACTGCACTGGGGTGAATGGGGGCTAGCTCTCCATCACATTCAGTAAAACTAACAAGTAATCTATTCCAATATTATTCTCAGTCAACTTAACTCTCCAACACTTTTAGTAAAACTAACAAGTAATCTATTCCAAAAGTATTCTCAGTCAACTTAACCCTCCAACACTTTTAGTAAAACTAACAAGTAATCTATTCCAATATTATTCTCAGTCAACGTAACTCTCCAAAACTTTTAGTAAAACTAAAAAGTAATCTATTCCAATATTAATCTCAGTCAACTTAACTCTCCAACACTTTTAGTAAAACTAAAAAGTAATCTATTCCAAAAGTATTCTCAGTCAACCTAACCCTCCAACACTTTTAGTAAAATTAACAAGAAATCTATTCCAATAGTATTCTCAGTCAACTTAACTCTCCAACACTTTTAGTAAAACTAACAAGTAATCTATTTAAAATGTATTCTCAGTCAACTTAACCCTCCATCACTTTCAGTAAAACTAACAACTAATCTATTCCAAAAGTATTCTCAGACAACTTAACCCTCCATCACTTTCAGTAAAACTAACAAGTAATTTATTCCAAAAGTATTCTCAGTCAACTTAACTCTCCAACACTTTTAGTAAAACGAACAAGTAATCTATTCCAATAGTATTCTCAGTCAACTTAACCCTCCATCACTTTCAGTAAAACTAACAAGTAATCTATTCCAAAAGTATTCTCAGTCAACTTAACCCTCCATCATATTCAGTAAAACTAACAAGTAATCTATTCCAAAAGTATTCTCAGTCAACTTAACCCTCCATCACTTTCAGTAAAACTAACAAGTAATCTATTCCAAAAGTATTCTCAGTCAACTTAACCCTCCATCACTTTTGGTAAAACTAACAAGTAATCTATTCCAAAAGTATTCTCAGTCAACTTAACCCTCCATCATTTTCAGTAAAACTAACAAGTAATCTATTCCAAAAGTATTCTCAGTCAACTTAACCCTCCATCACTTTCAGTAAAACTAACAAGTAATCTATTCCAAAAGTATTCTCAGTCAACTTAACCATCCATCACTTTCAGTAAAACTAACAAGTAATCTATTCCAAAAGTATTCTCAGTCAACTTAACCCTCCATCATTTTCAGTAAAACTAACAAGTAATCTATTCCAAAAGTATTCTCAGTCAACTTAACCCTCCATCACTTTCAGTAAAACTAACAAGTAATCTATTCCAAAAGTATTCTCAGTCAACTTAACCCTCCATCACTTTCAGTAAAACTAACAAGTAATCTATTCCAAAAGTATTCTCAGTCAACTTAACCCTCCATCACTTTCAGTAAAACTAACAAGTAATCTATTCCAAAAGTATTCTCAATCAACTTAACCCTCCATCACTTTCACTAAAACTAACAAGTAATCTATTCCAAAATTATTCTCAATCAACTTAACTCTCCAACACTTTTAGTAAAACTAATAAAAATAATGTTATTTGCTTTACGTCCCACTAACTACTTTTTAAGGTCTTCGGAGACGCCGAGGTGCCGGAATTTAGTCCCGCAGGAGTTCTTTTACGTGCCAATAAATCTACTGACAAGGGTCTGTCGTATTTGAGCACATTCAAATACCACCGGACTGAGCCAGGATCGAACCTGCCAAGTTGGGTTTAGAAGGCCAGCGCCTTAACCGTCTGAGCCACTCAGCCCGGGTTTTAGTAAAACTAACAAGTAATCTATTCCAATAGTATTCTCAGTCAAATTAACCCTCCAACACTTTTAGTAAAACCACCAAGTAATCTATTCCAAAAGTTCCGTCACTTTCAGTGAAACTAATAAGTAATCTATTCCAAAAGTATTCTCAGTCAACTTAACCCTCCATCACTTTCAGTAAAACTAACAAGTAATTTATTCCAAAAGTATTCTCAGTCAACTTAACTCTCCAACACTTTTAGTAAAACGAACAAGTAATCTATTCCAATAGTATTCTCAGTCAACTTTACCCTCCATCACTTTCAGTAAAACTAACAAGTAATTTATTCCAAAAGTATTCTCAGTCAACTTAACTCTCCAACACTTTTAGTAAAACTAACAAGTAATCTATTCCAAAAGTATTCTCAGTCAACTTAACCCTCCATCATTTTCAGTAAAACTAACAAGTAATCTATTCCAAAAGTATTCTCAGTCAACTTAACCCTCCATCACTTTCAGTAAAACTAACAAGTAATCTATTCCAAAAGTATTCTCAGTCAACTTAACCCTCCATCACTTTCAGTAAAACTAACAAGTAATCTATTCCAAAAGTATTCTCAGTCAACTTAACACTCCATCACTTTCAGTAAAACTAACAAGTAATCTATTCCAAAAGTATTCTCAATCAACTTAACCCTCCATCACTTTCACTAAAACTAACAAGTAATCTATTCCAAAATTATTCTCAATCAACTTAACTCTCCAACACTTTTATTAAAACTAATAAAAATAATGTTATTTGCTTTACGTCCCACTAACTACTTTTTAAGGTCTTCGGAGACGCCGAGGTGCCGGAATTTAGTCCCGTAGGAGTTCTTTTACGTGCCAATAAATCTACTGACAAGGGTCTGTCGTATTTGAGCACATTCAAATACCACCGGACTGAGCCAGGATCGAACCTGCCAAGTTGGGGTTAGAAGGCCAGCGCCTTAACCGTCTGAGCCACTCAGCCCGGGTTTTAGTAAAACTAACAAGTAATCTATTCCAATAGTATTCTCAGTCAAATTAACCCTCCAACAGTTTTAGTAAAACTAACAAGTAATCTATTCCAAAAGTTCCGTCACTTTCAGTAAAACTAACAAGTAATCTATTCCAATAGTATTCTCAGACAACTTAACGCTCCATCACTTTCAGTGAAACTAACAAGTAATCTATTCCAAAAGTATTCTCAGTCAACTTTACCCTCCATCACTTTCAGTAAAACTAACAAGTAATTTATTCCAAAAGTATTCTCAGTCAACTTAACTCTCCAACACTTTTAGTAAAACTAACAAGTAATCTATTCCAATAGTATTCTCAGACAACTTAACCCTCCATCACTTTCAGTGAAACTAACAAGTAATCTATTCCAAAAGTATTCTCAGTCAACTTAACCCTCCATCACTTTCAGTAAAACTAACAAGTAATCTATTCCAAAAGTATTCTCAGTCAACTTAACCCTCCATCACTTTCAGTAAAACTAACAAGTAATCTATTCCAAAAGTATTCTCAGTCAACTTAACCCTCCGTCACTTTCAGTAAAACTAACAAGTAATCTATTCCAAAAGTATTCTCAGTCAACTTAACCCTCCATCACTTTCAGTAAAACTAACAATTAATCTATTCCAAAAGTATTCTCAATCAACTTAACTCTCCATCACTTTCAGTAAAACTAGCAAGTAATCTATTCCAAAAGTATTCTCAATCAACTTAACTCTCCAACACTTTTAGTAAAACTAATAATAATAATGTTATTTGCTTTACGTCCCTCTAACTACTTTTTAAGGTTTTCGGAGACGCCGAGGTGCCGGAATTTGGACCCGCAGGAGTTCTTTTAAGTGCCAGTAAATCTACCGACACGGGGCTGTCGTATTTGAGCACATTCGAATACCACCGGACTGAGCCAGGATCGAACCTGCCAGGTTGGCGTTAGAAGGCCAGCGCCTTAACCGTCTGAGCCACTCAGCCCGGGTTTTAGTAAAACTAACAAGTAATCTATTCCAATAGTATTCTCAGTCAACTTAACCCTCCAACACTTTTAGTAAAACTAACAAGTAATCTATTCCAAAAGTTCCGTCACTTTCAGTAAAACTAACAAGTAATCTATTCCAAAAGTATTCTCTGTCAACTTAACACTCCATCACTTTCAGTAAAACTAACAAGTAATCTATTCCAAAAGTATTCTCAGTCAACTTAACCCTCCGTCACTTTCAGTAAAACTAAAAAGTAATCTATTCCAAAAGCATGCTCAGTCAACTTAACCCTCCATCACTTTTAGTAAAATTAACAAGTAATCTATTCCAAAAGTATTCTCAGTCAACTTAACCCTCCGTCACTTTCAATAAAACTAACAAGTAATCTATTCCAAAAGTATTCTCAGTCAACTGAACCCTCCAACACTTTTAGTAAAACTAACAAGTAATTTATTCCAAAAGTATTCTCAGTCAACTTAACTCTCCAACACTTTTAGTAAAACGAACAAGTAATCTATTCCAATAGTATTCTCAATCAACTTAACCCTCCATCACTTTCACTAAAACTAACAAGTAATCTATTCCAAAATTATTCTCAATCAACTTAACTCTCCAACACTTTTATTAAAACTAATAAAAATAATGTTATTTGCTTTACGTCCCACTAACTACTTTTTAAGGTCTTCGGAGACGCCGAGGTGCCGGAATTTAGTCCCGCAGGAGTTCATTTACGTGCCAATAAATCTACTGACAAGGGTCTGTCGTATTTGAGCACATTCAAATACCACCGGACTGAGCCAGGATCGAACCTGCCAACTTGGGGTTAGAAGGCCAGCGCCTCAACCGCCTGAGCCACTCAGCCCGGGTTTTAGTAAAACTAACAAGTAATCTATTCCAATAGTATTCTCAGTCAAATTAACCCTCCAACAACTTTAGTAAAACTAACAAGTAATCTATTCCAAAAGTTCCGTCACTTTCAGTAAAACTAACAAGTAATCTATTCCAATAGTATTCTCAGACAACTTAACCCTCAATCACTTTCAGTGAAACTAACAAGTAATCTATTCCAAAAGTATTCTCAGTCAACTTTACCCTCCATCACTTTCAGTAAAACTAAAAAGTAATTTATTCCAAAAGTATTCTCAGTCAACTTAACTCTCCAACACTTTTAGTAAAACTAACAAGTAATCTATTCCAATAGTATTCTCAGACAACTTAACCCTCCATCACTTTCAGTGAAACTAACAAGTTAATCTATTCCAAAAGTATTCTCAGTCAACTTAACCCTCCATCACTTTCAGTAAAACTAACAAGTAATCTATTCCAAAAGTATTCTCAGTCAACTTAACCCTCCATCACTTTCAGTAAAACTAACAAGTAATCTATTCCAAAAGTATTCTCAGTCAACTTAACCCTCCGTCACTTTCAGTAAAACTAACAAGTAATCTATTCCAAAAGTATTCTCAGTCAACTTAACCCTCCATCACTTTCAGTAAAACTAACAATTAATCTATTCCAAAAGTATTCTCAATCAACTTAACTCTCCATCACTTTCAGTAAAACTAGCAAGTAATCTATTCCAAAAGTATTCTCAATCAACTTAACTCTCCAACACTTTTAGTAAAACTAATAATAATAATGTTATTTGCTTTACGTCCCTCTAACTACTTTTTAAGGTTTTCGGAGACGCCGAGGTGCCGGAATTTGGACCCGCAGGAGTTCTTTTAAGTGCCAGTAAATCTACCGACACGGGGCTGTCGTATTTGAGCACATTCGAATACCACCGGACTGAGCCAGGATCGAACCTGCCAGGTTGGCGTTAGAAGGCCAGCGCCTTAACCGTCTGAGCCACTCAGCCCGGGTTTTAGTAAAACTAACAAGTAATCTATTCCAATAGTATTCTCAGTCAAATTAACCCTAAAACACTTTTAGTAAAACTAACAAGTAATCTATTCCAATAGTATTCTCAGTCAACTTAACCCTCCATCACTTTCAGTAAAACTAACAAGTAATCTATTCCAAAAGTATTCTCAGTCAACTTAACCCTCCGTCACTTTCAGTAAAACTAACAAGTAATCTATTCCAAAAGTATTCTCAGTCAACTTAACCCTCCAACACTTTCAGTAAAATTAATAAGTAATCTATTCCAAAAGTATTCTCAGTCAACTTAACACTCCGTCACTTTCAATAAAACTAACAAGTAATCTATTCCAAAAGTATTCTCAGTTAACTTAACCCTCCGTCATTTTCAGTAAAACTAACAAGTAATCTATTCCAAAAGTATTCTCAGTCAACTTAACCCTCCGTCACTTGCAGTAAAACTAACAAGTAATCTATTCCCAAAGTATTCTCTGTCAACTTAACACTCCATCACTTTCAGTAAAACTAACAAGTAATCTATTCCAAAAGTATTCTCAGTCAACTTAACCCTCCGTCACTTTCAGTAAAACTAACAAGTAATCTATTCCAAAAGTATGCTCAGTCAACTTAACCCTCCATCACATTTAGTAAAACTGTACCGGGCGGTACACCTCTACTCTGTTTATTTAAAAGTTGCGCCAGTTGAAACTCCTCTTCTGGAGGAAGGTTGAACTTTATCTATTCTATTAATTCTCTACTTTCTCAGAAGATGTCACCACGTGGAAAATTTTGAGTTTTTGAACTGTGTCACTTTTGATGTGTTTTTGTTTCGCTTGAAGTAAGAAGTGTGAACTTTCTCTTCTAGAGGACACTACTGAAGAATTACAATAGTGCAACCTAGTGCGAAATCAAAGAACTATTTTGTTGGAGAAATTTTTATTTCAAGAGTTTGTTCTTTGTTAAATTTCCTTCTGTCATTGTTTAAGTTGGCTGTATACCCCTCTTTTTCCCCTTAGTTTGGATCTAGCCAATCCCGAATTTCTTTAATTAATTTTCCACCAATAATGTGTTTCTTTTTCCTCTATGTAGGGGTTTCTTTTCCCGAACCAATAAAAACTTTGAGGGAGGGTGTTTTATTTCCCCTAACGCCTAGAATCTTCCGCGAGAGGATATAAACTGCTGATTTTGGGGTCTCCGGGCCACTTCTGTTCCATCTTTCAGTGTATTAAGTTCATTGCAGGAGGCGGGAAGCGCCTCTTTCCTCGGCAGCGATCTACTACCAGGTAATGGCCTATTAATATCTTCTTTTCTTGCTAGGTCGGCAGTTTAACTCTCGCGGCGGGTTCGAAGCGTTTTCCATCATGTAACCTTTTCCTAAAATGTAACTACTCTTTTCTTCTTTTCTTGTAAAGTTACATATTGGGATAGAGAGTGCTAACCCTCTCGAGCTCCCACTCACATTTGTTTTGAGGTGAACTTATTTTCTCAAACTTTTCTTTGTTTATGTAATGTAAAGTGTTCTTCTCTAAGTCACCTCTGTAGTATGGGATTAGCCCTTGCGTTAGTGGCCCAGAGCCAGATTAGGTTTTAAAAGCAAAGTGTATTAGGAGTGCAAGTTCGCCTCCTCTCAAGTTGTATTTTAGAGGTCATGTATTAATCTTTTCTCACCTAATAGACCTCAGTAGGTTGGGTATTTTACCCCTGTGTATATGTCCTTTGAGGACAACTTGAAAGTTGAGTTTGGTGTGGCCTGGAAGAGGCTTAACTTTAAGAGCGAGTGGCTCTTTTCTAAAACTGCGAGTTGTATGCCTCGAGGAGGCTTTGCTGTGTAATTTGGAGCAAGGGCTCCAGGGTTTGAGTGGGGTCTTCTGCCCCTTTTGTTGAAATTGGTATATCGTAAAGTTGAGCTAGTTGCTCAAGAATTGTGTTTTCAGGGCTCGAAGCCCAAATTCTTTAATCCCTGTAATTGTACATTTCAAGTTGTATTTCGGCTACTAAGTACCTGTTCTATTTGTTGTTACCTAATTTTGAAAAGAAAATATAACCTTGTTAAATTTTAATTTCTCTTTAGTAGCTTGAGACCTATTCACCACCCAGCACCTTCTTTCATGCTTAACTACCGCTAAAACACGGTAACAAAAACTAACAAGTAATCTATTCCAAAAGTATTCTCAGTCAACTTAACCCTCCGTCACTTTCAATAAAACTAACAAGTAATCTATTCCAAAAGTATTCTCAGTCAACTTAACCCTCCAACACTCTTAGTAAAATTAACAAGTAATCTATTCCAAAAGTATTCTCAGTCAACTTAACCCTCCAACACTTTTAGTAAAATTAACACGTAATCTTCTCCAAAAGTATTCTCAGTCAACTTAACCCTCCAACACTTTTAGTAAAATTAACAAGTAATCTTCTCCAAAAGTATTCTCAGTCAACTTAACCCTCCATCACTTTCAGTAAAACTAACAAGTAATCTATTCCAAAAGTATTCTCAGTCAACTTAACCCTCCATCACTTTCAGTAAAACTAACAAGTAATCTATTCCAAACGTATTCTCAGTCAACTTAACCCTCCGTCACTTTTAGTAAAACTAACAAGTAATCTATTCCAAACGTATTCTCAGTCAACTTAACCCTCCATCACTTTCAGTAAAACTAACAAGTAATCTATTCCAAAAGTATTCTCAGTCAACTTAACTCTCCAACACTTTTAGTAAAACTAATAATAATAATAATGTTATTTGCTTTACGTACCACTAACTACTTTTGAAGGTCTTCGGAGACGCCGAGATGCCGGAATTTAGTCCCGCAGGAGTTCTTTTACGTGCCAATAAATCTACCGACAAGGGTCTGTCGTATTTGAGCACATTCAAATACCACCAGACTGAGCCAGGATCGAACCTGCCAGGTTGGCGTTAGAAGGCCAGCGCCTTAACCGTCTGAGCCACTCAGCCCGGGTTTTAGTAAAACTAACAAGTAATCTATTTCAATAGTATTCTCAGTCAAATTAACCCTCCACCACTTTTAGTAAAACCAACAAGTAATCTATTCCAAAAGTTCCGTCACTTTCAGTAAAACTAACAAGTAATCTATTCCAATAGTATTCTTAGACAACTTAACCCTCCATCACTTTCAGTGAAACTAACAAGTAATCTATTCCAAAAGTATTCTCAGTCAACTTTACCCTCCATCACTTTCAGTAAAACTAACAAGTAATCTATTCCAATAGTATTCTCAGTCAACTGAACCCTCCATCACTTTCAGTGAAACTAACAAGTAATCTATTCCAAAAGTATTCTCCGTCAACTTTACCCTCCATAACTTTCTGTAAAACGAACAAGTAATCTTCTCCAAAAGTATTCTCAGTCAACTTAACCCTCCATCACTTTCAGTAAAACTAACAAGTAATCTATTCCAAAAGTATTCTCAGTCAACTTAACCCTCCATCACTTTCAGTAAAACTAACAAGTAATCTATTCCAAAAGTATTCTCAGTCAACTTAACTCTCCAACACTTTTAGTAAAACTAACAAGTAATCTATTCCAAAAGTATTCTCAGTCAACTTAACCCTCCATCATTTTCAGTAAAACTAACAAGTAATCTATTCCAAAAGTATTCTCAGTCAACTTAACCCTCCATCACTTTCAGTAAAACTAACAAGTAATCTATTCCAAAAGTATTCTCAGTCAACTTAACCCTCCATCACTTTCAGTAAAACTAACAAGTAATCTATTCCAAAAGTATTCTCAGTCAACTTAACACTCCATCACTTTCAGTAAAACTAACAAGTAATCTATTCCAAAAGTATTCTCAATCAACTTAACCCTCCATCACTTTCACTAAAACTAACAAGTAATCTATTCCAAAATTATTCTCAATCAACTTAACTCTCCAACACTTTTATTAAAACTAAGAAAAATAATGTTATTTGCTTTACGTCCCACTAACTACTTTTTAAGGTCTTCGGAGACGCCGAGGTGCCGGAATTTAGTCCCGCAGGAGTTCTTTTACGTGCCAATAAATCTACTGACAAGGGTCTGTCGTATTTGAGCACATTCAAATACCACCGGACTGAGCCAGGATCGAACCTGCCAAGTTGGGGTTAGAAGGCCAGCGCCTTAACCGTCTGAGCCACTCAGCCCGGGTTTTAGTAAAACTAACAAGTAATCTATTCCAAAAATATTCTCAGTCAAATTAACCCTCCAACACTTTTAGTAAAACTAACAAGTAATCTATTCCAAAAGTTCCGTCACTTTCAGTAAAACTAACAAGTAATCTATTCCAATAGTATTCTCAGACAACTTAACCCTCCATCACTTTCAGTGAAACTAACAAGTAATCTATTCCAAAAGTATTCTCAGTCAACTTTACCCTCCATCACTTTCAGTAAAACTAACAAGTAATTTATTTCAAAAGTATTCTCAGTCAACTTAACTCTCCAACACTTTTAGTAAAACTAACAAGTAATCTATTCCAATAGTATTCTCAGACAACTTAACCCTCCATCACTTTCAGTGAAACTAACAAGTAATCTATTCCAAAAGTATTCTCAGTCAACTTAACCCTCCATCACTTTCAGTAAAACTAACAAGTAATCTATTCCAAAAGTATTCTCAGTCAACGTAACCCTCCATCACTTTCAGTAAAACTAACAAGTAATCTATTCCAAAAGTATTCTCAGTCAACTTAACCCTCCGTCACTTTCAGTAAAACTAACAAGTAATCTATTCCAAAAGTATTCTCAGTCAACTTAACCCTCCATCACTTTCAGTAAAACTAACAATTAATCTATTCCAAAAGTATTCTCAATCAACTTAACTCTCCATCACTTTCAGTAAAACTAGCAAGTAATCTATTCCAAAAGTATTCTCAATCAACTTAACTCTCCAACACTTTTAGTAAAACTAATAATAATAATGTCATTTGCTTTACGTCCCTCTAACTACTTCTTAAGGTTTTCGGAGACGCCGAGGTGCCGGAATTTGGACCCGCAGGAGTTCTTTTAAGTGCCAGTAAATCTACCGACACGGGGCTGTCGTATTTGAGCACATTCGAATACCACCGGACTGAGCCAGGATCGAACCTGCCAGGTTGGCGTTAGAAGGCCAGCGCCTTAACCGTCTGAGCCACTCAGCCCGGGTTTTAGTAAAACTAACAAGTAATCTATTCCAATAGTATTCTCAGTCAACTTAACCCTCCAACACTTTTAGCAAAACTAACAAGTAATCTATTCCAAAAGTTCCGTCACTTTCAGTAAAACTAACATGTAATCTATTCCAATAGTATTCTCAGTCAACTTAACCCTCCGTCACTTACAGTAAAACTAACAGGTAATCTATTCCAAAAGTATTCTCAGTCAACTTAACCCTCCATCACTTTCAGTAAAACTAACAAGTAATCTATTCCAAAAGTATTCTCAGTCAACTTAACCCTCCGTCACTTTCAGTAAAACTAACAAGTAATCTATTCCAAAAGTATTCTCAGTCAACTTAACCCTCCAACACTTTCAGTAAAACTAATAAGTAATCTATTCCAAAAGTATTCTCAGTCAACTTAACACTCCGTCACTTTCAATAAAACTAACAAGTAATGTATTCCAAAAGTATTCTCAGTTAACTTAACCCTCCGTCATTTTCAGTAATACTAACAAGTAATCTATTCCAAAAGTATTCTCAGTCAACTTAACCCTCCGTCACTTGCAGTAAAACTAACAAGTAATCTATTCCAAAAGTATTCTCTGTCAACTTAACACTCCATCACTTTCAGTAAAACTAACAAGTAATCTATTCCAAAAGTATTCTCAGTCAACTTAACCCTCCGTCACTTTCAGTAAAACTAACAAGTAATCTATTCCAAAAGCATGCTCAGTCAACTTAACCCTCCATCACTTTTAGTAAAATTAACAAGTAATCTATTCCAAAAGTATTCTCAGTCAACTTAACCCTCCGTCACTTTCAATAAAACTAACAAGTAATCTATTCCAAAAGTATTCTCAGTCAACTGAACCCTCCAACACTTTTAGTAAAACTAACAAGTAATTTATTCCAAAAGTATTCTCAGTCAACTTAACTCTCCAACACTTTTAGTAAAACGAACAAGTAATCTATTCCAATAGTATTCTCAATCAACTTAACCCTCCATCACTTTCACTAAAACTAACAAGTAATCTATTCCAAAATTATTCTCAATCAACTTAACTCTCCAACACTTTTATTAAAACTAATAAAAATAATGTTATTTGCTTTACGTCCCACTAACTACTTTTTAAGGTCTTCGGAGACGCCGAGGTGCCGGAATTTAGTCCCGCAGGAGTTCATTTACGTGCCAATAAATCTACTGACAAGGGTCTGTCGTATTTGAGCACATTCAAATACCACCGGACTGAGCCAGGATCGAACCTGCCAACTTGGGGTTAGAAGGCCAGCGCCTTAACCGCCTGAGCCACTCAGCCCGGGTTTTAGTAAAACTAACAAGTAATCTATTCCAATAGTATTCTCAGTCAAATTAACCCTCCAACACTTTTAGTAAAACTAACAAGTAATCTATTCCAAAAGTTCCGTCACTTTCAGTAAAACTAACAAGTAATCTATTCCAATAGTATTCTCAGACAACTTAACCCTCAATCACTTTCAGTGAAACTAACAAGTGATCTATTCCAAAAGTATTCTCAGTCAACTTAACCCTCCATCACTTTCAGTAAAACTAACAATTAATCTATTCCAAAAGTATTCTCAATCAACTTAACTCTCCATCACTTTCAGTAAAACTAGCAAGTAATCTATTCCAAAAGTATTCTCAATCAACTTAACTCTCCAACACTTTTAGTAAAACTAATAATAATAATTTTATTTGCTTTACGTCCCTCTAACTACTTTTTAAGGTTTTCGGAGACGCCGAGGTGCCGGAATTTGGACCCGCAGGAGTTCTTTTAAGTGCCAGTAAATCTACCGACACGGGGCTGTCGTATTTGAGCACATTCGAATACCACCGGACTGAGCCAGGATCGAACCTGCCAGGTTGGCGTTAGAAGGCCAGCGCCTTAACCGTCTGAGCCACTCAGCCCGGGTTTTAGTAAAACTAACAAGTAATCTATTCCAATAGTATTCTCAGTCAAATTAACCCTAAAACACTTTTAGTAAAACTAACAAGTAATCTATTCCAATAGTATTCTCAGTCAACTTAACCCTCCAACACTTTTAGTAAAACTAACAAGTAATCTATTCCAAAAGTTCCGTCACTTTCAGTAAAACTAACATGTAATCTATTCCAATAGTATTCTCAGTCAACTTAACCCTCCGTCACTTTCAGTAAAACTAACAGGTAATCTATTCCAAAAGTATTCTCAGTCAACTTAACCCTCCATCACTTTCAGTAAAACTAACAAGTAATCTATTCCAAAAGTATTCTCAGTCAACTTAACCCTCCGTCACTTTCAGTAAAACTAACAAGTAATCTATTCCAAAAGTATTCTCAGTCAACTTAACCCTCCAACACTTTCAGTAAAATTAATAAGTAATCTATTCCAAAAGTATTCTCAGTCAACTTAACACTCCGTCACTTTCAATAAAACTAACAAGTAATCTATTCCAAGAGTATTCTCAGTTAACTTAACCCTCCGTCATTTTCAGTAAAACTAACAAGTAATCTATTCCAAAAGTATTCTCAGTCAACTTAACCCTCCGTCACTTGCAGTAAAACTAACAAGTAATCTATTCCAAAAGTATTCTCTGTCAACTTAACACTCCATCACTTTCAGTAAAACTAACAAGTAATCTATTCCAAAAGTATTCTCAGTCAACTTAACCCTCCGTCACTTTCAGTAAAACTAACAAGTAATCTATTCCAAAAGTATGCTCAGTCAACTTAACCCTCCATCACATTTAGTAAAACTAACAAGTAATCTATTCCAAAAGTATTCTCAGTCAACTTAACCCTCCGTCACTTTCAATAAAACTAACAAGTAATCTATTCCAAAAGTATTCTCAGTCAACTTAACCCTCCAACACTTTTAGTAAAATTAACAAGTAATCTATTCCAAAAGTATTCTCAGTCAACTTAGCCCTCCAACACTTTTAGTAATATTAACAAGTAATCTTCTCCAAAAGTATTCTCAGTCAACTTAACCCTCCAACACTTTTAGTAAAATTAACAAGTAATCTTCTCCAAAAGTATTCTCAGTCAACTTAACCCTCCATCACTTTCAGTAAAACTAACAAGTAATCTATTCCAAAAGTATTCTCAGTCAACTTAACCCTCCATCACTTTCAGTAAAACTAACAAGTAATCTATTCCAAACGTATTCTCAGTCAACTTAACCCTCCGTCACTTTTAGTAAAACTAACAAGTAATCTATTCCAAACGTATTCTCAGTCAACTTAACCCTCCATCACTTTCAGTAAAACTAAAAAGTAATCTATTCCAAAAGTATTCTCAGTCAACTTAACTCTCCAACACTTTTAGTAAAACTAATAATAATAATAATGTTATTTGCTTTACGTAACACTAACTACTTTTTAAGGCCTTCGGAGACGCCGAGATGCCGGAATTTAGTCCCGCAGGGGTTCTTTTACGTGCCAATAAATCTACCGACAAGGGTCTGTCGTATTTGAGCACATTCAAATACCACCAGACTGAGCCAGGATCGAACCTGCCAGGTTGGCGTTAGAAGGCCAGCGCCCTAACCGTCTGAGCCACTCAGCCCGGGTTTTAGTAAAACTAACAAGTAATCTATTTCAATAGTATTCTCAGTCAAATTAACCCTCCACCACTTTTAGTAAAACCAACAAGTAATCTATTCCAAAAGTTCCGTCACTTTCAGTAAAACTAACAAGTAATCTATTCCAATAGTATTCTCAGACAACTTAACCCTCCATCACTTTCAGTGAAACTAACAAGTAATCTATTCCAAAAGTATTCTCAGTCAACTTTACCCTCCATCACTTTCAGTAAAACTAACAAGTAATCTATTCCAATAGTATTCTCAGTCAACTTAACCCTCCATCACTTTCAGTGAAACTAACAAGTAATCTATTCCAAAAGTATTCTCAGTCAACATTACCCTCCATCACTTTCTGTAAAACGAACAAGTAATCTTCTCCAAAAGTATTCTCAGTCAACTTAACCCTCCATCACTTTCAGTAAAACTAACAAGTAATCTATTCCAAAAGTATTCTCAGTCAACTTAACCCTCCATCACTTTCAGTAAAACTAACAAGTAATCTATTCCAAAAGTATTCTCAGTCAACTTAACTCTCCAACACTTTTAGTAAAACTAACAAGTAATCTATTCCAAAAGTATTCTCAGTCAACTTAACCCTCCATCATTTTCAGTAAAACTAACAAGTAATCTATTCCAAAAGTATTCTCAGTCAACTTAACCCTCCATCACTTTCAGTAAAACTAACAAGTAATCTATTCCAAAAGTATTCTCAGTCAACTTAACACTCCATCACTTTCAGTAAAACTAACAAGTAATCTATTCCAAAAGTATTCTCAGTCAACTTAACACTCCATCACTTTCAGTAAAACTAACAAGTAATCTATTCCAAAAGTATTCTCAATCAACTTAACCCTCCATCACTTTCACTAAAACTAACAAGTAATCTATTCCAAAATTATTCTCAATCAACTTAACTCTCCAACACTTTTATTAAAACTAATAAAAATAATGTTATTTGCTTTACGTCCCACTAACTACTTTTTAAGGTCTTCGGAGACGCCGAGGTGCCGGAATTTCGTCCCGCAGGAGTTCTTTTACGTGCCAATAAATCTACTGACAAGGGTCTGTCGTATTTGAGCACATTCAAATACCACCGGACTGAGCCAGGATCGAACCTGCCAAGTAGGGGTTAGAAGGCCAGCGCCTTAACCGTCTGAGCCACTCAGCCCGGGTTTTAGTAAAACTAACAAGTAATCTATTCCAATAGTATTCTCAGTCAAATTAACCCTCCAACACTTTTAGTAAAACTAACAAGTAATCTATTCCAAAAGTTCCGTCACTTTCAGTAAAACTAACAAGTAATCTATTCCAATAGTATTCTCAGACAACTTAACCCTCCATCACTTTCAGTGAAACTAACAAGTAATCTATTCCAAAAGTATTCTCAGTCAACTTTACCCTCCATCACTTTCAGTAAAACTAACAAGTAATTTATTCCAAAAGTATTCTCAGTCAACTTAACTCTCCAACACTTTTAGTAAAACTAACAAGTAATCTATTCCAATAGTATTCTCAGACAACTTAACCCTCCATCACTTTCAGTGAAACTAACAAGTAATCTATTCCAAAAGTATTCTCAGTCAACTTAACCCTCCATCACTTTCAGTAAAACTAACAAGTAATCTATTCCAAAAGTATTCTCAGTCAACTTAACCCTCCATCACTTTCAGTAAAACTAACAAGTAATCTATTCCAAAAGTATTCTCAGTCAACTTAACCCTCCGTCACTTTCAGTTGAACTAACAAGTAATCTATTCCAAAAGTATTCTCAGTCAACTTAACCCTCCATCACTTTCAGTAAAACTAACAATTAATCTATTCCAAAAGTATTCTCAATCAACTTAACTCTCCATCACTTTCAGTAAAACTAGCAAGTAATCTATTCCAAAAGTATTCTCAATCAACTTAACTCTCCAACACTTTTAGTAAAACTAATAATAATAATGTTATTTGCTTTACGTCCCTCTAACTACTTTTTAAGGTTTTCGGAGACGCCGAGGTGCCGGAATTTGGACCCGCAGGAGTTCTTTTAAGTGCCAGTAAATCCACCGACACGGGGCTGTCGTATTTGAGCACATTCGAATACCACCGGACTGAGCCAGGATCGAACCTGCCAGGTTGGCGTTAGAAGGCCAGCGCCTTAACCGTCTGAGCCACTCAGCCCGGGTTTTAGTAAAACTAACAAGTAATCTATTCCAATAGTATTCTCAGTCAACTTAACCCTCCAACACTTTTAGTAAAACTAACAAGTAATCTATTCCAAAAGTTCCGTCACTTTCAGTAAAACTAACATGTAACCTATTCCAATAGTATTCTCAGTCAACTTAACCCTCCGTCACTTACAGTAAAACTAACAGGTAATCTATTCCAAAAGTATTCTCAGTCAACTTAACCCTCCATCAATTTCAGTAAAACTAACAAGTAATCTATTCCAAAAGTATTCTCAGTCAACTTAACCCTCCGTCACTTTCAGTAAAACTAACAAGTAATCTATTCCAAAAGTATTCTCAGTCAACTTAACCCTCCAACACTTTCAGTAAAACTAATAAGTAATCTATTCCAAAAGTATTCTCAGTCAACTTAACACTCCGTCACTTTCAAAAAAACTAACAAGTAATCTATTCCAAAAGTATTCTCAGTTAACTTAACCCTCCGTCATTTTCAGTAATACTAACAAGTAATCTATTCCAAAAGTATTCTCAGTCAACTTAACCCTCCGTCACTTGCAGTAAAACTAACAAGTAATCTATTCCAAAAGTATTCTCTGTCAACTTAACACTCCATCACTTTCAGTAAAACTAACAAGTAATCTATTCCAAAAGTATTCTCAGTCAACTTAACCCTCCGTCACTTTCAGTAAAACTAACAAGTAATCTATTCCAAAAGCATGCTCAGTCAACTTAACCCTCCATCACTTTTAGTAAAATTAACAAGTAATCTATTCCAAAAGTATTCTCAGTCAACTTAACCCTCCGTCACTTTCAATAAAACTAACAAGTAATCTATTCCAAAAGTATTCTCAGTCAACTTAACCCTCCAACACTTTTAGTAAAACTAACAAGTAATTTATTCCAAAAGTATTCTCAGTCAACTTAACTCTCCAACACTTTTAGTAAAACGAACAAGTAATCTATTCCAATAGTATTCTCAATCAACTTAACCCTCCATCACTTTCACTAAAACTAACAAGTAATCTATTCCAAAATTATTCTCAATCAACTTAACTCTCCAACACTTTTATTAAAACTAATAAAAATAATGTTATTTGCTTTACGTCCCACTAACTACATTTTAAGGTCTTCGGAGACGCCGAGGTGCCGGAATTTAGTCCCGCAGGAGTTCATTTACGTGCCAATAAATCTACTGACAAGGGTCTGTCGTATTTGAGCACATTCAAATACCACCGGACTGAGCCAGGATCGAACCTGCCAACTTGGGGTTAGAAGGCCAGCGCCTTAACCGCCTGAGCCACTCAGCCCGGGTTTTAGTAAAACTAACAAGTAATCTATTCCAATAGTATTCTCAGTCAAATTAACCCTCCAACACTTTTAGTAAAACTCACAAGTAATCTATTCCAAAAGTTCCGTCACTTTCAGTAAAACTAACAAGTAATCTATTCCAATAGTATTCTCAGACAACTTAACCCTCAATCACTTTCAGTGAAACTAACAAGTAATCTATTCCAAAAGTATTCTCAGTCAACTTAACTCTCCAACACTTTTAGTAAAACTAACAAGTAATCTATTCCAATAGTATTCTCAGACAACTTAACCCTCCATCACTTTCAGTGAAACTAACAAGTAATCTATTCCAAATGTATTCTCAGTCAACTTAACCCTCCATCACTTTCAGTAAAACTAACAAGTAATCTATTCCAAATGTATTCTCAGTCAATTTAACCCTCCATCACTTTCAGTAAAACTAACAAGTAATCTATTCCAAAAGTATTCTCAGTCAACTTAACCCTCCGTCACTTTCAGTAAAACTAACAAGTAATCTATTCCAATAGTATTCTCAGTCAACTGAACCCTCCATCACTTTCAGTGAAACTAACAAGTAATCTATTCCAAAAGTATTCTCCGTCAACTTTACCCTCCATAACTTTCTGTAAAACGAACAAGTAATCTTCTCCAAAAGTATTCTCAGTCAACTTAACCCTCCATCACTTTCAGTAAAACTAACAAGTATTCTATTCCAAAAGTATTCTCAGTCAACTTAACCCTCCATCACTTTCAGTAAAACTAACAAGTAATCTATTCCAAAAGTATTCTCAGTCAACTTAACTCTCCAACACTTTTAGTAAAACTAACAAGTAATCTATTCCAAAAGTATTCTCAGTCAACTTAACCCTCCATCATTTTCAGTAAAACTAACAAGTAATCTATTCCAAAAGTATTCTCAGTCAACTTAACCCTCCATCACTTTCAGTAAAACTAACAAGTAATCTATTCCAAAAGTATTCTCAGTCAACTTAACCCTCCATCACTTTCAGTAAAACTAACAAGTAATCTATTCCAAAAGTATTCTCAGTCAACTTAACACTCCATCACTTTCAGTAAAACTAACAAGTAATCTATTCCAAAAGTATTCTCAATCAACTTAACCCTCCATCACTTTCACTAAAACTAACAAGTAATCTATTCCAAAATTATTCTCAATCAACTTAACTCTCCAACACTTTTATTAAAACTAAGAAAAATAATGTTATTTGCTTTACGTCCCACTAACTACTTTTTAAGGTCTTCGGAGACGCCGAGGTGCCGGAATTTAGTCCCGCAGGAGTTCTTTTACGTGCCAATAAATCTACTGACAAGGGTCTGTCGTATTTGAGCACATTCAAATACCACCGGACTGAGCCAGGATCGAACCTGCCAAGTTGGGGTTAGAAGGCCAGCGCCTTAACCGTCTGAGCCACTCAGCCCGGGTTTTAGTAAAACTAACAAGTAATCTATTCCAAAAGTATTCTCAGTCAAATTAACCCTCCAACACTTTTAGTAAAACTAACAAGTAATCTATTCCAAAAGTTCCGTCACTTTCAGTAAAACTAACAAGTAATCTATTCCAATAGTATTCTCAGACAACTTAACCCTCCATCACTTTCAGTGAAACTATCAAGTAATCTATTCCAAAAGTATTCTCAGTCAACTTTACCCTCCATCACTTTCAGTAAAACTAACAAGTAATTTATTTCAAAAGTATTCTCAGTCAACTTAACTCTCCAACACTTTTAGTAAAACTAACAAGTAATCTATTCCAATAGTATTCTCAGACAACTTAACCCTCCATCACTTTCAGTGAAACTAACAAGTAATCTATTCCAAAAGTATTCTCAGTCAACTTAACCCTCCATCACTTTCAGTAAAACTAACAAGTAATCTATTCCAAAAGTATTCTCAGTCAACGTAACCCTCCATCACTTTCAGAAAAACTAACAAGTAATCTATTCCAAAAGTATTCTCAGTCAACTTAACCCTCCGTCACTTTCAGTAAAACTAACAAGTAATCTATTCCAAAAGTATTCTCAGTCAACTTAACCCTCCATCACTTTCAGTAAAACTAACAATTAATCTATTCCAAAAGTATTCTCAATCAACTTAACTCTCCATCACTTTCAGTAAAACTAGCAAGTAATCTATTCCAAAAGTATTCTCAATCAACTTAACTCTCCAACACTTTTAGTAAAACTAATAATAATAATGTCATTTGCTTTACGTCCCTCTAACTACTTCTTAAGGTTTTCGGAGACGCCGAGGTGCCGGAATTTGGACCCGCAGGAGTTCTTTTAAGTGCCAGTAAATCTACCGACACGGGGCTGTCGTATTTGAGCACATTCGAATACCACCGGACTGAGCCAGGATCGAACCTGCCAGGTTGGCGTTAGAAGGCCAGCGCCTTAACCGTCTGAGCCACTCAGCCCGGGTTTTAGTAAAACTAACAAGTAATCTATTCCAATAGTATTCTCAGTCAACTTAACCCTCCAACACTTTTAGTAAAACTAACAAGTAATCTATTCCAAAAGTTCCGTCACTTTCAGTAAAACTAACATGTAATCTATTCCAATAGTATTCTCAGTCAACTTAACCCTCCGTCACTTACAGTAAAACTAACAGGTAATCTATTCCAAAAGTATTCTCAGTCAACTTAACCCTCCATCACTTTCAGTAAAACTAACAAGTAATCTATTCCAAAAGTATTCTCAGTCAACTTAACCCTCCGTCACTTTCAGTAAAACTAACAAGTAATCTATTCCAAAAGTATTCTCAGTCAACTTAACCCTCCAACACTTTCAGTAAAACTAATAAGTAATCTATTCCAAAAGTATTCTCAGTCAACTTAACACTCCGTCACTTTCAATAAAACTAACAAGTAATGTATTCCAAAAGTATTCTCAGTTAACTTAACCCTCCGTCATTTTCAGTAATACTAACAAGTAATCTATTCCAAAAGTATTCTCAGTCAACTTAACCCTCCGTCACTTGCAGTAAAACTAACAAGTAATCTATTCCAAAAGTATTCTCTGTCAACTTAACACTCCATCACTTTCAGTAAAACTAACAAGTAATCTATTCCAAAAGTATTCTCAGTCAACTTAACCCTCCGTCACTTTCAGTAAAACTAACAAGTAATCTATTCCAAAAGCATGCTCAGTCAACTTAACCCTCCATCACTTTTAGTAAAATTAACAAGTAATCTATTCCAAAAGTATTCTCAGTCAACTTAACCCTCCGTCACTTTCAATAAAACTAACAAGTAATCTATTCCAAAAGTATTCTCAGTCAACTGAACCCTCCAACACTTTTAGTAAAACTAACAAGTAATTTATTCCAAAAGTATTCTCAGTCAACTTAACTCTCCAACACTTTTAGTAAAACGAACAAGTAATCTATTCCAATAGTATTCTCAATCAACTTAACCCTCCATCACTTTCACTAAAACTAACAAGTAATCTATTCCAAAATTATTCTCAATCAACTTAACTCTCCAACACTTTTATTAAAACTAATAAAAATAATGTTATTTGCTTTACGTCCCACTAACTACTTTTTAAGGTCTTCGGAGACGCCGAGGTGCCGGAATTTAGTCCCGCAGGAGTTCATTTACGTGCCAATAAATCTACTGACAAGGGTCTGTCGTATTTGAGCACATTCAAATACCACCGGACTGAGCCAGGATCGAACCTGCCAACTTGGGGTTAGAAGGCCAGCGCCTTAACCGCCTGAGCCACTCAGCCCGGGTTTTAGTAAAACTAACAAGTAATCTATTCCAATAGTATTCTCAGTCAAATTAACCCTCCAACACTTTTAGTAAAACTAACAAGTAATCTATTCCAAAAGTTCCGTCACTTTCAGTAAAACTAACAAGTAATCTATTCCAATAGTATTCTCAGACAACTTAACCCTCAATCACTTTCAGTGAAACTAACAAGTAATCTATTCCAAAAGTATTCTCAGTCAACTTTACCCTCCATCACTTTCAGTAAAACTAAAAAGTAATTTATTCCAAAAGTATTCTCAGTCAACTTAACTCTCCAACACTTTTAGTAAAACTAACAAGTAATCTATTCCAATAGTATTCTCAGACAACTTAACCCTCCATCACTTTCAGTGAAACTAACAAGTTAATCTATTCCAAAAGTATTCTCAGTCAACTTAACCCTCCATCACTTTCAGTAAAACTAACAAGTAATCTATTCCAAAAGTATTCTCAGTCAACTTAACTCTCCATCACTTTCAGTAAAACTAACAAGTAATCTATTCCAAAAGTATTCTCAGTCAACTTAACCCTCCGTCACTTTCAGTAAAACTAACAAGTGATCTATTCCAAAAGTATTCTCAGTCAACTTAACCCTCCATCACTTTCAGTAAAACTAACAATTAATCTATTCCAAAAGTATTCTCAATCAACTTAACTCTCCATCACTTTCAGTAAAACTAGCAAGTAATCTATTCCAAAAGTATTCTCAATCAACTTAACTCTCCAACACTTTTAGTAAAACTAATAATAATAATTTTATTTGCTTTACGTCCCTCTAACTACTTTTTAAGGTTTTCGGAGACGCCGAGGTGCCGGAATTTGGACCCGCAGGAGTTCTTTTAAGTGCCAGTAAATCTACCGACACGGGGCTGTCGTATTTGAGCACATTCGAATACCACCGGACTGAGCCAGGATCGAACCTGCCAGGTTGGCGTTAGAAGGCCAGCGCCTTAACCGTCTGAGCCACTCAGCCCGGGTTTTAGTAAAACTAACAAGTAATCTATTCCAATAGTATTCTCAGTCAAATTAACCCTAAAACACTTTTAGTAAAACTAACAAGTAATCTATTCCAATAGTATTCTCAGTCAACTTAACCCTCCAACACTTTTAGTAAAACTAACAAGTAATCTATTCCAAAAGTTCCGTCACTTTCAGTAAAACTAACATGTAATCTATTCCAATAGTATTCTCAGTCAACTTAACCCTCCGTCACTTTCAGTAAAACTAACAGGTAATCTATTCCAAAAGTATTCTCAGTCAACTTAACCCTCCATCACTTTCAGTAAAACTAACAAGTAATCTATTCCAAAAGTATTCTCAGTCAACTTAACCCTCCGTCACTTTCAGTAAAACTAACAAGTAATCTATTCCAAAAGTATTCTCAGTCAACTTAACCCTCCAACACTTTCAGTAAAATTAATAAGTAATCTATTCCAAAAGTATTCTCAGTCAACTTAACACTCCGTCACTTTCAATAAAACTAACAAGTAATCTATTCCAAGAGTATTCTCAGTTAACTTAACCCTCCGTCATTTTCAGTAAAACTAACAAGTAATCTATTCCAAAAGTATTCTCAGTCAACTTAACCCTCCGTCACTTGCAGTAAAACTAACAAGTAATCTATTCCAAAAGTATTCTCTGTCAACTTAACACTCCATCACTTTCAGTAAAACTAACAAGTAATCTATTCCAAAAGTATTCTCAGTCAACTTAACCCTCCGTCACTTTCAGTAAAACTAACAAGTAATCTATTCCAAAAGTATGCTCAGTCAACTTAACCCTCCATCACATTTAGTAAAACTAACAAGTAATCTATTCCAAAAGTATTCTCAGTCAACTTAACCCTCCGTCACTTTCAATAAAACTAACAAGTAATCTATTCCAAAAGTATTCTCAGTCAACTTAACCCTCCAACACTTTTAGTAAAATTAACAAGTAATCTATTCCAAAAGTATTCTCAGTCAACTTAGCCCTCCAACACTTTTAGTAATATTAACAAGTAATCTTCTCCAAAAGTATTCTCAGTCAACTTAACCCTCCAACACTTTTAGTAAAATTAACAAGTAATCTTCTCCAAAAGTATTCTCAGTCAACTTAACCCTCCATCACTTTCAGTAAAACTAACAAGTAATCTATTCCAAAAGTATTCTCAGTCAACTTAACCCTCCATCACTTTCAGTAAAACTAACAAGTAATCTATTCCAAACGTATTCTCAGTCAACTTAACCCTCCGTCACTTTTAGTAAAACTAACAAGTAATCTATTCCAAACGTATTCTCAGTCAACTTAACCCTCCATCACTTTCAGTAAAACTAAAAAGTAATCTATTCCAAAAGTATTCTCAGTCAACTTAACTCTCCAACACTTTTAGTAAAACTAATAATAATAATAATGTTATTTGCTTTACGTAACACTAACTACTTTTTAAGGCCTTCGGAGACGCCGAGATGCCGGAATTTAGTCCCGCAGGGGTTCTTTTACGTGCCAATAAATCTACCGACAAGGGTCTGTCGTATTTGAGCACATTCAAATACCACCAGACTGAGCCAGGATCGAACCTGCCAGGTTGGCGTTAGAAGGCCAGCGCCCTAACCGTCTGAGCCACTCAGCCCGGGTTTTAGTAAAACTAACAAGTAATCTATTTCAATAGTATTCTCAGTCAAATTAACCCTCCACCACTTTTAGTAAAACCAACAAGTAATCTATTCCAAAAGTTCCGTCACTTTCAGTAAAACTAACAAGTAATCTATTCCAATAGTATTCTCAGACAACTTAACCCTCCATCACTTTCAGTGAAACTAACAAGTAATCTATTCCAAAAGTATTCTCAGTCAACTTTACCCTCCATCACTTTCAGTAAAACTAACAAGTAATCTATTCCAATAGTATTCTCAGTCAACTTAACCCTCCATCACTTTCAGTGAAACTAACAAGTAATCTATTCCAAAAGTATTCTCAGTCAACATTACCCTCCATCACTTTCTGTAAAACGAACAAGTAATCCTCTCCAAAAGTATTCTCAGTCAACTTAACCCTCCATCACTTTCAGTAAAACTAACAAGTAATCTATTCCAAAAGTATTCTCAGTCAACTTAACCCTCCATCACTTTCAGTAAAACTAACAAGTAATCTATTCCAAAAGTATTCTCAGTCAACTTAACTCTCCAACACTTTTAGTAAAACTAACAAGTAATCTATTCCAAAAGTATTCTCAGTCAACTTAACCCTCCATCATTTTCAGTAAAACTAACAAGTAATCTATTCCAAAAGTATTCTCAGTCAACTTAACCCTCCATCACTTTCAGTAAAACTAACAAGTAATCTATTCCAAAAGTATTCTCAGTCAACTTAACACTCCATCACTTTCAGTAAAACTAACAAGTAATCTATTCCAAAAGTATTCTCAGTCAACTTAACACTCCATCACTTTCAGTAAAACTAACAAGTAATCTATTCCAAAAGTATTCTCAATCAACTTAACCCTCCATCACTTTCACTAAAACTAACAAGTAATCTATTCCAAAATTATTCTCAATCAACTTAACTCTCCAACACTTTTATTAAAACTAATAAAAATAATGTTATTTGCTTTACGTCCCACTAACTACTTTTTAAGGTCTTCGGAGACGCCGAGGTGCCGGAATTTCGTCCCGCAGGAGTTCTTTTACGTGCCAATAAATCTACTGACAAGGGTCTGTCGTATTTGAGCACATTCAAATACCACCGGACTGAGCCAGGATCGAACCTGCCAAGTTGGGGTTAGAAGGCCAGCGCCTTAACCGTCTGAGCCACTCAGCCCGGGTTTTAGTAAAACTAACAAGTAATCTATTCCAATAGTATTCTCAGTCAAATTAACCCTCCAACACTTTTAGTAAAACTAACAAGTAATCTATTCCAAAAGTTCCGTCACTTTCAGTAAAACTAACAAGTAATCTATTCCAATAGTATTCTCAGACAACTTAACCCTCCATCACTTTCAGTGAAACTAACAAGTAATCTATTCCAAAAGTATTCTCAGTCAACTTTACCCTCCATCACTTTCAGTAAAACTAACAAGTAATTTATTCCAAAAGTATTCTCAGTCAACTTAACTCTCCAACACTTTTAGTAAAACTAACAAGTAATCTATTCCAATAGTATTCTCAGACAACTTAACCCTCCATCACTTTCAGTGAAACTAACAAGTAATCTATTCCAAAAGTATTCTCAGTCAACTTAACCCTCCATCACTTTCAGTAAAACTAACAAGTAATCTATTCCAAAAGTATTCTCAGTCAACTTAACCCTCCATCACTTTCAGTAAAACTAACAAGTAATCTATTCCAAAAGTATTCTCAGTCAACTTAACCCTCCGTCACTTTCAGTTGAACTAACAAGTAATCTATTCCAAAAGTATTCTCAGTCAACTTAACCCTCCATCACTTTCAGTAAAACTAACAATTAATCTATTCCAAAAGTATTCTCAATCAACTTAACTCTCCATCACTTTCAGTAAAACTAGCAAGTAATCTATTCCAAAAGTATTCTCAATCAACTTAACTCTCCAACACTTTTAGTAAAACTAATAATAATAATGTTATTTGCTTTACGTCCCTCTAACTACTTTTTAAGGTTTTCGGAGACGCCGAGGTGCCGGAATTTGGACCCGCAGGAGTTCTTTTAAGTGCCAGTAAATCCACCGACACGGGGCTGTCGTATTTGAGCACATTCGAATACCACCGGACTGAGCCAGGATCGAACCTGCCAGGTTGGCGTTAGAAGGCCAGCGCCTTAACCGTCTGAGCCACTCAGCCCGGGTTTTAGTAAAACTAACAAGTAATCTATTCCAATAGTATTCTCAGTCAACTTAACCCTCCAACACTTTTAGTAAAACTAACAAGTAATCTATTCCAAAAGTTCCGTCACTTTCAGTAAAACTAACATGTAACCTATTCCAATAGTATTCTCAGTCAACTTAACCCTCCGTCACTTACAGTAAAACTAACAGGTAATCTATTCCAAAAGTATTCTCAGTCAACTTAACCCTCCATCAATTTCAGTAAAACTAACAAGTAATCTATTCCAAAAGTATTCTCAGTCAACTTAACCCTCCGTCACTTTCAGTAAAACTAACAAGTAATCTATTCCAAAAGTATTCTCAGTCAACTTAACCCTCCAACACTTTCAGTAAAACTAATAAGTAATCTATTCCAAAAGTATTCTCAGTCAACTTAACACTCCGTCACTTTCAATAAAACTAACAAGTAATCTATTCCAAAAGTATTCTCAGTTAACTTAACCCTCCGTCATTTTCAGTAATACTAACAAGTAATCTATTCCAAAAGTATTCTCAGTCAACTTAACCCTCCGTCACTTGCAGTAAAACTAACAAGTAATCTATTCCAAAACTATTCTCTGTCAACTTAACACTCCATCACTTTCAGTAAAACTAACAAGTAATCTATTCCAAAAGTATTCTCAGTCAACTTAACCCTCCGTCACTTTCAGTAAAACTAACAAGTAATCTATTCCAAAAGCATGCTCAGTCAACTTAACCCTCCATCACTTTTAGTAAAATTAACAAGTAATCTATTCCAAAAGTATTCTCAGTCAACTTAACCCTCCGTCACTTTCAATAAAACTAACAAGTAATCTATTCCAAAAGTATTCTCAGTCAACTTAACCCTCCAACACTTTTAGTAAAACTAACAAGTAATTTATTCCAAAAGTATTCTCAGTCAACTTAACTCTCCAACACTTTTAGTAAAACGAACAAGTAATCTATTCCAATAGTATTCTCAATCAACTTAACCCTCCATCACTTTCACTAAAACTAACAAGTAATCTATTCCAAAATTATTCTCAATCAACTTAACTCTCCAACACTTTTATTAAAACTAATAAAAATAATGTTATTTGCTTTACGTCCCACTAACTACATTTTAAGGTCTTCGGAGACGCCGAGGTGCCGGAATTTAGTCCCGCAGGAGTTCATTTACGTGCCAATAAATCTACTGACAAGGGTCTGTCGTATTTGAGCACATTCAAATACCACCGGACTGAGCCAGGATCGAACCTGCCAACTTGGGGTTAGAAGGCCAGCGCCTTAACCGCCTGAGCCACTCAGCCCGGGTTTTAGTAAAACTAACAAGTAATCTATTCCAATAGTATTCTCAGTCAAATTAACCCTCCAACACTTTTAGTAAAACTAACAAGTAATCTATTCCAAAAGTTCCGTCACTTTCAGTAAAACTAACAAGTAATCTATTCCAATAGTATTCTCAGACAACTTAACCCTCAATCACTTTCAGTGAAACTAACAAGTAATCTATTCCAAAAGTATTCTCAGTCAACTTTACCCTCCATCACTTTCAGTAAAACTAAGAAGTAATTTATTCCAAAAGTATTCTCAGTCAACTTAACTCTCCAACACTTTTAGTAAAACTAACAAGTAATCTATTCCAATAGTATTCTCAGACAACTTAACCCTCCATCACTTTCAGTGAAACTAACAAGTAATCTATTCCAAAAGTATTCTCAGTCAACTTAACCCTCCATCACTTTCAGTAAAACTAACAAGTAATCTATTCCAAATGTATTCTCAGTCAATTTAACCCTCCATCACTTTCAGTAAAACTAACAAGTAATCTATTCCAAAAGTATTCTCAGTCAACTTAACCCTCCGTCACTTTCAGTAAAACTAACAAGTAATCTATTCCAAAAGTATTCTCAGTCAACTTAACCCTCCATCACTTTCAGTAAAACTAACAATTAATCTATTCCAAAAGTATTCTCAATCAACTTAACTCTCCATCACTTTCAGTAAAACTAGCAAGTAATCTATTCCAAAAGTATTCTCAATCAACTTAACTCTCCAACACTTTTAGTAAAACTAATAATAATAATGTTATTTGCTTTACGTCCCTCTAACTACTTTTTAAGGTTTTCGGAGACGCCGAGGTGCCGGAATTTGGACCCGCAGGAGTTCTTTTAAGTGCCAGTAAATCTACCGACACGGGGCTGTCGTATTTGAGCACATTCGAATACCACCGGACTGAGCCAGGATCGAACCTGCCAGGTTGGCGTTAGAAGGCCAGCGCCTTAACCGTCTGAGCCACTCAGCCCGGGTTTTAGTAAAACTAACAAGTAATCTATTCCAATAGTATTCTCAGTCAAATTAACCCTAAAACACTTTTAGTAAAACTAACAAGTAATCTATTCCAATAGTATTCTCAGTCAACTTAACCCTCCAACACTTTTAGTAAAACTAACAAGTAATCTATTCCAAAAGTTCCGTCACTTTCAGTAAAACTAACATGTAATCTATTCCAATAGTATTCTCAGTCAACTTAACCCTCCGTCACTTTCAGTAAAACTAACAGGTAATCTATTCCAAAAGTATTCTCAGTCAACTTAACCCTCCATCACTTTCAGTAAAACTAACAAGTAATCTATTCCAAAAGTATTCTCAGTCAAATTAACCCTCCGTCACTTTCAGTAAAACTAACAAGTAATCTATTCCAAAAGTATTCTCAGTCAACTTATCCCTCCAACACTTTCAGTAAAACTAATAAGTAATCTATTCCAAAAATATTCTCAGTCAACTTAACACTCCGTCACTTTCAATAAAACTAACAAGTAATCTATTCCAAAAGTATTCTCAGTTAACTTAACCCTCCGTCATTTTCAGTAAAACTAACAAGTAATCTATTCCAAAAGTATTCTCAGTCAACTTAACCCTCCGTCACCTGCAGTAAAACTAACAAGTAATCTATTCCAAAAGTATTCTCTGTCAACTTAAAACTCCATCACTTTCAGTAAAACTAACAAGTAATCTATTCCAAAATTATTCTCAGTCAACTTAAACCTCCGTCACTTTCAGTAAAACTAACAAGTAATCTATTCCAAAAGTATGCTCAGTCAACTTAACCCTCCATCACATTTAGTAAAACTAACAAGTAATCTATTCCAAAAGTATTCTCAGTCAACTTAACCCTTCGTCACTTTCAATAAAACTAACAAGTAATCTATTCCAAAAGTATTCTCAGTCAACTTAACCCTCCAACACTTTTAGTAAAATTAACAAGTAATCTATTCCAAAAGTATTCCTAGTCAACTTAGCCCTCCAACACTTTTAGTAAAAATAACAAATAATCTTCTCCAAAAGTATTCTCAGTCAACTTAACCCTCCAACACTTTTAGTAAAATTAACAAGTAATCTTCTCTAAAAGTATTCTCAGTCAACTTAACCCTCCATCACTTTCAGTAAAACTAACAAGTAATCTATTCCAAAAGTATTCTCAGTCAACTTAACCCTCCATCACTTTCAGTAAAACTAACAAGTAATCTATTCCAAACGTATTCTCAGTCAACTTAACCCTCCGTCACTTTTAGTAAAACTAACAAGTAATCTATTCCAAACGTATTCTCAGTCAACTTAACCCTCCATCACTTTCAGTAAAACTAACAAGTAATCTATTCCAAAAGTATTCTCAGTCAACTTAACTCTCCAACACTTTTAGTAAAACTAATAATAATAATGTTATTTGCTTTACGTAACACTAACTACTTTTTAAGGTCTTCGGAGACGCCGAGTTGCCGGAATTTAGTCCCGCAGGAGTTCTTTTACGTGCCAATAAATCTACCGACAAGGGTCTGTCGTATTTGAGCACATTCAAATACCACCAGACTGAGCCAGGATCGAACCTGCCAAGCTGGGGTTAGAAGGCCAGCGCCTTAACCGTCTGAGCCACTCAGCCCGGGTTTTAGTAAAACTAACAAGTAATCTATTTCAATAGTATTCTCAGTCAAATTAACCCTCCACCACTTTTAGTAAAACCAACAAGTAATCTATTCCAAAAGTTCCGTCACTTTCAGTAAAACTAACAAGTAATCTATTCCAATAGTATTCTCAGACAACTTAACCCTCCATCACTTTCTGTAAAACGAACAAGTCATCTTCTCCAAAAGTATTCTCAGTCAACTTAACCCTCCATCACTTTCAGTAAAACGAACAAGTAATCTATTCCAATAGTATTCTCAGTCAACTTAACCCTCCATCACTTTCAGTGAAACTAACAAGTAATCTATTCCAAAATTATTCTCAGTCAACTTTACCCTCCATCACTTTCTGTAAAACGAACAAGTAATCTATTCCAAAAGTATTCTCAGTCAACTTTACCCTCCATCACTTTCTGTAAAACGAACAAGTAATCTATCCCAAAAGTATTCTGAATCAACTTAACTCTCCATCACTTTTAGTAAAACTAATAATAATAATGTTATTTGCTGTACGTCCCACTACCAAATTTTGAAGGTCATCGGAAACGCCGAGGTGCCGGAATTTGTACCCGCAGGAGTTCTTTTACGTGCCAGTAAATCTACCGACACGGGGCTGTCGTATTTGAGCACATTCGAATACCACCGGACTGAGCCAGGATCGAACCTGCCAAGTTGGCGTTAGAAGGCCAGCGCCTTAACCGTCTGAGCCACTCAGCCCGGGTTTTAGTAAAACTAACAAGTAATCTATTCCAATAGTATTCTCAGTCAAATTAACCCTCCAACACTTTTAGTAAAACTAACAAGTAATCTATTCCAATAGTATTCTCAGTCAACTTAACCCTCCAACACTTTTAGTAAAACTAACAAGTAATCTATTCCAAAAGTTCCGTCACTTTCAGTAAAACTAACATGTAATCTATTCCAATAGTATTCTCAGTCAACTTAACCCTCCGTCACTTTCAGTAAAACTAACAGGTAATCTATTCCAAAAGTATTCTCAGTCAACTTAACCCTCCAACACTTTCAGTAAAACTAATAAGTAATCTATTCCAAAAGTATTCTCAGTCAACTTAACACTCCGTCACTTTCAATAAAACTAACAAGTAATCTATTCCAAAAGTATTCTCAGTTAACTTAACCCTCCGTCATTTTCAGTAAAACTAACAAGTAATCTATTCCAATAGTATTCTCAGTCAACTTAACCCTCCAACACTTTTAGTAAAACTAACAAGTAATCTATTCCAAAAGTTCCGTCACTTTCAGTAAAACTAACATGTAATCTATTCCAATAGCATTCTCAGTCAACTTAACCCTCCGTCACTTTCAGTAAAACTAACAGGTAATCTATTCCAAAAGTATTCTCAGTCAACTTAACCCTCCATCACTTTCAGTAAAACTAACAAGTAATCTATTCCAAAAGTATTCTCAGTCAACTTAACCCTCCGTCACTTTCAGTAAAACTAACAAGTAATCTATTCCAAAAGTATCCTCAGTCAACTTAACCCTCCAACACTTTCAGTAAAACTAATAAGTAATCTATTCCAAAAGTATTCTCAGTCAACTTAACACTCCGTCACTTTCAATAAAACTAACAAGTAATCTATTCCAAAAGTATTCTCAGTTAACTTAACCCTCCGTCATTTTCAGTAAAACTAACAAGTAATCTATTTCAAAAGTATTCTCAGTCAACTTAACCCTCCGTCACTTGCAGTAAAACTAACAAGTAATCTATTCCAAAAGTATTCTCTGTCAACTTAACACTCCATCACTTTCAGTAAAACATACAAGTAATCTATTCCAAAAGTATTCTCAGTCAACTTAACCCTCCGTCACTTTCAGTAAAACTAACAAGTAATCTATTCCAAAAGTATGCTCAGTCAACTTAACCCTCCATCACTTTTAGTAAAACTAACAAGTAACCTATTCCAAAAGTATTCTCAGTCAACTTAACCCTCCGTCACTTTCAATAAAACTAACAAGTAATCTATTCCAAAAGTATTCTCAGTCAACTTAACCCTCCAACACTTTTAGTAAAATTAACAAGTAATCTATTCCAAAAGTATTCTCAGTCAACTTAGCCCTCCAAGACTTTTAGTAAAATTAACAGGTAATCTTCTCCAAAAGTATTCTCAGTCAACTTAACCCTCCAACACTTTTAGTAAAATTAACAAGTAATCTTCTCCAAAAGTATTCTCAGTCAACTTAACCCTCCATCACTTTCAGTAAAACTAACAAGTAATCTATTCCAAAAGTATTCTCAGTCAACTTAACCCTCCATCACTTTCAGTAAAACTAACAAGTAATCTATTCCAAACGTATTCTCAGTCAACTTAACCCTCCGTCACTTTTAGTAAAACTATCAAGTAATCTATTCCAAACGTATTCTCAGTCAACTTAACCCTCCATCACTTTCAGTAAAACTAACAAGTAATCTATTCCAAAAGTATTCTCAGTCAACTTAACTCTCCAACACTTTTAGTAAAACTAATAATAATAATGTTATTTGCTTTACGTACCACTAACTACTTTTTAAGGTCTTCGGAGACGCCGAGATGCCGGAATTTAGTCCCGCAGGAGTTCTTTTACGTGCCAATAAATCTACCGACAAAGGTCTGTCGTATTTGAGCACATTCAAATACCACCAGACTGAGCCAGGATCGAACCTGCCAAGCTGGGGTTAGAAGGCCAGCGCCTTAACCGTCTGAGCCACTCAGCCCGGGTTTTAGTAAAACTAACAAGTAATCTATTTCAATAGTATTCTCAGTCAAATTAACCCTCCACCACTTTTAGTAAAACTAACAAGTAATCTATTCCAAAAGTTCCGTCACTTTCAGTAAAACTAACAAGTAATCTATTCCAATAGTATTCTCAGACAACTTAACCCTCCATCACTTTCAGTGAAACTAAGAAGTAATCTATTCCAAAAGTATTCTCAGTCAACTTTACCCTCCATCACTTTCAGTAAAACTAACAAGTAATCTATTCCAATAGTATTCTCAGTCAACTTAACCCTCCATCACTTTCAGTGAAACTAACAAGTAATCTATTCCAAAAGTATTCTCAGTCAACTTTACCCTCCATCACTTTCTGTAAAACGAACAAGTAATCTTCTCCAAAAGTATTCTCAGTCAACTTAACCCTCCATCACTTTCAGTAAAACGAACAAGTAATCTATTCCAATAGTATTCTCAGTCAACTTAACCCTCCATCACTTTCAGTGAAACTAACAAGTAATCTATTCCAAAAGTATTCTCAGTCAACTTTACCCTCCATCACTTTCTGTAAAACGAACAAGTAATCTATTCCAAAAGTATTCTCAGTCAACTTTACCCTCCATCACTTTCTGTAAAACGAACAAGTAATCTATCCCAAAAGTATTCTGAATCAACTTAACTCTCCATCACTTTTAGTAAAACTAATAATAATAATGTTATTTGCTTTACGTCCCACTACCAAATTTTGAAGGTCATCGGAAACGCCGAGGTGCCGGAATTTGGACCCGCAGGAGTTCTTTTACGTGCCAGTAAATCTACCGACATGGGGCTGTCGTATTTGAGCACATTCGAATACCACCGGACTGAGCCAGGATCGAACCTGCCAAGTTGGCGTTAGAAGGCCAGCGCCTCTACCGTCTGAGCCACTCAGCCCGGGTTTTAGTAAAACTAACAAGTAATCTATTCCAATAGTATTCTCAGTCAAATTAACCCTCCAACACTTTTAGTAAAACTAACAAGTAATCTATTCCAATAGTATTCTCAGTCAACTTAACCCTCCAACACTTTTAGTAAAACTAACAAGTAATCTATTCCAAAAGTTCCGTCACTTTCAGTAAAACTAACATGTAATCTATTCCAATAGTATTCTCAGTCAACTTAACCCTCCGTCACTTTCAGTAAAACTAACAGGTAATCTATTCCAAAAGTATTCTCAGTCAACTTAACCCTCCATCACTTTCAGTAAAACTAACAAGTAATCTATTCCAAAAGTATTCTCAGTCAACTTAACCCTCCGTCACTTTCAGTAAAACTAACAAGTAATCTATTCCAAAAGTATTCTCAGTCAACTTAACCCTCCAACACTTTCAGTAAAACTAATAAGTAATCTATTCCAAAAGTATTCTCAGTCAACTTAACACTCCGTCACTTTCAATAAAACTAACAAGTAATCTATTCCAAAAGTATTCTCAGTTAACTTAACCCTCCGTCATTTTCAGTAAAACTAACAAGTAATCTATTCCAAAAGTATTCTCAGTCAACTTAACCCTCCGTCACTTGCAGTAAAACTAACAAGTAATCTATTCCAAAAGTATTCTCTGTCAACTTAACCCTCCATCACTTTCAGTAAAACTAACAAGTAATCTATTCCAAAAGTATTCTCAGTCAACTTAACCCTCCGTCACTTTCAGTAAAACTAACAAGTAATCTATTCCAAAAGTATGCTCAGTCAACTTAACCCTCTATCACTTTTAGTAAAACTAACAAGTAATCTATTCCAAAAGTATTCTCAGTCAACTTAACCCTCCGTCACTTTCAATAAAACTAACAAGTAATCTATTCCAAAAGTATTCTCAGTCAACTTAACCCTCCAACACTTTTAGTAAAATTAACAAGTAATCTATTCCAAAATATTCACAGTCAACTTAGCCCTCCAACACTTTTAGTAAAATTAACAAGTAATCTTCTCCAAAAGTATTCTCAGTCAACTTAACCCTCCAACACTTTTAGTAAAATTAACAAGTAATCTTTTCCAAAAGTATTCTCAGTCAACTTAACCCTCCATCACTTTCAGTAAAACTAACATGTAATCTATTCCAAAAGTATTCTCAGTTAACTTAACCCTCCGTCACTTTCAATAAAACTAACAAGTAATCTATTCGAAAAGTATTCTCAGTCAACTTAACCCTCCAACACTTTTAGTAAAATTAACAAATAATCTATTCCAATAGTATTCTCAGTCAACTTAACCCTCCAACACTTTTAGTAAAATTAACAAGTAATCTTCTCCAAAAGTATTCTCAGTCAACTTAACCCTCCATCACTTTTAGTAAAACTATTCCAAAAGTATTCTCAGTCAACTTAACCCTCCATCACTTTCAGTAAAACTAACAAGTAATCTATTCCAAAAGTATTCTCAGTCAACTTATACATCACCGCTGAACACCAAATGCACAACAATAGTTTGTGAATGTGCGTATATTAAGTGCTCACACTGAAGTGTTGTTCGATCCTCAAAAGCTAAGTCATCACCTGTCTAGGTGGCACTCAAAAGGCATACTAGTGAATTGAGGAGTTAGGTATTTTCCCGTTTCTTTCCTCGCTAAGCCAGAAGTTGCTATTACTCATCAGTCAGCCAGGCCTATTGAAATATATGCAGCAACTGACCCCATTCATAACTTGAACTGGTTGTACAAGAAATGGGATTATTAGCCTCACTTATACTCCAGTCAATTTCATACTCTCAAGGCCAAATGTGAGCCAGGGAGTGACCAACGAAAGAAAGAAATTTGTTCTGACGCATACTAGAAGACGCTGTGTACTGTAAAATATTAGATCTCGTTAATAAAGACAGCTTATTTATTATATAACGTTGAACTTCTCCAAGCGGACATCTATGAATAGCGGACACCTCTCAAGTATGGACATTTTAAAATTCTCCGAGACAAATACATGGGGCTTAATTTCAATATTTCGAGCTCCCTGCATTAGCTTTACTGCACCTTGATTCAATCTTACTTACTATATTACCATCCTAGGAGAACACACATCCTAAATACTTGAAATCTTCCCGTTCCAGCTTTGTGTCACCAATCTGCCATTCAAATCTGTTGAATTCATTACGTACTGACATCAATTTACTCTTCGATAGGGCTATTGTTAAGAAAAGTCTGAAATTTTGAGTCAGGTCATGGGTTGCGAGGAGAATTCAATGGAAATTTTGAATACAGTAACGAATGAATTTGAAGAGTCAAGACCCGGAATCATAACGGAGGTGGATGGATATAGACAAATTTCAGAAGGTAGTTGAGAAAGTTTCTGCAATGGTGGTACCCATTTGCGAAATGCTATAACTTTACAACAGCGTCTGGCAGTCACTCTTCGTTTTCTGACACTGGAGAACGTCGAAATATATATGTACAATATATTACACGTATTACGATTGTGCGTGTGAGAAATATGAACGTTCGTAGAACCCAATACTTCGCTGAAAATATGAAGGTAATAGCTGAGATTTCTTATATTTGTATCGTAACACTTAAGTTTCATCAATACCAACAACTACCTTAATATTCTCAACCAAGTATTGGGTCCTGAGAACGTTTTTCTTTCTTCATATCCTCAACAGTAAAGGTACATTTGCCATATCGTTTCGCTTCCTTAATCGCTATTCTCTGTTTTGTAATATGTGGACTTCGTGTTATGCAGCAAATATTTTTCCTGATACAACGCAATAAGCAGTTTCACTGCAGCAAAGCTCCAATTATCATTATTGGTCGTTTTTTTTGCTAGTTGCTTTACGTCGCACCGACACAGATAGGTCTTATGGCGACGATGGGACAGGAAGGGGCTAGGAGTGGGAAGGAAGCAGCCGTGGCCTTAATTAAGGTACAGCCCCAGCATTTGCCTGGTGTGAAAATGGGAAACCACATTGGTCATTTTTACCAGGTTATCTGTTTATCACGAAATCTTTGATCAAATATAGCAACATAGAGAACGTCAAAGATTGATCCAAGATGGTTTTCATCCAAGTACTTTTATCAAAGATTATCAAATTTCTTTGATCCAACTTCTTTGAATCCAAGTTTTTGACAGTGAAATACCGGCCGAAAGGCTTGTTCTGCAAATAATTCCAGCAATAGAGGGAATACAAGAATAAAGGATGGGTTTTTACCAAATTCAAAACACAATTTCACAATTTCGCTGTGAGATCATTGGTGTAAAATTCTGTAAACACAAGTGATGCCAAATAAATGCCTGAGTGGCAATTTTTAAGATATTCTACAATTATCTTATCGCATGGGTAATGCCATATAATGTCATTATGAGTTCGTTATACACGCTTAAATTGCATTCTGACATTCCCAAGCCGAAATCACTCAACATTGCAAATATTACAAATTCACTGCCAAATATTAGGGACTTTTTCTTTTCACTTGATAATGATATCATTTGGATATCCATTTTATTACACGGGTCAATGACCTTGTTTGCCCTACGGCAGATATACCATCCACTTATTATTCTGAAAGAACAACATAAATTACACGAAGTCGATGGCATATCCAGTGGTTTTCATATTGGGAATTTTAGAGTATTTCATTAGTAAGTTCCACATCCATGAACAAATTACCTACTCAAGAAAATCCCGCCGTCGCCTAATACTAATGGTTCCTACAAAATCGCTTTACACATTACCTCACTACCGAATACACGCGTCTCTCCGTGATAACAAACTTAGGGTAAACCTACCTTATTTCGTGACATACTTTATTTCGTGATACGCGACATATTGTTGATCCTGAAGTAAGGTAGGCGTTTTACACTTAGTTCCAACAGTCCTCAGTACATAGCAGGAGTGCTTTTACACGGGGAAACTATTTTGAGCGTGAATTTCAGCTGGGTGAAGGACAGGCAGTTGATTGTATGTTGTGTGGATGGAAACACGCTACTTGTTGGTCTGTCCCTGTAGTAAAACGTTATTAAGATTAGTTGGTCAAGTAATTATTCAGACAAGTATATGCAATTATATTCTCTAAGGAACACACTTATAATATCAGTAGCCAGAGTTGGATTTAAGTGCGTTATTAATGATATAATTGCTTAAGAAAATGACTACGACTCTTACGTTTTGTGTCCATTTCAGACATAATGGCTCCAGCGTTAAGCAAATGTGTGAAGAAGGAAAACAGCAACAAGCTCAAAAAAACGGGTCTTGTGACCTAAGAAGACAAACCTATTCATCATTTGACCTTCGAAGAGCGCTTCAGAATGTTTTGGAGGAAAAGTGGTCTATACACAAGGCTGCTAAACATTTCACCGTTCCGTGGAGTACTCTAAAAGAAAATATGACTATTGGAAAAATGGGTAGACCGTTTGCCCTTACGAGTGAACTGGAGATTAAGTTCGTTAATTTCATAGTAAAAATGCAGGAAATAGGGATCGGTCTGAACGTTTACCGAATAAGACATGTTGCGTATGCTATGGCAAAAAACAGTATGCAAACAATGACGAAGTTCCCATTCAGTGAAGTGAAAAATTGTGCAAGCTGGAAATGCTGCAGGTGAATTCGGTCCACTTCTAATCATTTTCAAACGAGTGAGACTGTCAGATTCATTGACGAATGGTGCCTTCCTAACTCGTCAGTAGCCCTGTCACAGAGTGAATGGATTAACAGTGAACTTTTCTTAAAGTGGTTCATCTGATGCTATTGTATTTATGTGTAGTATTTGTGAATATGTCAGTGACGATACCGATACTAAAAATGAGTGAAAAGTGCGTGAAGTGAACTGTAACAATGCTCAGAAAAGTTATCACGGAGTTAAGTATACTGTGTCACGGAATTAGGTATGCTATCACGAAATTAGGTAGCATGCCCACTTCGCTTATTACATGTTATAACTCCAAATGTTTTGCAATTTTTGAACGTTCTTTATCATGTGTTTGTAGAATAATCTATTGGTACTCAGCATGTAAAATATAAAATTCCTAGATCGATGTATTTGTCCTGATATATTACTTACAATCCTTAATATCACGAAGTTAGTTAGGTTTACCCTATTACTAATATTTACAATGTGGACATTTCACCGCTACGAAACAAGGATTTTTACCTGGATCTGAGGGCTGGTTCGTGGACCACTCAGCGTACCGTAAACTGGGGTGAATAGGGACACGGGGTTAATAGGGGCAACAACTGGGAAAATTAAATTGAATTAAGCAGCTCGCTTGTGTTTTGGTCTATGGTGATAGTACCAGTGCACTTAAGATTGATAATCTGTTGTTTACAATATGTTTTGGCGCCAAAATTGTAATATTTTATTTCTTGTGTCGGCAGACTTGCTAATGGGATGTTAATTTTCTTAGAATTACCATACTGCGTAAAATGTTGTCTGATATCAGCTTGTGGCTAGACTAATGTGTTACTGCAATACTATTCTCATTTGGGTGTGTTTTGGTGAGTATTTTCACATTATAGGTGTTAATGTACCTTTATTTTGAAATCAGCTGTTTATTTTTTTGTTGCAGGCATATTTTTTTCCATTAAATTGGGGTGAATAGGGGCAAGATGAAAAATATACAAAATAAACGCGTTTAACTGAAAAATTGAGTGTGACTCTAGGTGATTTTGAGGAAGCTAATGGAGATGAACCAGAACAACAAGAATCTGTTCAAAATGAAGTAGACTCGAGTGATGAAGAAGGACAAGATGGTGAAGTGGAGAAAGCAAGTGAAGATGAGAAGGCAAGTGAAGGAACAAACGAGCTGAAGGAAGCAGACTGGGTCAGGGTCCAATTTTCTTATGATAAGGGTGTGAAGATATTCATTAGAATGCTTCTACAAGAACTTGAAAAGGAAAAGGAAAAATACATTGCAACTTTTCTTCGCCACTCAACCAAATGTTCAGATGTCTTCCTGTTCCCTCATGTGCGTGATGAATACGAATTCTCAAAAGCCGATGAACTTGCTGTTTTAAAGCCACCAACTGTGCGAAGAGAACATTACACCTTCAAGCCAAACCTACTTTCAAAGTGACTGCTTTATTTGGAAATTCAATTTTTTTAAAATTTTAGGTCAGCCGTCCTTTTAGAATTTGTAATTTGTGTCTATGTGCCATTAAAATGACAGCAAAAGTTTTAAAATTAATTTGTGTGTTTTTAATTTTGTAATAAATGTTAATTACTTATTTTTAAAGAGGTAAATGATGTCCCTATTCACCCATCTGTGTGCCTGAGTAGGGATTACAATAAAAATAAACACCTATCCTTTTTCACCCCGACCTTGGGGTAAATAGGGACATGAATATATGTAAATATATATGTTCAGGGGAAGGGAAAAGCAGATTTACGTTATATGTTATGAACAATCTACGGGACATTACAAAATATGTAAATATAACTTTCAGTTCTAAGTTATTTATTGCTAAGATATATAGGAAAAACTGAAAAAATTGTCCCTATTCACCCCAGTTTACGGTACATGATTAGAATTGAGGAGCTAACGGACGGTGAGATAGCGGCCCCGGTCCAGAAACCAAGAATAACGGCCGAGAGGATTCGTCGTGCCGACCACATGACACCTCGTAACCTGCAGGCCCTCGGGCTGAGCAGCGGTCGCTTACTAGGAAGCGCATCTTCTTTCTCCTAGTTCTTCCAAGCCCAAAATTTACAAATTTCTCTAACGCTACAATTTTGTCGGAAATCACCCAGAAAAAATCAAGCTGATTTTCTTTGGATTTTTTCCAGTTCTTGAATCAAGTGATCCTGGTGAGGGTCCCATACACTGAAACCATATCCTAGTTGGAGTTTTACCAGATACATATATGCCCTCTCCTTTAGATCCTTACTACAAGCACTAAATACCCTCATAACCATGTGCAGAGATCTGTACCCTTGATTTTCAAGCCCATTTATGTGATTACCCCAATGAAGATCTTTCTTTATGTTAACACCTAGACACTTACAATGATCCCTAAAAGGAACTTACACCCTATTTGCACAGTAATTAAAACTGAGAGGACTTTTCCTATTAGTAAAACTCACAACGTGACTTTTAACCACGTTTATCATCATACTATTGCCTACTGCCCATCTCACAATATTAACGAGGTCATGTTGCAGTTCCTCACAATCTTGAAAATGATTTATTACTCTATACAGAATAACATCATCCGTAAAAAGCCTTACCTCTGATTTCACTTCTTTACTCATATCATTTATAAGAAAACATAAATGTCCAATAATACTTCTTGAGGAATTCCCCTCTTCAATCACTATCAATCAATCACTACTGATCTGCATTTAGGGCAGACGCCCAGGGGGCAGATTCCTTATCTATTGTTTTCCTAGCCTTTTCTTAAGTGATCGCAAAGAAATTTGAAAATTATTGAACATGTCCCTTGCTAAGTTATTCCAATCCCTAACTCCCCTTCCTATAAACGAAAATTTGAACCCAATTTGTCCCCTTGAATTCCAACTTTATCTTCATATTGTGATCTTTCCTACTTTTAAAGACAACACTCGAACTTATTCATCCTTTGATGTCCTCCCACGCCATCCCTCCACTGACAGCTCGGAACATACCACTTAGTCGAGCCGCTCGTCTCATTTCTCCCAAGTCTTCCTAGCACAAACTCTGCAACATTTTTGTAACGCTACTCTTTTTTTCGGAAATCGCCCAGAACAAATCGAGCTGCTTTTATTTGGATTTTTTCCAGTTCTTGAATCAAGTAATCCTGGTGGGGGTCCCATACACTGGAACCATACTCTAGTTGGGGTCTTACCAGAGACTTATATGCCCTCTCTTTACGTCCTTACTACAACCCCTAAATACCCTCATAACCATGTGCAGAGATCTGTACCCTTTATTATTAACAATCATATTTATGTGATTACCTCAATGAAAATCTCTCCTTACATTAACACTTAGATACTTACAATGATACCCAAAAGGAACTTTCACCCCATCAATGCAGTAATTAAAACTGAGAGGACTTTTCTTATTTGTTAAACTCACAACCTGACTTTTAACCCCGTTTATCAACATACCATTGCCCACCGTCCATCTCAAATCACTACTGAGGTCACCCTGCAGCCGCTCACAATCTTGTAACTTATATATTACTCTGTACAGAATAACATCATCTGTAAACAGCCTTATCTCTGATTCCACTTCTTTACACATATCATTGTTTTATATATATATATATATATATATATATATATATATATATATATAAGAAAATATAAAGGTCCAATAATACTGCCTTGAGGAATTCCCCTCTTAATTATTACAGGGTCAGATAAAGCTCCGCCTCCTCTAATTCTCGGAGATCTATTTTCTAGAAATATAGCCACCCATTCAGTCACTCTTTTTTTAGTCCAATAACACTCTTTTTTGCCAGTAGTCTTCCATGATCTACCCTATCCAACGCCTTAGATAGATCAATCGCAATACAGTCCATTTGGCCTCCTGAATCCAGGATATCTGCTATATCTTGCCGAAATCCTACAAGCTGAACTTCAGTGGGATAACCTTTCCTAAACCCAAACTGCCTTCTGTCAAACCGGTTATTAATTTCGCAAACATGTCTAATGTAATCAGAACGAATGCTTTTCCAAAGCTTGCCTGCAATGCATTTCAAACAGACTGGCCTGTAATTTTCAGCTTTATGTCTATCACCCTTTCCTTTATACACCGGGGCTATAGCAACTCTCCATTCATTTGGTATAGCCCCTTCAACCAAAAAATAATCAATAAGAATTTCAGATATGGTACTATATCCCAACCCATTGTCTTTAGTATATCCCCAGAAATCTTATCAATTCCGGGTGCTTTTCTAGTTTTCAACTTTTGTATCTTACTGTAAATGTCATTCTTATCATAGGTAAATTTCAATACTTCTTCAGTATTACTCACATCCCCTATCTGGACATTATCCTTGTTACCAACAATCTTTACATACTGCTAACTGAATACTTCTGCCTTTTGAAAATCCTCACGTACACACTCCCCTTGTTCATTAATGATTCCTAGAATGTCCTTCCTTGAACCTGTTTCTGCCTTAAAGTACCTATACATACTCTTCCATTTTTCACTAAAATTTGTATGACCACCAATTATGCTTGCCATCATGTCATCCTTAACTGACTTCTTTTCTAGATTCAATTTCCTAGTAAGTTCCTTCAATTTCTCCTTACTTCCACAACCATTTCTAACATTATTTCGTTCCAACCTTCACCTCCTTCTTAGTCTCTTTATTTCCCTGTTATAATATAGTGGATCTTTACCATTCCTCACCATCTTTAATGGTACAAACCTATTTTCGCATTCCTCAACAATTGCTTTAAACCCATCCCAGGGTCTGTTTAAATTATTTTTTACCATTTTCCATCGACATAGTTACTTTTTTTAAACTCCGTCATGCATGTTTTATCAGCCATATGGTACTGCCTAATAGTCAAAATTTTAATACCTTCCTTTCCTTCACATTTATTCTTAACTACGACAAAAACAGCTTCGTGATCACTAATACCATCTATTACTTCGGTTTCTCTATAGAACTCATCTGGTTTTATCAGCACCACATCCAAAATATTCTTCCCTCTAGTTCGTTCCATCACTTTCTGAATCAGGTGCCCTTCCCATATTAACTTATTTGCCATTTGTTGTTCATGCTTCCTGTCGTTCGCATTTCCTTCCCAATTGGCATTTGGTAAATTGAGATCACCCGCTAAAATCACGTTCCTTTCCTTACCGTTTCCCACATAGCTGATTATCTTATCAAATAATTCTGAATCAGCGTCAGCGCTACCCTTTTTCCGGTCTGTTCACTCCAAAGGCATCAAGTTGCCTATTATCTTTAGAGATGAGCCTTAAACCTAGAATTTCATGTTTTTCATCCTTAACTTTTTCCTAGCTTACACATTCTTCTTTCACCAGAATGAATACTCCCCCTCCTACCATTCCTATCCTATCTCTACGATACACACTCCAGTTCCGTGAGAATATTTCTGCATCAATTATATAATTTCTCAGCCATGATTCTTAATTATTACAGGGTCAGATAAAGCTTCGCCTACTCTAACTATCTGAGATATATTTTCTGGAAATATAGCAACCCATTCAGTCACCCTTTTGTCTAGTCCAATTACACTCATTTTTGCAGTAGTCTCCCATGATCGACCCTATCAAATGCTTTAGACGGGTCAATCGCCATACAGTCCTTTTGACCTCCTGAATCCAAGATATCCGCTATATCTTGCTGGAATCCTACAAATTGAGCTTTAGTGGAATAACCTTCCTTAAACACAAACTGCCTTCTATCGAACCAGTTATTAATTTCGCAATGATGTCTAATATAATCACAAAGAATGCCTTCCCAAAGCTTACATACATGGCATGTCAAACTTACTGGCCTGCAATTTTCAGCTTTATGTCCATCACCATTTCCTTTATACAAAGGGGATACTATAGTAGCTCTCCATTCATTTGGTATAGCCTCTTCAACCAAACAATAATCAAATAAGTATTTCAGATATGGTACTCTATCCCAACCCATTGCCTTTAGTATATCCCCAGAAATCTTATCAATTCCAGCTGCTTTTCTAGTTTTCAACTCTTGTATTTTACTGTAAATGTCATTGTTATCATAGTTAAATTTTAATACTTCTTTTAGCATTAGTCTCTTCCTCTATCAGAACATTATCCTTGTAACCAACAATCTTCACACACTCCTGACTGAGTACTTCTGTTTTTCAAGATCCTCACATACACACTCCCCTTGTTCATTAATTATTCCTGGGATGTCCTTCTTGGAACCTGTTTCTGCTTTAAAGTACCATGCATACCCTTCCATTTTTCACTAAAAATTGTATGACTGCCAATTATGCTTGCCATCATGTTATCCTTAGCTGCCTTCTTTGCTAGATTCAATTTCCTAATACACTGAAGAAAGTGGAAAATGCAACACCCAGAAACAGTGGTGCTACATTTCTGCAATTGAACATGCAGGGCGAGTGTTAGGTTCTGATTCAATGATTACACTTTCAGATCCCTCTGACAGCACGTTTGGACAAGAATCAATACAGAAATTGCCCACCACGAGCTGCAATACATTGATGAATTCGTCGAGGCATGGAGTCAATAAGGCCCTGGATTGCTTCCTGAGGAATTGTGGCCCATGCTTGCTGCACTGCAGGGTCAGTTGTTACAGAGTTGTGGGTGGCTGAGGACGGTTGGCCAGTTGAAGACCCATCGTGTCCCACACATGCTCTATAGGACTGAGGTCCGGGGATCTGGCGGTCCATTCTGAGGTTGTGATGTGGAGAGTTTCTCCGGAGGTGCGTGCAGTGTGAACCTGGCCATATTCCTGCTGAAACATCCCATTAGCAATGTTCGCCATCATAGGGACAACCACTGGATTGAGTACCCAATCAACGTACTGTCGAGCAGTCATAGTGCCCTCAAAAAGCACTAATTGTGATTTCACATTAAAGCCAATAGCTCCTCAGACCATAACGCTTGGTGTTGGCCCTGGGTGCCTCTCGACAATAAGATCTGGGCGGCCCATCTCCCTGGTACGTCGGCTCACACGATTCCGGCGATCACTGCGGGCAAGACAGAAGCGCAATTCATCACTAAAGACGACCCTATGCCATTCGTCGACCCACGTCGATCTTTCTCGACACCAGGCCAGCCTTACACGTCGCTGTTGTGGGGTCAATGGAACACCTTCTGCAGGGACATGGGCTCATAAGCCAGCTGCACGCAGGCGATTACCAACTGTTTGTTGTGTAACGTGGGGTGCCACAGCTGCTCGAATTTGCGCTGCTTTTGCATGGGGTTCCATCCGGGCCATCCGAATGATGCGGCGATCCTCTCTCACAGTTGTCCGTCGCGCTGGGCCTGTGCCAGGTCTACGAGTGTGGGTACCTTCATTTGACCACTGTTGCCATACACGTTGTACCGTAGATGCCTGACGGCCAACACGTGCAGCGACAGTCCTTAGCGATAATCCAGCCTCACACAGCCCAATTATCCGAGCCCTCTCAAACGGCGTCAGTTGTTGATAGCGTGGTCTTCTCTGTCATCGAGGCATATTTGACGGGGAACACTTCTCTGCACAGACTGCAACTCAACTACGCTACACCAGAGTCCGTATACTAGAGTTGATTCCTCCGCGACCAATCACGTGGAAGACCTGTAGCAACAATCCAATGGGTGTGAAACTCTTGATCGTTTACATACCTACATGGCATCGTTCCATGTCTTAAAAATCAACACAAACGACCAATGCCTTCATGGTGTTGCAATTTCTATTTTCTTAAGTGTAAGTTCCTTCAATTTGTCCTTACTTCCACAGATATTTCTTATTCTATTGATTTCCAATCTGCACCTCCTTATTTCCCTATTATAATAAGGTGGGTCTTTACCTTTCCTTACCACCTTTAAAGGTACAAACCTGTTTCCACAGTCCTCAACAATTATTTTAAACGCATCCGAAAGTCCGATTAGATTTTTATTTTTGTCGTTTTCCACCGATCATGGTTACTTTTTAAAAACTGCCTCATGCCTGCTTTATCAGCCGCATGGTACTGCCTAATAGTCCTACTTTTAAGACCTTCCTTTCTATCACATTTATTTTTAACTACGACAAAAACAGCTACATGATCACTAATACGATCTATTACTTCTATTACTAGAGCTCATCTGTTTTTACCAGCACCAAATCCAGGATATTTTTCCCTCTAGTTGGTTCCATCACTTTCTGAATCAGCTGTCCTTCCCATATTAGCTAATTTATAATACGATAACACTCGAATACTACTGCTTATTACACTACAATAATTTTAAACTACTGCTAAACATAAACAAATTTTTTTGTTGCTAAGTCCATATCAACACCGAGCCACGCGATAATGGGTGAACAGAATTTTATGATAATCGGTATGTAGTGTCGGGAAATAAGACATTAAATTCTAGGCTATAAATAATTTTATTCACCCTGGATGAAATGACAGTTTAGGGGAAGGCGCGTAAAATATAATTTTTAAATACCTATGTTATTGGTCCTGTGGAAAAGTACTATATAACAAAAGTTATAGAGAACACAATTTCCTATCATTTTTTATTGAGTTTTACCGTACCGACTATGATAATAATGATATTTCAGAAATTAGCGTGCTTATTTTATTATTGCAAAATATTTGTGTAGTATAGTGGAGGTATCCATACAAAATCTCTTACTAAAATTCTGTTTTTGTAATTAGGATAGGCTTAACAACAGTTTAGAATTGTGTAATTCTTGTGTATTCCTGTCGTATGCCGTAACGTGATCCTCCTGTTTTCCTGAATCAGCTCCTACACGCGACCTGTCTTCAGATCTGTTGATGCAGTGCTGCTCGGCCATTGCTATCCTCGTCAGTGACCTATCCTCTACCGGTTGCAAACTATCGACACCATTCTGCAACATGCTGAAGAGACATTACAGCCTCTCTGCAAACCTCTACCAGCTGCCGGTGAAATTCAGCGGCAGTTTCATATTTCGCCCACAGAAATCCAATAACTGAGCGGATATCTTCGCAAGACCAGTTTTGTAAACGAGTCGTCATTTGTGTTTACTAATAACTAGCGCTGTGGGTAGCGGGTGGTAGAAAATCAGCACAATTTCCAGCCTATGTCTTAGATTTAATTAGCAACCCCCCCATCTTGGCACTACAGCCCATATTACCTTATTTGCCATTTGTTGGTCATGCTTCCTGTCGCATTTCCTTCCCAATTGACATCTGGTAAATTCAGGTCTCCCGCTAGAATCACATTCCCTTCCATGTCATTTCCCACATAGCTGATTATCTTATCAAATATTTCTGAATCCATGCCAGCGCTACCCTTTGCCGGTCTGTACACTCCAAAGATATCAAGTTGCCTATTATCTTTAGAAATGAGCCTTACATCTAGAATTTCTTGTTTGTCATCTTTAAATTTTTCATAGCTTACAAATTCTTCTTTCACCAGAATGAATACTCCCCTTCACACCATTCCTATCCTATCTCTACGATACACAATCCAGTTTTGGAGAATATTTCTGCATCCATTATATCATTCTCAGCCATGATTTAACTCCTGTTACAATATCTGGTAGGTATATATCTATTAAATTACTTAATTCTATTCCATTCTTTACAATACTTTTACAGTCGGAAGAAAACTAAATGTGAAGTCCATCGAAAGCTCATAAAATTGATCAACAATATTATTACACTGACCACTGTTTGTTGTGATGTTCTTTGTCTCTTCTGCTGCCACTCAACTTCGATAGATGTGGTTACTGCAGCATACCGAGTATAACACCCTGACTGAATAATGGCGGGAAATAGCTGGGGAGTTAGATTACCTTCTTCTTTAGCATGCCATTCCTCTGTTCATACATTTCCTGATGCTGCTGGTACATAACACACTGGTTCATCATAGTATTCCAGCTATTAGATCCCTACTCTGAGGCGCAGATTGGAATGAGCAGTGTGCATCAGAATAATAGCATAGATTGACGGTGTAGTAGTGTTCGTTAAAAGAGAGAAAATGTGTGGTTTCATTTAATCGCAACATTCCTACTCACGTCACTGTAATGACCTGTGTTGATTTCAGTTGGGAAAACCAGTCTTTCTGAGGTTGTAAGAAAAGGCAGGTGGGGAGTGTCTACCGTAATAATGAAAATTCTCAAACTTGATTGTGACTGATGGTAGGCAATAGGCCCACCATTACAATGAAAATCCCTAACCCAGTCTTCACGTGAGAAAAGACGTATGGTGGCTTCACCGTCGCGTTTCTGGGGTAACGTTAAGAGCTATGCAATTGAATGCAATCTTACTCAAAGCATGTACGGTATCTGATCTAGAATTCCGTGGCGACGCGCGGGTACGTCAGCTAGTACTAGATGAAACATTGCCTTGCTGTGTACGTGAAACTCTATGGAGCTTTTGGTACCGGTCTGAGCTAGCTTCAAGCAGTGCGTGTCATCCATGTTAAATCGCACTGAAGGTCGTTCACAGTGTGTAGATAGTTGTAGAAAAGCTCTATAGATGGCAGAGAGGTAGACATGAAATGAGAGACGGTTTGACTCGAGGATTAAATATTTCAAAGTCTAATCTCAATCAGTGAGCCCTGCTGACAAAGAACTAGTCACATAACGTCAACTATTGTGGATATAATATTACTGGATTGCACTGAATCCGACTTCACCTAATAGATCAACTTTGTTCGAACTCACTCATATCGATTTTAAGCTACAGTTCGCATGATGTTATTTGTGTTGTGTGAATTCCATGTCAGCAGCCCGAAGATGGTTTTCCGTGGATTCCCATTTTATCAGCATGCAAATTCTTGGGCTGTACCTTAATTAAGTCTGCGGTCGCTTCCTAGCCTTTTCCAATCACAACGTTGCCATGAGACCTATCCGTGTCTGAGTGACATAAAGCAATTTGTAATAAACTTACATAACTGGACCTTATTACTCTTGATACGCGTAGTACAAATTAAGGCAGTTATTGTTCTAAGACTACAGTGTTTGAAGTGTAAATATATAAATTAAATAGATATGAAAGAGCTTTATAAGTTCGTAGGCTTCAATACGATATCACGGAACAAACGGGGCTTAAAGAGAACGGATGGGGAGACTTATAACTCGAGGGCTGTGTGTTGACCACCTTACTACACTTGTGCCCCACAGTTCATATGGAAACGTATGAGAGACAGAGTAAAGAGTAGCATACAACAAAATTGTAACGTATTACAGATCCTCGTCTACTGATAGCGTTCTTACCTGGAAGAACATAAAACGAAACCTTTCGACTCCTTGAAGAGCTGCTAACTGCGGCGAGCGGTTGCTAGGACATGGCCTTCATTGTAATAACGAAAGTGTTGATTACGTTGCGCAGAAACCATCTTCTTCGCGATTTTCGTGACGGGTGAGGAAATATGAATGCTCTTTTCAGAGGAACATTCTCTCCCTGAAATGTAATGTATGGGGAAATAGGAAGTAGAATGATAGGTGAAAGGGAAGGCCTCGAGAGGCGGGGAAGTGACAGGGCACTCCACGCTTCGCGAACCTGGATATCGCTAATGATCATGCAATATTATTATTATTATTATTATTATTATTATTATTATTATTATTATTATTATTATTATTATTATTATTATTACCTCAGCGACAACATTAGAACGTCCTAAGATAATTAGGATCCATTGAAATGCTGATTAGTTCTAACTTTCAAGTCATATTTGGAGTTTCTATTAATCCTGATCAGGCAGAGACTGTGCTATATAAAAGTCGTAATCGGCACGGAACTAACGGTGACTTTCCTGTTTCCTGTCGACTGGATGTGAACATATATCACAGAGTCCATGACGTTGTGCGAGATGATATCGCAGTAAGGATCGAGTTCGAGAGTCGACAGCTGTTGACTGGAGAACCGATATTACTTGTGTTAGAAATGAAATATACCTTTACACATCGTTCCTCGTCCGCTGATAAAAACTGTTATTTCTCATTAATCCTTGGGTGGTTCCGGCGCTTACTCTCACTGATAGCGATACGGAATGACGTACTTCGTTCACAGCGCAACGAGAAAGTGGCCATGAAAATCTTTCTAGCCTTAAACTTTCAAATATTGTCATTACCAAAGTTGAAATAATTTACTTTATGGGTGCGGTAACGGACTAAAAGTACAAGGACCAGCTCAGGTTGAAAGCGGTAGATAACATGTGCGAAAATCTCCCAAGCCTTAATTCCAAATTCATTCCTACAAAAGTAACCTTTCATTTATTTTTTATCATTACGTAATTGCCCTATTATTATTATTATTATTATTATTATTATTATTATTATTATTATTATTATTATTACGGGGATACCCGTGGAGCAGAAAGAGGTTAAAGAAGATGCTGGGGTGAATGGGTCCATTTACAATATAAAAATTGAATTTTAAGAATTTAACAAAGGTTATATTTCTCTTTAAATCGCAAACTTATCAATATTTTCACTGAGTGAACAACATGAGGTTACAGGTGCAATGACAATTTTAAAAATTGGAAAATTCCAAATTCTGAACCTTAACAATTCCGGGCTTCAAGCCCTTAGGTTACACATTTACGATTTGAAGTGGTATTATTTAGGTAAGTGCAGAAAACCCTTTATTCCAGAGCTCTTGCTCCCCAAAATTACAATATCTAGCCCTCCAGAAGCAGCCTTCACTATTACAAAACTTTGAGAAGAGCTTACATGCCCTTGATTCCTTACAGCCCACTCAGGGCAATATCATATCACAATTTAGCTTCACAAGGCACAAATTACAAATGTGAATAATCTTACACAGGGGTATCTAGTACCCAACCTACTAGGCCTTTGCGAAGAAGAACAGGTTAAACGGCCCGAACACAAACTGAACTGAGGCGTACACTGCGCTCACAGATAATGAAAAATTAAAACCTATAGGGCTCTCGGCCGATGAAACTGGGACTATTCTCAAACTACTGAGGTGGCTCGAGTGGAAATAACATGAATGCATTACAGAAACGAAAGGTTGCGAAAACGTAGCCACCTCAAACCAAGATAAAGGGGAGCTCGAGAGGGTAACTCACTCTCTATCCCCGATTTACAATTAAAGATTTTACGAAGTTTTTACATTATCCGAAAGAAAGTTTACATTTTAGAAAAGTATTGTTACATAATTTAAGATTCGGACCTTCCCCTCGGATTAATTAGCGGATACAGCAAGAAAAATTGAATTTATATGGATTACCTTGTAGATGTTCTGCTGGCCGAAGAAAGAGGCGCCCCGCCTCCTGCCTTAAAACACAAACTTAGAAAGACGGCGATCAATTGACAAGGAAACATGAAAACCCGCAGTTCATATACCCTCACGGAAGGTTCGAGAGCATTCTGAGTTAATCCGTACACTCCCTCTCAATTTTATAGGTTAAGTTCAAAAGTTACACTCAAAATCGAACAAGAAGCCTGTGATAGCTTGAACATTAATTACAGAAATTTTTCATTGGCCAGATTCAAAACTGGTGGAAAGAAAAGGAGGTGTTGCCAACCCAAAAATAAATGAACATATTTTCAGTTATGGAAAACCTAGGAAAATGAAACTTCTTTAAGTTATAAGTTCTTCCACCTTGCACAAGAGTACATGATCGGAGTTTTTTGGTAGTGACATCTGTGGAAAAGTGTCCAAACTTCTTGATGTGTAGAAAACAAAGCAAGTTGAAATTCAATCAGTTTGGGAAACTTCACAATAAATCCAATTACTTAAAATTTCAACGGTGGCATCTTTTAATTAAAGTCCAAACTTCATATAGTATCAGTTTCACCTTTGGATCGATAGAGGAGTTCATTAAGGCGCTTATTTTGAATGAGTGGAGTTGAGGTGTACCTCCCGGTACAATTATTATTATTATTATTATTATTATTATTATTATTATTATTATTATTATTATTATTATTATTATTATTATTATTACACGGCGCGTCCCATATGGCTGATAGGGAATGTTCCTGTAGATATGCAGGACAGGTGTGAATAAGGCTTAGCCAAATAAACACCCGCGGATCAACTGAGGCAAAAAGGTCTGCAGTCAACGGTCTCGATGGCGGATGAGGATATTTCCCAACGGCTGAGAGGGCGGAAGAACTGGCTCTACGGCTAACAACCGTAGTTCTAACCACGGACAGAGTAATCTGTCCCACCAAGCATTACCATGAGGTAACATTATGCATGATGGAAACACTTTCAAGGAAAACTACCCCAGGTGGTACCCAGCAATGGAAATCCACCGTCGCACCAGGCGGCGCAAACAAGCCTTCGGATTCTGGGGAGCTTGTACCAACATGCAAGATGGAGTCGGAGCCATCTGGTAGCCAGACTGATGACGTACTAACGACAAACACGACTAACCTAAAACAAAATCTAAGGACAAAGAAACATCACTATTTTGGAACTATCAACATACAGACTCTACTTAGGACGGGGAAATTAAAACGGACTTTGGATGAAATGGAAAATCAGAATATTCTAATACTAGCAGTGCAAGAGACGCGTTTTACTGATATTAATACGTTTGATTCAGAAAATTATAGAATCTTTAAGGGTAAACCTGGACGAAAAATTGGAAGAAATCTGCAGCAACTTGGCACAGCATTTTGTGTAAACAAAAGGGTTATTGACTCCGTAACGGACTTCTCTTCTCCTTCTGATAGACTCTCCACTCTAACACTGAAATGTGCAAACAAGAGATACACACTATTCAATGCACACGCCCCCATAAATGAAGACAACAGAAACAATCCTGATAAGGTGAAAATATTCTGGGATCAATTGGAGAATGAATTGCTAAAGACGCCAAGCAATCATGTCAAAATTCTGATGGGTGACTTCAACGCGCAGGTTGGGAAAGAACGTCAGTTCCGAAAAATAGTGGGTGGTTATCCAGCTCACACCAGAACAAATACGAATGGGAAGAGACTTATTGACTTATGTGAGACATTCGATCTTAAATTAATGTCCACGTACTTCAAAAGACTGCCAAGGAAAAAGAAAACGTGGTGCGCTCCACGGAAAGACCTAGGTGAATATCAACTGGACCATGTTGCAATTTCAAGGAGAAACACTAAAGAAATTATGAATGTGGTAGTACGGAAAGGAGCCAATCTTGACTCTGATCACTTCTTGACCCGCATAAAATTCAAGCCGTTACCGCTAAACAAGAAGAGACTCTCTCCGAATGCGTCAATAAAAGTAAACCATGAAAAACTTCAAGAAAACAGAAACGACTTTCAAAGACGTATGCGGGAGAAGAAAATGGAGACTTGTGAGGATATTCGAGAGAATATGGCTAATATAGCTAAGGATGTTGCACCATTGCGACGAACTCGCAGACACCGATGGTGGACTACAGACTGTGATGTAGCAATTGATAGGAGAGCTGCAGCCTATAAAGCATGGTACGCAGATAAAACAGAAGATAAATTTGAGACATACAAGGAGGTACGCAAACAGACAGCAAAGATCCTCCGGCAAGCCAAAAGGAATCAAATATCTGAAGAAATTCGAAGTATTGACACAGAATTTAAGAAGAACAATACTAGAATCTTTTATAGGACCTTTAAAGAGCACATACATGGATATCAACCATCTACCATGGGATTTCGAAGGGAAGATGGAAAATTGGCAGTGAATAAGAATGAAAATTGTGAGATATTAGCTAAATATTTTGAGAAATTGTTGAACTGTGAAAAACCTAAAAATAAATGGCCAAAAGAGGATCCAAAGCAACGGAATGAAAACTCAATACCCCCTGACGAAAAAGAACTCCGTGAAATAATTACAGACTTAAAGAACAACAAAGCTGCAGGGGAAGACTCTGTCACAGCAGAGATGCTGAAAAGTGGTGGAGAAATCGCAATAACAATTTTAAGGCGAGAAATGGAAAAAATATGGGAAATGGAGGTAATCCCTGAAGATTGGAAAAATGCTATCATTCATCCTCTACACAAAAAAGGAGATAGAGCAGATCCTAACAACTACCGCGGCATTTCCATCACATCTGTAACTTATAAGACACTCTCTAAAGCACTACAGAGGAGACTTGTGGAACAAGTGGATCATCAACTAGGCGAGTATCAAGCGGGATTTAGGAAGGGAAGATCGTGCGTTGATCAAATCTGGAGTCTGAAACGTGTACTAGAGAATCATCTCTCAAAGGATCTGGTAGTCGTTTTTGTAGACTTTAAAAAGGCGTATGATTCAGTCGACAGGGAAGTGCTATTCAATATATTAGTGGAATTTGGAATTGACGCCAAAACAACAGCAATTATTAAGCAGACTTTAACTGGGACACATTCGAAAGTTAAGTTCATGGGAGAGAACTCCAAACAGTTCGAAATTAAAACAGGAGTCAGGCAGGGTGATGGATTGTCACCAATTCTTTTCAACTGTGTGTTGGAGAAGATTATCCGGGAGTGGGAAAAAGAACTGGACAGAAAAGGATTACTTAACCAAGTATACATTGGAGGGTCAAAAAGTGGTGTCATGATTAATTGCCTTGCCTTTGCTGATGACGTTGCAATGCTATCTAGGAATACTGACACGGCAATAGAACAGCTGAATGTACTAAAACTACAAGCAGAAAAAGCAGGACTACAGATTTCTTTCGAAAAAACTAAATATATAACAAACATCAAAACAGCCCCTCGGTACCTGAAGACAGAACACGGTAAAATAGAAAGAGTTGATAGCTTTAAGTATTTGGGTGAAATAGTGCAATTGAAAACAAATGAAAGAGAAGCAAACAACACCAGACGGGAGAAAATGGCTGCGGCTTTTCGTAGGACATATCCTATATACAAGAAGAAAACCATCTCCAGACGAGCTAAACTAAGGCACTACAATACAGTGATTAAAACGGAATGTCTGTATGCTAGTGAGTGCCTCCAAATGACAGGAAAAGCGGGACTGAGAGAAGCTGAGAAATTTGAAAGAAAGATCCTTCGCAAAATAATGGGTCCAAAGATTGTGGATGGACAGTATAGGCTGCGAGGAAGGGAAGAACTTTACCGAGACAATGAAAGGCTAACTGAGTGCATGAGAAAACGGAGACTTAAATTCTATGGGCATTTATTTAGAATGGATGAGAAGAGACTAACGAAAAGGATTTTCACAATACTAGACAGCAGACCTAAAGTGTCGGACAAATGGTTCAGGGAGGTGAGAAAGGATCTCAGACAGGTAGGACTAAATTCGGAAGACATCTCAAACCGAACAAAGTTTAGGTCAGTGATCGACAGATTTCAGGGATTCCATGACGAACCAAAACTTAACCGTGGGTGGACGGACGAAAGAAGACAGGCTGCCAGAGAGAGGATGCTGAAGTTCTGGGCTGTGAGGAAGGCTTCCAGAAACATGTAATTGTTATCTAACGTGGTCTCTAATGGCCGTAAACGAATATATATATATATATATATATATATTATTATTATTATTATTATTATTATTATATCGCAAATAAAAAAATTTCCTGCGTCAATGGTCACTTACAGTACTGTAAGTAAAGTTAACATAAAGTTAACATAATTACCCAACAACAAACAAACAAACAAACAAACAAACAAACAAACAACAAGAGTACAAGACACAACTCCATGGAAATAAATTATTACCAGAAATATTACTAGCTTAACATTCTAAATCCAGCATCTTCTTATAAAATATCATACACAACTTAAGTGTTTCCACCAGTGCTTAACACTACGGCTTTAGTACTACAGGTTGAGCTTACCACTAGCTTAAAATTACAAGTGATAATAAAGTTAAAAACATAGATAATAACGTATTACTTATTATGATGGTTTTTCGTATGAGACACTCAATGGCGTGAGGGTGACTGCAAGGTAGTGTCTGAGAGACCACGGCCGACTGGATACCTCGCTGCGCTCCTTATACCGGCCTTGACAATCGCTTGAGAAGCCCAGCATAAAGCTGTAATTGGAAAGTTTCGCCATTATGCCGCTGGAGCGCTGGCCTACTACCCACTGACAGGAAGCTGTATACCGCAAATTGCCGCATTTCCAGTTTTATTTTTTGGTTTTGCTGCCGTAAATGTTGGCAATGTGTTCGCAATGAGGTGCTTGTTGGCTTGATAATGAAATCTGATAGTTATGCGCTAGTGAGTTTATTTTTTATTGTGTAGTGTGGTGATTATATTTTTTAATTTGTGTTTACAAATCTTGGAATTTGAGACATTCTTGTGCACCTTTTCGTACTTCGAGCAGAAATTTTATGGAAACAAGAACAAAGTGATTTCTCGCTATAACTTCGTCCTGAACAAGGATTTTAATTTATGTGCTAATTCGTTTTTTAATGGTGTGTTGATTTGCTTTTCTTTAACTGTGTTAGGAAATATTCGAATATATATTGCTGTGTGCCTTTTTTGTATTCTGAACAGGTAAAAAAAGGAAAGGGACACTATCATTTCACGAATTCTCTGTAGACCAGGACAAAACTACGGAGTGGCTAAAAGCAGGTAACACTCTCGTCTCAGTTTTCCGTTTCTATGTCGGGTATTTACCTTCGAACTTTCTTTTTTTCTTACTCTGTTTACCCCTCCAGCGTTGGCTTTTCTCTCGGACTCAGCGAGGGATCCCACATCTACCACCTCAAGGGCAGTATCCTGGAGCGTGAGACTGCGGGTAGGCGTATACAACTGGGAAGGATGACCAGTACCTCGCCCAGGCGGCCGCAACTTCTATGCTGAACAGGGGCCTTGTGTTGGGGATGGGAAGATTGGAAGGCATATCCAAGGAAGAGGGAAGGAAGCAGCCGTGGCCTTAAGTTAGTTACCATCCCGGCATTTGCTTGGAGGAGAAATGGGAAACTATGAAAAACCACTTCGATGATGTCTGAGGTGGGAATCGATACCATCCTCTACACAGTTGACCTCCCAACGCTGAGTGGACCCCGTTCCAGCCTTCGTACCACTTTTGAAATTTCGTGGCAGGGCCAGGAATCGAACCCGGGCCTCCGTAAGAGGCCGCTAATCACGCTAATCAGGTATTTTTACCCATGAATTTTCTTTCATAGAATAATCCTTTAGGCGGTGTCGTATTTGCCATATGACAGCAACACAACACATTTTTGTTCAAGATAATCTGAACTTTAACATTTAAATATTGACAAGTAAGAATCATTACTGCTATGACGGTAAGGCCAACGTATGAAGTGTTGTTACCTGAGCAATGGGGCCGATGACCTAGATGTTAGGCCCCTTTAGACAACAAGCATCATCATCATCGAGCAGAGAACAGTTTACATTTTATTTACTCAAAATACTTTTCTCTCACTGAATTTTTATTTAAAATTCTTCTTCTTCTTTCGCTATTTGTTTTACGTCGCACAGACACAGATAGGTCTTATGACGCCGGTGGAATAGGAAAGGGCTAGCAGTGGGAAGGCTGTGAGCTTGCATCCGGGAGATAGTATGTTAGAATCCCACTATCGGCAGCCCTGAAAATGGTATTCCGTGGTTTCCCATTTTCACACCAGGCAAATGCTGGGGCTGTACCTTAATTAAGGCCACGGCCGCTTCCTTCCAACTCCAAAGGCCTTTCCTATCCCATCGTCGCCATAAGACCTATCTGTGTCGGTGCGACGTAAAGCCCCTAGCAAAAAAAAAGCAGTGGGAAGGAATCGGCCGTGGCCTTAATTGAGGTACAGCCTGATGTGAAAATGGGAAACCACGGAAAACCATCTCCAGAGCTGCCGACAGTAGGGTTCGAACTCACTATCTCCCGGATGCACGCTCACAACTCACAGCTCCACGCCGCGCGCCCAATTTGTTCCACCCTACTGCATTTCAAGTAAAATTTATTTTCTGAATTTAGCATGGCCAGCTTGCCCGGTATTTAATATTCTAGTGAAAGGTATGAATGAAATGTAATCTGAAACTATGTATATTGAAATTAACATTTAAACATGTTTGAGTCAAAATATTTATGTTCTGCATACAACGAATATGGAAAAAGTAAGACTCTTATGTTTTGTCCAGCCCCCTTCCTGAGAGCAGCGCTTGAAGAATTTTAAAACTCTAATTGAACAATGACTCTTAATCTCAATATATACATCAGAAGACAAAAGCATTGTGGTAAGTTCTGCTATGTATCTAAATGCCATGATCATAAAAACGATTACTATTATTCCTCACAATTAAGGAACGTCAGTTGGACTACTCCATCATCCGCAGTTTCATTTCACGACGTTGTTTTGGCACATATCAATGAAAGTAGCCTTTAGGATTAATAATTTTAACAATATTAGTCAATGTAACATACTATTTTATTCCCTAAATTAAGATACATCGGCAATCAGAGTCAATATCAGAACGTCAGCTGGACTAAGTCATCTCCCCGCAGTTTCATTTCACGACATCATTTTGGCAAATATCAACGAAAGTAACCTTTAAGATTAATCATTTTAACAGTATTAACCCATGTAATATTCCCCATAGCTCTAAATTACCATAAATCGGCAACCAAAGTCAATATATTTTGCATGAAGAAGTATGCATTTCTACCGCAAATAGGTCGGCCGCCAGCGCCACGTGTCGAGTTGTGTAACTACTCCGATTACAGTGCGTGGACCCGATTGTCAAGGCCGGTAAGGAGCTAGCTAGAGCGACGCATCAAGTCGGCCGTGGAGAGACACAAGAGTTCTTGGTTAGTTGGTATGGCAGCGCTGCTCCTTCTGAGCCATTCAACTTCTTGACTTTCGCAGTTCCAGTTGTAGTTCACTGGGGTTATAACTGATCTTGGTGAAGTCACACTTGTAACTCCACCTTGGCAGCCTGGAGTCTGAGTGTATGGAGCTCCTTCACTGCCATTTCTGTTGAGCTCGCCAGAAGTGCCATGTCATCTGCGAACGCCAGACAATAATCGTCATCATCATCAATCAGTCACTACTGATCTGCATTCGGGGCAGTCGTCAATGTACCTAGTCTTCTCTTAAATAATTGAAAAGTATTTGGAAGTTTATTGAACATCTCACTTGGTAAATTATTCTAATCCCCAACTGCTCTTGTTATAAACAAATATTTGCCACGACTTTGCTTCTCGAATCCCGACTTAATCTTCATATTGTGATCTTTCCTACCTTCAAAAGCACCACTCATACTTAATCGTCCACTAATTTCATTGCACGCCACCTCTCCACTGATAGCTTCGAACATACCCGTTAGTCGAGCAGCTCGTCTCCTTTCTTCCAGGCCCTCGTAACGCTGTTCTCTTTTCGGAAATCACCCAGAACAAATCGAGCTGCTTTTTTACCGGATTCTTTTCAGTTCTCGAATCAAGCAATCCTGGTGAGGGTATCGTACACTAGAAACGTACTCTAGATGGGGTCTTACCAGAGACTTATATGCCCTCTCCTTTACGTACTTACATCGTCGCCGTAAGACCTATCTGTGTCGGTGCGACGTAAAACAACTAGCAAAAAAAAAAAAAAAAATTACGTACTTACTACAACCACTAAACACCCTCATAACCATGTGCAGATACCTGTACCCTTTATTTACAATCCCATTTATGTGATTACCCAAACGATCTTTCATTATATTAACACCTAGGCACCTACAATGACCCCCATAAGGAACTTTCACCGTAACAAAATCTGACGGAGCTTTTACTGTTAGTGAAACTCACAACCTTATTTTGAACCCCGTTTATCATCGCAATTGTGTAACTTAATCATCACTCTACACAGTATTACATTACCACAAAATGCATTTTCTCTAATTCCAGTTCTTTACACATATCATTTATATACAGTATACGCGTAAGACGTTACACGGAAATAACTTTTAAACCATTAAAGATATCGGCATTCTGTTTTCATATTCGTAAATGGTACCCAGGATCTTGTAAAATATCGTGCTACTTATTCTTGTGGGGTATTTAATAACCGAGATATTCATACTGCCTCCATATTCTTAAAAGGAATGCAGGAATGCATACAGCTGGCCTAAAAGTTCAATTGCGTACAAGTTGAAATATCTAAGTATTTTCTAAATTGAAGAGTTACTTTTTGAGATATAAATAAGAACGCATTTGGGATCTTGCATGCCGCATCAGACAGCGTACGGTCGGCCAAGAACGCATTGGGACGCAAGCTGTTTCCTGGCATTGATTCCAGCCACAGAACGGATGCCAGGCATGTACTGTAAACTATCGAGCACATAATGTGATGTACCGTAACATACCATGTGTATGACAGGCGAACACACAACGGGGAAGCGAGATCATTTGAACATTATTCATTTTCTTTTCTAGAAGGAGGTTTTCCGGTGCCCTGTATTATGTTTATTTCTAAATTCATACAGTAGCGTGTACTGTAAACTCAAACCAGTGTCAATTAAAGCTCTTGGTATGTTCCTTTGAAGTCAAAGTAATTACTTTATTCGTTCTAAAAACATCACACCTCCCTGTCCTGGCGTGAGTTCGCCTGTCAAACCCCTCACATGTGTACTATATGCTTACATTCCTGGTATCCACCCAAGAACCTGCCTGCGCGTTAATATATCCTTGCCCGACTTCAAGCTCTTTGATGCGGCATGCTAAACAGCGCATTCTCTTCTTATCGATATCTCAAAAACTTAACTGTCCGATTTTGAAAGTACATACGTACATATTTGAACTTGTACGCAGTTGAACTTTTAGACCAGCTGTATGAATTTGTGCCGTTCTATTTTAAAATACTGAGGCAGTATAAATATCTCGGTGAATAATCACCGCAGGGGGCAATACGTTCGCCTGTCACCCGGCGGCCCCGGGTCCGATTCCCGGCCGGGTCAGTGGTTTTAGATTGAAAATCATTAATATCACTGGCGTGGGGACTGGGTGTTTGTGTGGTCCTTAACGTTCCTTTCCTCACATTCGACACTTTACACTTCCGCCATTTACAAAATACACGGAGGTTTCTCACATATGGTGCAAGTAGGGGCAATAGGTCTTTCCAGGTCGCCCCGAACAAATAGCATTTTTTTTAAATCAGTACGTAGCACATTATTTTACAAGCTCCCATTTACGAATACAAACACAGAATGCGGATATCTTTAATGATTTAGTAGTTTTTCCGTGTAACATTTTAGGTGAATTACTCTGTATATATAAGAAAATAATACTACTTTGAGGAATTATCGTCTCACAGGATCAGACATTCAGATTCTTTGAGTTGAATCCATTGTTAGACGTTCTCGTTTGTGTCCCAAGTAAATCCCACTAGAGACTCTCTGTTTATCCAGCTCTTTCGGCTGGTATCCCCTGCCTGTCATAAGAGGCGACTGAAAGAGACCCCAGCGGCTCTTAATTGGGGAGCGGGCGTTGGCGACAATGGGGCTCTTAGCCGATTCCTGGTATTGATTCCACTTGTGCCAGACTCTTCACTTTCATCTATCCTATCCGACCTCCCTTGGTCAACTCTTGTTCTTTTTCGACCCCGACGGTATTACAGCACTTGGAGTCTTTCATTTTCACTTTCTTCGTGGCCCTTGTCTTTCTTTAGCCGGTACATTCATTTTTCGAACTATCGGGCCCCTCCCATTTTTCCCTCTGATTAGAGGTAATAGAGGATGGTTGCCTAGTTGTACTTTTCTTATAACAATAATCACCACCACCACGAATACTTACATGAAGTGTCACGTTTTTCAATCTCATAGAAAAGACGGCAAATTCTCGGATTTTAAAACGTAGAGGAACAGATGAATAAACGAAGTGGAAAACGTACGATGTGGAAAAGAAATCAACGTAATGAACACCGCGGAAATATTAGAATTAAGAGATAAATAATTAAGAATGTAAGTAAGAAATAGAGATAGGATCTTTTCACTCAGATGGAGAAGTTGCTAAATCTACCGTTTATATGCGTTAGAACGTCAGGCAGTGCTTTGTCTGTCTGTGTTTTAGAGACATCTACATTCGTTTCAGTCTTACATCTCTCCCTTAAAATACGTAAATATCATATTCATCTAACAACAGTCCCGTTCATCCCCGAGAAGCATTCCTTTATTTCATCATGTCATCCTAACCGATGTGAAGTGACATATTACAGAGTTGAAGTAGTACGTATTTCTCCCACTGCCCTGATACGAGCGCTAATTGTAGTGCTCTCGGGGTATAAATGGCGACCAGCTAACTCCATTAAGTCTCGACTTCGTTGATTGGACATAACTCTAAAGTGATTCCCTAGTTGAATCAAATCACGCGGTCAAATTCACTGGCACTCGTGCTGCAGTAATGATCTCACTAAACAGAGACACATTATAGGTCAAGAGACATTCCAATATAATGAGAGAGGATTCGACTGTAGAAATTTTATGTGGCTGAATTTTCGCGGTATATCGATGGAGTAAACGATGACAGTAATATTTTGATAATATGACAAACCCAGGGAAGGAGCAGAGGCCTATAAATCGGTTAAAACCCTTGAACAATAGGGGGCTGTGGTAGTAATTATTATATTGAAAGGAAGTACAAATGATGTCGGTAGATGCAGAGTGGGTCTCGGCCCGTAAGTGGTCGAACAGCTCTGCACTCTGACCGGCCAAACGGGCAGGGGAGGGGTGACCACAGCTCTACCGTGGCTCTACGCCTCTGCATTCGGGAGACGGGACAGGGCTGGACCCTCACGGCTGGCCCCAACCTTCGGCTGCACTGAGAATGGTTTTCCGTGGTTTTCCATTTTCCTGCACTAAGCCGAATGCCGAGACAGTTCCTAGTATAGGCCACGGCCGCCAACCCCTCACCTTCTCCTTCACCGTAACAAATCTCCCGGCCTGAGAGGCCCGCCTCCCCCTTCAGGGAAGGAATGAAAACATTTTAGTAACAGTAGTTGTTCGGGGTATTTGTGGAATGAAGGTGCCGGAGGGAATGGGTCTAACTAAAATGTCAAAATTAATTAAAACTTAAACTGAATTTATATTTTCAAAAATGTTAATCTTAACAATTTTTACAGGTACAAGTAGCCAAAATTAAACAAGTCTAGGAACGACAAAATTGGCGGTATAAACAGATCGTGGGCTTCAAGCCCTCACTTAACTTTTACTGAGCTCCTAGCTCAAGTTTACAAAAGAGCACAAATTTTATACAAAGGCAGAACTCCCCTAATTCATGGAGAACTTGCTCCGTAAATCACAATATCAAGCCTTCTCAGAGGCACTTTCACAACGCTGGTAAAGAGCTAACGTGCTCTCAGTTTCTCAAGCATACTCAAGACAACACCAAAAAAATCTTACACTCTTCGGCCTTCCATGGCCCAACTTACAAATTGAAACAGGGGTATCTCGTACCCAACCTATAGGGCCTTTGCGGAAAGAACAAGTTAAGTAAATGGCCAGAAACACAAACTGAATAGAGGCACGCAGTGCTCCAAGATAGTGAAAACTTAAAAACCTAAGGGGCACTAGGCCGGTGAAACAGGAGCTATTCCCAAACTACTGAGGTAACTCGTATAAGGGTAAATTAATACATTACGGAAAGGAAGAAGAACAGTTACAAACGTAGTCACCTCAAACCAAGATGAAGGGGAGCTCGAGAGGGTACTTCACTCTCCATCCCCGATTTACAGTAAAAGATTTTATGAAGTTTTTACATTAGCCGGCCGAAGTTACATTTTCAGAAAAGTAGGTTACATAGTTGATGATTTGGACCTTTCCCTCAGGTTATACTGCGGAGCTAGCAAGAAAGAAAGACAGATGTTATGTGACCATTACCTTGTAGAAGCTCTTGCAGCTAACGAAGAAGCCTCCCGCCTCCTGCTTGACACACATACACAATAAGATGATGATCAATTGACCAAGAGACGTGAGAATCCGCAGTTTATAAACCCTCGGGGAAAGTTCGAGACCATTCAAGATTAAACTACCCACACCCTCTCGTTTTTAAAATAAAGTTTTCATTCCCCGCCCGTCGAGCGGGGCGGGCCCCCTAGATCGTTACGCGATCTCTCGGGCCGGGAGGTGTGAGAAATGAAGAAGGTGGGTAATGCGAATTGATATTAGGTGGAGAAGTGATGAGGGTCTCTTGGTTAAGGAGTGTTAAACATTAGCCTGGCTGGAGATGAAAGAAAGTGAGGATTTATACAGGAGTACAGAGATGGAAGTTGCGAGAGGGGATAAGGTGGTGTAGTGTAGAAGCTATGTTAGAAAGGACAGTCGTGAGTTGTCGTAGACGGTCTAGTATAGGTGGGGGGAATGAGATATGAACAAAGGGGGTAAGTGGACGGACGTGTTGTGTACGGTGAAAAGGAGGATAATCGAACCGGGTGTGACGACGAGATGTGGATGGAGAATTTCGAGCGTGGGGAAGGGAACGAGAAGGTTCAACGGTATGGCGACGGCCGTGGAGATTGACACCATGGGAGACGAGGTGGTCGACTGCTGCTGCGCTGGTGAGCTGGAGACGTATTAGATAGGTGGGGCCGTGGGTGTTAAAAATGCGAAACGCCCTCCAGATGGGTATGCCTTGACGACGAAGGTGATGGTGAACTTCCGCTGGCGAGATGATGGGGTCGACGCCGCGAACGACGCAACTGAACAGTGTGGGTGGAGTTAATGTCGATGGCGTTGGGCGGTCGGCGGCTGCTGCAGGTGCGGTTGAAGATGGCGGTAACACTATTGATGGCGGTAACGGACGTTGACGGGCTGTTGCTGGTGACACTGTGGATGGCGGCAACGAAGGTTGACTGGCTGCTGCTGGTGCGGCTGAAGATGGTGGTGACATATTTGATGCCGATAAAGATGGAGCTGGCGTAGACAGTCGGTAGATGCGATGGGGGTCGGGGAGGATTGACTTGGAAAAGAAGGTTGAGATAACAAGCGATGGATGGGACGATGTAGTAGTGGTGAGGAAATGGGAAGAGTAGGTGTGATAACAGGAGGCTATGGTGGTGGTGATTGTGGTTGTAGGCATGGTGGGAGAAGGTATTAGGGAGGCTAATGTCCAACGAGGAGTCGGCCTATATGCTTTGTTGGCTCGGCGCGAGCGGATAGTAAAGATGTGTACCACCCGGCCGATCAAAAATATCAGGAGAGTCTTCTGCGACGAGTTGTGTAGTCCACTTGAGAGACGTCGATGAAAGACCTCCCCTCTCATTTTTATTGGGTAATTAAAAGGTTACACTCACAGTCGAAGAAGAGGGCTGTGGTAAGTTGAAAATTAATTACAGAAATTTAAGATTGGCTAGATTCAAAACTGGCGGAAAGAAAAGATAAATATTGCCAACCCAAAAATAAATGAACATCAATTAGTAAAAAAACTTATGAATACAAAACTTCTTTAAATCAAAAGTTCATTCACTTCGCACCAGGGTGCATGATCATAGCTTTTTAGTAGTGGCATCTATGGAAGAATGTCCAAACTTCTTGATGAATGGCAAACAAAACAAGTAAAAATACAGTCAGTTGAGGAAACTTCACAATAACAAAATTACATCATATTTTAGTTTTGACATCTTCTGGGTAAATTTATAAGTTGGTCTAATTTCAATTTCACTTTTTCACCAGTAGAGGAGTTCTTTTAGGCGCTAGATTTAAATGCGCGGCGTTGGGGTGTACCTCCCGGTACAGTAATAGTACAATTGAATGCTACAGTGCGAGAGGGAACTAACCCACACAGACATGGAACTGAGATATTTTGAGTTTTGGGCTTGTCTTTTTTTGCTAGAAATTGAGAACACTACCAATCACATTACTCATAGTCAAAACATATAGGAAAATTAAAATAGGTTTCTAATATCCGTTATTTATCTGAAAAACGTCAGCTTCAAATCCCCAAATCTGAAAAGTGAAATTTTAAAAGTGGGTTACTTTTACAACAGGTGAATTTTCATCAATTAGTTGTTTTTAAAATGCAGTTCGGTGCATATTTACTGCAACATGAATTTATTGTTACATTTAAGATTTAATAATAGTGTCTGGGGTTCAAGTCACACTGACTCTAAGCAGTCGTCTGGATCAAAACCTACACTGTACGTGTTTTCAACCGCCTGGATCGTCGTCCTCCTCGCTGTTTACACCTTCAGCGTCTTTGGTTTAAGAGCACGGTACAAGGAACGAGATGTTTCAGAGGTGTAAGGGAGACATCAATCGTTGTGTTTTCCAACAGCAATTCCCCTGCCAACAGAATACAAGCATTCCGCCGTTTGTAAGTGTCAATAAGCTGTGATGGGATTGAAATCAGTTGATGTTCTGTGTTTCCGACGTTGCCCAGTACTTTTGTTCAAAGCCTCAACTTCCTCTCAGAAAAGCCAATGGAGGGCAGTTTTCTTTAAACTGGGTAAAGTCAGGCTTGCAGGCTTCAATCTTCATGGCACAAATTGTGCGAAATTTAATCTTCTGCTCAGATGCGCACGTCTGTTTCTTAGCTAAAATTGAAGTTGCTGCCTGCAAATCTCGAAAACCTTCCCTGGACATCCTCTAGACACGGAATGTTTTCTTCCAGTCCGGTCATTCCTACGGGACTGTACCAGTCCTCTGAAGTAAAGACATGGTCTTTTTTCCTGATCGCTCTTTCAATAACACCAAAGTCACTCTCAGAAAGCAAAAAGATATTTACAGGAACCAAGTAATAATGTTGTATGGAATCAAAAACTCAGGTACAACGTATTAGTCTTGCTTCATTTATTCCAGTCATCTTCATTTATTGCACTTTTTTAAATTTCTCCCAAGTACTGGACACAGAATTATTTTCACCCCACCAGTAAATCATGTGACTGCAAGCTCATGCGCTATTGGCCAGCACAAGTTGACGTAATGTTACCGCTTGGCTTGGCTCCATCTCGTATTCTAGCACACAATCAAGAGCGGGTCTCAGCCCACAAGTGGCCATGGCTGGTCCGTGTCCGAACGCTCTGCTCTCTGACTGACCAACCGAGCAGTCGAGGGATGGTCATGGCTCTACGCCTCTGTGTTCGAGTGACGGCGATGGCCTGGTCCCCATCATCGGCTGTCCTGAAAATGGTTTTCCGTGGTTTTTCATTCTACTGCAGAAAGGCGAATGAGAATGTACGACACTTCACCACCGCTTTCACCTTCTCCGATACAAATCTCCTGGCCTGAGAGAAGACGTACTCTTTTACATTCAGCAGTTGAAGAACACCTAGGACGCTATCCTCTCTTAACCTTTAGGAAAGAAAATGGAACAGATTCGACACTTCAAAAAATGAAGGAATCGGCGTAAGAAAGCAAAGGATCGTGAAGGGCGCTAAAACGGGATCCAGGGACTGTTAACTTAGAAGCGTCGTTTGGGACCATGGAGACTTTAGCTGAGTCCTGACATATCTTCCACTTTCTTGTGTCCACCGATGGGGCAGTAGCGTGGAAGTCACCTCAGGATACTTCGGTGTCTTCACTTTGAGACGCTTCCAGTAAGCATTTTGACATGAAAATGTAAACGTTTCTCTTTACGAAAAGGTAATGATGATGAAGTAAATAAATAAAGGAAACTCTAGTTTTCTCTTCACACAGTCTCGTTCCACTAGTGTCTTCTATTTCAACACGTTCTATTTATAGACCCTACACCTCTCAAGGTCACTGTTACTGAGTAAAATATCAACGGCTGCAAACTTCAGATGACCGACAGCCTAAACAGGAGGCTGTGGATTTATATATTAATTCTACACTGTCAACCATATGAGGGGACCACTGGTCTGAATGTAGGTACACTCGAGACCGCTAATAATGACTCAATCAACCAATCAATCACCACTGATCTGCATTTAGGGCAGTCGCCCAAGTGCCAGATTCCCTATCTCTTGTTTTAGTAGCCTGTTCTTAAATGATTGAAAAGAAAATGGAAATTCATTGAACATGTCCGTTGGTAGGTTATTCCCATTCCTAACACTCCTTCCTATAAGCTAATATTTGTCCCAATTAGCCTTCATATTTTGATCTTTCCTACTTTTAAAGATGCCACTCAGGGATATTCGTCTACTGATGTCCTCCCACGCCATCTCTCTACTGACAGCTCGCAACATGCCACTTAGTCGGACAGCTCGTCTCCTTTCTCCCACATTTTCCCAGCCCAAACTTTGCAACATCTTTGTAACGCTTCTCTTTTGTCGGAAATCACCCATAACAAATCGAACTGGTTTTTCTTGCATCTTTTTCCAGTTCTAGAATCAAGTAATTCTGGTGAGGGTCCCGTATGCTGGAACCATACTCTAGTTGGGGTCTTACCAGAGACGTACATGCCCTCTCCTTTACATCCTTACTACAACCTCTAAATACCCTCATAACCATGTGCAAAGATCTGTACCCTTTATTTGCAATCATACTTATGTGATTACCCCAATGAAGATCTTTCCTTACTTACAATGATCCCCAAAAGGAACTTTCACCCCATGAACGCAGGAATTAAAACTGAGAGGACTTTTCCTATTTGTGAAACTCACAACCTGACTTTTAACCCCGTTTATCAACATACCATTGCCTGCTGTCCATCTCACAACATTTTCGAGGTCATCTTGGAGTAGCTCACAATTTTTTTATTTATTACTCTGTACAGAATAACATCATCCACAAAATGCATTATCTCTGATTCCACTGCTTTACACATATCATGTGCATACATAAGAAAATACAAAGGTCCCATAATACTGCCTTGAGGAACACCCCTCATAATTATTACAGGGTCAGAACAGAGAGGTCTTTTGTTGTAGATAAGAATGTCATATCTGTTTTAAGCTGCATACTTAGGCGGTTAATTAACAGAATAAAGTGAAAAAACTTCGAAAAGCATAAATGAAATAATTCCTGTATTTGCAATACAGTGTTTGTGGACGGGGCTGGCGAGGAATTTTTCTTTTAATGTTTACACCGTACGAACAGCAAAAATTTGTCAGCAAAATGAAAAATAGTAAGTGAAGAAATAGGTAGCAACAAGTTAACTGATCAATAATGTCGCACGCGGTGTTCTCTCTTTCCTTCCAAATCGTAGTAATTATCGAGTGTGATATCTTTCACGTTTCTGTCGTCTGTTTCCCCATTTCGCCATCTTATGTGCGATGTTCTTCAACAGTAAACGATTTCCCTGCATTTTGCGGGATCTTCAGAGCGATAATTGCCTTGAATATTTAACTGAAAGACTGATTTGAAACCTACAATACATTGACAACAAGAGTTTCAAAATAAGCTCTACAGCAAATCCCGAAAGTGTAACAAACAAAAATCAAGATTGGGCGTTTCAGGCTATTCATTTCTCCGATAATGCCATAAGAATACATCGCTTTATACGGTCTGCCATAATTAACGACGTCGTACTAAGCGATCATTTTAAACACAACCTTTATACGATCGGATAAAGAAAAGGGAATAATATTTTTTTCAATTTTATTGCGTCAACAAACAAAATACACGTGTAGTGTCCTGCAGTTGTCACGCATTTTCTCCATCGTATTGGTAAGTTGTTGATGCCGTCCTTAAGAAGAGCCAGGTGTTCCCGAACTCTTGTACACTTGCATCCTCATCGAACTGCTGTTCGTCTAGGTCTTGTTTGAGTGGTCCAAACAAATGGTAGTCGCACGGAGGGTGTTCCCAGTGTTACCCCTCATTCAAACGGCAGTATGTGGCGTTGCATCGTCATGGAGGAGAATGATGTTGCCGGGGTCACTTGAGCGATTACGTAGCTTTTGCTTCATCCAAAAGATGATATTAATAGACTGCATTAATTTTACTTTCTTCATTAATAACATCCACCATTAAAACGCACGCGGAGTCCAAGGAAACGGTTGCAGTCTTGTTTCCAGCAGATGGGCGTGTTTTGGCCCTGCTTCGTCTTTTCGCCGCCACTCTATGCTTGCTTGCTTTAACTCTGGGTTGCAATGATGCACCCGAGTTTCATCACAGGTCACAATACGACGAAAGGAATCCTCTCCTTCCTCCGTGTAGCGGCACAGGAGTGTCTGAGAAACTTCCTGGGGTTAAGTTCTTTGTTCCTGGTTGAGGAGACGAGGGCCCCACCTGGCAGACAATTTTCTGAAATGGAGTTGATTTCGGATGATGGTTTGAAAACTTCCGTAACTTGTTACTACGCTTAAAACAATTTCAGAAAATTTTGTTCGCCGATCTTCACCAGTAATGTCACGAATGACAATAATGTTGTCTGCAGTGATGCTTGTCCCTGGTCTCCTTTCATGAGGTTCATTTCCCAAAGCTTCTCTTCCTGCCACTATTTTTTAGCCCACTCATACACTCGAGTCTGCGAAGGTGTTTCTTTCCCAAACTGTCCGCCGAGCCGCCTCAAAATTTCCTAAGGTTAGGTGCCCTCTTTTGCGAGAAATTTGATAATGATGCGTTGGGCAACAGACGTCTGCACCTCTTGCTCTGTCATGGCGTACTGAAGCAGCCCAGCTCTCCACCATCGTTCGCGCACGTAAAAAACTTCTCCACACACCCCCACCAACATCCTGGCAAAGCAACACCTCAGAATTACTACCAACAGTAGCCGTACATTCAAGTTCCCGTTTATACCTGAGCCGCCGGCGTATAGGATTTAGAGGGACTGTTAAAAGCAATGATGCAATAGACCAGGGGTGGCCACTAACCTTACTTCTGGGAGCCGCAAATTTAGGAGACAAAAAATTGGGAGCATGTTTAGAAAAGAGTTTATAAAATGAAGACAAGTTATTCATTTTATAACCAATGAAGGAACATTTATTTTCCACACTACACAGAACATTATTCTTCAGGTGCACATCAAGGAATGAGATTTCACTTTTGAGAAGTGCTTTCTTTTTAGTGTTCATTTTTGCTGTTAGATTTTTGAAATCTGGCTGATAATTGGTAAGCGCAGTTCGCACAAGTTCACTTAAATCTTCATCAGTTCGTTCAGATCGATATGTAGATTTAATGAATTAAATCGTTGAGTACAGTGATTCACACACATAAGTAGTCCCAAAGATTGAGATTAGTCTTTTGGTACAAAATTCTATGGTAGAAATGCCACTTCGTTTGAGTCCTTTTAGTCCTTCGTCCTCTTGCAGTACTTGTAGCTCCAACTCTACAGCTGCTGTATCCTTTGTTATTGGTGATGAAACAGGACTGTCATCGCCCACAACATCAACAGAAGAAGGATTTTCCAGGAATGAAAATGAAGGTTTCAGTGATCTCAAATCATTAAATCTGCCATTGATTTCTTCAGCAACGCCAGACATTTTACTCATGTAATCTTCAGTTTCCACGTGAATGTCAGGAAGGCTTTCAGTATTCTTCAAACATTTGAAGTGAGAAAATATTTTAGTCTGAAGGTCTTTCCCAAAAATCTTCAACATGCTATGCAAGCTAAATACAGTCTGGGCCAATTCAGAAATATCTTTACAAGAAAGATATTGCTTTGAGCGGGAGAGTGTGTCAGTGAGCCAGTGTTGTGAGGTGAAGCCAGTCGCGTTCACGTACAGACAGTAGCGAATGTCGATACTGTACTGAAACAGCACACAAAAAAGTATCGACACTCGCTACTGCCTATACGTGAACGCAACTGGCTTCACCTCACGACACTGGCTCACTGACACACTCTCCCGCTCAAAGCACTTTCAAATAGAAGGCGCCGGAACTATCTTCACCTCCCACATCTTACCACTGACCTATAGCGCTAATAACGTTAAGCCACACATCACTGCTACTGACTGCCGCCAGCCGAGAGATGTCGTTAGATTCCATTAATTATATCATTTAATTTTACTCTAAGGTTGGTGTCAAGAGCCGCACAAGACTGACTCAAGAGCCGCATGCGGCTCGCGAGCCTCGATGTGGCCAGGCCTGCAATAGACGGTTCGACTGTACTACTACGGCCGACTTGATACAGCGTACACCTAGTTGGCCGTAGTCAGTGCCTTCTATTTCAACATACTATACAGTCCGTGCACCTCACTGTTGCTAGGTTAAGCATTTTGTGACATCCCTTTCTTTACACATTTTGTCGCGTCACATCACGTCACGTCAAGCAAATTTTGGGATGATGCCCCCGTCCTTAGACGTATTCATGTCAAATTACAAAACAGTAAAGCAATTTCCTGATCAATAATAATTACAGTAATCGTACAGCCTCAGCAGGCGTAGAGGCGGCCTTCCCTTCACTTTCCGAATCCATTCTTGCTGCAGCCTAGAGAATGAAAGGACCGAGCTCGATAGCTGCAGTCGCTTAAGTGAGGCCAGTATCCAGTATTCGGGAGATAGTAGGTTCGAACCCCACTGTCGGCAGCCCTGAAAATGGTTTTCCGTGGTGTCCCATTTTCATACCAGGCAAATGCTGGGGCTGTACCTTAATTAAGGTCACGGCCGCTTCCTTCCCACTCCTAGCCCTTCCCTGTTCCATCGTCGCCATAAGACCTATTTGTGTCGGTGCGACGCAAAGCAAGTAGCAAAAAAAAAAAAAAAGAGAGAGAGAGAATGAAAGGGGAATTCTACTGGACGCATAATATTTTCTCTTAATTGCATTCTTCCTAAGTCCACGGGATCAGCATTTTTAGCCCACTTTGACGTCCCTGTGCCCTTCCGAACGCCAATCCTCTCTGGGTTGTATCACTGCGTATACTAGTGATGATTTCTAGTGTGACATTTTGCATATTATATGAACACGTGCGTATTAAATTGGCATTTCCCGAGCCAGACGAATTAAACAACTTGGCTAAAATCTCCGGTCGGGCGCGCAATCGAAACCTCAACTAAAAGATACAACTTCTCCTTGTGCGATAATCCAATGATCGTAAATATGTCCCATCAACGGCTGCTAATTTCAGATGGCAACCAGCCATAAGACATAGCCTGCATGGTTTCTATGATCACATGTCCATCGCACATTTTGTCGCGTTACGTTACAACAATTTCCGGATGACCCCTGACCATAAGACATATTTATGTAAAAACCATTTCACAGAACATTCAAGCTACGACACTGGGTTCTCCACGAGAGATCTTCAATCTGCCGACAGCAATGACATGGAGAACCAATACTTTTACCACTCTCCAGCCAGGATCCAATCTGCAAACTTGAAATCAAATGTTGGACACTCTACGATTGATCCATTCACATCTAATACTACGCTATTCCCATGTTAATATCAGACCTCCTTATACAAAAGTTCTCATAATATAATTATTGCCGTTCTGTTCATAAATATGAGCTACTCCCGTTATGATTTAAAAATGTTCAATATGGATACTTCGGTCAGTTTATTGCAGGGCCAGTACACCCTGCAGGTGTGTCAAGTGAGATCAATAGTACTTAACATCATATCACCATCAGCTATTGCCGTGGTGGGCCTTATAAGTTCTCTCTCCATAAACCACTCTACGCTGCAGAGCTAGGTGAGTTGCGGACAAAGTAGACAGACACACAACTTCAATTCTCCTAAATTATCCCAGCTAACTTCAGAGGGAACTATTTCCAACTTTAAACTTAACTTCCGGCTGCCGCTTGCGTGCCCTGTATCAGCGAGAGAGGTGTACTTTAGTGCCCAACAAACTTCAAACTGTAAGTCACGTGTGCATTGGTATGTGGGTGATAAATCTAATACATTCCTTACAAACACATACGAAGTACTAGTAGAAAAAAAAACATTTTTCCTTGTGCAAAAATCAAATAGATCTGTCTCCCAGTCTTGAACATCCATCAACGGCTGCTAATTCAGATGGGAGCCAGCCAAAAGACATAGCCAACACGGTTGCTAGGTAACATTATCTGACCATCCATCCATACCTTACATCACTGCCTGCATGATTGCTAGGTAACATTGTCTGACCATCCATCCGTACCTTACATCACTGCCTGCACGGTTGCTAGGTGACATTGTCTGAGCATCCATCCATACATTACATCACTGCCTGCACGTTTGCTAGGAAACATTTTCTGAGCATCCATCCACACCTTACACCACTGCCTGCACGGTTGCTAGGTAACATTGTCTGAGCATCCATTCATACCTTACACCATTGTCAACATAATGGATCGTGGCAGATGACCTTAGATGTTATGCCCTTTTAAACAACAAGCATCATCACAATCAAAGATCCATCTGTAAAGTTGCCTGGGATCAACCTTCCTCGCCCCACGTGGACCATTCGTAACAGGATACGCTGTGGAGTCGGAAGAAGTGCATCTACTCTACATCAGTGGGACTGGAAGGACTCTCCAGCTTATGACTGCGGTGCTGAAGAGCAAACCATCCTGCACATTTTGAAGGACTGTCCTCTGCGACCTTTTGCTGGTTCCATCGAGGACATTCATCGAGTGACCCCTGAGGCACTCTCTTGGCTGGAAGAGCTGGATATTTCTCTATAAGAGAGTGAAAGATCTCCAAAGTAACCGTTTTAAAGTGGACTTTGTATATATACTATCTGATGTACCCGTACTTCGCTATAGAATTCTACATTGTATATAAAATTGTAGGTTAGGTAGTGTACACGTTGTGAGCAAGACTGTATTAAATTTCATAGCTTTTATCGTTACCCTGGAAACACGACAGAGAAATCACCAAACGTCTTTTCTCATATGAAGACTGGGTTAGGGATTTTTCATTGTTATGGTAGGCCCGCTTGCCTACCATGAGTCACAATCAGGTTGGGGAATTGCATTATAATGGCAGACACTCACTCTCCACCTGCCTTTTTACATCCTCAGAAAGACTGTATAGTTGTTTTCCCAACTGAAATGAACATAGGTCATTACAATGATGTCAGTAGGAATCAATCAATCAATCAATCAATCAATCAATCAATCAATCAATCAATCAATCAATCAATCAATCAATCAATCAATCAATCAATCAATCAATCAATCAATCAATCAATCAATCAACCAATCAATCAATCAATCAATCAATCAATCAATCAATCAATCACTACTGATCTGCATTTAGGGCACTCACCCAGGTGGCAGATCCCCTATCTGTTGTTTTCGTAGCCTTTTATTAAATTATTGCAAAGAAATTGGAAATTTATTGAACATCTCCCTTGGTAAGTTATTCCAATCCCTAACTCCCCTTCCTATAAACGAATATTTGCCCCAATTTGTCCTCTTGAATTCCAACTTTATCCTCATATTGTGATCTTTTTTTTCTTTTAAAGACACCATCTAAACTTATTTGTCTACTGATGTCCACCCACGCCATCTCTCCACTGATCGCTCGGAACATACCACTTAGTCGAGCGGCTCGTCTCCTTTCTCCCAAGTCTTCCCAGCTCAAACTTTGCAACAATTTTGTAACGCTACTCTTTTGTCGGAAATCGCCCAGAACAGATCGAGCTGATTTTTCTTTGGATTTTTTCCAGTTCCTGAATCAAGTAATCGTTGTAAGGGTCCCATACACTGGAACCATACTCTTGTTTGGGTCTCGCCGGAGACAAATATACTCTCTCCTTTACATCCTTACTAAAACCCCTAAATACTCTCATAACCATGTGCAGACATCTGTATCATTTATTTACAATTCCATTTGTGTTATTACCCCAATGAAGTTCTTTCCTTATATGAATACCTAGGTATTTACAATCATCCCCAAAGGGAATTTTCACCCCACCAACGCAGCAATTAAAACTGAGAGGACTTTTCCTATTTGCGAAACTCACGACCTGACTTTTATCCCCGTTTATCATCATACCATTCCCTACTGTCCGTCTCACAACATTATCGAGGTTCGAGGTAATTTTGCAGTTGCTCACAATCTTGTAACTTATTTATTAAAAGTAAAAGCAATGCTTTCACATGAAATAGTCGATCAAAAGGAAAACCACACATTTTCCCACTTTTAATGAACAGTACTACGCTGCCGATCTAACAGTCAAAAATTCTAGAGTTGGAATGACCAGGCCGCGGACAGCCGTGATCCGTGAACACTCTTAGTATTTTTCGGAGGGAGGGGGGATTCGAATAGTAGATAGTCCCAGGGCAAAAACTATGCATTTTTACTAATCTGTTTCCTAGGAGTACCCATGAGCCGGAAAATCACAATTCACTACATAGGCGGCGGAAAAATCTATCTGACTTGGAGGCAATTTTTTCCTCCAAGCCAGAGGAGAAAACCCCTCTTCACTGCTAATTTTGAACAAAATGAATGTAGAATTTAATAAAAGTGAATAGGAGAATCTCTTTTTAAGGAAAGGCTCTTTTCAGGGTTGGTTTTTGTGTTATTTAGTGAATTGTTATGCTATAATTTGGAATACCCCTAAATTGTAATTCCAGACCAGATATTACTACTACTACTCTGCTACTACTACTACTACTACTACTACTACTACTACTACTTAAGAGTGCACACTGCTCATTCAAAACAGCGCGTCAGAGTAGGGATCGGATAGCTCGAATTCTATGATGAACCAGTGAGTTACGTACCAGCAGTACGGTACCAGAAAATGTGTGAACCAGAGGAATGACATGTTAAAATAGAAAGTTTTCTAACTCAACAGCTATATTCAGTCAGGCTGTTATACTAGGTACGGAGCATTAATCCCATCCCATTTATCGGAGTTCAGCGGAAGCATAAGAGACAAAGACCATCACCACAAACAGTGGTCAATGTAATGTTATTGTTGATCAATGTTATGCGCTTTCTTCTTCTTCTTGTTTCGTATAGGCCAGCTAAGGACCACGACATTCAACTATTGCATTTTGGAATGGGCTTTCATGTTTGCCCAGTAGTTGCGCATCCTCAGGCTGTGTTGCTCCTTCCTCTCCTTTGTCCAAAGGGCGCCAGTCTTCTTCGTTGGTAGTCTGTCCTGGAACTCCTTATGTTTAAGTATCTTCCTGAGTGTTGTCCGATCCTTTAAGTTTCCGTCTGTTATTCCCAGTTCCTGTAGATCTTTATCCACTTCCATCAACCATGGTGACTTCGTCTTCCTATTTTGCCAGTAGCTGAGAATCCGGTTGGTCAACCTGGTAGGATGCATCCTATAGATGTGCCCATAGAATGCTAGGCGTCTCTTCCTTGCTACATTCGTTATTCTTTCACAGTACTTGTAGAGCTCTTGGTTAGGCCGTCTTCTATAACTGTCACCTTCCTTGACTAGCCCCAGAATCTTCCTCATTATCTTTCCCGGATTTCGTGTTTTTCCGTAAGTCCCTTCCTGTTGAATGTTAAACATTCAGAAGCATATAAGGCTTGAGGGCGGATGACTGTCTGGTAGTGCTTCATCTCAGTATTACGAGAGAGACAATTATAGGTATTCTTGGTCAGTTGGTAGGCCATTTCAAGCCTGTTAATTCAAGTTGACAAAGCTGTTCCTTCAGTGAGATTAGATTCCAACCATTCTCCCAAGTACTTAAACCTGTTGGTTTTCCTGATCTCTCCCTGTTCCAGATGCAACGTACAAGGAGATTCACCGATGTTCGTCATGAATTGTGTTTATTCAAGAGACACATGTAGCCCAACCTTTGCTGCTTGTTGTCTGAGAACATTTAGTTGTTTCACTGAAGTTTCTATTGAATTAGATATAATGGCCAGGACATCGGCAAACGCCAAACAGTCAACATTGAGCTCATTGCACTTATGTCCCAGATAAATGCCACTTGGAATATCCTTTCTAGCTAATTCCTTTCGCCACTCTCTTATTACCTTTTCCAGGGCACAGTTAAAGAGGAGAGGGGACAAACCATCTCCCTGTCTCACTCCTGATTTAATTTCAAAACTTTCTGATATGGTTCCTCTGAACTTTACTCGTGCCCTGGTGTTGCTTAAAGTCTGTTTGATTAAGTTGTGGATCTTCTCATCTAGTCCTAGTTCCTGCAAAATCTTCATCAGAGTAGGTCTGTCTACTGAGTCATACGCCTTTGTAAAATCGACGAAAATAACAACGTATTTCTTACCGGCCACTTCTGCTTGATGTAATACTGATTGAAGATTGAGTATCTGTTCTGTACAAGAGCGTCCTTTTCTAAATCCTGCCTGGTACTCTCCTAATTGTGGGTCTAGTTGAGGTTCGGATCCACTTATAAGGCTTTAGAGAAAATTTCGTATGTGACAGGTACCAATGAGATTCCTCCATAATTATTGATGTCAGTCAAGTCTCCCTTCTTGTGTAAGGGATGAATAAATGCAGTGGTCCAGTCACTAAGTAATGTTTCGGTCTCCCAGATGTTTCGTAGAATTTCTGTCAACTTGGTTACAGTCTTGTCTCCAGCTTGCTTCCAAAGTTCGGCTACTATTGAATCTTCTCCGGATGCTTTGTTGTTTTTCAGAGACTGGATGATTTGTATTACTTCTTCTTTGGATGGTGGTTGCGAGTTTGGTTGCTTGATGTTGTCTTGGTAAGTAAAAAAGGTATCAGGTGATACACAATTAAGGAGATCCTCGAAGTAATTGGCGAGAAGGTGGCAATTGTCAGAGTCATTATGGGCTATCTTCCCATCTGGTCCACGGAAATGGAGACTGGGTGGACTGTAATGACTAAGGTTCCGTTTAAAGCCTCTGTAAAAGTTTCTGGTGTTGTTCCTCTTGAAGTCATCATCCAACTGTGCCAATTGGTCTTTTGTGAATTGCCGTTTCACTTGTCTGATGATATTGGCAGTTATCTTCCGTTGCTCTAAGAACTTCACTCTGTTGTTTTGTGTCTTCTGTGAGTTCCACTTTAACCAGGCCATCTGTCTCTGCATTACCGCTTCTTCACATCTAGCTGTCCACCAGGTATGTTTCTTCTCTTTTAGTAATGGCGCAGTCTCTGTTGTTACTTTAACTAGGTTTTCCCTCAATTCATCCCAATCTCTGCATTCTATTCTTTCCAATTTCTCTGTAAACTGTTTGCAAGTTGCAAGTTTTTATAAATCAAACTTAGTAAGTCTAACTGACTTGGTTCTTTTAGTGTTCCTAGGTAGAAATTTCAGCTTTATTTTGGAGAGGTAGTGGTCGGAGTCCAAATTCGCTCCCCTTAACACTCTTACATTCTGGATTTATCTATGGGCTTTCCTTGCAATGGCAACATGATCTATCTGAAATTCCCCTAAGAGGTTGTTGGGTGACGTCCAGGTCTTCTGTTTCCTTGGTAGTTTCTTAAAAGCCGTTGACTTCATTACCAGGTTGAAAGCTTTGCAGAGTCCCACTAGACGCTCCCCATTTCTATTTGTTCGTAAGTGAGCTGGGTATTCTCCCACAATGTCTCTAAATTTGCGCTCTTTGCTTAACTGTGCGTTGAAGTCCCCGAGTAGAATGATTGTATGACTCTCTGGGACTTTGGTGATTATGTCCTCTAGTTCTTCCCAAAATTTGTCGGTAATTTCAGGGTTACGTTTATTGTCTTCATTGATAGGTTACTGCAGTGTAGATCTTGTCTGTGCACCGGAAGGTTAGAAGTGATACTCGACTATTGGACGAGTTGAAGTCAATTACCGAGTCCAGTATCTTATGCGCTTTCGATATTGTAGTCCTTCACATTTAGTTTTCTCCGACTCTGAAGTACCACTCCTATAGTAGTCGGTACGGTAAAATTGGATAAAACATAAATGGTCGGAAATTGTATTCTCTATAAATTTTGTTATGTGGTACATTTCGATAGGACCAATAACATAGGTATTTAAAAATTAAATTTTATGCGCCTTCCCCTAAACTACAATTTCATCCGGGGTGAATAAAATAGTTTATAACTTCAGACTGTAGTTTCTTATTCCCCGACTCTATATACCGACTTTCATTGAATTCTGTTGACACATTTTCTCGTGGCTCGGCGTTAATTTGGACTTGGCAACAAAAATACAAATTCATAAATATCTGGCTTATCAAAGCCGGTACGGTAACAATGTATGACAAAAATGATGGGAAATTTAATTCTACATACCGTTAGTTATGCAGTATTTATCGATAGGACCACTAATAATATACATATTTGAGAATCAATTTTAGGCCTTCCCCTAAACTATCATTTCACTCAGCGTGAGTAAAATGATTTATAGCCTCATCCCTCGACTTCACATACCGATTTTCATTAAATTCTCTTCAGCCATTTTCTTGTGATGCGTGTAAAGACAGACAGACAGACAGACAGACAGACAGACAGACAGACAGACAGACAGACAGACAGACAGACAGACAGACAGACAGACAGACAGACACTAGGGAAAATTAAAAAAATAATTTCCTTTTGACTGTGGACACAACCAATACAGAAATACCATCCTTTTCAAATTCTGAGCAATGTACTGACAAAACTCTTATTATATATATATAGAGTCTGTGCCTGTTAACTTGTACATAGAGTGATCATTGCCTGCACGGTTGCTATGGTTACACTGACACAGATTGTTGGACACGAGAATTACTGCACTACACGGGTAAACATAAAATCATGGATATGATTTTGGGCTTACAAGACGAGAGAGCAAGTTCATATCCATAACTATACGCTCTAAACTAAAAATACCTCTCGGACGGATCATCAGAAACACGGCCTTCTTCCAGTGCTGTATCGAGTTGGTAATCAGTTTGGAAGTTCTTGTCTTCTACCTCGGCGCGAGTAAGGTTTCCTGTATCAGCGGTGGTTTTGAAAGAAACCTTCGGTCAAACGAATAAGCGTAACATTTACCGTGATACAATCTGGCTCCATGGCTAAATGGTTAGCGTACTGGTCTTTGGTCACATCATTGGTTAAGTCCGCTGGTACGTGGGCTGGCTTTATGTATCGCCTTCAACATCATGGCGTCCTCATCAGGAAACGCAGGTCGCCTACAAACGTCAAATAAATAAAGACGTGCACCTGGCGAGCCGTTCATGACCTCGGACACTCCCGGCACTAAAAGCCATACGCCATTTCATTGAATTTCATCGCTATACAGAAGGCAAAATCCGGTTTTACTTCGCGTTTGTCTCGTCCAAGAATTTCATTCGTAGTCATCATAAACGGAGTTACGTACCCGATCTTCAAGATCCTTGGGGACGGAAGCTCGTTGGCGTCTTTGTTATTCAACTAGATGATCGGTTTCTGTGCCATGCCCGGTGCCAGATCTAAATACCTTCCTTCCGTCCACATTAGAGTGTGTTGCTTAGCGCGAAGCAAGTCGTATAAAATTTCATCCAATCGAGACTTTACGTTCTGATATGAAGGTATAAACAACGTGCAACTAAAAGCTCACGGCAATGTCGGTACATAGACGACACGGGCAAGATGATGGCGCTATTTCCTTATCTTCGCCTCCACTCGCTCGTTCTTTTACCAAGTACATTTTAATTACCTCACGTGTCCGTTCCTGCTCTGTAAGGACGATCACCTGAAGCTTAAGGCTCTTCCACCCAAATTATAAGATTCTAAAGCTGCAAACATTTCTTAGCACACAAAGTGGGGGCCGCCATTCTACGATAAACTTGTGCAGAAAGTTGAAGGGCTACAGGACCCGGAAATTGGACGGGTCTATCAAACTAAAAACAAATTTCGAAAAATCCCTTCTGGCCTTAATTCAGTTCCACAAATTACAGCCTAAAATCGCTTTTCTTTATTCGGTTCCTTTTTTATTCAAATCCTAGCCAAGTTAAATTCTTTCTGTAATGTGCTCCTTGGTTCAATACCTTCAGGTTCTTTTTTTTATTTTTGAGGAATGTTCACACTGAATGTAGTTATAAGGGCTTAAGTGAAACTCTGCACTGACTCACATTAGCGCTCGTAGCGTACAAAATCCATAAGACGACTTGGACGGGAAGCCGAGGTTTCGAAGAACTCTGCTTGGCGGCTATAAAAACGTTAAGACGACGCTAGAATTATTGGGATGCAGGAGGAGAACATTTCCAACATCTCCTGTCGTAAGGTATTTTCTTAATTCTGAATTACTAGTTTTCTTCAAGTGAGCGAAGTGTTGTCCATGTTGCTACGCCACGCGGAGCGGGTAGTGATGAGTCAAGTGGAGGCAGATAAGCTGGGCGCGCCTGCTGACCGATTATAAATAAGAATTACAGATCTCTCCACGTGGTTATGAGAGTATTTGATGGTTTTACTAACGATGTAAAGGAAAGGGCGTGTAGGTGTGTTAGTAACTGGTAAAACTGCAGTTAGTGTATTGTTCTAGTTTATCCGACTCACACAAGAATTGCTTGATTCGTAAACCGGAAAGATCCAAAGGAAAACAGCGTGATTTTTTCTAGGTTATTTTCGACAAAGGCGCAGTGTTACCAAAATGTTGCAAATGTTGTGCTGGGAAGACTTGGAGATAAGGAGACGAGTGCCTCAACTCCGAGGTATGTTCCGAGCTGTCAGTGGAGAGATTGTTTGGAATGACATTTGTGGACGGATGACCTTGAAGAGAGGTTTTAAAAGTACGCAAGATCAATACGAAGGTAAAGTTGAAATTCAAGAGGACAATATTGGGAGAGTAATCGTTCGTAGACAGAAGACATAGCGTTTGGAATAATTTACCAAGGAAAATGTTTGATACATTTCTTTGAAGTCATTTTAAAGAAGACAAGGATAAAGTTGGTAGGGAACGTGCCACCTAGACGACAACTTTAATTCCAGAGCAGTTGTGATAGATTTTTTGAAAACCATCTTTCTCTCTTATTTTAATATTCCAACCCATCACACAGACTTGAAAATAGTTACTCTACTTTAAATGTTCATTTCACATTTATGAAAGAAACAGACTATCTACGGAGTATATTACGAATTTGCTATTTGTCTCCTAATTATGAAAAAATTACTTATTCTAAATTCTGCGCCAGATAGCGCTCATACAGTTTTCTGTCGTTAGTGCGACGTTCCGAAATGTGACGAGGCAACAGCTTGAGAACTCGGAGCTTATGCCGCCTTTCTCATTTCATATCCTTGTTGATTATGGTGTTAACTGCTGAAAGAGACATCAACTTACGTGAGATAGTCCTTTGGGGAGGTAGGGTTACCACCTTCACTTTCCTCACCACTTCGGGTGTACGGCTTGTGGCTGGTGGTGGATTTGCCTGCTTTTCCACCCTCTGGAGTCAAGCCCAGATGGCTTTTGCCTTTTCTATTCAATAGAGCACTGATCCCGTTCTTTGATATCAAGAAATCGGGCTTCTTGCAGTTTCCTTGGATTGCAGAATAGCTATATTTAGCACCAGAAAGGGCTGTTATGTAGCCCTCCCAGTAAGGATCAATCCGTATCGGCATCGTTACAGCTGATGTCACTCACTCATACGTTCTCATCACTCCCTGTTTAGACGTGCACCGCCAGCGGCCTTCATATTCGTCACCACAGATCTCGAACGGTGGACGTTCCCTAAAAAGAATAATTAAGGAGAACATGGAGGATAAAATCTTCCTAGTCTTCGGTTGTAGTTTTCATTTAAATACAATACGCGCTGTTATGAAACATGCGAGATGAAATTTTGTACTACAGTCTAAGCTTGTAGTTTACATTTGATGATTCATCCATTAGAGTGGTTACGTCGAGAATTACTTGACAAGTGGTGTTTATCCGTTATGCGTACTTGGTTGACGTGAGTTTAAAAAACTCGGTTGATTCTCATTTGGGAGAGATCAAAATACTATCACTGGATTACATGTACTCAAGTGATATGTTGTTGTTGTTTGACAATAAGGATCCAATTGAGACGAGTAGATGTCCGCCGTGCTGAACAGACCAAAATTTATTTATTTATTTATTTATTTATTTATTTATCATGTCCCCAGCTGAATTTTGTTCACTGTGCCTGAAGATGACCTCTACGTATGTAGAAACTAGTTCTATTTGATGTTTTCATAACTGACGTCATTTAATAAATTAATAATGAATAGGTGGATCCTTTGACAATTTGAAATGCAATTGGTTGTCAGTACGGATCATCGTCAATATCATAACTTGCGGCATAATGCCTTGTCATGAGATTACCAAGAGTACATCCGTACTGCATTTAAGCGAGCACTTATCAGCCACCGGAGTCTGAGAGTCGGAATGCTCTGCTTTATGGTTCTTCTGCTCCCTAACTTTCCTTCTCCCCTCCCTCTCTCTTGGGAGAGAACCCTTCTCCCAAACAATAGGTAGTCGGTAAGTCAAGACAGGGAATCAATCAAGATACTAGCGAGGTCTGTTCCCCATTGTGCTCTGACTTCCCGCTCCGTACACTATCACTGGATGTCTAAACAGGTTTTAAAACCACACGATCTTATTCAGGTACGAGGTATAAAGGGCCGATTGCAAAAACGATGAGTAGTTCTAAGCCTTAGACAATGTCCAAGTTGATGACGATTTTCCATTTGCGTAAACAACGTTCAGCCAGTGTTTACCTAGACGTCGTTTAAAGTTTCAATATTAGTTCGAAAATTGAAATAGAAGTATCTTCCATGCAACTCTTTGCTTGTCGCAACCAATGAAATTCGTCGGTGCGTGCGCCACATGTTAGTCAGCTGTCGTATTCCAGCCCATTACTCATATATGACTAAGCATGAGTATGACTTGTCCACAGATATGATATTGATTTCGGTGGAAATTAAATCTCACGACATTGTCGACACTAAACTGACACGCCGCAATACGAAGTGTAGCTCTGATTAGAGTGCTGTTACGGAGAGTATAATCTACATAGCTTCGGCGATGGGAAGATGAAACTACATTACTGTGTAACCGAATGAGTTGTACGCGCCATATGCAGTAGATGTAGCTTGCATTCCAGAGATCATACGTGCGAAACGCTTCGGCAGCCCTGAAGACTGTTTTCCGTACTTTCCCCATTTTTACATCAGGCAAATACTGCGACTGTTATAATGGCCACGGCTCTTCCTTCCCAGTCCTTGCCTTTTCCTATCTCATGGTTGCTGAAAACTTACCAGAAACGGTGCGACGATTATCCGAAAGAAAAAAAAACACTCACACAAAATCTACTTTTTACTGTCACTATTATGTGTGCTTACTTGGCAGGAAATGTAATAATTGAATCCCTCCCGGTTGAAGTATTCGACAGCCCTCCGACGATCGGGACAAGTTATTCTTATATGGACGTAGTGGAAGTGACCTATAATTCCAGGGTAATTATCCCAAATATAAAAAGAAGTATATCGGTTGTCAAGAATTGTAGTCAAGTTGACTGTAACCGGACTGTCCCTTGCGTCATATGTTTCTTGGTACATAAACTTTGATTGTAATTCACTCCTAAAATTTGAGGCTAAACACTGCATTCGGCAGTGTTTAAACATGGCCAGTTGAACATCGGTTTTAGACCTTGCCTACTGATGAAAATATCTTAGCAATGTGGCAACCATACTTAGATATTGTTTAACCGAAATCATCGTCTAAACACCGCTTCTACAATCAGCCCAAGCTGTTTAAATACTGGGTTCGTGAAACATACACCGCTCAGGTATGTTAGTAACGATGCAGTTGTTATAGGTGGTGGTGATTATTGTTCGGAGAGGGAGTATTAAACCCGGGAAGGACTGAGATTTTATTTTCTCACATTTTTAATTTTTTTTATATATGAGGTCATTAGTGGAGGAAAATCCAGAAAGAGTGTGTTTCCTGAAAATATGTTGCATAGTAGCATGGAAAAGCGTTGTACCATACGGTACCGCACGTCCCTCGTAAGAGCAAGATTCTCACTGTGTTGAAATACAGAACTAATATACGATTATAGCATTTGACTGTGTTTGGGTATGGTATTGACATAAGTAATAGCACCAAGAAGTAATGCTGAGATGTGTCTATTTGTTATAGACTATTACCGACAATAATTTGGAGATGAGACTACGATAAATTCTCGTGAAAATATGCTCGCGACGTAACTGATATCTGTCTTCGAAGATTGATTCACTAACCTATGGTTCAGTGAGAAAATTTGCGAAACAGGGAACAAACCCACCAAACACATTCCCTTCTTGTACCTCATTCACAATTTTCACCTGCAGAGCGACGGATCTGACTTGTTGGAACAATTAGATGATGAATCGCACTGTACATTTCTATTCTCACCTATATGATTGCATACTAATTGGGCGGGATAACGCGATCGACGTCCCGGATGTTTGTTAAGTAAACTACCTTCATCCTCCCGCGTAGAATCCTCATCGGAATACAAGGCTGCATTTGGTAGTTCAATATATATATATTCCTTATATCAGTGTCCTCTCTCCTCCAGTATTTGTAAAGCCAATGAAGGAAAAAAGCAATATAAACAAATAATAATTTCTGAACACACTGTAGCGTTTCAAAACACCTAAATATGTCTATATATCTCTATTCAGACTGTAATGGTGTATGAAATGAACTTCGCTTCCCACTATTCCAATTTCTAACACCACGTTTCAAGTTTGATAACAAACGTGCGGTACCATACGGTACCAGCAGACTTATTTTCGTAGTACATCGAAATAGTGGAAAGTAATTGAAGAGTTTCCTTCCGGAAAAATTTCAGGAAACTCACAGGGCCTATATTATCCATCTGAATCTTTTGATTAAAATAGAATTACAATGACTAAAGCTAGAATTATATATAAATGAAAGGGCTGGAAAATTTATCTTTGACTAAGCCTTGTACAGGCTATTTGAGTTTTTTACCCACAGCAGTTTATATGATATATCATTACCTTACTGCGTTTTGAATGATGATAATTACAAAGTATCTACATTTTTATTGAAATATTTTTATATTAATGATATTAATATTGCAAAAGGACAAACCAACTTCACAACTTTTCATTTAAAATTTTTTGCAACATAGATAAATGCCTGTATCTCTCAATACACACTCATGTGTAGGTGCCTAAATCCTCAGTGCACAATGGTCTTTTTGACGAACTTACTGCTCATCTTCATTTTCTTCTTCTTGGGGAACTCGAAACGCATGAAGGTATTGTCTTTTTACCACTTGAGAGCCTCGCCTTCCTCCCAATTCTCGACTTGGAACTTCTGAAGTAACTTTCTTATGTCCTGCTTCTTTTCATTAGAAATAGAAGAGAGAAGTGGAAAGTTTTTCAAAGTGCTCCTCAACAGTGCGGAGGTATTACCTCCCTGTAATATTTGTGCTATTCGACGCTGACCTTGGGCTACCCCTTACGATACGTTTCACTATAACAATTCTCTTCATTTGTGAGATGCCAGGAACTCCCCTGTACTCATATTTACTGATCCCCTTCCATTTCAAATTTATGAACATGTTTCATTAGATGAAAAGATAAAATAATTAAGTTTGTTCCATTAATATTGACATTTAACCTTAGTCGAGATGCCATTGTCATTTCAAAGAAATATTCCGTCTATTCGACGCTCGGCTGATGAAACATAACGATCGCTACAGCCAAGTCAACAAGATTCTCAAACTAGGAGGCGCAACATTGCCACAGTTTTGGCATCTTGGTTTATACAGGTTATATCATAACTATACCAACAACAATCTGGGCTGCTCTTTGTGTTATATTAAAAACGATGGGGCGATCTGATTGGCGGAGAAGTGTTTGTTTTCGAGAATATCAGGTTACTTTGTCACTTCTGGGCGCGCGATTCAAAGTGCCTAACTCTCCGTATACGCTAAGCCAGATCACAAGCCGCTGCCGCGCTTCAGGGAAGTGAAGGGAAGGGAGGGGAAGTGGTGTGTAAGATGGAGACAGATAATGCTCCGGGTGTATGCACAAGTTTCCTCGGTCGACTCGCACAGGATTGTCCTTATCTCTCACAGCCAATATCCACAGCTCGTTTATTAAACAGCCCACACACAGTACAAGAACACGCACTTGTCACGGGTGGCCCAGATTGGTTGCGCAGTGGATGTTAGTTTTCACTCGTCCTGCTCGTGACGTCATCACAGGAGCACCGTGACTGTGTACTGTGTAGCATACAACCGCACGTGTATCTCATTTCGTTGTTTATATATGTCTGTCTTACAAAGAAAGGATTTCCACGTAACTATTCGCAATTTCTTTCCGTATATTGCTGTTGGTTTATATATTGGCCTACTGTATTTTGCGTAGTATGTGTGTCGTAGTTCGTTTCTGTGAGATCTCTGTTTAAGTTGCTGTGTGTCGTGCAGTGAGGTGCACTTATTTTCTTTTCGTTAGTTGCGTAAACAGTGTAATAGTAGCTGGAGTGAAATTTATGTGTTCATTGTACAGTATCATTGCGATAGAAAACCGTGCCGTTAATGATTCACCGCAATCTACAGCGACACCTGATTGTTCAGCAGAGGGATTTCGGTACCTCGCCGGCTACATCGTCTACCGTGAAAGAAAATATGACAGGTCAAGGGGAAGTCCCACTGGGGAAATGCTTTCCATTTCTTCTGGTACAGCCCCTGTGGGATGGACAGAAGTGTTATCTCGGGGAGGTCTACTCGTTCCATCGGGAAAATGGTAAACCAAATAAAGGAATCTGAGTAAATTTTCACGGACACTCACGGAGGTGATGAACTGTGACGCATACCTAATATTATACGCAAAGTGTGTCAAATAATTAGCAGTAAATTCCCCGCTGTACCACCAGAAATAATTAAAATGTATGTTAGAACGAGAATATTTATACGCATAAGACAAATGAACATTCGGGCAAGAAGTGAAAAATCCATAGCAGCTCATCGGTGAAAGGCACGACAGTGGATTTCATCTTCAAAAGTAACCACTTCATGACATCTAATCTCACAGGTAGGACTGTGTTGTAATGAAGTGTTCTGCTGTTCTTTCTTATTGTTTAATTTAAAAAAGTAGACTATCAATGCGGAGCCTCCGTGGCTCAGACGGCAGCGCGTCCGTCGGCTTCTCACCACTGGATACCGTGGTTCAAATGCCGGTCACTCCATGTGAGATTTGTGCTGGTCAAAACGGAGGCGGACAGGTTTTTCTCCGAGTTTCCCTGTCATCTTTCATTCCAGAAACACTCTCCATTATCATTTCATAGCATTTATCAGTCATTAATAAATCACTTTGGGAGTGGCGACTCTATTGTAATAATAGCCTATATATGGTTCATTCATTACATCCTTGACACGGTCAAAGACTGGAAAACAGGTTTGAGGTTTTCCAGGACTACCTATGCATGGTTTCGAATATGAACTTACTTCTGCTGCTGTTATACTATGTGTTAAGCTTTAAACTCGATACCTGTGGAAGTGAGTCAGTATATCGTATATTAGCATACGGTAGTTCTGCTGTGAAGATTTAATATTACGAACATTTCATATCTCTAAATATTTATATTTACAGATTTGAGAGCGCGTAACCTTCTTTAAACTAGAAGAACTTGGAAATGTTAATAAATTTCAAGCGTTGATCAGTGTGTCGTCACGTTACATTTACGCCTTATTCGTAATAGAAATAATGAAAAGTTACTACGCTGTACTCTTTATTTTCAATCTTATAACAGCAGTAATCTTTATGTCTGGTCTGCAATTAGTTCTGAGAAACTGTAATGTTTGCTGATATTATGAGATTCGTACTGATTTGCGCGCTCTGGGCTCGGCTGCTTTGCTCCTACTGTGACGTCATTTCGTTAACCAATAGCAGCTCGTCTCGCGTTGGGCCCAACCTTTAGTAGTGTTTAAGAACCTTGCGCACTTGTCAGTGCACCAGATCGTTTCTCCTCTCACCTGTTGGTTTAACATGCTCGTACATGCAACGTTGCCGCCCCACGATTGTGTATTCCTTCACTCACAACATTGTAAATGGAATGAAATACTGAACAAAGGAAACAATACGCACACTGGTTTGATTACAGTACATGTTCAATATGCCTTCTGCTACTTCGATGCACAGTTCACAACGGTGTAATCGTGACCTCTGGACTCTGTTCAGGATGTGTCGGGTGTCGCGAATGACCTGGAAATCTGCCTGTATTCTTGCTACAAGTTTATCTTCTCTTTCTACGGGGTTCGGATAGTAGTCAGTTTGCGCAGAACAAACTGTTCACTGCCTACTGGGGCTGGGAAGCGCGCCCCGAGGTAACCAAATAACCTCATTTTTTCCGCCAATCGGATTGCACGATCATTTCTAACATAACACGAAGAGTATCCTGGATTTTTATGTCTGTATAGTTCTAATGCAACCTGTATAAACAAGGAGACAAACAAGATTGCCGCCAGTCCTTCTCGGGTTAACAATAATCAGAGGCGACTCTTCGAAAATGAAGATATCGACAAAACAAATAGAAGGACCTGAAAATGACAGACTCCTTAAGCCTTACAAATCTAATACTGTCGGGGCGGAAATAGAACAGGCCTTGACCAAGGTAGGTTGAAGAAATCTGACACTAGTAATTAGACGCAGCAAAGAACCCCGTGATCGTCAAAATATTCACCCACGATTACAGCCTCAGTTTCAGAGAACTTGCTGTTTGTTACTGAGAGATTGCAGAAATTTATGAAAGAGTCTCCCTTGAAAACTGGTACATAAGTATTTTAATGAGTTGTTAAGAAACTGAACTGTTCTTAACTTTTAATTGTGTTTAATAGCTTTACTCTTTTACTGCAATATCATAAGAATATTCTTTATTGCAGGGGACAGCCTTTTATTGTAGAAGTGTTCAGAACTTTTCTACAGCTAATTAGCAGTTGGTGAAGTCCAGAATAAGGAACCGTTGAGATAAATATCTGAAATGCTGAAGTTCGTAAAACTTCCTACAACTGCTTCATACACTGACGATGGATCCTCAAGAATAAAAACATGGAGTGCGGGATGATGGAGAGGAATGCCCAAGGTTTTGCACCGAAATTTCTCTTACAAATTAACTGTGTTAGTTGGACCTGAAACTTGGTAGTACTATGAGTAAAGACATTTGAACATCTCTGCACAGCTACCATTGACACGAAAGCTGTCCACAGCATGTAAAAGATAGTTATCCTTCCCCCGAACTCGTCAGACTCCTCGTTTGTGTTACTGAAAGTGCTTTAACACAAATATGTCTGATGACTGGGGGTCATTTGAAGAATTGCGTCATGAAATGTGTGACGCGATGTTACCTAGCAACCGTGCAGGTTGTGATGTGAAATATTAAGGGATTGCCATGACCGAGAGACATATTATCAAAGAGGGGTGTTACTGTACAGATGTCCGATGTGATCTTGCAGGCTGTGATATGAATGCAGATGGCCATGAAGGAACTATGCCAACGGAGAGGTTCCTATAGTAGCCCCTGTGTACAAAGGACAGGGGGTAACTTGACTGGTAGAAGGTAGTTCGTGTTTCGTTTCTTCTTTAGCCATATCCTCTTTCGATGTCGGTTGTCAACAGGGCGATCTAGTTCTTGTTCTCAGTACCTCGGAAAAGAGTGGATGTACTGAGGTCATACTATTCTAGTAGATTACGTAGCCGAGATATGTTTCTTCTTTCTTAAGTTTCCTTCCTTCAATTTTTCCTAGTAAGATAAGCTGAAGGTGTCTCTATTTATCATTTCGAATTATATGGCCAAAATATTCAAGTTTCATCTTTTGGATTTGTGTATGACGTCTAGATGTTTGTGTTACGTATTCTGTCGAGCCACGATATTCTGAGCAACACATCTCAAAGGATCGAAGATGCTTGGTGATCTTTGTTAGGATCCACGTCTCAACACCATAAAGTAAGACAGAAAGTGCATAACACCGAAGTAATCGGAGACGGAGATAGATCTTAAAGTCCCTGTTACAGATAAGATTGCTCATTCTCTTGAATGTAGTCCTCGCCTTTTTAGTCTTAATTCCATTGAACAACAACTTGCAAGATACAAGAGATATTTTAAATTCAGGAAGTCAAATGGACTGTATCGCAATTGACTTATCTAGGCGTTTGGTAGCGTAGATCGTGGGAGATTATTTGAATAATGAATGCAATTGGAGTAGACAAAAGAGTGACTGAATGCGTGGCTACATTTCTAGAAAATACAAGTCAGAGAATTAGAGTATGTGAAGCAAATTATGATCATCTTATTCTCTCTAATACCTGTACGGTTTTTGGTAAATATTTGCTATGATTTTAAGGTCAATTTGCCGAGCAAGTAGTCGCGGTTTTGAATCACGCAGTTCTGACCTTGTATTTGGGAAATAGTGGGTTCTAACACCACTGTCGGCATCCCTGAAGATTGTTTTCCGTGGTTTCCCACTTTCACACCGGGAAAATGCCGGGGCTGTACCTTAATGAAGGCCACGGTCGCTTCCTTCCATCTCCTAGGTCTTTCACATCACATCGTCAAATCTGCGACGTAAAGCAAATTGTAAGGTCAATTACTACAGGTGATGGTGGTGATTATTGTTTTAAGACCAAATACAACTAGCCAACCATTCTCTATATAGCACTAATCAGAGGGAAAATATGGAAGGGATCCGACACTACGGAAAATGAAGGTATCGGCCAAAGGGAGACAAGGGCCACGAAGGGCGTGAAAATGAAACCTAATAGCTTTGGGGTCGGAACAAGAACAAGAGTTGACCAAGAGAGGTCGCATAGGATATATGAAAGTGAGGAGCCTGACACAAGTAAGTGGAAAGGGTTCTTTCACCACCAACTCATACAATACCTTCCTCAGTCGCGATTTAATACAGACAGAGGGTGTCGATGATGAATTCAACCACCCATATCCACAGCAGTGAAATTTCTCAACGTTACGCCCCCATCAGATCAGTCACTACTGATCTGCATTTAGGGCAGTCATCCAGGTGGTAGATCACCTATCTGTTGTTTATCTAGTCTTTTAATAAATAACTGTTAAAAAAATCTGCAATTTATTGAACGTCTCCCTTGGTAAGTTATTCCAATCCCCAACTCCCTTTCCTAGAAACGAATATTTGCCCCAGTTTGTCCTCTTGAATTCCAACTTTACCTTGATAATGTGATCTTTCCTATTTTTAAAGACACCTCTCTGACGTATTCGTCTACTGATGTCCTCGCACGCCATCTCTCCAGCGACAGTTCCGAACATACCACTTAGTCGAGCAGCTCGTCTCCTTTTTCTTAAGTCCTCCCAGCACAAATTTTGCAACATTTTTGTAACTCTGCTGTTTGGCTGGGAATCACCCAGAACAAATCAAGCTGTTTTTCTGTTGTTTTTTTTCAGTTCTCGAATCAAGTAGGCCTAATCCTGATAAGGTTCCCATAAACTGGAACCATACTCTACTTGGGGTCTTACCAGAAACTTATATCCCCTCCCCTTTACAACCTTACTACAACCCCTAAATACCGTCGTAACAAAGTGCAAAGATATGTACCTTTTATTTGCAATCCCATGTATATGATTACCCCAATGAATATCTTCCCTTATATTTAACACCAATGTACTTGAAATGATCCCCATAAAGAAATTCCACCCCATCAACGCAGTAATTAAAACTGAGAGATTTTTTCTATTACGGAAATTCACAACCTGACTTTTAACCCCGTTTATCATCATGATATTGCCTCCTCTCCATCTCACGACATTAGTCATTTTGCAATCGCTCACAATCTCGTAATTTATGTATTACTCCGTACAGTATACCATCATTCACAAAAAGCCAGTTCTTTCCCATAATATTGATATACGAAGCAAGTTTTTAAAGTACAGCGCCGTCTCGATCCTCCTATACTGTCTCCTCTATGCGAGGCGTTTTGCGACTAGACTGCGACAAAATTTCTCCGCTAGATGGCAGGCACAATGTTCCAAACTTACAGCCTACAAAACACTATGCAGTATGGTCATATGTTCACTGAAGCTCGTAAATTACATCAGTAATATTAATATATCGGCAATATTACCTGATTGAAGTCGGTTGATGAGTTAGCCTCTTCATGCATAATTTAAAGATTTTCCTACGTGAAGGCTTGGAATGGTACTGTACTTTTTGTGTTCTTGCCAACGCAATATCAGTTAATACAGGTCCTATGAACTTGGTCAGGATAATATCAACAACAGTTTGCTGATGTTCTTTGACGTCACAGTGTAACAAAGCACATTCTGAAAGGGAAGACGTCGCTAGTCCTCGTATTACGCTCGTACCTTTGAAGGACTTCGACAATAGGGCACAGCAGCTTAAACAAACTCCTGCAGATACTTCACCGAAGCAACAAAATAAGGTTTTGATCATCGAACTCCTCCTCTGTCCTGATGCATAATCAGTTCCATTCAGCGGTGTCAAAGCTCTAGGCAGTGAGATGTTGCTGATGTAAATGTCACACTCCATCCTCTCATCAACAACACGAACCAAGTACCCGCAAGTTAGGATTTGATTTCTTGTTTCTAGTTTGATTGGGATATTATCGTTTGGATGTTTGAGGTTGTCCAAAATGTCTAAACATGAAGACGTTTGTTTTGTGATTGTCCGTCACAATTCTCATCACAAGGAATCCACTATACTCCACAGCTTTAACCACCTTCTGGAAAAAAAAATTCGCAGCCTGTTTCCAGTCATTCGAGCGGGTCTGGAATGGAATGGATGAAGACCCCATCTAGCGGCGAGAATAGGAATTGTGCAGGCTGTCGAAGCCTGTCGCATTTCTCTGGGGCAATGATTAATGAATGAATGGCAGATGAAGCGAAATGATATTGGAGAGTGTTGCTGGAGTTAAATATGACAGGGAAAATCGGAGTATCCGGAGAAAAACCTGTCCCTACTCCACTTTGTCCAGCACAAATCTCACATGGAGTGACCGGGATTTGAACCACAGAACCCAGCGGTGAGAGACCGGCGTCTACCGCCTGAGCCACGGAGGCTCCATCACCTTCTGAAATAAGGTGTAAAGGCACATATACAAGAGTAATCTGAGGATATCCAATTCCTTCCTTTATTAGGTCCTTGCCTAGATAAAGCTGACAGCCGCTTTTCTCTTAATTCCCTTCTAGACGGTATTTCATAGAGTCGTATCTTTTCAGGCTGCGAACCACCTTGCCCAGATTGACGAAATGGTACAAAACAGTTGAATATTTCGGAGGAAGAATCGGAAGTTTCAGTTCTACAAAAAATATACCTTGCACAAACGAAAAAAGAAAAAAAAAAAAAAAGTACTCTTTAAAATCACTTTTGAAATATCTATAAGCATAACATGATTAATTCATACGATAGTTCAACACAAAATATTTCTTGTACAAACGGTAGTGAGCAGACACGTTTACTCATTGTACGAAAAACTCAGTTCCTCACACACATTCAAGCACCAATATCACGTCCTACACTCACACTGACAGCGAAGATTGTGCGTCTGCTACTGCACTCTTACGGCGACTTGAAGAAATATTGGTAGTCGCGCCTTCCTGTGTGAAACTAGTGGCATAGAGCAGGCAGTATCGTTGCCTACGAGATATCTCGTAGGCAACGGCAGTATAAGAGGTAACAAGGCAGAAACAGGTTCCAAGAAGGACATGCCAGGAATAATTAATGAACAAGGGGAGTGTGTATGTGAGGATCTTCAAAAGGCAGAAGTATTCAGTCAGCAGTATGTAAAGATTGTTGGTTACAAGGATAATGTCGAGATAGAGGAAGAGACTAAGGCCAAAGAAGTAATAAAATTTACATATGATAACAATGACATTTACAATAAGATACAAAAGTTGAAAACTAGAAAAGCGGCTGGAATTGATCAGATTTCTGGGGATATACTAAAGACAATGGGTTGGAATATAGTACCATATCTGAAGTACTTATTTGATTATTGTTTGGTCGAAGGAGCTATACCAGATGAATGGAGAGTTGCTATAGTAGCCCCTGTGTATAAAGGAAAGGGTGATAGACATAAAGCTGAAAATTACAGGCCAGTAAGTTTAACATGCATTGTATGTAAGCTTTGGGAAGGCATTCTTTCTGATTATATTAGACATGTTTGTGAAATTAATAACTGGTTCGATAGAAGGCAATTCGGTTTTAGGAAAGGTTATTCCACTGAAGCTCAACTTGTAGGATTCCAGCAAGATATAGCAGATATCTTGGATTCTGGAGGTCAAATGGACTGTATCGCGATTGACATGTCTAAAGCATTTGATAGGGTGGATCATGGGAGACTACTGGCAAAAATGAGTGCAATTGGACTAGACAAAAGAGTGACTGAATGGGTTGCTATATTTCTTGAAAATAGATCTCAGAGAGTTAGAGTAGGTGAAGCTTTGTCTGACCCTGTAATAGTTGAGAGGGGAGTTCCTCAGGGCAGTGTTATCGGACCTTTATGTTTTCTTATATATATAAATGATATGAGTAAAGGAGTGGAATCGGAGGTAAGGCTTTTTGCGGATGATGTTATTCTCTATAGAGATAAATAAGTTACAAGATTGTGAACAACTGCAACGTGACCTCGAAAATGTTATGAGATGGACAGCAGACAATGGTATGTTGATAAACGGGGCTAAAAGTCAGGTTGTGAGTTTCACAAATAGGAAAAGTCCTCTCAGTTTTAATTACTGCGTTGATGGGGTGAATGTTCCTTTTGGGGATCATTGTAAGTATCTAGGTGTTAAATTAAGGAAAGATCTTCACTGGGGTAATCACATAAATGGGATTGTAAATAAAGGGTACCGATCTCTGCGCATGGTTATGAGAGTATTTAGGGGTTGTAGTAAGGATGTAAAAGAGAGGGCATATAAGTCTCTGGTAAGACCCCAACTAGAGTATGGTTCCAGTGTATGGGACCCTCACCAGGATTATCTGATTCAAGAACTGGAAAAAATCCAAAGAAAAGCAGCTCGATTTGTTCTGGGTGATTTCCGACAAAAGAGTAGCGTTACAAAAATGTTGGAATGTTTGGGTTGGGAAGAATTGAGAGAAAGAAGAAGAGCTGCTCGACTAAGTGGTATGTTCCGAGCTGTCAGCGGAGAGATGGCGTGGAATGACATTAGTAGACGAATACGTTTGAATGGCGTTTATAAAATTAGGAAGGATCACAATATGAAGATAAAGTTGGAATTCAAGAGGACAAACTGGGGCAAATATTCATTTATAGGAAGGGGAGTTAGGGATTGGAATAACTTACCAAGGGAGATGTTCAATAAATTTCCAATTTCTTTGAAATCATTTCGGAAAAGGCTAGGAAAGCAACAGATAGGGAATCTGCCACCTGGGCGACTGCCCTAAATGCGGATCAGTATTGATTGATTGATTGATTGATTGATTGATTGATTGATTGATTAATTGATTGATTGATTGATTGATTGATTGATTGATTGAGACGACGTTGTTAAAGTTTGTACCGTTTTTAAATATGGCTGCTGCAGCGCTTCGATCGTCGTTCAGAGCATGCGTACTCAGTACGTACATCTGTAGGCTAGCCACAGACGCCATTACGGTAGGATTCGTCCGTATTTACGTTCGTTCGTGCGTATTGAAAATGCCTCTGACAATGAACGGTCCCGCCGAAAATGAAGTACGCGCTGTGATTCGACTTTAAAATGGAAAAGATGTGGAAGCTGTTGAAATTCATCGGCAGATTAGTGAAGTGTATGGAGAACCCACTATGAACAAAGGAATGGTAAGAGCATTTAAAGAAGTCCGTGCTAATGTCCACAACGAGATGCGTAGTGGGCGACCGTCTGTCAATACTGAAGTCTTGGTGCAAGGTTCGAGAAGACAGGTGCTTTATGATTTCGCCATTAAGTTATGAGTTGCGTGAAATTTCAGGGAGTGTTCTTTATGAAATTTAGTTAGGATGCTTAGATTAGACCCTACCGAAAGTTGTGCTCACACAACAAATGGCTTGTCATGCTTACAAGGGGGATTCTTTTGCTTCATAACTATGTGCGATCTCACACCTCTAATCGAAACCGAGACTTCATAGCTTCATTTCGTTGGGGACAATCTGATCATCCTGTGTTAGTGACTACCACTTGTGAGGAACTCAACGCCAAGACGACGATGATGACCTGAAAAGGACCGCGTGCCAGATTACTCTGCGGATGGAATTCAGAAGCTCGCTTCACGATATGACAAGTGCCTTAATAAGCCTGTAATTTACATTGAGAAGTAGTTTAAAGTACAGGCTTACATTTAAAAAAGAATTGTTTGAAAAACTGCATTACTTTTTCTATATCAAAACGGCACTTACTTAAAAAACACGGCTCGTATATATAAAGAAACATGTGTGTTGGTTATTCAGCCCGAAGACTGGTTTGATTGTCAAGAGCTTTGCCAAAAGCTGTGTAGACAACCTAGGTGTCACTGTGTAGGCGTACCATGGAAATGAGGAGTGAGGCAGTTTCCCATTGTTTTCCTCACTGAGCCAGAAGCTGCTATCACGTATCAGAATGCCAAGCCCACTGAAATGCATGCATCAGCCGACCCTATGAGCGTCATTTTCACACCATTCATAACAGGGACTGGCTGCATAAGGAATTGTATTACTAGCTTCGTTCATACCTCAGTTAGTTGCGTATTTCCAAAGCCAAGGATAAGCCTGAGACAGGTCAATGAAAGTAACAAATTTATTCTACCCCATATCAGAAGACATAGTGCAGTGTAAACACTACATCTCGCCAGTAAGGACATGTAAGAAAACATACAGGTTCAATAATACTGCCTTGAGGATTTCTCCTATTAATGATTACAGGTTTGCAGGATCACCTACTTTAATTCCTTAAGTTCTGTTTTCTAGAAGTATACCCACCCACTCTTTAGTTTGAATCTAAGTTACCTGCTATACCTCGCCGGAATGTTACAAGTTGAGCTTCAGCGGAATAACCTTTCCCGTGTTCTTGAGAAAATACACTTCCTAAATTCTCCCTCTCGCCGTTCAATCAGAGGGTGATAATGAAGAGGTCGGCATCCCCGCAATTCCCTTGTGGAAACAGTAGTGTCTGTGAGACAACAGAGACTCGCCCAGACGTCTTGCTCACTCTGAGCTGCAAACCACCACAGCTGGCTTAAAATGAGAACTGCTCTAAGATTGTCAGAGGTCCTAACCGTTCAGACGGAGAGTTAAAGATCATCAAAATTGGCGGTTCTCGAACGACCCCATTGACGACATAGCGACGCTCATCAATTACTGTCGTGCTTACGAATCATTTATCTGTAAATTGGCGCACATCTCTCAGCAGGGTAACAATTAGCGTAGGGCGGGGCGAGCGACTCATGCCGGTTATGGGAGATGTGATGGTGGTGGTCATTCTTTTAGGCAACCATCCTCTATATATCACTAATCAGAGCGAAAAATGGAAGAGATCCGACACTCGGGTAAATGAAGGTGTCGGTCAAAGGCAGACAAGGGTCACTAAGGGAATGAAAATGAAAGACTCTCTAGGCCTCCATACCTAATACCTCCAGGTTCCGAAAACAACAAAAGTTGTCCAACAGAGCTTCGGATAGAACAGATGAAAGTGAGAACCTGCTACAAATAAGTGGAAACAATGCCAGGCCTCTTGAACTTTAATTTATTATTCCTGCTAGTGACAACGCCGTTGGTCTGGATTGGTTATCTCCGGTTAGTGATGGTCAACCCACGCTCCCAAGTTGACAGCCCCTGGGACCCCATTTAGTCACCTTTTACGACAGGCAGTGGGTACCTTCGGTGTTATTCTATCGCCCTCACCCACAGGGGGACCGAGGCATGACAGTCCACCGCATCTAATTTGGGCATAAGTTCAGTTACTGAGCCAAATTTCAGCGAAGACATCTACTGTTGGTGCGACTGCACTCTTCGGACTTCTCACGATCGGCGTGATTGTTTGGTGCACAAGGCTGCCAACTCTTGAACTTTAATTTATCATTCGTGCTTGTGACAAAGCCACTGGTCTGGATGTGTCAGGTCGGGCTAGTGACAAAACCATTACTTCTGTTTTTATTCTGCTTTCGACTTAATTGCTGGAAATGACGTCATATCTGATTGTGTCTCAGCCAATGGAAATGCTACTGCGTGCTTGAGCACTTGAGAATGGTGTGTGCTAAATTACATTAGGTCATAAAAGTAAATGAACCTTCGGGGGCTGGTGGGTGGGTGCTTGTGTGGCTCTCCTTTACAAGGTATTCCACGTAAGATTTTTACTATTTCAAATCCATTGTTATAAAACTTGTGGCGCAGTTAACGAATTTGTGCGCGAATTTGGAGAACTGTAGGATTTTGGATTCTGCGCGAGGTTACACGTTGTGAACTAGGTTTGTGGGATGTGCAAGTTGAGTTACAAACCGGTCCGCCGCTAAACTTCGAAGTTACAGGTGTTTACTTCAGTCTTTTTAATGATGAAAACGTTTCTAAGAAGAAAAAGTGCCAAAAGTTGAAGGGTTGAAGTGTTCTGAAATGTTTTAAATTGTAAGTCTTGGATAGCTTTATCAAATTAAAAATCTAATTTCGAATCACTTCCAGCCTAAATGCAGTTCCGGAAAAACAGCCTTAAATCGCTTGTTTCTTGATTCGTTTTCTTTTTTATTCAAATCCAAGCCAAATTAACTTACGTACATAATTATTTCTGTAATGTGTTCTTTGGTTCAATATCTTCAGGCAATTTTTGTTCTCTTTTTTTTTTTTTTTATGTCCGCACCAAATCTGTTATAAAAGCTTAAGTGAAACTCGGCATTGACTCACATTAGCGCTCGTAGTGTTAGGAAAAGGCAAACTGCTAATCTAATCGTTGCCTACGGCTACGAGATAAGTTACTCATCACGTAGGCAACGTTCTAATCCACAACTAATCACTCGTGGCCGAGTTCATGTGTCGTTCTAGCTGGGCAGCGAGTGATCGAGTCGGCCGTGATCTAATCGACCGGATAACGATGATTAAGAAAAGGATTGCAATTTTTAGAAATAAATAAAGAATATATTCTCATAATATACTATAATTTATTTACCTAAAATTCGTAGCTCATATCCCTAGGATGTTTTTAACATTGAGTTGCTTGTCTGAAGGCCTAGAGCTATGGATTTTTCTCTAAGAAACACAATTTATTTTTTACCTGTCAGGCAGATTCATAAAAATGCGGAGCTAATTTTAAGATAGCATTCCGTAAACACATTGTATATATCTTCGTGTGGCTTGATAGCAGCGTTCACTCTCTAGTCTATACTGCAAGAACTAATCTACTTGACAGTGTAGTGCGGGGCAAGGGAACGTAGAATATTGAAGTGGACCCACTTGCCCAGCTAGCGTCTGAACTAACTAAAGCTTTGAAATTATTTCCAAATTATAACGTTTGGACAATTTTATCAGTTTCTTCCCCTATATCTTTCTTGTAATAATGAAGACAGATCAGTTGCTTTACTCACACCGACACATATAGGTCTTATGGCGATGATGGGATAGGAAAAGGCTAGGAGTGGGAATTAAGCGGACATGGTTTCAATTGAGGTACATCCCCAGCATTTGGCCGGTGTGAGAGTGGGAAATTACAGAAAACCGTCTTCATAGTGATTTGGTGTGAAGATAATTTGCAAAATTCTTGGATGGATATAAATACAGGCAGTCTATCCATGAAAAGATGACATTAAACATATTGCCCCACTAACAACAAAATATTGCAATTGAGACTTTCACGGCCGGCGTTAAAAATCACGTCAGTGTTTTCCGGGCTTGTAGACCGCAGTCCAGGATCATGCGATGGTCCGGACGTTTCACCGAAGACTGCATTCGGCATTATCAAAGGTCCCGACTGACTTTGATGGCAGCGAAGCTCACAGTAGAATGGACACAGACAGACCATGTGTCTCGACGGATTGTGGGTGGAGCCCTGATCCATTGAGCAATTTCAGCCCTTCGGCCTTGTAGGACTTGAGTGCACTTCCGACAGGGAATATTAACTGGAATGGTTCTTGTTGAACGGAGTCGGCTTGGTCAGGGTATAATTAGCACCGCGGCAAGTGATTAGTTTAGGAAGAACTTGGGCCTTTTGTAACCAAGACCTTCAGTGTCATATTTATCCAAGTTCCAGATGAGTTAATATGGTTTGAAGTCTATACCTGTTCTGATGCGTAGAGCACGATTTTGAATGCCTTGGAATTGATCCAGGTACGTTTTGGCTGCGATCCCCCAGATGAGACTGGCACAATCCAGGATTGGCAAAAGAGATGTTTTGTACAGCATAATCATGAAATCTAATACTTTTGCAAAAGGTATTTAATATCACAGCATGCAAATATTTACAAGCAGCATTCAAAACCACGCCGTGAAGACAGATGGTAGCCTTCTGAAAAACGTACTTCTTTACTAATTTCTGATGATCTTCCATCATATTTCAGGAATTCAGTGTAATCAGAATGCTTTAAACTATCATCTATGTCAATAATGTCCTCATATTCAGTGCTTTGTTAACCATAAATGAGATTTTCTTTGTAAGTAACACGTCTTCAAGAACACGACGAGTCATGTGGCTTGATATGCAAATGAAGCTGAATAATGCTACCATCTCTCGTTAAATCGACTAACTTCTTCAAAAGGAAAGGGAACTTCATGTTGGATATATTATATTATATTATATTATATTATATTATATTATATTATATTATATTATATTATATTATATTATATTATATTATATTATATTATATTATATTATATTATATTATATTGAACTCATGACCTTTGTGCCCTAAGAGTATTATGCAAAAATTGTCAATTTAATAAGAAATTCGATTCTTGATAGCATGGATTTGACACGTGACGAGGGGGTGATTACCTTCGGTCCCACGCTCTGGGATACGTGACGTCAGTCGCACGTGTCAACGGCGGAAGAATCTTAAGTCAGTTTTGTGAACTATTTCAAAGCGCGTGTATATGGCGTGCCCCAAGCCAAGTCAAAAATATAGTGCCTATCAAAGGTGGTCATTTATCCAAGAAATCGAACACGTATAAATGTTAAGTGTCCATGAACACTACCGCCAGAAATGTAGCAAGTATGTAGTCACTTTCAAAACTCTTGTAATTACAGTTTAGTTAAGTCAGAAAATTTATACAAATTTTCTTGGCGACAAAGGGAGATGCCCGAAGAGAGGGGGTAACTGGTATAAATATGAAGGGACGCCATGACGAAGTCTCCTTCTCCTGCATTTTATGGTACTAAGCGGACGATAAAGTGTTGAGCTGCTCTGTGAAATCAAACAACAAAAGTAGACTAAGTTCAACCGCAGATTTTAGCCATAGTGACTGGGTCTTGGCTCCCTGTGGAGATAGTTTTCTTGAGTGGAAATAATTGTAGCAGATAGGACGGTCAAAGTACTGAATAAATTCGTGTGCGGAAGTAATTACAGTCCATCGTGTGCGCTCAAAGAAAAAAAGTGAAGGGCATTTCTTTTTTAATGCTTTATTCCAGGATACCTGAAGAAATATAATAATCTGTAAAGCCAGAAATATAAAAATGGCTAAATAAAAATGCCAGCGTCGCAGGTGAGCCCTATGACGAACACTGGCGTGACTACATAAGGTATGTGACTTTCCATCTTACTACCTATTATATCTTGTTTCATGATCTCTAAATGTGTATTTGAATGGCGATATATGACGCAGAGGTCACCCCTATTAAGTTTTTGTAAATGTTAGAAAACGACTAAAAGAGTCATTTGTTTATTTTTCACTTGGATAAAATTTTTGAAGTCTTGCGAATGCCGTATGATGTTGTAAAAAGTTATTGAATAGGGTTTCGAAGTGATATCACGTCCAATGTAGATCGTCATTTCCGTATGTTTACTGCCTATATTTTGTGATGTCAAATTAAGATGTTCATTCGACGTAAAATTTTCCTGTCTGTAATTTTGTCGTAAATAATATAGAAATCCATGGTTACTCATTTTCAATCGAGTGGAAGCGCGCTGTCAGGTGATAGTCTAGTGTGATGAATTTGGTCACGGAGAAAAACGTTTTTCTAGGCCCTTTTTAAACTGTGTCTGACTGACAATAAAAAAGGATCTAGTAGAATTTTTCAGTCATTTTCGTGAAAATCTAGTTATTAAATACGATATCATTTTATGCGGAGTATTCATTATTAATGCATTGTGCGATATTAGACGTCGGGATTTCTAGTAAGGATTTTATTCCAGTTGTTTTGTCGGTGATAGTTGTGAGTGGGGAAACAGAGGTTAGTTTTGTCGTATGAGCCGAGATGAGATTTGTGAAGCAGAGTGTAGATCTGTCAATAAAGCCGGGACATGGAAGCCCGAGGAATATTTTATAATTTTGGGAATGGAAAACAATATATAGAAATCCATAGCGGTATTAATTTGCGACGCGTATAATTATTGTGGGCATCTTGAATCATAATCTGTGCATTTTGTTGGTAAGAATATCGTATTTCTTTAAATATGTCGGCAGAGTTTAAAGATTTAAAGAGAGAGGCCAGTTAGGTAGAACGACCGATGTCTCGTGTAACTGCCAAGCAAGCTTGGGGGGGAGAGGCCGGCAGCTGATAGGGGTTCACCGCAAGATAACGGGACACGCGTGGAATTGAGATTGTATTTCTCGGCGGGGAGAACGTTAAATGTTGGATTTAGTTGAAATTTTCATCCGGTAATAACCTAAGTGTCATTAGATACTGTAAAATTTGTTTAATTGGGGACGTAATGAACATTTGAAACCACGAACTTCGAGTACAAGGAACAAGAGTAACCAAATTCAGGGTTGTCCAAAACATAGAGCGATGGTAGTGGTGATTGTTTGTCTGTGAGGGGTGCGCAAACTTTATAAATGTTATGACGAGATATGACATCGTAATTATATGGCGAGTTGCTTTTGGTTTGGACGTAGATTATTAGGGTATCCAAGTGTTAATAATGGCTAGGGTTAGATTAGATTTAAAGTGTGAGGTCATGAAACAAGATATATAACTGGACATGAATTATGTAACAATTCTTTCCCAGCCAGATAAACATCACAGGATTGAATTTACATCATAGCTGCGTAGGAATTTGTGAAGAAACCAGAGTCCGCGGAGATAGAAATTGTTGTTCTTTAAGATTTCATTAAATCATTTAAATTTATTTTATTATTAAATTCAGTGAAACTGCGTTTTGAAAGAACGTTAATGAAGCGAATAACTTGCACATGCATTCTGGAAATCTTAGTTTGTTTTCTGGGGAATATGTAGATGGTAACGTAACGATTAAGGGGACATATCCCAATGAAATGGATTTTACTGCCACAAAGCTTGTGAGCATTGCTATGGTTGTAATTATTTAACTTTGATTGATTAAGCAGTGAATGTGCTGGGGATAGTAAAGTGGAAACTTTGGTCATCAACCGATGTAATTTAATTGTGTTTAGCCTTCAGCCTAGAAACTTGGATGGTCAGGGGGTCATCAACCTCAGTGACTTAGATTAGGGCCATATTTCACTGTAGCATCATTTTCCTTGCGGTCATCATGCACAATGACTTTAAAGTAACTTAGAAGTTTAGATGTCGGTCCATGACTTAGACGCAGGTCCCATCGATTCAATTAAGGGTCCATGCCGTAGAACCACTGTGTGGCACACACCGATTGGACGGCCTTAATTATACCCAGAGTCCAGAGTTCGTGTTACGAGGGCTGGACCATAACGAATCACTATGATGGTACATGTGGTCTCACATGGAAGCCGAATTTAAGGATTTCCAGACTTTCCTTTCTTTAATAAAAATGGGACAATGGTTTCTAGTAAGAATGCCCATCAGGCAGACACGTCAAAGGCTCACCAGTGTTCTAACCTTTTATGTAATAAGATGATTGTGGTGTCCAGTGGACACGATTGATTTCAGTGATACCGTGACATATCGGAATGCTTCAAAATTTCCTGAATAAATAGGAATCTTTTAAACAGACCTTTCATTTAGTAGATAGATTAGAATTACTGAACCCTACCTTTACCTCAGCAAGTGACTAAGAACCCGATACGACCCAAGAGACAGATCTCATGAACTTTGCTGATAGGTAAGAAAGGTAGGTATCCCTAAATATGGACCTAAAGGGTTCAATATTATATTATATTATATTATATTATATTATATTATATTATATTATATTATATTATATTATATTATATTATATTATATTATATTATATTATATTATATTATATTATATTATATTATATTATATTATATTACGAAAATGAAAACCTACAACCTGTTTTCCAGTCATTGACCGGGTCAGGGATGTAATGAATGAAACATATATAGGCTGTTATTACAATAGGGTCGCCACTCCCAAGGTGATTTATTATTAATGGGTGATAAATGTTATGAAATGATAATGGAGAGTGTTGCTGGAATGAAAGACGACAGGGAAAACCGGAGTACCCGGAGAAAAACCTGTCCCGCCTCCGCTTTGTCCAGCACAAATCTCACATGGAGTCACCGGGATTTGAACCACAGTATCCAGCGGTGAGAGGCCGACGCGCTGCCGTCTGAGCCACGGAGGCTCCCTATATTATATTATATTATATTATATTATATTATATTATATTATATTATATTATATTATATTATATTATATTATATTATATTATATTATATTATATTATATTATATTATATTATATTATATTATATTATATTATATTATATTATATTATATTATATTATATTATATTAAAATTGTTTCCAACAATGAACTGATAAATCTAAAATATGTGGGTTATCAAGTTTAACCCCCGAAGTCTTAAAAAATGACACTCTTAAATTGCGATGTTACCTTGCAACCGTGCAGCTTGTGATGTGAAGTATTGGTGGATGGCTGTGGCATACAGATCCATGGCCTGTGCAGCTCTCAAGGTGCTGTTGCTAGGTAACATCGCATCACACATTTTGTTCTATGACACTATTTCGTTAAACAAATTTTGGAATGACTGACAGCTTAAGACACATTCATGTCAAAATTTTGAACAGCGAGGAAGAAAACCCTAGGGAACATATTCAGCGCAGTATGCACAGAGGGATGGGCATGCTGAAAAAATCTCGGGAAAGGCCATTATAATATTCTACAGTTTCATTCTCAGAATGAACCATGATAGACTGACCAAAGTAATTCTCAACCTTGTCCGATTACTGAAAATCAAGTTTGCTTGATTAAAATAGATGTGAACTTGCAGTGACCATAATTACAGATACAACTGTGTAAGACAGATCTACATTCACAACTCTAGGCTGACAGTCTCCAATTAGAAGACAAACTCTTAACTAGAACCGACACATCCCCGACTGAACAATGCAAGGGATACGTTTGTAGTGTTTATATAAATGCGTGCGTGTCTTGTGTTGAGTGAGTGTTATGTGATTAATTAGCCTACGTGTGCGATTTCTTTCTTTAACATTAATATAGTGATGTATTGATTTTATGGATTAGGCTGAGGAAGAAACACAAGAAACACATTGTGCTTAATTTGCAGCTTAATTTTCTCCCCCTTTTTATTTTGAAGTTAAAAACAGAGTTTGAAGAATGTATGTTCCACCGTTCTCTCATTATGCTGTGAACATCAAACTGATCCCATATACGGTAACCCACGCGCCCTATCCCGTAGAATTCATGAATTTAATTGTCAGCTTACTTTCTCCGACCTTTCATCTTTTGCATAAAAAAATTGCATCGATATATGTGCCGCCATTTTTCCATGATTCTGTTGAGCAGCACCCAACTAGCTAGAATAACATAGAGGGGCTGTATGCGTGACATCAACGCTCCCTGCGGAAGCAAGTTGATAAGGGGCAGCCATGTTAACGGTTGTCGAAACAAAGCGAATTGGCGCGAGAGCATATGTTGAGGTGACAGGGAGATCGTGCATTCCAATTTAATTTCCTAAGTTTTAAGAAGTGAAAACATAGATTCTCGCTTTCAGGAATGCCAGCCGTAAGCTCAGCGTATGGTTCTACTAATCGAAGTAATAAAACCAAGGATATATCGTACTTTAAGTAAGTATTACTGAATTATAGCCAAGATTCCTTTTTTTGTAATTTCTGTTTGTAATTAAATCCATTTTATTGTTTACATAGCGAAATTACGGATAGCCACGGTAATTATTTGTCGAATTTTATTTCAGATTTCATTTAAAGAACAAGGAATTAACGGAACATTGCGAAAAGAGATAAATGGTATCCCACTCAATTCAGTTGCTTATGCTCTGTACATTTCCAGTCCTATTTAATTTTCATTCACATTTACAAATAAAGGAAATGGAGCGCCCACCACCAAGAAAACGTAACCACAAAAAATCACTTATTTCGTTCAAACGTACACCAAGTATGGTAAATACAGTATTTTACTGCTATTTTTTTGAGATGTATGCAGCCTTTATTGTAGATGCCTGTTGCCTTGGTATTTAAAACTATGCCACACTTCATAATGGACAACTTTCAAGCTTACCTTTCAGCTAGTAATCCCAGTATGATATGGTAATGGGAGAAACATGATATCCCCCCTATATTATAATAAATAATTACACTAAACGATTATTGTGGTAAAGTATTCATGGGCCGCCTTTGTGGTGTACCGGTTAGCGTGAGCAACTGCCATTTAAGGCCACGGCCGCTTCCTTCTCCCCCCACAAGCCCTCTGTTCAGCATAGCAGGTGCAGCTGCAGCCCTCCCTCACAGTTGTATCCCCCGACCCAATCTCTCACGCTCCAGAACACTGTCCTTGAGGTGGTAGAGGTGGGATCCGTCGCTGAGTCCGTGAGAAAAACCAACCCGGGAGGGTATTAAGAAAGGAACACAGTACTCATGAGGATGCAATAATTTTACAAATATGAACAGAATGAGGTTGTAACCTATTGTAGGTCGCTATGATTTTAAGGCTTTCTGTCATAAATATTTATGTCCATCGTTTTTATCCTAATTTACGCTTAACCACAACAGCCAAGCAGGGTAGTGCTCTTGTTCCGATTTCGAGGCCTATTCGTATGCCACTGTGCGATGATTTCGAACTATCCTACAATCAACTGATCGTGATGTTGGCCTCGTGCCGCAATATGATGAAGTGGCGGTATTCGCTTTAATGTTTCAAGCTTTCGGCAACGGTCTTTAATTCTCCCCCAGTGATTCTAAAATGCGTATTTTCTACACTTTTCGTCATTTAAAGGCCATGCCCCCTTGCTTGTGTGACCACAGGAAACATGGCGGACGTTCGTTCTGTTAGCTTCACCCAGGCAGCTCTTCCGCCTCTCGTCTGTTCAATAGCTGACCAGTAAGACATTGACTGCTCCCTTTCCGTCTCCCATATCGTTCCTGCTGCTCAGCGCTCTCGTGTTCAGGCGGCCTTAAAGTACCCGCGAGCGCAATAGCAAATCAGAATGATATATATTTCTTTAATAATTTAAAAATATACGGCAAGACATGTTTATGCTTTTAAAGACACTCTGCAAATCTATAGGCCAAGAGCTTTCGTCAGAATGCTTTACGATGTCAATCGCGTCAGCTGTTCTCTCAAACTAGCGGTAACAAAAATCAGCTTAGTGTTTAAAATATAAATATTATTTAGTGATAAGATGCATGGAAATGCAGGATTGTGCAGGCAACTGGTTCATTCACCGAGGACTGAAGACTGGACGCCGAAAGGCAAGGGGTGACGTCAATCAATATGCATGTTCACAAAAAATACCATATATCTCCCATACCACAATTATTCAAATACAAATAAAAATTGATAGGCCCATTACTAGTCCAATTAGCTACGCGTTCTGCAGTTCTCAGATTTCTATCTGGAAATTTCGAGTTTATATTGAAATTCCAAATTTAAATATTGAATAACAATTTATGTACCATTTTTCAGAAAATGTTCGAATACAATTTTCTGAAAATCGAAAGTTAAGCTCAGAAATGGTGTTTAAACAAATAGGTGCAAGGATATTTTTCTTGGTATAATAACAACGTTTCTAAAACATTTGAAATTTTCCATTTACAATTTAGTGAAAATTGTGAAATACATGCCCTTTAAGACGTTATATTATCAAGTACACAATTCCTTTCGCGGCAAAATATGTGTTCTTATTAGTTTAATAGCTGTAGAAAATTTCATTGAGCTACCCTTCATAGTGTCGGGAAAAATGCAAACATCAATGAAAGTTGGTCACTCATAAAACTCTATTGAGCTAAAATGCTCCAATACCGTAATCGTTGTCTTCCTCATCTTCTCTTCATTTTTCACCCCTATTATGCTGCCTTCTTTGTTTCTTTCCAGCCAGAACTTTAGTTTTGGCTGCACCAGCACATTTTTGGTCGATAGTTCTGAGGATGCGGCATGTGCAGACTCCAGGCTTGAAGCCCATATTTAGAACAGTATTAATTCTTGTTTCATTTCTACTAGTGTAGAATGGAAACACCATCATTTGTGGTAATTCTGACAATTGTGAAGGAGAAAAAGGCGATTTTAGGACATCGTATACATGTAATTGTGTTCAGTGATTGATTGGGATTTTGTGTTTTCCCATGGAGACAGTGGCCGAGCAGGTCGGGATTCCAAAAGGCTCGGTAGGCCGGCTTTATTACTAATAAAACTGGTTCAGGTGGACTGTGTGACTGGATATCAATTATTCTAAATCCACTGTCTACCTCAAGTTCATCACTGCAATACAATTTGTCAATTTCCAAGAGTTTCTTCAGCTCAAATTTAGACGCACTTGGAGGTGAGGATGTACTGGCCACAACGTTATTTACGCCACTTTGGCCTGGTTCACATTTCGTCCTCGGAACATTATTGGTCAGATATAGGGATGGCAACGATATATCGGTTTTTACGAAATACCGATATTTTCCTTTCGATTTATCGATATATCGATACCGAAAATTTGATTCAATTTATCGCGCAATATATCGGTTTTTTTCATAAATGTATCGTTCTTCTTTGAATTATTATTTTCGTTAACAATATCCGCACTAGAGAACGCCGATAATTCTTCAAGAGATGGTGCTAGTGAAGGTGGAATTGCAACCTGAAAATATCCAATTTAATCAATACCTTGCTCTGAGCCTCTGAAAGACTGGACTATAATTCGAATACAAAAGGTGGAATATGTAACACCGCCTCCGCATGGCAGTTTACACAACGCGAAATACGTTCTAGTTCCAGAATCGCCGCTAGACTTCGTGTTAGCCCTCCACTGTTTAACAACACAGACGTATAAGGAACCTGTGAAGCAAAAAGGTAAGTTAGTGAGTTTATAGGTGAGATAAGCCTTACTATTAATTATAAGAGGCGTTGATTTGTATATTCAGCTTGGGGTGAGTATATGGTTTATATTTAAACGTAAGATTTAGCAAACAGAAGCCTCCGTGACACAGGTGGCAGGGCGCCATCCGCCCACCGCTGGGTTTCGTGGTTCAAATCCCGGTCACTCCATGTGAGATTTATGCTGGACAAAGCGTAGGCAGGACAGGTTTTTCTCCGGGTACTCCGGTTTTTCCTGTCATCTTTCATTCCAGCAACACTTCCACTATCATTTCATTTCATCTGTCAGTAATTAATCATTGCCCCAGAGAAGTGGACAGGCTTCGGCAGGCGGCACAGTTACCATCCTCGCCGCTAGATGGTGCTTCATTCGTTCCATTTCTGACCCGGTCAAATGACTGAACCAGCTGAGGATTTACATTAAGAAAATGTTTTGTGCATATTGATAAATATACAAGAGCCGAGAGACAGTTTATTGTAAATATTATATTCACAGGATATTTATTACGCGTGATAAACAATGGTTTAATGCTCTGTACCATTCTGCCAAAGTAAACTTCAGAAAGGTAGTGGCATTTCTTTCCACGAGCAAATGTAGAACTACGAGAAAAACGGGTCAAAATTAAACCATGGGGGTGACGAGAAGAATAGCATGTGGCAACCTTCCTCGAAGTCTGTAGTATGTAGTGAATATTTTGAAAGCGCATGCTTTAGCATTTCTACTAAAACTAGCCGCAATCAATGCCAACACTTTTTTCAGGGTATCCATCATATTTGCATGGCAAAACTAGGCTATGTACTACTACATTCCTCACCTGAAGGGGGAGGCGGGCCTCTTAGACGGTGACGCCGTCTCTCAGGCCGGGAGATTTGTCACATTGAAGGAGATGCTCGGAGAAGGTAAGGGGGTTGGTGGCCGTGGCCTATACTAGGAATTGTTCCGGCATTCACCTTAGTGAAAGAGAATGGAAAACCACGGAAAAAACATTCTCAGGAGAGTCGACAGTGGGGACCAGCCGTGAGGTCCAGCTCTGTCCCGTCTTTCGAATAGAGTTGAAGAGCCACGGTAGAGCCGTGGCCACCCCTCCTGTGTTCGGTTGGCCGGTCGGAGTGCAGAGCTGTGGGACCACGGACCAGCCGTGGTCACTTGTGGAAAGAGACCCACTCTGCATTCATCGACGTACGCTATGTGAATACTGCAGTGTTTTAAAATATGCTCTGGAGTATTTTCATTTTTATTAGGACGTGAACTTTCCAGTTTCAATGATACTACCTGATTCGTATGAGCTCATCTTGCATTACTGGGTGATACACCTATTTTTCTTCATTAAACGTCATAGAAATATCACTTTCCTGCTCAAAACGCAATGTTTTATATTTTTAATGTGCTTTTATGTGCATGTTTTTTCTCGTAATGCCAATTGGAATCGTGCTGAGGAATGGAGGGAAAACCTGACATCCAGCGTCGCTATTTGAACTGCTGCTACTCTGTCAATTTAGTACTTGAAGAGACCGTGCATGCACAGGCCTTTACTTATCTCGTAGGCAACGATAACACCTAGGGGCGTTCCGATATACCGTACTAAAATATCGATATTTCCTTCGATATCGACATGCCGATATCCTACTATCAAAACAAAATATCGATATATCTCGATATAAAATTATATTTTTGTTCCAAAATACAAGGATTTGAAATTATATTGAAGCTCTATAAAACGGGGACCATGGCAGTTCCAAGAAAAACAAGAACTATTTTCGGCCATTCCTACTAATTTACGAGGTTTATATGAATTTCATCAAGCATTACTGACACACTGTTTTTACTCTCTTTCAAAGGTGTACCAAGTTCTTTCAAAAAGCTAATTATCCAGGATCTATGCCTCGACTGCTGGCGCCTATTGACATAAATGTATCTTGTGGCTGAGGGTCAATGTAAATTTGTGTTTCGGGAAGTATAACCCTAGCAACCGTGCAGGCTGGTACTCATCTGAAATTAACAGCCGTTGATGGATATATTCCATGGATAATTAAAGCGCGAATTCCAGTAGCAAGATAAACTCAACCAACCAGTCGGGTGAACAGGCAGAATACCAATATTGATATATATGCATTGAGGTTTGATGATATTGTTGTTGGTCGTGAACTCTGAGGTTATCATTAACGGTATATCGATATCGTTTGAATATACCGATATATTATGTGCAATAAATATCGATTATCGAAAATAAGCTTTCAATATATCGAAATATCAGTATATCGGTATTTAAATTTTTTTTTGCATCCCTAGTCAGATATTTGTGTTTCCTAAAAATTCTGTTACTTCTAGGCGTATTAGTTGTTACCATGAACACCGAGCAGATAAACAAACAACAATACATAGCAAATCACATGGCAATCGCAGAGATGTCAACGAAAGCAATACTATCGCCAATTTCACAGTCTCCTAAATCATAAACACAGTCGCTGTGAACTTTGCCACTTACGATGTAGTTGTATTACGCCTTCCAGTAAATAATTCTGTTAATACGCAAGGATAAATAGCAATAAATACAAGAAGACTTCAACTGGTACGACAGCATGTTGTGAAAAGTGGGCATGGCCTATTAACAGCTTTAAGTTATTTAATTGACTTAGAGGTTTAATTCACAATACAAACTTTCGGAATATCATCTCTAAAGTCTAAGCAACGAAATATGAGAATTACAAAAATCGATATTTTGGTGTATTTCATTGACGTCGTCGTCGCCCCCCCCTCCCCTACAAGTTATAACGGATACGTAGACAACAACCTCAGATACATCATTCCGATTACTTGATGTAGCATACAATTGACTCTCGTTTTTGTCAACCTGGGCTTTGTCCTAGGAGACCTGAAAAAATGTCATGACGTTAGGAAGAGAAAGAGTGAGAAATATCATTTGTGTTATTTTTATTAAACTTGGATTGTTTGAGATTTTGAGAAAGTGTTGAGCAGCAATGCGTAAGAAAAGTTTGCGCAATATCGCAGCCTGGAGATGCTCTCTCCAAGTTTACGAATACCGTACAGTTTGTTAATTACATAGTTAATTAATTGAATAGTTAGGGGCTGCAGGGAATTCTTAGGTAATTAGATAAGCTACAATATACTGTTCCTGTCAGTGGAAGGTAATGGATAATTCTCTAGAATGTAGAACACTTTGCCATTCCTCCCCACCATCGCCTCATGGTTTTAAATTGAAACGATAATGAAACACCAGCGTACAAAAAGATTACTTCATCTATGTGTCATTCCTTAAGGATCAGTAACAAAGATATAGGCCAGAGATTTTCAAAATGTGGTGATTTTTGTTTTCACTGGTAACAAAACATCAGATTTTAACATCAGACTCGAAAATTCACACTGAATACAATTAAATTTCGGTCTACTGGTGTAGACTGATCAATTTTCACTTTATTATAACTTTTTATACATGCATACATTATCATTATAGACTGCTATGCCTTTCACCGTTCAGTCTGCAAGCCTGTGTGAATTTACTAAACGTCGCCACAATCCTCTATTTTCAACAAGTGCTGTGGCCTCATTTTATTCTGTACCTCTTATATTTAAATCGTTAGAAACTGGGTCTAAACAGCGTCGTCTTGGTCTACCTCTACTTCTCTTACCCTCCATAGCAGAGTCCATTATTCTCCTAAGTAACTTATTCTCCTCCATTCGCCTCACATGACCCCACCACCGAAGCCGGTTTATGCGTACAGCTTCATCCATCGAGTTCACTCCTAAATTAGCCTTTGTCTCCTCATTACGAGTACCCTCGTGCCATTGTTCCCACCGGTTTGTACCAGCAATCATTCTCGCTACTTTCATGTCTGTTACTTCTAACTTATGAATAAGATATCCTGAGTCCACCCAACTTTCGCTCCCGTCAAGCAAAGTTGGTCTGAAAACAGACCGATGTAAAGATAGTTTCGTCTGGGAGCTGACTTCCTTCTTACAGAATACTGTTGATCGCAACTGCGAGCTCACTGCATAAGCTTTACTACACTTTGATTCAATCTCACTTACTATATTACCATCCTGGGAGAACACACAACCTAAATACTTGAAATTATCGACCTGTTCTAGCTTTGTATCACCAATCTGAGATTTAAATCCGTTCAATTTCTTACCTACTGACATCAATTTAGTCTTCGGAAGGCTAATTTTCATACCATACTCATTGCACCTATTTTCAAGTTCCAAGATGTTAGACTGCAGGCTTTCGGAACAATCTGCCATTAAGACCAAGTCGTCACCATAGGCCAGGCTGCTTACTACATTTCCACCTAACTGAATCCCTCCCTGACATTTTACACCTTTCAGCAGATGGTCCATGTAAACTACGAACAGCAAAGGTGAAAGATTACAGCCTTGTCTAACCTCTGTAAGTACCTTGAACTAAGAACTCAATCTACCATCAATTGTCACTGAAGCCCAGTTGTCAACATAAATGCCTTTGATTGATTTTAATAATCTACACTTAATTCCATATTCCCCCAGTGTGGCGAACATCTTTTCCCTCGGTACCCTGTCATATGCTTTCTCTAGATCTACGAAACATAAACACAACTGCCTATTCCTCTCGTAGAGTTTTTCAATTACCTGGCGCATACTAAAAATCTGATCCTGACAGCCTCTCTGTGGTCTGAAACCACACTGGTTTTCATCCAACTTCCTCTCAACGACTGATAGCACCCTCCCTTCCAAGATGCCAGTGAATACTTTGCCTGGTATACTAATCAATGAGATATCTCGGTAGTTGTTGCAATCCTTCCTGTTCCCTTGCTTGTAGATAGGTGCAATTACTGCTTTTGTCCGATCCGAAGATACCTTACCAACACTCCATGCTAATCTTACTACTCTATGAAGCCATTTCATCCCTGCCTTCCCACTATACTTCACCATTTCAGGTCTAATTTCATCTATTCCTGCTGCTTTATGACAATGGAGTTTATTTACTATCCTTTCCACTTCCTCAAGCATAATTTCACCAACATCATTTTCCTCCTCCCCATGAGCTTCGCTGTTCGCAACACCACCAGGAAGATATCCTTTTACATTGAGAAGATGTTCAAAATATTATTTTGTGTACCTCTTAAATACTTCAGTGTTATTTGCATTGTAGGTAGATGACTCGTTTTGTTAAGATTCACACGCAATTTTAACACCAGACCAATAATTTATTAGTCGCACAAATAAAATCCCTTGTTAACTATCTCCTTTCCCCTGCAGACCTATTTTTATGATTAGTCTTGCCTCTTTCATTAGGCTTAGTTTGAGGTTACCACTTTCAGCTGTATTCCTACTAACACTAGTGTTGCTATCATTTCTATTTCCGGGCCCTACTGAATTTTACTGTGATGTAGGAGTTTGTGAACTAGGAACGCTCCCTAAATGTCGACTCAAAATACAACAATTGTTGCTACCTGGTATATTATTGCTAATGGGAGCTCCGGCTGCTAAAACCGTATTTGGTTCACTCATATTTAATTTTTCATTGTAGACCATGAAAATTCGTCGATTTTTTTAATATTTACTATTTTAATATCACCGTTCTTATGATCAGTGGTGGTATGCAACGCTTCGGTGAGTGATACTCTGAAAAATTCCATGAACTAAATGTTTAAAAAGTGTTTTCTAAAAGCGCAATAAATAACTACGTTATGATGAAAATGATAATAACAGTGTTTATGTTGTCGTCATCCGTTCGTAGACTGGTTTGATGCAGCTATCCTCGTCACCCTATCCTCTTCTAAACTTTTCGCTTCTACGTAACTATTTCATCCTACATCCACTGTAAATCTGTTTGTCATATTCATGCCTTGGAGTACACCTATCGTTCTTACCGTCAAAAATTCCTCAATAACAATATGACTCCGTAAATAAACATTCGACGGGAATAGTTTCTGATTGGTGGTCCCGTCACGTAAGAATATACACTAAAAGGCAAATATGGCCGCCCTATTCTCTTTTTTTTATGGCTCAACACTGCTGCCAGTATGAGTAGTTACATACTAAAATGACGAGACATAACCATCAACAAATTAACCTCAATGTAAGTTTCGTTACCCAGATGAATGATAATAAATTGTCAGTCAAGATATTCAAAGAACCCGGATTTCCATACACTCTCAAATGTCAAAATATCCATGCAATATCATATGGCAAGACATACACAATAAAGTGTAAAATATTCACTATCAAAATTCAGTTCCTTTTGAAACAACATACTGTGCCCTTTTAAGGCACCAACTGCGGTGATCTCTTCTTTCTTCTTTGCGCCGGCTGCTCCTGTAATAAATGACATATAAATCATACTCACCGCTGCATGTAGACTCTTCTTCTCGGTCGTGCCCGTTCGATATCCCCGGAGAGGCCACCCGCTGATAGAGGAGTGAGGGAGATGAAAAGAAGGGGTAAACTAACTAAAATGACGGTACCCAAGACTGAATTAAAGTTAAATAAAAGACTAATTTATTCAAATAAAATGCAAAGTGCTGAAATGAACGTAAATTGAACTATTGAAAATGTAAACAAATAAATAAATGAGACTAATAAAATATTAAAAATCGAAGGTCTACCTTCCAAAACAAACATAAAACTGCCTAAACAAACTGACTGAAGGTCAAACACCTAAATTAAAATATGCCAGACTATCTTGACATTGTCTACAAGTTGAATGAAAATGACTCTGTATAAAACTCTGGTCAGAACGACCACCTTCTTGAGATACAGAAATATATAACAGAGAAACTATCTCTCAAAAATAAATTAATGAATTAATAAATTGACTCACAATAAAGTAAACTAAATTCTGTTACGTCGATCAATCCACTGACTTATCAGAGTTATTAAATGTTTATAAACATGTTGCTCATTTGGGAAAAATACCCAAAATTTAAATCATCTTGAACTGCACTAAGCAAGTGTATCACTTAAGGAAATAATTCTTAGAAAACAGAACGAAACAACCATGAACATCTCTTTCATTTCCTACAAAACCGTTGTCTCATACAACACCTCATGATTAAACAAATCAATTATCGAAACATCACTCTGAGTGTATCCAACCACTCATCTACGTTAGACTCCACTTGCTTGCCTGTGATAGACTGGACTCTTAAAATAAAACAAAATTAGGCCAAGTGCCTGATGTTAACATTATCGAATGACAGCGATCTTTGTACATTAAAATTTCTATTGACTTTGCCGCCAACTGCACTTCATTATAAATTCATATTTGTGGTATCACCACTAGATGGAGGCAGATACCATCTTATTTACCATTTCTTGCGGCAGTTTTATACAATTGGTTTATTTAAAGATCGCTTCATTTCAAAATAAAAATGTAGTGGATTTTAAAAGAAAGTTTGGTAATTACTTGGATGCCTGGTATGAGCATACCACTACTATTTCGACTGTGACAGAATCGATGACCCACTAAACCTAACATCTAACCTCTTATTTACATCATTACATTAATTTAACGGAGAAACACTGCTCCGATCAAAACACAGAAATCCAAACAAAACTAGCCTAGCTACACTTATCTATTTACAACAAATCAAATATAAATAATTCACATACGCTTGCGTCCTACAAATACACGGTCAAAGGTGCACTCAAAAAGAAAAACAAAAATCAAAACTGGATCCCACCATCGCGGCCTACTGGAAATTAAATAAGGATAGAAATGCGCAAAACAAACTCGGAGTTACCAGAAAACATACCCCGCTGCGAGTAGCAAAAATATTGCGAATTTGACGGCAATCTCAAATTTCAGACGACAACTGTCTGGACATAATATTATTCAACCTTGATGGAAAAATTTACTGTTCTATTTCACGTTATCCGTGACTCTACATAAATATTCAAAACACATTGACTCGTCGCTCTGTCCACATTGTACACTGGCTAGCATTATTTGTCGAGCCTCTATTCTCCCTGGAATTATTTAACAAATACAGGCTCCTGCCTGTAGTATCATACCCATGTCGTAACACATTTAACGCACGTGGTTAAATTCTTCATTTCACACTTCTATTTCCTCATTAATTCGCGACGTCATTATAATTCATTATTCCCACAATACAGCCTCGCTCGTACCCGGCGGGCAAAAATATCTGTCGTGCACATTACGACTTCTCATGTAAATTCAAGACATGGTTCAAATATCATATTTCCATCGTCAACGTAGATCATCAGGGATATTAATCATGTAGCTCGACCTCTCGATCATTCACTGTTAACACATCACAAAAATCACAGAACTGACTCATCAATGGCGCTCATTGTTACTATAAAAAGAAGTGACGAGATTGCCTCTCAAAACACAAATGTTGAAACGTGCGCAACCGCAACTACAGGAATAAAATATACTCGCGTTTAACCAAAAATCGTCGCAAAAATCCGCGGGATAAATACCAACAAAACCGGTCATCTGAAAGATGATTCCGCAACATAAAACAACTGAAATGCGCAAAATAGTGAAAATAAACCTTGAAAACATCGCGGTGGTGTCCATAACATCAAAACTCCAACAAAAGAAAATATAACTCAAAAAACCCAACGATCTAAAATCATGATGAAATAATAATAATAAACTGACATTACACTCGTAGATCAAAAATCAAAAGCTGCCTATCTGTCAAAATGACATACTACAGAAATCAACCATGAAGACACGCAAACAAACATCTACTTAGACAAAGTGCACAAAAATAAGCCTATCTGAAAATGCAACATAAACATTATTATTATTATTATTATTATTATTACTGTTATTATTATTATTATTGTTATTATTATTATATTTACTGTGAATTATTTACAACCCTACCTAGTACTCTAAACTACACTGATCATCGATCTTGCCACGGTCCTACATTTATTTATTTACATGATTTAATTATGCTCATACCTGTATGGTGGAAGCAGGTCAGTTCACCCACCGGTCCCCGTCATGGTGGAAATTAGAATTCCATCTTCAAGGTGATGTGGTATTCCATATTTTTATTACACACGCAAATTTGACACATTCTTGCCATGCCGTGACACACGTTTATATTAGCACAAAAACACTCGCATTTCTCTCACTCCAGTGAAAGTTTAGAAGATGCCACTGCAGCCTCCTGCCTGTTGTGTAGATGAAGGTCGTTTCGCTCTTTACCTGCAAACACCTGCTGGCCTTCCGACGATCCCTCAGCTCTGTTTACATTACAGCTTACAGTACGTTAACCCTACTGGGGCATAACTGTTCCCTCAAGGTCTGCTGTTGCGGCCTCCATTGAATAAAGTCAATCACCTTCCCGTTTGTCTTACTAGTTTCTGCCTGTAAACATCTAGCTTGCCAAACAGTTTGTAGAATGGTAGAAACAAGCTAAATACAGTTATGTTGTGGAGAAAATTATATACTGATCTCACATGTAACACTCCCCACTGGTTAGAAATGTTTTTATGTAAAATCTGCTGGAACATGAATTTGTTTCCCTCGACTAGTAATGTGAGTTCATTTAAGTTGAAAGTGTAATTCTTGCCTACACTCCCTGCATTTACAGTAAAAGTCTGTGAAAGTGTTCATTTTCTGAAATGCATATTCTCCCAAGTAAATACTACAAGGCTTCCTAAAAATGCCTACAAGTGTCTAATCGCTTTCGTACCAGCCAAAATAAAGTTGACTAAATGCATTTTGCTGACACACTCTGTCACTCTGTCAAAACGTAGATTCACTAAGAATACTGAAATAACACTAAAGTACTCAAGACAATAACTGAGAGTATTCAAAACAACTGTGAACTGCGAACATTAGTAACACTGAGAGTTAACTGAGAATAACTGAGAGTAACTGAGAATAACTGAGAATAACTGAGAATAACTGAGAATAACTGAGTATAACTGAGAATAACTGATTCACACTGAGAATAACTGAGAATAACTGCTTCACACTGAGAATAACTGAGAATAACTGAGAATTCGACCCTGTGGTCGCTGGGTTTTATAAAAATTCCTCCCACCACCAGGAAAATAGTTCCGTGGAAGGGATGTGGCGTAATAATCTAGTCCTTGGGAGCGCTTTCTCGTACATCCGTAGGTTATGGTTTTCAAAATTTATACTCAAAACTTCCTAAATTCTGTCCGACTCACATGTGATATTGCGCCGCGGGAAATGATCATAGAATAATCCACACGATGATGCGCGTCACTGGTGTTATTTTCTTCCGGTGGATGGCCTCGTTCAGCCATGATGGCTCCTTATTCTGGGTTCTATTACTCCTCCGTTCGAAGTTGAATTTTATTAATTAGGCACTGATTAACCACAGATTGGCACTGATAATTCGCCAAATATTATGAAGAAGTTAGGACACTGTTTTTCACTACCACATCGGGCTTCAGATCGCGAGATATTGATAGTAGATCTCCCGGTATGACAGCTCATTCAAATTTAGAATATTCTGATTGGTTGAGACTTTCGCGCTCTTCCAAAACGTGGTGCATCCGCTTCCTCCCACGAATTGGCGGTTACTGTCGTTGGTCCTCTATTGTCCTAGCTAAATAGGTCAGGCTTCACCGCGTGCTTTTCTCATGAGAACGAACAGCAAGTGACCACTCCCCGGCGGTGTCATAAAAATTTATTGGGAGGGTGGTTTACAATCTGGTCGTGTCTAGAGAAGAGTTTCGTGGATTCTCTCGCCGTCAGGCTGGCGCCAGAAAGTTCCTTTGTGACTGCTATTTTCACAGCCTTACTGTGGTATCTCATATGTGAAATATTCAATTTTATTATGAATTAAATTAGGCAAAATCGCTTATGGGTGCAATACGAAAACTAATTTCTCGACAATGTCTTGATTTACCTCATCCGTTCATCTGTCGGCACATTCTTAAGCACAGAAATTGATCTTTCTACGTCACAGGAAGTGACAGGTGCATACTTAAATGAAGACACTTAGGACAAACTGAGGTCAAATTGTACGTGTATGCATTTTCACCACAATACGTCCTCTATAAGCTTGACAAATTCAAAGGATCACCCTGTTCACCTTTCTCTAGCTGCCGCAGCTACTTCTCCGTGCGATGATTGCAGATGATGATGATGTTTTCAACAACTGCTGAAGATTGCCTGCTGCGATAACAAAGACGTGTGACGACTGAGAGTTCCGGGTAGGAAACTCCAGGATAACAACGGGAAGTTCAGTGCAAAACCACGGTTTGTAAACTACTATCTCAGTAAGGCGGCGTCACAGAAGTTTGATACAAGTTTTGTTTTGTTCGTCTAACATAGAAGAAAATATGAGCCGTCAATTAGTAATGCACAATTTACGGTTCAATTTATACCAGTTTATAACTTGGACACCTTATTCCTAAGAATGACTGACATCGACGTGTGGCCTTCCCGCTTACGCCTATGTTAACTCAAGCAACAGATAAAGAAAGTCCTTGGTTTATTATTGGTTTATTGGATCTCTACTAACTACTGTATAACGTGGAAAAACAGCCCCCTAATACTGCAAACCAACATTCATAAAAGGCAATAATATGCAATATTATGCACCAAGGTCAGAAGGAATGTTATATTGTTCAATATGAACGTCCATATAATATTCGCTATTAAATCGAAAATCTCCTGTATATGCATTATGCATAAATTTTCTCCTAAATAGGACAAAATATTCTCACATGCAGGGAAAAAGGCGGTTATTTGGAATCATTAACTCATAAAACGAATATTTGCAAACTTTTTGAAGTGTAGCTGGCTTATTTAAAAACATACAGTACATTTGCTTGGAAATCCGGGCTTTATAATCATAACCAAGTCGGTTTTCAAGCTTAATGAGGAATTAAGAAACACACCACACTTTCCCTCTCCCTCCCTCACACAATTTAATGTTATAAATTTCTGCCTTTATTTTTGTTCCGGTGTATCTGTGGAACGCAGAGGCGAAAGAAGTTGCTGGGTAGAATGGGTCTATCAACGATATCAAAAATTGAATTCAAACGTTTAATAAAGGTTGTATTTCTTTTCAAGAAACAAACTTAACAACCTTTCACTTAGTGAAATAACAATGACAAATTTGGGGATTAAAATAGAGAACCCCACAATAGAGAATTTAACAATTTCGGGCTTCAAGCCACAGTTTTACAAATTTTGAGCTACAAAATCCAGTTTACAACATTTACAAAATCTCAATCTTTAGACAAGGACAGGAATATCATAATTTATGGGCACTTTGCTCCAAGGGTTACAAGTACGGCCTTCCAAAGGCACCCCTCAATACTACAGTAAATTAGGAAAGAGCTTGCGTGCTCTCCAACATTAATAAATTTCTTTCAGCCTACTCAAGTCAACATAACATCAAAAATCTTACTATCTTTGGCCTCTCTAGGCACAATTTACAATTGAAATTACCTTTACACAGGAGTATCTATTACCCAAACCACTGGGCTTCCGTGGAAAGAAGAACAGGTTAAATAAATGGCCCGAATACAAAATGAATGGAAGCGTACACTTGTACACCTAGAACATTACATATAAAACCCTAATTGGGCTCTCGGCCCGATGATGCAGAGGCTAATCCCAAGCTACTGGGGGGGGACTAGAATGAAGGTTAATTGAATGCATTACTGGAAAGAAGAAAACAGTTACAAAGTCGTAGTCACCTCAAACCAAGTTGAAGGGGAACTCGAGAGGGTAGCGCACTCTCTATCCCCGAATTGCAGTTAAAGACTTTATGAAATTTTACATTGGTCGAAAGGAAATTTACATTTTAGAAAACAGGTTACATAGTTAGAAATAAAGACCTTCCCCTCGTGTAAGTCTGCGGAGGTAGCTGCAGAAAAATAAGTCTGGTGGACATTACCTTGGCTGCTGGTCTGCCTGGCGAAGAATAAGGCGCCCCGCCTCCTATCTTAGCACACACACTCTCTCAGAAATACGGCGATCAAGAGAAAAGGTAGCCGGAAAGGCCGCAGCTTATATACACGAGGGGACGGTTGCAGAGTATTCTGGACTAATCCGGATACCCCCTCTCGATTTTATTGACAGAATCAAAAGTTACACCCAAAACACCAACAAGAAGCCTGTGATAGCCTGAAAGATAAATATAGAAAATTACTATTATCCAGATTAAAAACTGGCGGAATGAAAAAGAAGTGTTGCCAACCTTGAAATATATAAAAAAATAAATTAAAGTTAATTTACTTGAGAAAACCCATTAACACAAAATTTCTTTCAATAACAAATTCTTTTACCTTGCACCAGAGTGCATGACCTCAGTTTTTGTAATGACATCTATGGAGAAATATCCGAACTTCTTGATGTACACAAAAATAAACAAAATAAATCCAGTCAGTTTAGTAAACTTAGAAATGACAAACTTCTCAATTATTCAGTAGTGACATCTTCTGATTAATGTTCCAACTTCATGCCGCAGCAGTTTCACGTTTTGTTGGACAGATAGAGTTCATTAAGGCGCTTCTTTTGAATGTGCGTATTTGAAGTGTACCTTCCGGTACGCGTTACAACTATATCCGTATTCCTCGGTGTTTCCTTTGAGTCAGCTCCCTTCTTGAAATTTGCTTTACTTGTCCGACTAAAGTGAAACCACGTGGCAAATATATTACATGAAGGCTACGTATACCGTAAGTCAATAAGAATACACAAAGACTAAGTCTGCAAACCGTTCCACTGTCGTGGCAAGACAAAGTTGGATTAAATTAAGTTCGGTTGATGACGAAATTTCCTTCCATTTTAACTCAACTGATATTTATAGAGGAGGTAATGCTGCTTTTCTTTTCGGAGGAGTTCATGCAGACATCATAATACAATTCTATACGTAAGTATTGCACGAAATATGACCGTAATTAATAAAATGCTGCGTTCGTTATTTAACACCAACTGCATTATTAAATGCATTATTTGAACATACCGCAGTTCTACTAACCTCGTATTAGCCAAAGAGATGGAAAATCCCACAGAAGGAAATATGGTTTAATCATACCCACAAACGTAACAGTAGTGATTTCAACTGTACGGTGATGGTAATTCGTAATTCTCGGAAGTCCCGAAACGAGCCATGACTGTGTAGTGCCAACGTGCCGGAAAAACAGTAATTGTAAGCCGTCGTAGCGGTACGTCGGGTCCCTAAACTCTACGGTTAGCGACACTGAATCCAACTCAACAGTTAGAAAGTAACTATAAATCCCAACCTTCAGTATTAATAGGGGAGAAGGAGTACGGTTGTGTATGTGCCAGGGAGTATAGTAAAGTACATTAGTTAATATCACAGAGAGATAAATACAATTATTTTAATCAACCTCTTTACTAAGAACGAACTCTTCTCCTCGATACCACATACAACTTTTCATTGTTTTCATTCATCTCACTACACAACATTTGATCGTAGGGACAAAATTGTTAACAAAAATACACTTTTAAGCAGATTTCGACATCAGTTTGACTTGCGGCCGGGGTTCGTCTGAAAACTAGCGTGACGAAACTGGCGATTCCAAACGTGTGACGCGATGTTTCCTGGCCAGCGTGCAGGCCACAATGACTGAGAGACATTATCACAGAGCTGCTCTCGTCCATTGGAGGCGAAAACCTTGAAAACTGCAATGACGTCAAGCGGGACTGCGTCCATGGGAATCAGCGTTGTTCGCCAGGGAACACGCGAATACCAGCGAACTACCCAATTAGGAGATTTTTCGTCCGTTTTACCATCAATGTTGAAAAGCTGATATTTCTGGTACGAGATGGGAAGTTTTTATGGAACCAGCGAGAGTCCGATTACCACATGCGGGATGTGTAAAAGTTGTTATGTACTGAGTTGGCGGGAGAAGTGAACAAACTAGATAAATTTCGTTTCATACAGTTTATTAATTTTATAGTACTTTACTTGATTCTTATATTTGATTATTTACAACACAAATTCATTCATAACTCTAGAAGTATTTATATTTTTCCGTCCGATCACTTCATACCTGCATCTGATTATTGTTTACAAATAGATTTTAAAAGTGCCGTTATTGATAGATAATTCCCTCTGATGTTGTAATTATAGGAAATCTAGATGAAGTTTCTCATTTTAGATAAATATCATTCTATGATTTGACAACGAAAATTCACACAAACTCCCGATTGCTGTTGGCACTCGAGTCAAGCTTTATAGCACTGACGACAAACAATGATTTCTGTTACATGTCGCTGTTGTAACCGGCCGGGCTTCTCCAGCCCTACTAATTTAATATAATATCATTTTACGCGATATCATTTGATATCAAGTTTATTCGCCATCGGCAATTATTTGTAATAACATATTTATTCAACGTCAATCATTTGTAATCAAGGCATTTTGGAATCATATTGTATATATGATAACATCGTTTTATTATTTAAATTATTATATTAGGTAGGATAAGAATTCATTATGTTGTAAATACGGTCAATATGTTGAGACATAGTTGTTTTCATTTCATCTCATGTTTGTGTATACGGAGGGTTATTCTTGAAGCTTGGGATTTTGCGTGAGTCATGGGTTTATTTTATGACCAAGGCTAGTAAACAGCGACCCGTGCGCAAGGCTTGCAAGCTGGCCAGCTATATCATCGCCACGCCTTCTGGACTTGTCCAGGAAGAAGAGAAGGGGAGTTGATGCTTCGATCTATCGAATCAGATACTTCGTTGTATATGAGTTTTGAGATTGAACTGTTACCAAGAGTGGGGGTGAGCCCGAATATATACTGATTCTCAACACGAGAACGGGACATTACAGCCTTACGACCCTACGACCTTACAACCTTACAATCTAACTACGTATACTCCATCACTAGTACTTCTACTGTGAACATCTACTTTGAACGACGTGATTTGATATTTGAAACAGTGTGTGGTCGCTCCGCGACAGAGTTATTTTGTACAATGTATTATCGCTTCGATACAGTACTTAGGTGCGGTTATGTTATCGGATCTACGAGAAACGAAACAAGCTTATGGCTTGTGTGATATTCAGTAAATATTGTGGACGAAGAACTATGTTTAGTTCAAGTCTACGGAATTTTGGTACAAGTCTGTACCGTATAAATAGTATAGCTCAGTTGGTTTGAGATTTCTACTAATATGGAAAAATTCATATCTCTGAATTTTCTCCTCTTACGATCAAAGCTGATCAGTTTTTACAAGTATAGGGCCAATGTCTAATTTAAAGACTAGGCATGTAGGGAGTGTTAGTCCAGATAGCCCGTACCATATCAGAGAAGGAAGGAAGGATGTCCATGGAGCAAAGTCTACATCGAGAAGAAGAGAACGATTAACCACGGAAACCAGATGACTCCAACGGAAGCTGCAATTGGTGAGCTTCAATTAGATAAAGCAAGCAATAGTAAATTCAGTAAATTATAAATTCCTCCACGCTTTAAGGAAACTTTTCCGATTCATCTCATTTTTTGTATAATAAATTCATTTATATTTTATACTAGCAAGATACCCGTGCTTCGCTACGGTATTATACTGAAATTTATAATTGAATGCTTATTGTTTTAGATATATAATCCGCCGAAATTCGCGATCTGACTCGTTTTCGGCGAGAATCCAGCAAAATTCCCGATCTGACTCGTTTTCTATTAGATTTCGGCATGTTTCCTCCCATTTTTCAATCTTCCTTTCCAGCAATCGATTTCGTACTTCCCGGGCTAGGCTCAGGTATTCCTCCCGGTCAGTTGGGTCCCTAAATCTTTGCCATATTTTCCTATAATCATTTTAATATGGATAAAATCCTTCAGGAGAACCGGCGTGGTGTCATATTGGTGCCTTGGCGGCACTAAACCCGCGGCCGGACTGCATTTTTAGTCATTACCAGTCCAGGAGCCGTTTCCAGCGCAGTCCGCACAACAGACGTCGGTCCGGAACATTATTATTATTATTATTATTATTATTATTATTATTATTATTATTATTATTATGTGTTGCTGTAATGGCTGATGACAGGGAAAACCGGAGTATCCGGAGAAAAACCTGTCCCGCCTCCGTTTTGTCCAGCACGAATGACACATGTAGTGACCGGGATTTGAACCACGGAACCCAGCTGTGAGAGGCCGGCGCGCTGCCGCCTGAGCAACGGAGGATCCTTATAAGTACATTAAGAACAGTAAAATCAATAGGTTTCACCTCCTTCTACACCCCACCACCGTTAAGTTTATTTACCGCCACCCACTCCCCTCCCAAAAAAAAAAAAATAATTAAAAGAAGGCTTGTTTCTTTATGTTTAAAGGAGATTCCAAACACCAATGTTCACGTCTATTACCTTCAGTTTTGAGATATAAGTATCCCCATAAAAATAATTTTTTTTTTCACTTCATTTCACACTACTCCCCCCCCCCCCCCCCCCCACTAAGTGAATATTCCCGCAAAAAATACGTGTTTCTTTAATAGTAAAGGATCTTCTAAATACCAATTATCACGACTCTAACTTCTTCAGTTTTTTATTTATGTGTCCTCATGAAAGGAATTCAACTCCTTTACACTCCCGCCCTCCAAGATGGTTTCCTCCCAAAAACGCGTTTTTCTTTGTTTTTAAAGGAGATCCAAATGCGAATTTTCACGTCTGTAACAGCTTTAGTTTGTATTAGATGTATGTATTCTCATACAATTAAGTCAATTAAATTTTCAATTATTTCACACACACACACACACACACACACACACACACACACACACACACACACACACCCTCATTGGATTTTCCGAGAATACGTGTTTCTTTACTTTTAAAGCAGATTGCAAATATCAAATTTCACGTCTGTAATTCCTTCATTTTTGAGATATCAGTAGCGTAATTAAAAGAATTCAACACCATTTTCAGTCACATTTACCCCCCCCCCCTCCACCCAAGTGGCATTTCCGAAAACTAAAAATACACGTTTCTTTATGTTTAATAGAGATAAAAATACCATTTTTCTCTTCTGTAACATGCTAAGTTTTTTTAGATATACTGTAAAAATTCTCATTTTAAAATTTCTCCCCTTTTGAGTTCCCTTAAGTGGAGTTTCCAAAAACAAATCACCTATGTTTCTTTACATTTACAGGAGATTCCAAACACCCACTTTTTACGTCTGTAACATTTTACGTTTCCAAGATATTGTGTAGATATAGTCTTCCAAAAAATTCACCCCAATTTGTCACTCCTGTTTAGCCGCCATTAATTGGATTTTCCAAAAACTAAAAAAATACGTGTTTCTTATTTATAAAGGAGATCCCATATACAAATTTTCATTTCTGTAATATCGTTCGTTTCTGAGATATATGTATCCTCATTAAAGTCATTCAACCCATTTTTCACCCTTTTTCACCTATTGCGATTTACAGCAAACAAAAAAATACGTGTTCCTTTATTTTTAGAGGAGATTCTAACTACCAATTTTTACATCTGTAAATTTTAAAGTTCTAAGATGTAGACACACTCATTTTAAAAAATTCACCCCCCCCCCTTTTCATCCTCCAATATTTGGAATTTTCAAAAACGAAAAAATACGTGTTTCTTTACTTTTAAAGTAGATCCCAAATACCAATTTTCAGGTCTGTAATATCTTCAGGTTCTGAAATATAAGTAGCCTCATTTAAGACATTCAACCCATTATTCACCCTTTTACAACCTTCCTATTGGGATTTTCCGAAAACGAAAAAATACGTGTTTCTTTATTTTTAATGAAGATTCTAAATGCCAATTTTTACATCTGCAAACTTTAAAAGTTTGGAGATATAGATCACTCATTTTAAAAATTCACCCCCTTTTCACCCTCCCATTTATTGGATTTTCCAAAAACAAAAAAATACGTGTTTCTTTATTTTTAAAAGAGATCAAAAGTACCAATTTTCAGGTCTGTAATATATTCAGTTTCTGAGATATAAGTACCGGTATCCTGATTAAAGGCATTCAACCCATTTTTCCCCATTTTTCACCCTTTTCACCCCTCCTATTGGAATTTTCTGAAGACAAAAAAATACGTGTTTCCTTATTTTTAAAGAAGATTCTAAATACCAATTTTTACATCTGTAAACCTTTAAAGTTTTGAGATATAGATACACTCATTTTAAAATGTCACCCCCCTTTTCACCCCCTTAGAGAAGGAATATCCAAAAATCCTCTCTTAGTGAGCACCTACATCTTAATATGAATATATCCCCAAAATTTCATTTCTTTATGTCCAGTAGTTTTGGCTCGGCGATGATGAATCAGTCAGTCAGTCAGGACAAGTTATTTTATATATATACTAGCAAGATACCCGTGCTTCGCTACGGTATTATACTGAAATTTATAATTGAATGTTTATTGTTTTAGATATATAATCCGCCGAAATTCGCGATCTGACTCGTTTTCTGCGAGAATCCACCAAAATTCCCGATCTGACTGGTTTTCTATGATTTTACGGCACGTTTCCTCCCATTTTTAAATCTTCCTTTCCAGCAATCGATTTCGTACTTCCCGGGCTAGGCTCAGGTATTCCTCCCGGTCAGTTGGGTTCGTAAATCTTTGCCATCTTTTCCTATAATATTTTTAATATGGATAAAATCCTTCAGGAGATCCGGCGTGGTTTCATATTGGGTGCCTTGGTGGCACTGAACCCGCGGCCGGACTGCATTCTTAGTCATTACCCGTCCAGGAGCCGTTTCCAGCGCGGTCCGCGCATTTGACGACGGTCCGGAATATTATTATTAATTATTATTATTATTATTATTATTATTATTATTATTATTATTATTATTATTATTATTATTATTATTATTATTATTATTATGCGTTGCTGGAATGGCTGATGACAGGGAAAACCGGAGTATCCGGAGAAAAACCTGTCCCGCCTCCGTTTTGTCCAGCACGAATGCCACATGGAGTGACCGGGATTTGAACCACGGAACCCAGCTGTGAGAGGCCGGCGCGCTGCCGCCTGAGAAACGGAGGATCCTGATAAGTACATTAATAACAGTAAAATCAATTGGTCTCACCTCCTTCTACACCCCACCCCCCACCGCCGTTAAGTTTAATTACCGCCAACCCCCCCCCCCCCCCTCAACAAATTTAAAAGAATGCTTGTTTCTTTATGTTTAAGGGAGATTCCAGACACCAATGTTCACGTCTATTACCTTCGGTTTTGAGATGTAAATATCCCCATAAAAATAATTCCATTTCTTTCACTTCCTTTCACACTCCTTCCCCCCACCCCTAAGTGAATTTTCCCGCAAAAAGTACTTGTTTCTTTAATAGTAAAGGATCTTCTAAATACCAATTATCACGACTCTGACTTCTTCAGTTTTTGATTTATGTGTCCTCATGAAAGGAATTCAACTCCTTTACACTCCCGCCCTCCAAGATGGTTTCCCCACCAAAACGCGTTCTTCTTTGTTTTTAAAGGAGGTCCAAATACGAATTTTCACGTCTGTAACAACTTTAGTTTTTATTAGATGTATGTATTCTCATACAATTAAGTCAATTAATTTTTCAATTCTTTCACCCCCCCCCCCGCCACCCTTCTTTGGATTTTCCGAGAATACGTGTTTCCTTATTTTTAAAGCAGATTGCAAATATCAAATTTCACGTCTGTAACATCTTCATTTTTCAGATATTAGTAGATTAATTAAAATAATTCATCACCATTTTCAGTCACTTTTACCACCCCCCCTCCCTCCAACCAAGTGGCATTTCCGAAAACTAAAAGTACAAGTTTCTTTATGTTTAATAGAGATAAAAAATACCATTTTTCTCTTCTGTAACATGCTAAGATTTTTTTAATATACTGTAAAAATTCTCATTTTAAAATTTCACCCCTTTTGAGTTCCCTTTAAGTGGAGTTTCCAAAAAAAATCACCTATATTTTTTTACATTTACAGGAGATTTACACCCACTCTTTACGTCTGTAACATTTTACGTTTCCAAGATATTCTGTAGATAGTCTTTAAAAAAATTCACCCCAATTTGTCACTCTTGTTTAACCGCCATTAATTGGCTTTTCCAGAAACTAAAACATACGTGTTTCTTTATTTTTAAAGGAGATCCCATATGCAAATTATCAGTTCTGTAATTTCTTTCGTTTATGAGATATGTGTATCCTCAAAAAGGCATTCAACCCATTTTTCACCCTTTTACACCCCTCCTATTAGGATTTACGGGAAACAAAATAAATACGTGTTCCTTTATTTTTAGAGGAGATTCTAACTACCAATTTTTACATCTGTAAATTTTAAAGTTTTAAGATGTAGACACACTCATTTTAAAAAATTAACCCCCCTCTTTTCACCCCCAATATTTGGATTTTCCAAAAAGCGAAAAAATGCGTGTTTCTTTACTTTTAAAGTAGATCCAAAATACCAATTTTCAGGTCTGTAATATCTTCAGGTTCTGAAATATAAGTAGCCTCATGAAAGGCATTCAACCCATTATTCACCCTTTTAAACCCTTCCTATTGGGATTTTCCGAAAACAAAAGAATACGTGTTTTTTAATTTTTAAAGGAGATTCTAAACACCAATTTTTACATGTATAAACTTAAAAAGTTTTGAGATATAGATACACTCATTTTAAAAAATCACCCCCTTTTCAACCCCCCCCCCCAATTAATTATATTTTCCACAGACTAAAATACGTGTTTCTTTATTTTAAAAGGAGATCCCAAACACCAATTTTCAGGTCTGTAATATCTTCAGGTTGTGAAATATAAGTAGACTCATGAAATGCATTCGACCCCTTTTTCAACCTTTACCACCCTTCCTATTACGATTTTCCGAAAGCGAAATATACGTGTTTCTTTATTTTTAATGGAGATTCTAAATACCAATTTTTACATCTATAACTTTTAAAAGTTTTGAGATATAGATACAATCATTTTAAAATATTACCCCCTTTTCACCCCCCTTAATTGGGTTTTCCAGAAACAAAAAAATACGTGTTTCTTTATTTTTAAAGGAGATCCCAAACACCAATTTTCAGGTCTATAATATCTTCAGTTTCTGAGATATAAGTAGCCTCATTAAAGGCATTCAACCCCTTTTTCACCCCTTTTCACTCCTCCTATTGCGATTTTCCGAAAACAAAAAAATACGTGTTTCTTTATTTTTAATGAAGATTCTAAATACCAATTTTTACATCTGCAAACTTTAAAAGTTTGGAGATATAGATTCACTCATTTTAAAAATTCACCCCCTTTTCACCCACCCATTAATTGGATTTTACAAAAACAAAAAATACGTGCTTCTTTATTTTTAAAAGAGATCCAAAGTACCAATTTTCAGGTCTGTAATATCTTCAGTTTCTGAGATATAAGTACCGGTATCCTGATTAAAGGCATTCAACCCATTTTCCCCCATTTTCACCCTTTTCATCCCTCCTATTGGGATTTTCTGAAAACAAAAAAATACGTGTTTCCTTATTTTTAAAGAAGATTCTAAATACCAATTTTTACACCTGTAAACTTTTAAAGTTTTGAGATATAGATACACTCATTTTAAAATTTCACCTCCCTTTTCACCCCCTTAGCGACGGAATATCCAAAAATCCTCTCTTAGCGAGCACCTACATTTTAATATGAATATAGCCCCAAAATTTCATTTCTTTATGTCCAGTAGTTTTGGCTCGGCGATGATGAATCAGTCAGTCAGTCAGGACAAGTTATTTTATATATATAGACTAGCAAGATACCCGTGCTTCGCTACGGTATTATACTGAAATTTATAATTGAATGCTTATTGTTATAGATATATAATCCGCCGAAATTCGCGATCTGACTCGTTTTCTGCGAGAAACCACCAAAATTCCCGATCTGACTTGTTTTCTCTTATTTTCGGCACGTTTCCTCCCATTTTTCAATCTTCCTTTCCAGTAATCGAGTTCGTACTTCCCGGGCTAGGCTCAGGTATTCTTCCCGGTCAATTGTGTACGTAAATCCTTGCCATCTTTTCCTATAATCATTTTTAATATGGATAAAATCCTTCAGGAGATCCGGCGTGGTGTTATATTGGGTGCCTTGGCGGCACTGAACCGGCGGCCGGACTGCATTCTTAGTCATTACCCGTCCAGTAGCCGTTTCCAGGGCGATCCGCACATTTGATGACGGTCCGGAACATTATTATTATTATTATTATTATTATTATTATTATTATTATTATTATTATGTGTTGCTGGAATGGCTGATGACAGGGAAAACCGGAGTATCCGGAGAAAAACCTGTCCCGCCTCCGTTTTGTCCAGCACGAATGTCACATGGAGTGACCGGGATTTGAACCACGGAACCGAGTTGTGAGAGGCCGGCTCGCTGCTGCCTGAGCAACGGAGGATCCTTATAAGTGTATTAATAACAGTAAAATCAACTGGTCTCACCTCCTTCTACACCCTACCGCCGTTAAGTTTATTTACCAACCCTCCCCCCCCAAAAAAAATTAAAAGAAGGCTTGTTTCTATATGTTTAAGGGAGATTCCAAACACCAATGTTCACGTCTATTACCTTCAGTTTTGAGATATAAGTATCCCCATAAAAATAATTTACTTTCTTCACTTCATTTCACACTACTCCCCCCCCCCCCCCTTAAGTGAATTTTCCCGCAAAAAATACTTGTTTCTTTAATAGTAAAGGATCTTCTAAATACCAATTATCACGACTCTAACTTCTTCAGTTTTTGATTTATGTGTCCTTGTGAAAGGAATTCAACTCCTTTACACTCCCGCCCTCCAAGATGGTTTCCTCCCAAAACGCGTTTTTCTTTGTTTTTAAAGGAGATCCAAATACGAATTTTCACGTCTGTAACAACTTTAGTTTTTATTAGATGTATGTATTCTCATACAATTAAGTCAATTAATTTTTCAATTCTATCACCCCCCCCCCCCAACCCTTCATTGGATTTTCTGAGAATACGTGTTTCTTTACTTTTAAAGCAGATTGCAAATATCAAATTTCACGTCTGTAACATCTTCATTTTTGAGATATCAGTAGCCTAATTAAAAGAATTCAACACAATTTTCAGTCACTTTAACCCCTCCCTCCACCCAAGTGGTATTTCCGAAAACTAAAAATACACGTTTCTTTATGTTTAATAGAGATAAAAAATACCATTTTTCACTTCTGTAACACGTTAAGTTTTTTAGATATACTGTAAAATTTCTCATTTTAAAATTTCACCCCTTTTGAGTTCTCCTTAAGTGGAGTTTCCAAAAACAAATCACCTCTGTTTCTTTACATTTACAGGAGATTCCAAACACCCACTTTTTACGTCTGTAACATTTTACGTTTCCAAGATAATCTGTAGATATAGTCTTTCAAAAAATTCACCCCAATTTGTCACTCCTGTTTAACCGCCATTAGTTGGATTTTCCAAAAACTAAAAAACGCGTTTCTTTATTTTTAAAGGAGATCCCATATACAAATTTTCAGTTCTGTAATATCCTTCGTTTCTGAGATATATGTATCCTCATTAAAGGCATTCAACCCATTTTTCACCCTTTTACACCCCTCCTAAACAAAAAAATACGTGTTCCTTTATTTTTAGAGGAGATTCTAACTACCGATTTTTACATCTGTAAATTTTAAAGTTTTAAGTTGTAGACACACACATTTTAAAAATTCACCCCCCCTTTTCACCCCCCCCACCATTATTTGGATTTTCAAAGAACGAAAAAATACATGCTTCTTTACTTTTAAAGTAGATCCAAAATACAAATGTTCAGGTCTGTAATATCTGCAGGTTCTGAAATATAAGTAGCCTCAATAAAGGCATTCAACCCATTATTCACCCTTTTCCACCCTTCCTATTGGGATTTTCCGAAAACAAAATAATATGCTTCTTTATTATTAAAGGAGATTCTAAATACCAATTTTTACATCTATAAACTTTAAAAGTTTTGAGATATAGATACACTCATTTTAAAAAATCACCCCCTTTTCAACCCCCCCCCCCATTAATTGGACTTTCCACAAACAAAAAATACGTGTTTCTTTATTTTTAAAGAAGATCCCAAACACCAATTTTCAGGTCTGTAATATCTTCAGGTTCTGAAATATAAGTACTGACTCATGAAATGCATTCGACCCATTTTTCAACCTTTTCCACCCTTCCTATTAGGATTTTCCGAAAACAAAATATACGTGTTTCTTTATTTTTAAAGGAGATTCTAAATACCAATTTTACATCTATAACCTTTAAAAGTTTTGAGATATAGATACACTCATTTTAAAAATTTCATCCCCCTTTTCACCCCCCCATTATTTGGATTTTCCCAAAACGAAAAAATACCTGTTCCTTTATTTTTAAAGTAGATCCCAAATACCAATTTTCAGGTCTGTAATATATTAAGTTTCTAAGATATAAGTATTCTCTTTAAAGGCATTCAACCCAATTATCACCCCCTTTTCACCCCTCCTATTGGGATTTTCCGAAAACAAAATACTACGTGTTCCTTGATTTATAATGAAGATTCAAAATACCAATTTTTACATCTCTAAACTTTAAATCTTTTGAGATATAGATGCACTCATTCTAAAAATTCACCCCCATTTTCACCCTCGCATTAATTGGATTTTCCAAAAAAAGAAAAAAATATGTGTTACTTTATTTTTGAAAGCGATCAAAAGTACCAATTTTGGGGTCTGTAATATCTTCAGTTTCTGAGATATAAGTATTCTCTTTAAAGGTATTCAACCCATTTTTCACCCCTTTTTACCCCTCCTATTGGGATTTTCCGAAAACAAAAGAATACGTGTTCCTTTATTTTTAATGAAGATTCTAAATACCAATTTTTACATCTCTAAACTTTAAAACTTTTGAGATATAGATGCACTCATTTTAAAAATTCACCCTCCTTTCACCCTCGCATTAATTGGATTTTCCAAAAACAAAAAAATATGTGTTTCTTTATTTTTGACAGCGATAGAAAGTTCCAATTTTGAGGTCTGTAATATCTTCAGGTTCTGAGATATAAGTAGCGGTATCCTGATTAAAGGCATTCAACCCATTTTTCACCCTTTTTCACCCCTCCTATTGGGATTGTCTGAAAACAAAAAAATACGTGTTTCCTTATTTTTAAAGAAGATTCTAAATACCAATTTTCACATCTGTAAACTTTTAAAGTTTTGAGATATAGACACACTCATTTTAAAATTTCACCCCCTTTTTCACCCCCTTAGCGACGGAATATCCAAAAATCCTCTCTTAGCGAGCACCTACATTATAATATGAATATATCCCCAAAATTTCATTTCTTTATGTCCAGTAGTTTTGGCTCGGCGATGATGAATCAGTCAGTCAGTCAGTCAGTCAGTCAGGACAAGCTACTTTATATATATAGATTGATTGCGTTAATTTTCTTTTTTAAGCGATACTTAATGGTTAATTATTTAAAATCCTACCCCTGTGATTTAAGTGTAAGTCTCTATGCTAGTAAATATAAATTTTGGTTTACAATTTTATTTAAAACTGTAACCATGGCGCCCAAACATTACATAGAGAAATGGGGAACTATGGAATGTTAATTGTTTCTATTTGCGTGGCAATTTGCGGGCAAGCCACAAATAGTTTATTTAATATTCATGTGTCCCAAGATAATAACTTTCATCTCCTCAAGTGTTTTGCTGAGGAGGGAATAGTTACACTGTTACAAAAACATACTCTGTCTGTAATGGTGCAGAACGTTCTCTGGGATAAGAGAAGATTCCCTTTCTTGCTTCGGAATTATGAAAGAAATATTAAAAAGGGGAAAATTAAGTAGAAGAGGAGAAATTCCTCAGGTTCTCACTGCTAAATGAACATTGCTTACCTCTTATTTACAGCTAGACGTTCTTCAGGTGAAACAGTTTATCGGAAATACTCTCCGTTTTTAACTTATATGGTACATTGGGGAGTATGTAACGAAAGTTGTAATATTCTGTGCGAAAATAACCGGAGTACTGTCTCTTGTGCTTTTCCAGATCAGCCCAAATACGTGAAAATTCACCAAACATTTGTCTTTTCGATAAAATATCATGTAACCAGTCCCGTCTCCTTTTATGAGCTCTTTTCGCTAGCGGAGGGCTGCCTGATGCATAAGGATCACATAAATCTTAAGGAAGCGCCATTGCTTCACGCATATACCTACTAAATAACTCGAACGAATACCCAGCCAAAGGACGATAGCGTACGCAAGATTTCGGACGAACAAACTTTGCACAAATTCATCCGGATTCGCAGTTCGCACGTTTCCGCTTCCAGTGGACGTACAGAAAAAATGGCTGATGTGCTCTAGCAGGCTACGAAGTGAAGTATTGTTAGACGGCCATGACTACACTTGTCGACTCAAAATTCCATACACATGTCTCTCCAAAATGAATCGTTACACCGTTATCGTAATATATATGTTTATGATCATCTCATTTTTACAAACAGAAATTTGACACAATATTTTTAATTCAATATTTTGATGTAATGTTTACGTTAGGAAAATGCATTCGTATTAAATGGCAACATTTCTTAACAGACAAAGATGCGGCCCCGTACTACGAGAAACGTAAAATTAAGCAATTTCCTCAATTGTGTCCAAAGTTCAAGGGCTAAAGGGCCCGGGAAGGCTTGGATAGCTCTATCAAAACAAAAAAGAGAAATTTTGAAAATCACCCCAACCTAAATGGAGTTCTGGCAAAACTGTCTAAAATACCTTGTTTCTTTACTCGTAATCTTTTTTTATTCATATCCTATCCAAATTAACTTATTTACATATCTCTTCTGTAATGTGTTCCTTTGTTCAATACTCGAAGGCACTCTTGATTTTTGAAAAATGTTCGCACCGAATGAGTGAATCTCTGCATTGGCTCACATTAGCGCTCGTAGTGGTGCTTCAGTGAAACAATACTTTTACTCACATTAGCGCTCGTAGTGGTGCTTAAGTGGAACTCTGCATTGACTAATATTAACGCTCGTAGTGGTGCTTCAGTGAAACTCGACATTGATACACATTAGCGCTCGTGGTGGTGCTTAAGTGAAACTCTGCATTGACTAATATTAGCGCTCGTAGTGGTGCTTCAGTGAAACAATACTTTTACTCACATTAGCGCTCGTAGTGGTGCTTAAGTGAAACTCTGCATTGACTAATATTAGCGCTCGTAGTGGTGCTTCAGTGAAACTCGGCATTGATACACATTAGCGCTCGTAGTGGTGCTTAAGTGAAACAATGCATTTAATCACATTAGCGCTCGTATTGGTGCATAAATGAAACAATGCATTTAACCACATTAGCGCGTGTAGTGGTAGAAAAAAGGCAAACTGATAATCCAATCAACCGAATAACGGTGATTAAGTAAAGGATTTTAATTCTTAGGAATAAATAAATAATATATTCTCATACATTATCATATTTTATTTACCTAAAATATGTAGCTCATATTTTCAACGTTGAGTTGCTTCTCTGAAGGGCTAGAACTGTGGATTTTGCTCTTGTTTTTGTTTTTTTTCAATTTTCAAAATCTTTCTCCACTTGGGCCTGGTTTGATAGGCGACTTGAGAGCGTGAATTGACAACTACGATTTCCATATCTGAGTCTGGCACTTTTCCCACCTAAATATGCTATGTTCCTCACTTTCCTATCCGATCTCCCTTGGCCAATTCTTGTTCTTTTCTGACCCCGAAGGTATTAGAGCACTCGAGTCCTAGGAAGTCTTTCATTTTCACGTGCTTCGTGGCCCCAGCATTCCTTTTAGCGATACATTCATGTTTCTAACTGCCGAATATCCTCAATTCTTCTCCTCTAATTAGCGTTAAGGTAGGATGGAAGCAGAGGTGTACTTCCCCTTGAAACAATAATCACCACCAATCACTGTCCGCCTCCGTGTCGTACAGGTTAATGCTATCAGCTGCCGTGCTTCGAGGCCGGGTTCGATTACCGGCAGAGATTTAAGAAAGGCAGGACTGCTGGCATTAGGTCCAAATGGTACAAACAGCTCACCCCAAACAAAGGGGGAAGTGTCTGAACAGAGCTGCTGCACCTCGCAATGAGAACACGGCTGCTTGGTTGAATGGTGAGCGTAGTGCAATTCGGAGGGCCCGGGTTCGATCCACAACCCTGTCGGAGAGTTTAACCTTAAAATAGTTAATTCCCTCAGATCGGGGACTCGGTATGTGTAGTGTCTCCAAAATCCTTGCAACGAACACGCTACAAATAACACAATCCTCCACCGTAATAACAGATAGTTTCCCATGCATGGCAGATGGCGCCAACCCGCTTCGAAGGGAGTGAGTTAGAGCCGTTGTATCAGGCTTCTCTGGAGGACATAATCCATAATATTATTATTACAATATTAACAGAATGTACTAAAAACAGCTCTGGCAAATCCGTGCGTCCCTTCTAGTGGACCGACTTGCTTCATTTTTGTTTTATTCTCTCCGTTATTGCCTAAGACGTTGACAGATCTTTAATCACACAATCAAATCATTGAATGATCACTCTAATAATTGCATGCGAATACATTCTGTACTTAGCAGGTGGCTAAGCGACTATATTCTGATACATGTGATCTTCATCCTTATTAATGTCAATGCATGCAGCCATGTTTGATTTCTATTTGTCAAGCCAGAGAGAACACACTTCATCTGATGATGGAAGAATGCTCGTTGATTCCCTGACCTTCCCCAGCTTCTCAATATACTCAGCAGATGGAAGAACGTTTATATGCTGCTGAGTGGACAGTGGAGGTACGCACAGACGGGACGGTATGAAGTCTTCTGTATGACGATTAATAAAGTGGGTGGTTTACTCACCCGAACCAGTATTCAGCTGCAGACAATTGTATGTTGCACTATCTCGGGCAAGATCGTTTCAAAATGTTATGATCCAGGTACAGCCGAATTGTCGAAGCACAGGGAACATTACACGGGAAGAAGTGTATCGGTCGTGTCCACAGTAACAAGGAAATGCACTTTTTTAATTTTTCGTCATGTCTGTCTGTCTGTCTGTCTGTCTGTCTGTCTGTCTGTCTGTCTGTCTGTCTGTCTGTCTGTCTGTCTGTCTGTCTGTCTGTCTGTCTGTCTGTCTGTCTGTCTGTCTGTCTGTCTGTCTGTACGCGCATCAAGAAAGAATGGCTGAAGAGAAATGAATGAAAACCCGTATGTAAAGTCGGGGAATAATACTCTAAAATCTAGGCTGTAATTTTATTCACGCACAGTGAAATGTTAGTTTAGGAGAGGGCCTAAAATTTAATTCTCAAATATTTATGTTGTTAGCGGTCGTATCTATAAATACTACATAACTAAAGTTATATACAATTCCATTTTCGACTATTTATGTCTTATAGGGTGAAGTAAGGTTATTTGGTGATAATGTTTTAAACGAATGCCACCACAAAACCTGTTCTGTTTTTGTGCTCATCTGTTGTCAGCTGGGTGTCCTGGGTTTTTCCTTTGTCCCGTGCTCAGGTATAATCCTTGGATTCTTTCACTTACTGAGGTATGAGATTTTGTAACACTCAGCTGTAGTTATTTGGCAAGTGCAGACTTATTAAATGCAGTGTGCTATTCAAGTGAAATAAACTGTGGCAATATACCGTTTGTTTTAGTTAGTATTGGTGTCGAACTGTGAGTGTCGAAAGTGAGTTATTTTTTGCATTGAGAGAAAAGTTTAATGCTGTAACAATTTTTGGGACAAACCTTAAGAAAATACCGAAATATTTAAGCAGTTTCTACTCAGCTGATGGTAACCCACAATTATGTTATTTTCTATTTCCAGCTTGGTTCATTAAATGCCTGAAGGAATGAGAATTTATATATATTTCAGTTGTAGGTAGTGTAAATTAACAAATTTCATCATCATTTTCAGAAAATAGACCGTCACCAAATTAGCTTACTGTGAAATGCTAAAAAAAACCAACATGAAACGAAAGCCTCGACAACATGAGAATCCTTAAGTGTACAAGCAGTACAAGAGTGCAGACTTAGTGGAGGTGGCTAGATTAGTGACTGAAGGTAACATGACAGTGCACCAAGCCTCAAAATTCAAAGGTTTTTCGTGGTCGTCTCTCAAATGATGGCTCCAAAACAGTGAAGAAAGAGATATTGTACAAGGTATCTTACCCAAACTTGGATTACATGTGAAATCACCCCAACGATAAACCAAACCAGTTTAATTTCCGTTCATTGTTCAATCCTGCTTTTATTTCAAATTTCTCCCATGCCAACATAACAGGTGGATTTAGAAAGGCTGGAATAGTGCCTTTTTAACCAAAATGTGATCTCTTCTGTAGCTATTGCCTCATCTCTCATAACTGAGAGATCTTTCTCAGAAATAAGTGAATCTGCAGACTCAAATTCCAATGTTGAGCACTTCCTTCAGCTTCCCTGAGAACCAGGACGTGATCACAAAAACAGAAGAGACTCTTCCGAGAGGTGTTACACTCTTCTCGAGCAGCGACAGTAGTAGGAAAGATGACCTTACAGCGCTCATGTTGACTTACTGATTCCTGGACCTTCAGGTATAAAGTTTGATAATGACTGAATATGTGTCATATGCAAAACAATCGTGCTCTAATGATTAAAAATGCAAAACTTTGGAAAAGTGGATTCAGTGCAGCTTTTGTACACAGATTGCCAATCACAAGATACTGATGCCATTCGTGGACTTCGCCGTACATGTCAGGCATACAGGTCCATTAAGACTTGACGAGGCAACACATGGGGTTTTATTAACGAGTGCTCACGGAGGTCAACAGGTGGCCCTGGACAGCAACACGTCAGTGATGCCGCACGAGTGCCGTCTACGGTCGTCAAATGCGCCTGCAATTGCGGTATGTCGACGTTACCGTAAAAGGGCACAGTTAGTGAAGTTTTATTTACTATATTTTTGTGTCAACAAAACACCATGTCACGCAAATCCTGTGTATCAATTATTACCCCTCTACCTCCAACATTCTTTCTTTCTTTCTTTCTTTCTTTCTTTCTTTCTTTCTTTCTTTCTTTCTTTCTTTCTTTCTTTCTTTCTTTCTTTCTTAATATCCGTTGGTGTTTCCCTCAGACTCAGCGAGGGAACTCACCTCTCCCACCTCAAGGGCAGTGTCCCGGAGCGTGAGACTTTGGGTCAGGGGATACAACTGGGGGGACGACCACTACCTCGCCCTCTCCGTGCTGCTTTGCTGAACCGGGGTCTTCTGGGTGGGGGTGGGGAGGAGAGTGGAAGGAACAGACAAGGAAGGTGTACGAAGCGGCCGTATCGTTAGGTTAGGTACCATCCCGGCATTTGCCTGGAGAAGTGGAAAACCCCTTCCAGGATGGCTGAGGAGGAAATCGAAACCCCTCTACTTATTTGACCTCCCCAGGCTTAGGGGACCACATTCCAGTCCCTGTACCACTTTCCAAATTTCGTGGTGGAGCCGGGAATCGAACCTGGGCGTCCGGGGGAGGCTACTGATCACAGTAACCACTAAACCACGGAGGAGGACACCTCGAACATTCCGTGAAGTATTGCCCCGTCAAATGTGCCATCCTGTCCATCTTTAGCTTAACAGATACTTGTAGTTGTTCTCTAGACTGGACAACACTCCGTGCTCGTGAGCTGCCCAGATGCTCCAGAGACAGCAGGTGACAAATAGCGACCTGCTGCTTAAGGTCAGTGAAGCCCCCGTCATGCTGCGAGCTCAACACAGCCATTCATCAGCGAGCTTCATTAGCGAATCAACGAGAAATTCATCTCGCTTAGCTGAGCGTTAACCAGCAGGTCAGGTGTTCAATCCCTTACGGTCACATGGCGTTCCGTTACAATTTACTGGCCCTCGTACCTGATCCACTAGCGTTTGTCTTGATCCCTCAGCACTGTACATATGTGAGTGCTTGTCGTGCACAGCCGAGGGGAATCCCTTCATTCTGAATTGCATGGTCTCACGCTAAAATGGACAAAGTGGCCTCATCATGATTTCGATCAATCATCAGACACCATTGATTAGGTTTAGGGCTGTCCCCCAGGGCCATGCTCTACCAGCTGTACATCTAGATATTTCTAAATTGATTTCAAAGAAGTTAGAATTTTATATGACATTTCCCGGGATAAATTACACACTTCCTAAAATTAAAAACAGTCTGTATCAGCACACCTTAAAATGTTTTAATTCAAAATCGGTTTTCGGAATAGTAGTTCCTTCATAAGTGAATATTCAAAAATTAAAGTATTAGAAAGCAGAGGCGAGTTGTGCTGTAATGAAAACAGAATAAGAAAGCTAACATTAAAGAATTTTTTAAAAGAATATGCTTTAAAACATATTTTATAATGACAGGAATGACCAATCACGCCGACTCAGCGGTTACACGAAGGCTGAACAAGCTTCCCAGCGCTAGCGAGTGAGCAGCAGATTGTAAACGGCTTCATTATCCGGGTTCTTCTGTGCTAAGTACAGGGTCTCTCACATAAACTGTGACAGTCGAAGGACCGTTTATACTCTCCCACACGTAAGCTCCAGTATGCAAGGCACACGCATAGTTTTCGACCTGGCAAGCATGAGCCGCCAGTCTGAATCTTACCTGTTAACATGGCGAGACAGTTACCATTGAAAACTGTATTTTCATATACAAAATTTCTGCTTTCTTAATCTGTCATAACTCTCGCTATTAGTGGAAATCCTAATGGTCTTTATGAAGTGCTTCATTATGATGTTTGTGCTCTTAGTGCAAGACGAATAATTAGGCCTAACTTTCTCGAGACGACAGTAAATGCAAAGAAGTACCAACATGACATTTTGACGCCGCCCTTCCATCATTTAACGGAAGAAGAAAAGACGCGTGGATGGTTTCAAAAGATTGAGCCCCTGCTCATACAGCAGAAGATTCCCTTCTCACAATCTGTGAAGTGTTTGCAGACAGAGTGATCAGTGCTGGTCTGTTTCCCCGTCGTTCTCCACATCTAAGAGTGTGACATTCTTACTTGTGGGGTAAACTGAAAGAAAAAGTGTATCGAACAAATCCTCACACACTGGAGGAACTGAAATAAACATTACGAATGAAATCAGAAATATTCTCACTCGTATCAGCCAGATTGTTGTTACCAGGTACAAGGCGTGTCTGTGGCCCAGGAAGGACAACAATTGCAGCATATTCAGTATAAGATTGTATACACGCTTAAAGGAGGGCGGCCGCGCGTGACATAACTTCCGATGAGGCAGAGTGCAATCACCGTGCGATCGGTCTGAGTTTATAAGGCAGACTCTGTATATTTGGATATTCTCATTAATGTTTAATTATTGAGTTAATTGTTCAGTTTTGAATTATTGAATTAAATGTTCAAGTAAACGTCGAAATACACTTAGCACAAGCAAAGGAGCCGGATAAAATGTTAAATGAAACGCCGTGGACAACGTAATGTTTACAATGTTGAGGTGACGCGAGGTCACTTGCCAGCGCTGTGAAGCTTGTTCAGTCTTCGTGTAACCGCTGAGTCGGCATGATCGGTCATTCCTGTCATTATAAGGTATGTTTTAAAGCATATTCACTAGCTTCTAAAATGTTGTGTAATGTTAGCTTTCTTATTCTGTTTTCAGTACAGCTCAACTGTCATATGCACTTAAAATGAAGACGACATAATTATAAGGATTTAAATACTTTAAATTTGGATACTCACTGATGATGGAACTTACTTTCTGAAAAGCAGTTTTGAATTAAAATTTTGTAATGTGTGCTGATGTACAGGATAACCCAAAAGTCCGTTAACATTTCGGGAGGCAATACATCACGCAATATATTGGACGGAGAGAGGTAATAATTGACACACATAATTGGCATGACATGGGTTTTTATTGATACCAAAATAAAGTAAATAAACCTTCACTAACAGTGCCCTTTCTAGTAACTTCAAAATGCCACGATTGAAAGCGTATCTGACGCCCTCTCGAACTGAATCGAACCATGTAGTTTCTATTCCTACCCGGGCCATTGTAAGGGGAGCATTGTTGGTTTGTTGAATTTGAATGTTGGGCTGTTTGTTTCTACATACGTAGCAACTTGTTTCCCCTCTTGTGCACTAAAGGAGGGGCACTCCGAGGCAAACAGCATCACACCGCACCCACCATAGTGGACCCCGCTAGCCCACCCGTTTATTGACACAAAAAAAATATGTTTTTACAATGAGTTCATATTCGAGCCGGCCCCGTGCTGTAGGCGTAGCGTGTCTGCCTCTTACCCGGAGGTCCCGGGTTCGATTCCCGGCCAGGCCAGGGATTTCTACCTGGATCTGAGGGCTGGTTCAAGGTCGATTGAGCCTACGTGATTAAAATTGAGGAGCTACCTGACGGTGAGATAGCAGCCCCGGTCTAGAAAGCCCAGAATAACGGGCGAGAGGATTCGTTGTGCTGACTACACGGCACCCCATAATCCGCAGGCCTTCGGGCTGAGCAGTGTTCGCTTGGTAGGCCAAGGCCCTTCAAGAGCTGTAGTGCCACGGGGTTTGGATTTTATTAATGTGTTCATATTTGTAAGCAAGTACAAATTCGCATTCATATTACTTTGAGTTTTCTTCTTTGCCTCTTCCCTCCCTCACGACAGCTCCTTTTATACTGTACAATAATCTCGCGTTGCTGTCCAGTGCCATCTGCTGGCCTGTTTGTGCACTCCTTGTTGGTGTCAATAAACTCTGTTGTCATGGCAATCATGTGTGTCAATTATTACATCTCTACCCCCAATATGTCGCGAAGTATTGCCTCTGAAATGTTAACAGACTTTTGGATCACACTGTAGACTGTTGTTAATTATAACGAGTGTATCAAACCATCAGAGTTATTTATAATGGATTGTATTGTTCATAATGTTTATGACCCGATAAATTATACCAATCCGTACTACAAGGTGTATGCATAAATATTTGCCGTTTTTTGTTGTAAAGAAACCACGTAATATTCAAGGGAAATTCACTTCTTATTTATTCAAATTATTGGCCTTCGGCTTCTACACACTCCGCCCATCTTTCATGTACGTTATGAATACCATACCGGCAAAACTGCTTGTCTTTTGCGGCAAACCATTCTTCGAGCCATTTTCCAACTTCCTCGAAATGGCTGAACTGTTGGTCTGCGAGCGCGTGCCCCATTGATACGAAGAGGTGATAGATGGCGCCAGGTCGGAGCAGTGCGGAAGGATGTCCCATCCAAGCGATTTCAAGGTGTCTTTCACTGGTTTTGCTGTGTGAGACGGCGCGTTGTGAAAAACATCACCTTGCCATGTCTTCTGGCCAATTCCAGTCATCTTTCGATCAATGCGTGATTTAAATTAATCATTTGTTTGGTGACAGCGTTGTGCATTAACGGTTACAGTACACAATACCGCTCTGGTCCCAGCAGTGTCTTTCACAATGCAATCACCACTTTTAAAACATGTCTCACATGTTCTAATCGATGGAGCGTTTTCACCATACGTTTCTACCAGCAAACGATGACTTTCCAGAGCCTTTTTCTTTCGATTAAATAAGAAAAGAATGCGTGCCTCAAATCATTTTTTTCAGGCACAAACATCGACTTGATCACTGAACTGACACTAGTGTGTGTGTTGGTAGGTTAATGTCGGACGAACAAGCTGACGTGTGTGTCATATTCATACGCTGTTTAATGTTCGCTGGCGCCATCCCTTAGTGAAACCGGAAAAGACTTATGCATACACCTGGTATCTCTTCATATAAATTAATATTTGTCCAAGTTTGTCCTCTTGAATTCCAACTTCATCTTCGTACGATGACCTTTTAATTCAAAAACTCGACTCAAGCATATTTGTCTAGTAAAGATATTCTCACTGACAACTTGGAACACACAGCTTAAGCTAGCAGCTCTTAAGAGAAAACTGAGAAATCCTTTTTTTGCCAGGGGCTTATAGATAGTATGATGCCCATAAAAATTTTAGTGTCACTTCCTAGTCCTATAATGGAGTCCTTAAATCCATGTTTACAATTGAGCATTCCCCACTTTATTTTTGAAAGCCCCGTTCATCCCTGTGTTCTCTGATGCCTCTATATTTATGCTGAGATTTATGATTTGATGACTTAAAATATGAACCGACACCCCTGAGTTTAATGCCACTCTGGGACTCAGGGGGTGAGCGGATGCTGTAGCAAGCTTCTATAACCAGATGGCTATGGCGTAGCATTGTGTTATTGATGCATGCAAGTTATTTGAAAGTGTACTTGTTTCCTTCAGTCTGTAACATATATATATACTAGCTGATGTACCCGTGCTTCGCTACGGGATTCTCAGAAAGACTGACTTTGTGGTTTTCCTAACCTGAAATCAACATAGGTCATTACAAAAACGTAAGTATGAATGTAGCGATTAAAAGCAATGCTATCATATAAAATACTCGATCAAATGGAAAGCCGCACGTTTTATCACTTTTAACGAACAGAGCTGCGGTTAGATTGCGGTGCCAATCTAAATAGTCCAAAGTTCCAGAGCTGGGATGACCAGGCCGCAGATTGCCATGAACACTCATCTGCCATTATTCCGCTAAATATGCACACTGTTCATTCCAATCAGTGCCTCAGAGTAGGGATTGAATAGCCCGAATGCTATGATGATCCAGTCTGTTACGTACCAGTTGTATCAGAAAATTTATAAACCCGGGGAATGGCATGCTAAAGAAGAAAGTTATCTAACCCCCCAGCTACTTCCCATCAATATTCAGGCAGGCTGTTACACTCTGTACGACTGGGCGAGTTGACCGTGTGGTTAGCGGTGCGCAGCTGTGAGATTGCATCCGAGAGATAGTCGATTCAAACCCATTGTCGGCAGCGCTGAAGATGGTATTCCGTAGTTTCCCACTTTCACACCAGTCAAATGCTGGGCCTGTACCTTAATTAAGGCCTAAGACACCCCTAGCCCTTTTCTATCCCATCGTCGCCATAAAACCTATGTATGTCGGTGTAACGTAAATCAAATAAAAATACTCTGTACGCAGCAGTAATCCTATCTACCGGAGATGAGGGGCAACAGAAGACACAAAGCACATCACGACAAACAATGGTCAATGTAATGTTATTGTTGATCAATGTTATGAGCTTTCTATATTGTAGGCCTTCACATTTAGTTTTCTTTCGACTCTGTGATTTGCAAACCATAAACTGTAGTTTCTAATTCTCCGACTTTATATACCGATTTTCATTAAATGCTGTTTACCCATTTTCTCGTTACTCGGCGCTGATATGGACTTAGTAACAAAAATCCAAATTCATGAATATCTTTGTGATCATAGCCAGTACGGTAACAATGTATAAGACATGAATAATAGGAAATTTGGTACTATATAACCTTAGTTATGTAGCTTTCATCGATTGCACCTCTAATAAGAAATATTTCAGAATTACATTTTAGGCCTTCCCCTAAACTACCATTTCACTCAGCGTGAATAAAATAATTTACAGCCTTGACTATAGCGACTTATTTCCTGACTTTGCATACCGATTTTCATCAAGATAGGACTACTAAAAAACAACAATATTGGAGAATTAAATTTTAGGCCTTCCCCTAAACTAACATTTTTCTCAGCGTGAAATACAATTTTTGATAGCCTAGATTGTAGCAACTTATTCCCCAACTGTGCATACCCATTTTCTTTAAAATACGACCACTAATAACATAAATAGTTGAGAATTCAATTTTAGGCCTTCCCCTAAATTACCATTCACTCAGCGTGAGTGAAATGATTTATAGCCTAGATTGTAGAGGCTCATCCCCCGACTTCGCATACCGATTTTCATTAAACCACTAATAACATAAATAGTTGAGAATTCAATTTTAGGCCTTCCCCTAAACTACTATTTCACTCAGCGTGGGAAAAATGATTTATAGCCTAGATGGTAGAGCCTCATCCCCCGAATTATCATACTGATTTTCATTAAATTCTCTTCAACCGTTTTCTCGTGATGCGTGTACATACATACAGACAGACAGACAGACAGATAGACAGACAGTCAGTCAGACAGACAGACAGACAGACAGACAGACAGACAGACAGACAGACAGACAGAAATTACGGAAAAGTAAAAAGTGCATTTTCTTGTTACTATGGACATGACCGATACAGAGATACCATTATTTTCAAATTCTGAGCAATGTACAGACAAAACTCTTATTTTATATATATAGATTATGTATATAGAGTAAACGTTTGTGCCTGTTAAGAACTTGCACACAGTCGATTGTCAAATTTAGCATCATACGCTAAAGAAATAATACATTCTTATTCTCATTCTTATTCTTATTGTTATTTCGTTTCACCCACTTTGGCGTACTTTGAATCAAACACTTCTTTGTGTGTTGTTCTTTTCTTAGTTCCCAGTATATATTTATTCTTTCTGATATTCGTTTCCTCTCGTCTTCCGAGATAATACGTTTGGTCTTCGTTCTAGATTTGTCTTGGAACCTTATATTTTCGCCTTTAGTTATTAATTAAGATGTTCGATCGAATAATGAATTTTCAGTAAATTATTATTCTACTAGGTCCTATCAGTTTCTTTAAGCCAGTTGGGTTTTGTTTCGTGTTTATGGAATAAGACAAAGATTTGTTTAGTTAATCTGTTAGAGTTCATTTTGAGATGACCGTAAAATTGTATCCTTCTTTTTCGCAAAGTATCTGAGAGTCTTTCAATTTTCTTGTAGAACGTTTCATACTTAATGTATGTTATCTTACTGTCATGAAATTTTGGTCCTATGATCTTTCTTAAAACTGTCCTTTCTTTCAGCAATGATCACTATGTGATATAAAGTAAAGTTAAAATGCAACAACAACAAAAACCACAACAACGACAACAGCAACAACAACAACAAGAGTACAACAAGCAATCCATAGAAAGAAAATATTACAAGACATACTACCCAACATTCTAAACACAGCATCATCATATACAAATTGAATTGTCGCACGGCTTTTAGTGCCGGGATATCCCAGGACGGGTTCGGCTCGCCAGGTGCAGGTCTTTCTATTTGACATCCGTAGGTGACCTGAGCGTCGTGATGAGGATGAAATGATGATGAAGACAACACATACACCCAGCCCCCGTGCCATTGGAATTAACCAATTAAGGTTAAAATCCCCGACCCAGCCGGGAATCGAATCCGGTACCCTCTGAACCGTTCAGTCAACGATTCGGACATATACAAATTAACACTACGGCTTGCAATAATATAGGTTGAGCTTACTACTAGCTTAGCACTGCAACACCGTCATACACAAACTCACACTTACCTTAAAACTAATTCAGGTACCTTAATACTATAAATTTACAGTGGATTGAGCGTTGACACCATCTCGTAGAAAGTTTCACGCAATTTACAGAATGCTGGAGTTAATTCTTGAAGCATCTTATGTTTTTGGAAAAATGTTCTAAGACAGCTGCAGAAAATGCACTCCAGTCATCAATTCCTCGATTTACAAACGAATAATACCTTAGTTACTTTTCTGCGGACTACCTTTTTCTTTATGCGGATGATCTTTCCTACTTACACTGTTCAGCCAGAACATTATGACCACCTACGAGGAATGACTGTTTGTCAGGCGCACGCACGGTGCATGTAGCTTGCTGTTCGTGTGTAGAATGCGGAAGGCGCGCCATCTATCTGAGTTTGTGTTGCCCCGGAGGCTTGGCACTGCACGACTTGTCGGGTGTTGGAGGAGTGCTGTATTGAGTGTCTTCAACAAGTGGCGAAACCAAGGTGAAACCACTTCCAAACGTCGAGGGTTTGGGCGGCCGCCCCTCATTACACATGTCGGACGTCGCAGGGGGGCAGAGTTTAAGTGTGTCTGAACACACTCCTCAGCCGACGACCCATGCATGTGCCAATGTTAACACCACGACATCGGCAACTACGACTGAAATGGGCACGTGGCCATAGTCACTGGACGTTGGCGCAGTGGAAGAGCGTTGCATGGTCTGATGAATCCCGATACCTTCATCATGCCGATGGGAGAGTGCGAATGCGTCGTCTTCAATGGTAACAGCTATTTGACACCTGTACTGCGGAAGGAAGACAAGCTGGCGGCCGCCTAATTACGCTCTGGGGAACATTCACGAGGTCATCCATGGGTCCAGTGGAGCTCATGCGAGGCACCATGACGGTCGAGATTTATCGTACACCAGTACACCCCTTCATGGCGATCATGTTTCCCAATGGCAGTAGCGTTTCTCAACAAGATAATGCGCCATGTCACAAGGCCCGGAATAATGGAGTGGTTCAAGCAGCACAGTGGCGGGTTGCAGTTTGATGTCCTGCCTCCGTAACTCACCAGATCTTAAAACGATCGAACACGTCTGGGATGTGATTGAACATGGCGTCAGAGCTCATGGCCCCCTCCCCGGAATTTACGGGAATTAGGTGACTTGTGTGTGCAGATCCCTCCAGCGACCTAACAAGGCCTCATTGCTTCCATGCCGAGACGCGTCGCCGCTGCTACCCGTGCCAAAGATGGACACACCGGTAGGTGGTCATAATGTTCTGGCTGATCAGTGTACAGTGTGTGACACGGCTTTCAACTCTTCCCAAGCTGCCTTATGCGCGTAGGCATTATACGTGGGACATAACAGTGTTCGTTTCCTTCTAGTCCCCAGTATCCCCCGGCCCCCAAGTTTTTCGCTGTACCATCTCAAGTTCCTTAATGAGCCCTGTTTCTTATGGATCCCGTACAGCTGCTCAATATTCGAGGACTGGCCTAATGGATGATATATCCCTGCACCGTCGTCTGGGAACTACTGCCCTTTACCTCCCTCATCACGAAGTGTAAGGACTTGTGCACTTTAGAAGTTACACTTGCAACGCGGGTGTCGCATTCTTGACGAGATACCGCACAGCGGTGTTAGTTTATTTTAAACAATTCTGTCTCCTAGTTTTACGCCGTCTCTAGAAAAGACTTCGGATGCCCACAACGAAATAATAAAAAATATTTCAGAAAATTTGCTGCTTAATGGTCTGCATTCATAAGGTTGGATACGAAAGTTGGGTAGCTACGTGTGACTTAATAACTCATGAATTTTAGAAAATTGTATTGAGCACTCTGGATCAGAAAGATGTTCTTTTCTTCTCTTAGTTCCGCTAATAATGGAGATTGCTGAAGTCTGCACTTAATAAGGAGTTATACAAAGGTATGAGTGTGTTTAAGAGAATGAAAGCCGTCTAACGCAGCCGAGGATTGTCAGAGAATTTTCGCCGTTCCTTGAAAGGACGTGCAACGCTTGTCGCGTTACACTACGGGGTCAGGTATGAAGTGAGATGAATCTTCGTAGCAAGTTGTCCATCCTGAGTCATTAAACACCACTGATCCACATTTAGGGCAGTCACCCAAACCCTAGGGTGAGTTGGCCGTGCGTTTATGGGCGCGGAACTGTGAGCTTGCATCCGGGAGATAGTGGCTTGGAACCCTGCTGTCGGCTGCTCTGAAGATGGCTTCCGTGGTTTCCCATTTTCACGCCAGCAAATGCTAGGGCTTTACCTTAATGATGGCCACGGCAGCTTCCTTCCAACTCCTAGGCCGTTCCTATCCCATCGTCGCTTTAAGACCTATCTGTGACGTAAAACAAACTGTAAAAGAAAAATGTGATTACTAGGCTTTTCGTACATGATTACGAAGAATTAGAAAATTAATTGAACCTCTTCCTCTTTAAATTATTCGAGCACTTAACTCATCTTTCTGTATAGGAATATTTGCCCCAATTTGGCCTCTTGAAATTCAGCTTCATGTTCTGATCATTCCTACTTACATGTTTTAAACATTTCTTACCAGGCAAAGAAGTGCTCCGGTACTACGAGAAACGTAAAACTAAGCAATTTCGTCAGCTGTGCCCAACGTTTAAGGGCTATGGGTAGCTCTATCAAACTACAGAAACAAATTATGGAAATCACTTCCTGAGAAAAGCCTAAAATCGTTTGTGTCTTCACTCGTTTCCTTTCTTATTTAAATCCTAGCCAAATTAAGTTATTCAATATTTTTTTCCGTAATGTGTCCTTGGTTCAATACCCTCAGGCGCTTTTTCATTTTTTGAGAAATATCCACACGGAATGTAGTTATAAGCGCTTAAGTCGAACTTTGCATTGAATCACATTAGCGCTCGTAGTGGTAGAAATAAAATGGCAAAGTGCTAATCTAATCAACAGGATAATGATGGTTAATAAAAGGATTGTAATAAGAAAGAATATTCTCGCACTTCGTTATATTTTATTTACGGTACCTAAAATTCCTAGCTCGTATCTCTACGAGTCTACGTCATTGAGTTGCTTGTCTGGAGTGGCAGAAATGTGGATTATTTTTACAATTTGCTTTTCGTCGCACCGACACAATTAGGTCCTATGGTGACGATAAGATAAGAAAGGCCTGGGAGGGGGAAGTAAGCGGTTGTGGCCTTAATTAAAGTGCAAACATGGGAAACTACGGAAAAATTCCTTGAGGGCTGACGACAGTGGGGTTCGAACACACTATCTCCCGGATTGTAGCTCACAGCAGCGCGCCCCTAACCGCACAGCCAACTCGCCCAATTTTTCTATTTTAAAAACAGCACCCGTCCGCAATTAACAGTCTACGCCATCTCTCTCCACTGACAGCTCGGAACATGCCACTTAGTCTTCCCAGACAAGAGTTTGTCACATTGCTCCTCTCTCGGAAATCGCCCGGAACAAATCGTGCTCCTTCTCTTTGGATACGTTCAACCTCACTTTATACTTATATATCTGAAGCCATCTTTTTTTAATTTATAACTGTTAGGTTCTTGAGCCTGCTGAAAATAATTTTGAATAATAATTTTATAATCTACCTGAGAAGGATATGAAATAATACTTAGATAAAGAAACAACTTAATTTATTTTATTCGTTTTGACCCTTACGATCTCGAGCGACTTGTTCAGCAACTCTTCATTCTTTCACTCCTATTTCTCTCCGCTTCTGTGACTTGGTCCTTGATCTTAGTATCGGTCCGTTTTTGACTTTCGACGCGCTTTTTGTGAACAGATCTATCCTGTACACTCGTTAGTGGATGTTTATCTATTATGCCAGTAGCCTTCCAATCCTCCCTAACTTACTTCATCCAGTTATTTCCCGTTAAGCATGTCCAGTTCCATATCTTGTAATTCATCCTCATTAAAATATCACACGAAACTCAACCTTATTTTCCCCAAGATCATTAGTGATAGTAGAAAGTGAAAGTTATAAATGACGAGACACTGAATTTGTGATTTTATACTGTATTTAGAATGTTGAACTAGTAGTGTTTCTTGTAATATTTTATTTCCACTGAATTGCTTTTTGACAGCTATCATCGACAACAACGCATCGCTAACCTCAGTACTGCCATCTTGACGGGCCTAAACCTTAGTGGTGCCAACTTAACCTCACTAGCGCGAGATTTGAATCGGTAAACAAAGCCACGTGCTTTTTTGACAGCTGTCATCCGCCATCTATAATCAACAGAGCACCGTGCTGCCCTCTTTAGCTACATATCTTTGAAATGTGGTGGCGGTTAATTTGAAAAATGCTTTTTGACAGCAGCCATCTTTAATCAAGAGAGCGCGGTGCTGCACTCATTAGTTCAAATGTGGTGGCGGCAATTTGAAAACTTCTACGTGCTCTTGTTTGGAAACAAAGCCACTTGCTTTTTTGACAGCTACCATCCGCCATCTTTAATCAAGGGAGCACCGTGCTGCACTCTTTAGTTGAAATGTGGTGGCGGCAATTTGAAAACTTCTACGTGCTCTTGTTTGGAAACATAGCCACGTGCTTTTTTGACAGCTACCATCCGCCATCTTTAATCAAGGGAACACCGTGCTGCACTCTTTAGTTGAAATGTGGTGGCGGCAAATTCTACTGGCTCTTATTTGGAAACAAGCCTACGTGCTTTTTTGACAGCTGTCATCCGTCATCTTTAATCAACAGAGCACCGTGCTGCCCTCTTTAGCTACAAACCTTTAACATGTGGTGGCGGACAATTTGAAAAATTATTTTTGACAGCAGCCATCTTGAATCAACAGAGCACCGTGCTCCTACCTTTATCGTAGTAGTAGATAATTTCTACGTCACAGCTGTCATCCGCCATCCTGCACCGCAAACCTCAGTGCCGCACTCTTTAGCTACTACCTTTGAAATATGGTGGTGGATAATTTAAAAATTCTACAGCAACTTTCTCTCGACGCTAATTGCACAAGATGGTGGCTATACATGAGTCCTTAAGGGTGCTTAAGCAAGATGGCTTGAGACTCCCTTGGGATGCTTGCGCAAGATGGCGACTGCTCTTATGAGACGCCTTAAGGGTCCTTGCACAAGATGGTTTGAGACGCCCTAAGGTTGCTTGCGCAAGATGGTGGATAGAAGATGGCGGCTATACACGACTCCTTTTGAGACGCCTTCAGGGTGTTTGCGCAAGATGGCTGCTGCTCTTATCAAGAAAGCTAGCTTAGAGGCTAACGTGCCGTGCTAGTTTGATTCATTAAATTTGAGGCTTGAATGCAAAATGTTAAATATCTCGAAAACGGTGCACCGTAGAGCAAAACGGACAAAATTTTTCCGCCTCATGTTTAGGTTTGCACTATGAGGAACATGATAGCATCAGAAAAACATAGTCTAATGATGAGATCAACGGTTCGGTTCCTACTTAGGCCCTTTGGCATTTGCACTGTTTAAGCTTGTATTGAAGCAAGTTTTTGTAACATGATCAGGTCTAGCTATGGTAGAGAGTATAACGTGCCGTGCTGGTTCGATTCATTAAATTTGGGGATTAAATGCAAAATGTTAAATATCTCGAAAACGGTGCATCGTAGAGCAATACGGACAAAAATTTTCTGCCTAATACGTAGGTTCGCAGTATGAGGAACATGATAGCATAAGAAATCATAGTCTAATGATGAGATCAACGGTTCGGTTCCTACTTAGGTCCTTTGGCATTTGCTCTGTTTTAGCTTGTTTTGAAGCAAGGTTTTGTAACATGATCAGGTCTAGCTATGGTAGAGAGTATAACGTGCCGTGCTGGTTCGATTCATTAAATTTGGGGCTTAAATGCAAAATGTTAAATATCTTCGAAACGGTACGTCGTAGAGCAAAACGGACAAACATTTTCTGCCTAATACCGAGGTTCGCAGTATCAGGAACATGATAGCATAAGAAAAACATAGTTTAATGATGAGATCAACGGTTCGGTTCCTACTTAGGCCCTTTAGCATTAACGGCTATCTAATTCTACAAGATGGCAGCTGCTCTTATGAGACAGCTTAAGAGTGCTCGTACAAGATGGCTTGAGACGACCTAGGGATGCTTGCGCAAGATGACGGACACAAGATGGCGGCTATACATAGCTCCTTATAAGACGGCTTAAGAGCGCTTGTACAAGATGGCTGCTGCTCTTATGAGACGCCCCAGGGGTGCTTGCGCAAGATAGCATCGACAAGACGGTGACTATACACAGCTCCTTATGAGACAGCCTAGGGGTGCTCGCACAAGATGGCGGCTACTCTTATGAAGAAAGCTAGCTTAGAGGCTGCTGCGCAAGATGGCGGCTGCTGTTATACATGCGGTGGAGTGCAATTTGAAATTCTACGTGCTCTCATTTGTAAAATTCTACGTGCTATTTTTTCCAGCTCTCATCTTTAATCAACAGAGCATCGTGCAGGTATCTTAACATCACTAAACCTCATACCTTTGAAATGTGGTGGCAGTAATTTGATAAATTATTTTAACAGCTGTCAGCTTTAAACAAAGGCGGCTATACATAGGCTGTTAAGGCCTCATCATTCTTCTCCACCTCCTCCTCCGCCTCCTATGTCAAGGCATAGCTTTATCGAACAAGTTAAACCTGCATCACGAAAGCAAGAGTGTGCAGCGATAACATCATTGTGCATGTTTAGACTTGCGAAACATAACAAGACTAGAATTAAACACTGTATTCGATGTCGTTAACCTCAACATGTTATCAGAACATTGATTGATGTGTTCAGAACACTACATAAGTGATTAAGACTAGAATTGAGCACTGTACTCGATACAACATATGTTTAGAACATGTTAGGGGTTACATTTGTTCTAAGAAGATGAGATAGAAACATAACAAGACTAGAATCGAACACTGTAATCGATGTTGTTAACTTCAACATGTGATCAGAACATTGTTTGATGTGTTCAGAGCAAAAGTACAATTTCAATGATTTGCTTAATGCAAAAAATAAAAAAACTGTGCACATATCGCGTAGCTAACTCGCTTAGTAAACGATATTGCAAAAGTACAACTTCAATGATTCGCCTAGTGTAAAATATCAGAAACACACTGTGCACATACTGCGTAGCCAACTCGCTAGGTAAACAATATAGCAAAAGTACAACTTCAAATGATTTACCTTCTATCATTCGTCATGTGCGAAAATAAAAAAAAAAGACAAACTATACTGTGTAGCCAACTCGCTCGGTAAACGATAATCTGATTTAGTTACAAGAGAAAAAAACATAGATTCAAACCCTGTTCTATTATCGCAAACACGGAGAGTAAAATTAAACAGAACGATTGGTGCTATAAGAAATACATTGGTTACATTTAAGTCCCTAGCAGTCGAACGAGTTATCGCATAAACATGTAACATGAAATATTAGTCAATCTGTTGACATGGGTTACAAGCATGTAGCTCATGCGGAACGATACAACATGTTTTTAGAACATTGCTTGATGTGTTCAGAACACTAAATAAGTGATCAAGACTAGAATAGAACACTGTATTCGATACAACATGTGTTTAGAACATGTCACGGGATACGTTTGTTCTAAGAAGATCAGATAACAAAAGAAGTGATTAAGACTAGAATCGAACATTGTACTCGATGTCGTTAACTTCAACATGTGACTAGAATATTGATTGATGTGTTCAGAACAAAAAGGACTTTTCCTCCACCTCCTCCTCCTAATGACTGCGTCCTCCTACTCCTCCTCCTCCTCCTAGGGCTAATGGGCTAAAAGGCTAATGGGCTAAAGGGCAAATCCCTCCTCTTAGAAGGAGTTAGCTGAAGTAGGTACATTTTTAACACCCTCATCGATCGCTATCAGCAAGAACGCTTCTACTTTGTTAAGTGTAGCAAATTAATCTTTATTGGTAAATGGTTTTATGTTCAGAACAAGGAATGGAACTTAGGGGTCACCTCTTATCAGAATTACCTAATAAAATCCCCGAGGTGCGACGAGTTGCGTTTTTCTAACAGAAATCAGTATCTGCTCGATAGTTTTTTAGTGTTTGGAACACTGAACTTTTCAAGAAGGGAGCAGTGAGGTTAGCGATGTTCTGTTGTTGGATTTTAAATTCCGCGCTACGACTTGCATAAGGTGGCAGCCTTGAGGTTTAGCGCTGTAAAAATGACAGCAGTGAGGTTAGCGATGTTCTGTTGTTGGATTTTAAATTCCGCGCTACAACATGCATAAGGTGGCAGCCTTGAGGTTTAGCTCTGTAAAGATGACAGCAGTGAGGTTAGCGATGCTCTATTGTCCTTCAAAGTTAGGTTAGGGTCCGTCAAGATGACAGCTGTCAAAAAAGCACGTGCGTTGAAATGAGGGACATTTCCAGTTCAGGGAGTAGTTTGGTTCAGTACTCTTGTTGTTGTTGTGTAATTTTGTTTAAACTTCATTATTATCACACTAGAAATTGATTCTTCTTTACAGTATTATATATCTCCTGCCTGTATCTATGCATCCATATTTCATCATGCTTTTTGGTACCGGATCTCTCAGAATATTACTTTCCTCCTTTTCCTATCGTATACAAGCTCTTTTACCCAATGCCACTGTCTCAGTAGCCTACAACGCAGCGTTTCGAATGGTCATCGTATAGTGTCGCACTTTCGCGTTCCTCGATAGGTTCGCCTTCCCATAAGTCGTCTTGGCTGTGAATCCGTGTACTTTGCCTACCGCATTCGTATTATTCTATAAATATTCTCACCTGGGTACCGGAAACTGTCGAGTCTCTCCACTAATTGATCTCCAACCTCCCATTTGGCTTTTGCATTCTTGGTCTTCTTGTACGCTACCACCGCAGTCTCGGCTAGCTTTGCTAGCGCCATCTTCTCCTCTTCTTGCGTCTCGTGTAGCGATGCAGTATCATCTTCAGGTGTAATTAACTCGCAGTTAGTTTCGGAAGAACCTAACTGTTAAAAAGAAGTCCAACCACATTAGAGGAGTTAATGACATGAAATGAATTACGTGATTTGTGATAGTAGGAAGGGAGAAGGTGAAACTCGGTGCCGGCATATAGCCTACTCTCGTAGAGTAGCACCAAAGGTTCTGCTCAAACCTTAACATCTCTATCCGACGGACGAACCAGCACCAACAGTGCCATATGGTCTCATTGCATATGAACTTTCCGGAATCGAACCCAGGCTTTTGGCACGCTATGTAGTGATTAGAAATATTATACCACAACATTTTCTACTCTGGCGGCCAACATTGCGATAGTGAAAATGTTTTCGAAGAACGGGAGTCGAACCAGCAAACCACGATGTCAGACCATATAGACGATCATGGCCACAATGTCAACTGGTTGAACATGTTCCATTTGCTTAACCCTCTGGCGTCATATTTCGAACTGAGTCCGACATCGTTAATTTTTGGTTGCGGTCCTACGTCGCACCCAGCCCGACAAATCTCTTAAGGTTATGTTATATTTAGTATGTCTGAACGTAAATGGCGCCGAGCCTTACGCAGTATTTAGGCGGAACATTTATCTGTTCCGTGCTGCCTTCTGCTGTTAATTTATTTTAACTGAGTTGCTTATTCCACGGCCGACTTGATGCGTCGCTCTAGGTAGCGCAGCGAGGGATCCAGTTGGCCGTGCTTATTTCTTGGAGATGGTTCGTCGCTCTTGAGGTGATTATTGTTATCAACAAGGCTTCCACCAGTCGCGGCATAAAAACCAATGACTTTAATAATACATAGAAAGTGATGACATTTACAGAAGTTTGTTTGACATTGGCGACATTGGCGTTGATTTGTAGACCGATTCGGGAAATAAATTTATTGTTCTCAAATCTAAAAACAATTTTTTGAGTGAGGAGGAGCAAATTGATGTGAAAAACAGTGGCGTAAATGGTGATGTAGAGGGTGATGAATGAAGGTGACCACGATTTTTCTAAATATTCTCAAAATTATGCTATGGAATACACGCCTCCTAATACAGGCAAGAAGCCGGTAGCTTTAGTGAACTGTTTTCAACTATATATAATGCAAAAAAAAAAAGCAAAAATTAGCTTGAAGTGAGTCACAAGCCTTTCAGGGATCTAAGTTTCATGGGGTTTATGGGAGACGTTGCTAAACAAAATGCCCGTAAGCGCAACCGACGGAGCAACTGTGATGAAGAATTTGTGTGAATAGGAGACTACACATCATAGATGCTCGTGAGGCCTAAATAATAATAATAAAAAACTAAGGACTGTGCCGTGTGTTCTGAGAGGAGGAAAGTGGAAGGCGGATGAAATGAGACATCATTTTGTTGTGAGACCTGTCCAGGGAACCCAGGACTGCATCCAAACAAATGATATCGGAAGTAACACGCTTTCAAAAGATATTGCTGATAAGTATTTAACATGATACACAATAAAGAAATGTGCAGTTCATATTGTTAATTTAAAATTCAGCAATTTACCTCTGTGAGTATTTCTTACCCATACTTGCCTGATGTTAAACTGGACCTGTGCAAGGTGCACACGGGACATTAATTGGACCACAATGGGTTAAAAATTAATGTGTGTTGTAAATCGTAGATTGATAGACGTATAATGTCTCACCTTCATAGAATTAAATTCCCATTTTGCTATAGAAAGAAGCAAGAACATAAAATACGAAAGGGATATATAACATCCGCCATTTCCATCTCCTTCTTCAAAATAGGCTGACTCCTCCTGCTGCGTCTCGAAGAAACACGTTGCTAAAGTTTACTGCCCGTGCATTTTAAATCTTCCTTCCGGATAGGAAATAAACAATCGCAGGTGTGCTAGTTCCCCACCGGTCTCTTTACGTATTCATTGCCTTTCGGCGGAACAACATTTAACCTTCAGTGTGTTGTAGATCTTCATACCAGAATACCGCGCCCCGCCTCTCTTAGTAATTACAAGGGAATTACTTGGGTTGATCGCATGGATTTCAATGAAACTTCAAAAAATCATCATTTAACATAATATCCTAATGCTAACGGAAATATCTTTTTGCCATAGATCGTATTTGAGCAAATTGTTGCTGCAGTATTGAATTCTTCTTCTTGTTTTCGAATTTGGCTACCTATGGACTGCATTGAACTTAAGGCTTTATATTCTTCTTCTTCTTCTTCTTCTTCTTCTTCTTCTTCTTCTTCGTATTCTCCTCCTCTTCCCAGAACCTCTTCATCCCTTCACTTCTAATCTTCACTTCTTTCACAGACATGACCAATTTGGGTCTACATTTTGGTGGTTTCTCCTGGAATGTTTGATGCTGTCCACTCGGCTTCTAAATTATTTTCTGTTATAAATCATATCCATTGTAAGTCCACTTTCTATTGCATCTTTTTTTACCTCTTCTACCCACTTCGTCAAAGCTTGCAGTCCAGTGATGTACTTGAACATTTTCTTAGTTACCCGTTTCTCATCCATTCTTTCCAGATGCCTGTAGAATTTTAGCCTTCGCTTTCGCATGGTGACAATTACTTTTTTCGGTGCATTTGTAGAGATGATTATTTTTTCTATTCCTCCACTTCCCATCAGCATTTTTCTGTGGTCCTAAAATTTCCCTTAAGATTCTCCTCTTCTCTCCTTCGAGATCTTGAAACTCACCCTTTTTATTCATTGTCAGGCTCCCTGAAGTGTAGAGACCCTCTGACTTTACCACTGTGCTGCAATGTCTAAGTTTCGCCTTGTAAATCAATCAATCAATCAATCAATCAATCAATCAATCAATCAATCAATACTGATCTGCATTTAGGGCAGTCGCCCAGGTGGCAGATTCCCTATCTGTTATTTTCCTAGTCTTTTCTTAAATGATTGCAAAGAAATTGGAAATTCATTGAACGTCTCCCTTGGTAAGTTATTCCAATCCCTAACTCCCCTCCCTATAAACGAATATTTGCCTCAATTTGTCCTCTTGAATTCCAACTTTATCTTCATATTGTGATCTTTCCTACTTTTAAAGACGCCACTCAAACTTATTCGTCTACTAATGTCATTCCACGCCATTTCTCCGCTGACAGCTCGGAACATACCACTTAGTCGCTCAGCTCGTCTCCTTTTTCCCCGTTCTTCCCAGCCCAAACTTAACAACATTTTTGTAACGCTACTCTTTTGTCGTAAATCACCCAGAACAAATCGAGCTGCTTTTCTTCGAATATTTTTCCAGTTCTTGAATCAAGTAATCCTGGTGAGGTTCCCATACACTGGAACCATACTCTAGTTGGGGTCTTACCAGAGACTTATATGCTCTCTCCTTTACATCCTTACTACAACCCTTAAACACCCTCTTAACCATCTGCAAGGATCTGTATCCTTTATTTACAATCCCATGTGATTACCCCAATAAAGATTTTTCCTTACATTAACACCCAGATACTTACAATGATCGCCAAAAGGAACTTTCGCTCCATCAACGCAGTAATTAAAACTCAGAGGACTTTTCCCATTTGCGAAACTCGCAACGAGACTTTTAACCCCGTTTATCATAATACCATTGCCAACTGTCCATCTCACAACAGTATCGAGGTAATTTTGCAGTTGCTCACAATCTTGTAACTTACTTATTACACAATAGAGAGTAACATCATCCGCAAAAAGCCTTACTTCTGATTCCCCTTCTTTACTCACATCATTTATATATATATAAGAAAACATAGAGGTCCAAAAATACTGCCTTGAGGAATTCCCCTCTTAATTATCACAGGGTCAGATAAAGCATTGCCTAATCTAATTCTCTGAGATCTATTTTCTAGAAATATAGCAACCCATTCCTTCACTCTTTGTCTACTCCAATTGCACTCAATTTTGCCAGTAGTCTTCCATGATCCACCCTATCAAATGCTTTAGACAGGTAAATAGCGATACAGTCCATTTGACTTCCAGAATCTGCTATATCTTGCTGGAATCCTACAAGTTGAGCTTCAGTGGAATAACCTTTCCTAAAACCGAATTGCCTTCTATCGAACCAGTTATTAATTTCGAAAACATGTCTAATATAATCAGAAAGAATGCTTTCCCAAAGCTTACATGCAACGCATGTCAAATTTACTGTCCTGTAATTTTCAGCTTTATGTCTATTACCCTTTCCTTTATACACAGGGGCTACTATAGCAACTCTCCGTTCATTTGGTATAGCTCCTTCAACCAAACAATAATCAAATAACTATTTCAGATATGGTACTATATCCCAACCCATTGTCTTTAGTATATCCCCAGAAACTTATCAATTCCAGCCGATTTTCTAGTTTTCAAATTTTGTATCTTATTGTAAATATCTTTGTTATCATATGTAATTTTGAATACTTCTTTAGCATTAGTCACTTCCCCTATCTGGAAATTTTCCTTCTAACAAACAATCTTTACATGCTGCTGACTGAATACTTATGCCTTTTGAAAATCCCCACATACACACTCCCCGATTCCTGGAATGACCTTCTTGGAAGCCGTTTCTGCCTTAACATACCTATACATACCCTTCCATTTTTCACTAAAATTTGTATGACTGACAATTGCTCTTGTGTTGTATCTGTTATAGGTTAACCTGTAAGCTAATTCTAGTTTTCTAATTCTTGAACTATTCACCTCTTAATCCAATCCGTTAGGTTCTGTCCATTCGCCTAGATATTTGTATTTCTCGGTTAATTTTACAGTTCCATTGCAAAAATTAAAATAAATAGACTTACAATTGAAACAACTTGCAACTACTAAACAATACAGTATTATGTTGAAGAGCAAAACTCGAAAATAGGAAAAAATAGGAAAATGATGATGTTGATGATCATCATCATGAAGATGATTATTTACACAAATATGACATGAAATTAAATGGCGTATGGCGTTTAGTGCCGGGAGTGTCCGAGGACATGTTTGGCTCGCCAGGTGCAGGTCTTTCGATTTGACTCCCGTAGGCGACCTGCGCGTAATGACGAGGAAGATGACACATATACCCAGCCTCCGTACCAGAGAAATTAACCAATGGTGGTTAAATTTTCCGACCCTGCCGAGAATCGAACCCGGGACCCCTGTGACCAAAGGCCAGCACGGTAACCATTTAGCCATGGAGCTGGACAAGTATGACATGAGTACCTAATTTCTATTAACCTTGATAATAATAGTGAGATTATACAAAGTCTGTAGTTTGAGGAAGTCTAAATATAGCCTACAATGTTTCCATAACATACGAATAACAATTTAGGACTTCCATCTATTACTTAGTAGGGAGCGGTGACAAGGTTGTCCAAAACTAGTAGGTGAGGCTCCTCTGACAGGGACGGGTAGTGTATTCCACTGTCGTGCCGAAGAAATAAGAAATGAGTTTGTGTATCGTGTGGTGCGGTGATGTGAAATAGATAAGAGTGTATCAGATTTTGGCCGTGTTCCGAAACTGTGATTGGATGAGATGTGGTGAACGTGACTGTACAAGTAAGGAAATGAATATGAGGAGAGTATTCGATGAAGAAGGCGTAAAGCATGAAGATTACGGAGCTGTTTGAGTTTTAGCCAACTGAGTTCATCGTAGGCAGGTGTAACATGGTCAAAGTAACGTAAAACCAAAAAAGTCATTGCACTACAACCTTGGAAGGGCCTTGGCCTACCAAGCGACCGCTGCTCAGGCCGAAGGCCTGCGGATTACGAGGTGTCGTGTGGTCAGCAAGACGAATCCTCTCAGCCGTTATTCTTGGCTTTGTAGACCGGGGCCGCTATTTCACCGTCAGATATCTCCTCAATTCTAATCACGTAGGCTAGATGAACCTCGAATCAGTCTCAGGTCCAGGTAAAAGTCGCTGACCTGGCCGAGAATCGAATCCGGGACCTCCGTGTATGAGGCAAGCACTCTCCCCCTGCACCACGGGTCCGGCCAAATAACGCAGGTCACATATATAGCGAACACAGGCGTTTTGCGCGCGTTGTAGTTTGTCGTTAAGAGTAGTAGTCAGGTCGTTGTACACGGCGTCACAGTTGTCGAAATGAGGTAATACCAGAGTGCAAATGAGGCGTTCTTTTAATACTCGAGAAAATATGTTGCGGAATCTTCTAAGTGAGTTAAGTGTCGCAAATACGTTCCTGGAGATGCTCGTAACCTGCTGCTTCCAAGAAAGATGTTCGTCTATCATAACGCCGAGATCTTTGACAAATTCACAGAAATCAATGGGTGAATTTTGTAGGGAGAGTTTTGGTAAAGTGAAGTTGCTTATGGATTTTGAACAAAGCCGAGGATGTGAAATTATTATAGCTTGAGATTTTACGTTATTTAATCTAAGTCCAAGCATATTAATCCAGTTACAGATTTCTTGTAAATTGTTATTGAAATTTTAAATTCCATCGTTTAGCCTTTCCGGTTCACAGTGCAGGTATAATTGTATGTCGTAAGCGTACATGTGGTGTCTACAGCTGTTTACCGACGACGTAATATCATTGATATAGACGGAAAATAGAAGTGGTCCTAGGACAGACCCCTGTGGAACACCACACTCCATGGATCGCGAGGGTGAATATTCCTTATAGTTATTTCTTACACACTGCAGACGACCGCGGAGGTATGAATTCATACACTGAAGACTGTTTGTCAATAACTGGAGTTTGAATAGTTTGGAAAGTAGTATGTCTATGTAAACTGAGTCAAAAGCTATAGAGAATTCAAGAATAGCCAGGATGTTAACTTGTCTTTTGTCCATCGCATTCCGAATGTCGTCTGTAACCTTAAGTAATGCAATTCAAGTGCTGTGATTACGCCGAAAACCAGACTGGTGTTCGTCAAGAATATCGTGTGTTTGCACGTAGTTGGAGACTGCTTGGTGTTAAATGAATTCTAGGGCTTTTGAAAGACCGATAATATGCTCACAGGTCTATAGTCGGTTACGTCTTCTAGCGGTGATTTTTTTAGCGAGCTGGATGGCAACGGCAGCTTTGTATAAGGAGGGAGGGGTACGCGCCAGTCATCAGTGAAAGGTTAAATATGTAATTTATAGTAAGTAAAATTATGTCAATTATTGTCTTAATAAGTTCTATTTCTATGTTATCTATCCCTTAAGACTTCGATTTTATTCAAATATGGCTTGTTTAACTTGCGAGGGTGTCACATGTGAAAAGCAGAATTTTTCTCTCTCAGGTGCAGGGGAGTTGTAATTGCTATATAGTGTTCTATGTTTCTTTCTCTGTCAATGGTATGTCCGGGAGTGGTAAAATATGTATTGAGAAAGTCCAGGGATATGTCCATAGGATGATTGTCTCTTTGTTTACCTATTCCCATGAGTCATAGTTCTTTCCAAGCCATAGCAGGTCTAGTATTTTGTTTTAGCAGGGTATGTGCATGTCTAATTCTAGCGTTGCGTACTGCCTGCGAGGTTTTATTTCGTAGCCGTTTAAATGTGTCAAAATTGTCTTGTGTCGGTTGTCGCTCTAACTTTCTATGTGCGGCATCTCGTCTTGCCATTAACTCCTTTAGCTCCAGGTTTAGCCACGGTGCTGGGGGCTCTGTTGCCCGTACTGTTTTCGGCGAGGAGTGTTGATCGTAGAGCGCTGTCAGATATTCATTGTCGTCAAGTGTCAGTATATGGTGCAACTGAACATCTAGTGGGTCTTCAGTAACATACTCCAGTCAATTTTGGAGAGATCTGTGAATGTAATAGACCTTGGTTTTGTCTTTCGGGTCTATTTAAGGAGTAGGATCCTGTATACTAGGTCATGAGCTGAAATTCCTGGTACAGATGTCTGTCCGTGTTGTAATACTTTGTCTGTATTCTTGACAATCATTAAGTCGATTGACGTGGGAGTGTGGTGAGTTGGGAGTGTTTGCCAAATGTTCATATTGTAAGACGTAGTCATGTATATAAGCTGCCGACATTCGGCGTTATTGTTTCCGGTGTCTGTGTTAAAGTCGCCCTTGACAATTACATGTTCATATTGCGAGAGTACGCGTAACAATGAGTTCTCTACGTCCTCCAAGTGCCCAATCGCAGGTGGCTTGTACACCACATAGTCAGTACATTTCTGATGGGCTACGATTATTTCCAAGAGCAGGAACTCGGATCGTATATTGTATTCGCTATCCGAACAGGCAATTATCCTAGGCTGACTGGTTTTGACTATCGCTGCCACACCTCCTCCCCTCTTTTCTGCTCTGTAGTTCCGAAGTAAACATTAGCCTGGTATGTTGAAAGTCTTCGAAGGGATCACATCATGAAGCCAGGTTTCGGTGAGAAGGCAAACATCAAATACGTCCGGAACAAGTTCTTTAAGTTCGTGGAAATGCGCAGACAATGAATGAACATTTAGATGAGCTATGTGGAGACGTTTAGAGAAGGAGGAAACTTTAGCTAGGAGCAGGTCACTATTTGAGAGAGAAGTAGGAGGTGAGGGGTATTCCGTTGCTGCTTTCCATTGGATTTCTTTTCAGTTCTTGAATCAAGTAATCCTGGTGAGGGTTCCATATGCTAGAACGATACTCTATTTAGAGTCTTCCCAGAGACTCATATGCCATCTCCTTTACAACCTTACTACAATCACTATAAATCCGCATAACCGTATGCAGAGATGTGTACCTTTTATTTACAGTCATATTTATGTGATTACCCCGGTGGAGATCTTTCCTTATATTAACACCTAGATACTTAAAATGATCCCCAAAACGAACTTTCACCCCATCAACGCAGTAATTAAAACTGAGAGGACTTTTCCTATTTGTGAAACTCACAACCTGACTTTTAACACCGTTTATCAACATACCATTGCCTGCTGTCCATCTCACGACATTATCGAGGTCACGTTGCAGTTGCTCACAATCTTGTAACATATTTATCACTATGTACAGAATAACATCAACTGCAAAAAGCCTTATCTCTGATTCCACTTCTTTACTCATATCATTGATATATATATAAGAAAACATAAAGTTCCAATAATACTGCCTTGAGAAATTCCTCTCTTAATTATTAATCTTTCTTCTAGCACTATATAATCACCCATTCAGTCACTCGTTTTTCTAGTCCAATTGCACTCATTTTTTGCCAGTAGTCTCCCATGATCCACACTATCACATTCTTTAGACATGTCAATCGCAATACAGTCGATTTTACGTCCTGAATCTAGGATATCTGCTATACCTTGCTGGAATGCTACAAGTTGAGCTTCAGTGGAATTATCTTTCCTAAACCCGAACTGCCTTCTATCGAACCAGTTATTAATTTCGCTAACATGTCTAATATAATCAGAAAGAATGCTTTCCCAAAGCTTACATGCATTTCTTGTCGAACTGACTGGCCTGTAATTTTCAGCTTTATGTCTATGTGATTTTCACTTGTGGGCTAAATTGAGAGAAAAAGTGTATCAAACTAATCACACAATGGAGGAACTATAATAAACCATTACCAATGAAATCAGAGATATTACAGTGGCAGAACTTATGCCTGTCAGCCAGAATGCGGTTACATACAATACCTGTATAAACCAGGAAGGACGACACTTACTTCATATGAGATTGTACACACGCTGAAAGCAGGCCCGAAGTTCGGCTGAGGCAGCTGCTGTAACACCGTGCGATCTTTGTTACTTTTTATGAGAGACCATGTATATATGAATAAGCCCATTAGCACTGAGGAAATTATTTAGAAGCGTGCATTTGTCTTCCTTTGTTCCAAAATTTCTTTTACTGTGGACTTCCTTCCTGTCTTCAGACGATATTGATCCATTCTTCCATTTCCTCTCGGTCAACTTGCCATTTGTGATTTTTGGATATCAAGATTTCCCCTTTTTGGACACCTTCTTGTGTAATTCCTGCCTGTTTCTAATCGGTTTTGTTTCCGCCAATCAATTTCACTCTGTCTGTTGTGGTTTTACTTTTATTTTCGGAGATTTCAACTATTTGTTTGGTAAGTCTGTCTGGATGCATTCTTTTAATAAGTCCAGAGAATCTTTTCCTGCGTTTTATAATATCACAGTGAATATTTGTGTATTGTTTGATTTCCTGTCTGCCTCTAAGTCGGTATTGTTCGTCGGCGAGTTTAGGGCCTAGAATTTTTCTTATGATCTCGAATCCTTTTTCTCAATGTTTTCAATGTCTGCTTTCCTGTTCAAAATTAGCGTTTCTGACCCATGAAAACATTCTGGTTTAATTTATATTTACGATTAAAACGGTCCCTTTTATTTCTTCTTCATGTGCCATGTCCTCGCAGAACGTTGGCGATCAGTAGCATGATCTGTTGTTTGTTCGTAGCTGTTCTGAACAGAGTAAGCTTTGTCACCCCAAACCACTGGCTCAAGTTGCCGAGCCATGATGTCCTACTTCTCCCCGGACCACGTTTTCCATTAATTCTCCCTTGGAGTATTACTTGCAGAAGGTGGTATTTAGAGTTCCGCATCATATGACCAAAGTATTCTAGCTTCCTTCTCTTGATGGTAGTCAGAATTTCTGGTTCTTTGTTCATACGATGCAAAACGTAGCATGATCTGTTCGATAGAAGGCAATTCGGTTGTAGGAAAGGTTATTCCACTGAAGCTCAACTTGTAGGATTCCAGCAAGATATAGCAGATATCTTGGATTCTGGAGGTCAAATGGACTGTATCGCGATTGACATGTCTAAAGCATTTGATAGGGTGGATCATGGGACACTACTGGCAAAAATGAGTGCAATTGGACTAGACAAAAGAGTGACTGAATGGGTTGCTATATTTCTAGAAAATAGATCTCAGAGAGTTAGAGTAGGTGAAGCTTTGTCTGACCCTGTAATAGTTGAGAAGGGAGTTCCTCAGGGCAGTGTTATCGGACCTTTATGTTTTCTTATATATATAAATGATATGAGTAAAGAAGTGGAATCGGAGGTAAGGCTTTTTGCGGATGATGTTATTCTCTATAGAGTGATAAATAAGTTACAAGATTGTGAGCAACTGCAACGTGACCTCGAAAATATTGTGAGATGGACAGCAGGCAATGGTATGTTGATAAACGGGGCTAAAAGTCAGGTTGTGAGTTTCACAAATAGGAAAATTCCTCTCAGTTTTAATTACTGCGTTGATGGGGTGAAAGTTCCTTTTGGGGATCATTGTAAGTATCTAGGTGTTAATATAAGGAAAGATCTTCACTGGGGTAATCACATAAATGGGATTGTAAATAAAGGGTACCGATCTCTGCACATGGTTATGAGGGTGTTTAGGGGTTGTAGTAAGGATGTAAAGGAGAGTGCATATAAGTCTCTTGTAAGACCCCAACTAGAGTATGGTTCCAGTGTATGGGACCCTCACCAGGATTACCTGATTCAAGAACTGGAAAAAATCCAAAGAAAAGCAGCTCGATTTGTTCTGGGTGATTTCCGACAAAAGAGTAGCGTTACAAAAATGTTGCAAAGTTTGGGTTGGGAAGAATTGAGAGAAAGAAGAAGAGCTGCTCGACTAAGTGGTATGTTCCGAGCTGTCAGCGGAGAGATGGCGTGGAATGACATTAGTAGACGAATAGGTTTGAATGGCGTCTATAAAAGTAGGAAAGATCACAATATGAAGATAAAGTTGGAATTCAAGAGACAAACTGGCGCAAATATTCATTTATAGGAAGGGGAGTTAGAGATTGGAATAACTTACCAAGGGAGATGTTCAATAAATTTCCAATTTCTTTGAAATCATTTCGGAAAAGGCTAGGAAAGCAACAGATAGGGAATCTGCCACCTGGGCGACTGCCCTAAATGCAGCTCAGTATTGATTGATTGATTGATTGAACGTCTATATTGGTCATTTTAGCTGTCCAAGGTATCTTCAGCATCCTTCGGTACGTCCACATTTCAAATGCTTGCAATCTCTTGCACATGGTCTCAGTTAGTGTCCATGCCTCAACGCCGTATAACAGAATGCTGAAAACGTAGCGCCGGAGGTGTCGTGTCTGTAATGAAATGGAAAGGTCACGGCTTGTCAAAAGTTTTCTAAGTCTCTGAAAAGATGTTCTGGCCTGCTCAATTCTGCATCGGACTCGTGAGTAAGATCCTAGTCATCATTGATCTTATATAATTATAGCATCAATTACTTTTTACAATTAGCGAGGCAGATAGGTCTTATGACGACGATGCGACCCCGGCCTTAATTAAGGCGAGTCATGGCTGAAATTTGACACTTCTATATTTTATAGATTTATACACATTTTTTTCAATTTAGTTGTCTACCTCTCACTACATTCCCCAGATCCCGGTACAAGTTGTCTATAATGTTTTGTGCCCGCTCCCCCCACTTCTAATTCCCCATTGCCGCTACTGTCTTTTTGCATGATCCCAGAATTATAGTGGAACCAAGTGATCATCTATGGCCTTGGGATCATACAAAAATTGTTGTTACACTGTAGCGGCAATTGGGAGTTTGGGGGGGGGGGGAGGACACAGAACTTTATAGATACCTATATGCACCGGGATCTGGGGAAGTAGACAACGAAACTGATGCTCTCTGAGTTAACATTGACAGAGTAGTAAAGACTGACAATTCGCCAACTTAACTGTGGTCATAATGCAGAGCGATCCATATAAAGCTGAACGACTTTAATCAGTCATAAGATTTGAATCAATAATAGAACACATGTCTAATGTTGGGAGATGTTAATACATATTTATTTATTTAGTTATTGATTTATCTCAATGAACACAGGTTTTACACCCAATTAAGCACCTTCTTGACATTCAGTAACAATTTGTAACTATGAAGTTAAAGTTTAACGAAAGCAAAGTTAAAAATGAACAAAAAACAAAATAGAACGAAATTAACATTATAAATCATACCATTTACAATTGAAAATAAATGACTAATAAATCACACGGTAATACAAAGCAAAAGACAATACAAAAAACCAAAGAAACTTAAAACCTGAATGTGTACACTGGGAAATATGATGAATACGGGAAAGAAGGAATTATCAAATATTTACAAATTGTAAAGTCAGGCTTCTAGTTTCTTACAGAATTCATTATCCGATTTGGTGAATATATCGACTCCTTTTGTTACAGTGTTATAAAGCGTTGTCATTTTTACGAAAGGTGAATTTGACTGATGCAATGTTTTTGACCTTTGAACGTGAAATAATTGGTGGTGGCGTGATCTTGTCTGCGGAACATGGAATGAAATGCGTTTTAACAGGTCTAAGGAACCAAATCGTGCTATTACAATTTTTCTTAGAATTTGTATAAAAATTAGGGACCGCCTGGTTTTCAATGCAGGAAATTGAAATATATTCCTTATTAACTGGTTGTTGTGTCGAAAGGGCAAAAAGTATTAATAGTTTTGAAATGAAGATAACGTAGGAATTTGTTTTGTAAAATTTCAGTAGCATTCACTTGTTGGTTTGTATACGGGCTCCAAATTATTACAGAATATTCCAGTATGCTCCGTGCTAAGGTAATATATAATTTATTCAGTACGGAGCCTTGGGCAAATGGTGTCGAAGTTCTTATTAAAAATCCTAGCATTCGGTTAGCATTCTTTGTTACTGTATTGATATTAGGAGAATATATCCGTAAGTGGTCTATGTAATTCATTCAACGAGTCAAAGACTCATGGTAACAGTTAAGTTTCTGCTAGCTCCCTTCACATGGGAGCCCTGTCCGTGTCACAAATATCCAGTTAAGTTAAATTTGAAACTTGAAAGCCTGCCCGAGCTTTGATGTAAATGTGTGCTCTTTGTGTGCCTCGTCTAATTGCGCCCGTTGTGAATGAGAGGACATTTTCCCAAATTGAAACGAAGGCGAACGACCGGGTGAACGCTCAGGACGGATATGGAGTGTCAATTGAACTGAGCCGGTACCTTTCCAGTTCCATTCACCTGTCGGTGCTCCAAGTGTTTGCATGTTTTATCAGCACTCAGTGAGATGTTCCGCGGAGAGAGAATATTAAAGAACGAAGCGTGTTATTGATATACAGGATTTGATAACACTACCAGAAAGACATGCAACAATAAGTTACCAGAAAGATTTCACGTGCAATCAACAAATTTAGGTAGGAAATTTATCTTAGATATCAACCTGCCGTTACTTGCACGGTATGATCTTCATTCGGGTAATCATATGAACGGGATTGGTAAATACAGCTTCATATGGTTATCAAGGTGTTTAGGTGTCGTAGTAACAAAGTGAAGGAGAAGGCAGCGGTAAGACCACATTTAGAGTATGGTTCAAGTCAGTGTTGGATTAAGGTGTTTAGGGGCCCTGGGCTATTTAAAAATGTGGGGCCCCTTCTTCGTACCAACACGTAAGACTAGCATACTGAAGTCGTTAAAGAACTACTTCCACTTAAATTGATGAATAGGGAAGTGTTGAAATAGACTATAATTTTCCTCCATTTTTCATGTTAATATTTCATAATGCTAAAACATATTTTACATTTGTCTCATCATCACTATCAAATCGACATACAAAACAGAACTTACTTTTTTTGAAACCACATAAGATATTTTCTATCTATTTTACAAGAACATTACAGTTGTAACTTAGGAATGGTTCAATAATCAGAGGTAAACTGGAAGTTCTCTTCCTGATACAAATATATAGTATAGCATGCGCATTCCACCGTGCTTCCCCTGTCCCCTCCTGCTCACTTCCTAGACCTCTTCGTCCCTTCCCCCTCTGCCCGTACTCGCAAACTGCCAGATTTAAATGTTCTTCAAAATTAAACATTCCAATAATTACAGTCCGTAAGTAGCGAGGATTCGTGGCTCCGGACGGTAATTGAAATACTAACGCGGACAGCTGATAACAAGGAAGGATGAGTGCGTGTTCGATATTTTGCGAGCGTAAATATTCATACATGCACGGAGATGGAACAGCAGGCCTTTTTATACAATTTTAGGTTCGGCCAAGAGCCGGGGCCCGTTGGCTCGCGGGGCCCGGGGCTCCAGCCCCTTTAGCCCCCCCCCCCCTTAATCCAGCCCTGGTTCAAGTGTATGGGACTACTTCATTCGAGAAGTGGAAAAAGTATACAGAAAAGCAGCTCGATTTGTTCTGGGTGATTTCCGACAAAAGAGTAGCGTTGCAAAAATGTTGCAAATTTGGTCTGTGAAGACTTGGGAGAAAGGAGACGAGGTGTTCGACTAAGTGGTATGTGCTGGGCTGTCAGTGGAGAGATGGCGTGGAATGTCATCAGTAGACGAACAAGTTTGAGTGGTGTCTTTATAAGTAGGAAAAAGCACAATATGAAGATCAAGTTTGAATTCAAGAGGACAAATTGGGGCAAATATTCGTTTATAGGAAGAGGAGTTAGGGATTGGAATAACTTACCAAGGGAGATGTTCAATGATTTCCGTAAAAGGCTAGGAAAACAGCAGATAGGAAATCTGACATCTGGACGACTGCCCTAAATGCAGATCAGTAGCGGATGATTGATTGATTGATTGATTGATTGATTGATTGATTGATTGATTGATTGATTGATTGATTGATTGATTGATTGATTGACTGATTGATTGATTGATTGATTGATTGATTGATTGATTGATTGCCTATTGACGTATATGATCTACGAACCTGTATTTTTATGAGCATACTCTCAAATGTATTGTACGAGAATTAGATATTTTGTCTACAGTGTTATCATCCTGAAATTAGAGAAAAACCATTACGCTACGGCAGATTATGAAGTGATGCTTGGTCGACTTTTCCTGGCCTTTATTCTCCGCTTCCAAAAACGAAAATGACTTGCACATGTTTGTCTCATTTAACTTATATGATATTTTCCAACTAACAAAAATAAACCGTAATTGTTGTCTTGGAACTGAGAAACAGACCTGTACCGGGTGGTACACCCCCATGCCGCTAATTCAAACTTTGCGCCAGTTGAAACTCCCCTACTGGCAGAAGCCTGAACTTTATCTACGGCGTAAATTTTCAAGTTTCTCAGAAGATGTCACTACTTGTAAATTTTGAAGTTTCTGAACTGGGTCGTTTTCGATGTATTTTCGTTTTGCCTGTAGTAAGAAGTGTGGACATTCTCTTCCAGATGGCACTACTGAAGAAATACAATTATGCACCCTAGTGCGAAGTGAAAGAACTATGTTCTTGAAGAAATTTGAGTTTATAAGTTTGTTCTTTGTTAAATTTCTTTCAGTTATTGTTTATGTTGGCAATATTAAGACCTTCCTTCCGCCAGGTTTGAATTTAGCCAATCCCGAATTTCTTTAATTAATTTATGACCAATCAGGTGTATCTTCTTCAACTTGGATATGTTGCTTAACCCTAACCAATAAAATTCTTGTGGGAGGGTGTTCTCATTCTTGAAACGCCTCGAACTTTCCGCGAGAGTATATAAACTGCTGATTTTCGGGTCTCCGCGCCACTTCAGTAACATCTTTCAGTGTGTAAAGTACGTAGCTGGGGGCGGGAAGCGCCTCTTTCTTCGGGCAGCAGTTCAACCACAAGGTAATGGCCTTTTAATAACTTCTTTTCTTGCTAGCTCAGCAGTTTAACTCTCGGGGCAGGTCCGAAGACTTTTCCATGTAAGTTTCCTTTAAAATGTAAAGACACTCGGTATCTATTCTTTCTGTTTTAACTACAAATTGGGATAGAGAGTGCTTAACCCTCTCGAGCTCCCACTCATTTTGCTTCGAGGTGAACTTATTTTCTCAACCGTTTCTTCCTGTCTAGCGTAATTTAAATTGTCTTCTCATATAAGTCACCTCTTTAGTATGGGATTTGCCCTTGCATTAACGGTCTAGTGCCGAGTAGGTTTTAAACAAAATGTATTAGGAGTGCAGCTTCGCCTCCTCTCAAATTGGTATTGTCGAGGCCATGTAATATTTCTGTTTCTTCACTTAATAGGCCTCAGTAGGTTGGGTATCTTTAACCCCTGTGTCTATGTCCTTGGAGGACAGCTTGAAAGTTGAGTTTGGTGTGGCCTTTGTTAGGCTTAAACTTTGAGAGCGGATCGCTCTTTTGAAATTGATTTTGGGTGCCTCGAGGAGGCTTTACCTTGTAATTGGGAGCAAGTACTTCTGAACATGATTGGGGTCTTCTGCCCCTTTGTCGAATCTTGTTTTTTGGGTAAAGTTGGGCTAATTGCTCAAGAATTGTGAGTCTGGGGCTCGAAGCCCAAATCCTGTGAATACTGTAATTGTACATTTGTTACCTTGCTACTCTGTACCTGCCATTCTTGTTATTTCTTGATTTTGCTAAGAAAATATAACCTTGTTAAATTTTATCTTAACTTTAATTTCGTATTCTGAGACCTGTTCACCCCCCCCACCTTCTTTCACCTCTGCTGTTCCACAGATACCTCGGAACAAGTGGTAGCAGAGCGTGGTTGAATGGGTCTCAATTTAGCCCCTTTTGACGGCTAAACATTGCTTTGATCCGAACTCTAACAATTTTCTCAGTTGCTGGAATTTTTTGATTTTTATTTTTTCAAAATTGTTCTGTCATCATGCCCGGCCCTCGCCATGTTCTCCATCTTAACTATTTGCTCAAGGAGGAGTTGATCTATGAATTAACTATTAGAAATGTGCAATCTGGAGGCACGGTTGCGGTAGACACAAATAAGCTTAGAGAGTCCCTTGATTTGCCCATTTCCATCCCCACTTTAGGAGAGAAAGAAATTGACGACTCTCTTTCCACGATCACTGACAATACTACTGAGCTAGCATCTGTAGTTAGTTTTTTTTGAAGAAAATGATCCTTCTCCTAATCAAATTAAACGTGTGCAAGCCAGGTTATTTCATTTTTCTAATAGAGTTAACGATCTGTTGTCTCTGAAGTTGAATGACGTTCAGAGGAAGGAAGCTAGTATGGTTCTTGAAAATCTTTCTGAATTGTCCAGTAAGGTTACCCAATTGTTAGCTGGGGAAGTTCCTCCCAAAACTGATCAACCTACTATGGTGAATGTAGGTAGCGAGGAAGAGCCTCCTAAGGGAGAAGTCAATAGGAAAACCGTTGGAGCTCAAACAATCTCTGCCCCATTGGACAACGAGTGTGAACGCCGTACCTCGTTGAATAATGTACGTTCTGAATTAACGTCTTTGCCACTTAAACCTTTACCTACTATGTCACCTGGGTTCAGCAGCTTGCCTCATCCATTAGCAATGTTGCTCAGAGGTATCTCTAAGTTTTCTGTTAATACCACTAGTGAAGTAATTTCCTTCTTAAGGTTTTTAGTTGAGTTTCAGGACCATGCTCTTGTTTTTTCTCTTTCTCCGTGTCAAATTTTGCAGATAATTTATCCCTATGCAATCGGTGTTCTCTCGGACAAAATTGTTAGGGCAATAGCGGAACAATCATCTATTGAAGACTTCCACGCCCACTTGCTAGCTAACTTCATTCCGGCTAGGGCAAGGTCTTCACTTATTCAGAAGTACTATTATCGTGTACAACGGTTGGATGAAAACTTGGCAGATTTCGTCCAAGATATTAAGTTCTATACTAGGGTGTTTGCTCTTCACTTCCCTGAGGATCAGATTGTACAAGCTATTGTGGAAGGTATCTCACCATCCTATATGTCATATTTGTGTTTCGCGGCGTGCCCGCAAACCTTCTCTGAACTTGAAGCATTGGCCGTCTCAGCGGAAGGAGTTAGATACGCCGATTCTTTGCGTGTCGCGAAAAAAAACCCTCCTTCTTTTAGTAATCCTCGGCCTCCACCTCGCCGACCAGTCACACCTCGTAAATGTTATGCTTGCGGGTCGCCTGACCATCTTCGGAACAAGTGCCCATTGATCAAATCTAGTAGGGCAAATAATGGAGCTGGCTCATCACAAGGCTGTTTTAAATGTGGGGCTTTCTCACATATCGCCTAGAATTGCCCAAATTCAAATAGCACCCCCTCCTACTCAACTTCTGGTGCAACTTCCACCAATGTCACTAATGATAAGTGACTAGCGGCTTCGGCTGAGTCGACTAATTCAGCTTCCCAAGGCTCAGCCCCCGGTAAACAGGTCGAAAATTCAGGGAAAATTCAGTCTTCAAATTCATCTTTTGAATGCCCCAAAGAATGTCTTAGGATTGCGGCGGACTCCCCCGCACCCGTACCTTTTCTCAAAATTGAGTTAAATAATGAACCTGTAACAGCTCTATTAGATTCAGGCAGTGTTTGTTCCATTATTTCGGCTGAATGGTATTCATAATTGAAATCTGTTTGTAAGCTTCCTGACTATTGTTCGTCTTCGGTCCAATATGTTTCGGCTAATTCATCTCCATTAGAAATTCTAGGTTCTTTAAATGTCAAAATTCGTATTTTTAAATTTACATGGAAAATTAAATTGTTTGTGGCCAAGCACTTGTCTTGCCCCATAATATTGGGAGCTGACTTCATTTCTCACTCCGGTCTAGTGCTCGATCTTCAGAGTAAGTCGTGCACATTAAAATTTGCTTCCAATTGTAAAATCCCCTTGTTAAAGTGTAATTCTGTATCATGTTCCTCTATTTCGCCTACCCGGGATGAGATGTTGTTAGACCTTAGATATCTACCTGAGGAGCAGGCTGATAGTATTCGCAAGTTGTGTCAGTCGTTTCCAGAGGTGTTCTCGGATACTCTTGGTGTTACTGACCTGATCGAATACAAAATTGAGGTCACGGATTCGATTCCTGTCCGTTTTCCACCATATAGGCTGTATCCACCTAAAATGAAGGCTCTGAAGGAAATCATTGATCAAATGTTGAAGGATGGTATTATTCGGCCCTCTAAGTCGGCGTATTCTTCACCTATTTTTCTAGTCCCGAAACCCCAAGGGGGCTTCAGGCCTGTCATTGATTTTAGGGCTCTCAATCGGAAGGTGGTGTTACAATCTGTGCCCCTTCCCGACCTTCATTCTTGTTTTTTATGGTTTCGTAAGGCCAAGTTCTTTACTATCTTGAACCTGAATCAGGCCTACAATCAAATTCCCCTAGCCGAAGAGTCTAAACACCTTACAGCGTTTGCCACGGATTGGAATTTCTATGAATACAACCGCGTGCCTTTCGGGCTCCCCACGGGAGCAGCTGTACCCACTAGACTGCTAGATAGGGTCTTCTCCGACATCAAATTTGAGTACTTGTATCACTATCTTGATGATGTCGTCGTATTTTCGGAGACTTTCGAAGAACATCTAGATCATCTGCGAGAAGTTCTCAATCGCCTTCGAAAGGCTGGGTTAACTGTGAAGTTGTCCAAGGTTGCCTTTGCTAAGCCCTCCATGTCATTCCTAGGGCATATTGTGTCACCTGATGGTGTTGCAGTCGATCATTCTAGAACACAGGCTATCCGTGATTTTAAACCTCCTAAGGACATCAAAGGTATCGCCAGGTTCATTGGTATGGTGAATTTCTTCAGGAAGTTTATTCCAAATTTCGCTAATAGAGCGGCGCCCTTGAACTTACTCCGTAGGAATGGCGTCAAATTCGAGTGGGGGCCTTCTCAACAAGCCGCTTTTGAAGACCTGAAATTAGCTCTCTGTAATGCCCCTGTCCTTACGATGCCAGATTTCTCGAAGAAATTCATCGTCCAAACCGACGCGTCGTCGTCAGCGGTAGCTGCAGTCCTTCTTCAAGAGACTGAACTAGGGAGGCGACCCATCGCCTATGCATCTAGGACTCTATCGGCTCAAGAAGCCAAGTATTCCATCTATGAGCTCGAGGGTTTGGCAGTCTTATTTGCCTTAGAAAAGTTCCGTCTCTATCTGGAACATGTCAAATTCGACCTGGAGACGGATAATCAAGCCTTAAGCTGGGTCTTAGGTAGGCCGCGTCGTACTGGTCGTATAGCCCGTTGGGCCATCCGAATTTCTGCCTTCCAATTTGATGTTAGGCATATCAGAGGTACTGAAAATGTTGTCGCAGACGGACTCAGCCGTATGTTTTCCAACGACGTCGAGACCCATGAACCGGTCGATAGTTCATCACCTCCCGAGTCCATACTATCTGATGTTAATGCCATCTTAACAGATGCTCCCATGCTCTTTAGGGATATCGAGAAATACCAACGTGAAGATTCGACGCTGGCTCCGATAATGGAAACCCTTTCTTCTGGGGAACATGTTGTCCCTTATGTACTGAGGAATGGTGTTTTATGTTGCCCATCGAGGCATGATAAGATGATGAAAGTTGTCGTTCCAGCCGTTCTTGTACCTATGATCTTTAAGTTCTATCATGAGACCCCATTAGGGGGGCATCTAGGGATCTTTAAAACTCGTGAAAAGATTCGTGAAAGGTTCATCTGGAAGGGTATGGACGGTGAAATCCGTGAACTAGTAAAGGCTTGTAAATCCTGCTTGATTAGTAAACCAACCATGTCCTCCAAGGTAGGCCTGTTGTCTTCTCATCAAGCGTCGCGCCCTATGGAACGCCTGTATATTGATTATGTAGGACCCTTCCCCCAGTCAAAGGGAAATGCCAACAAGTTCATCTTTGTATGTGTAGAAGGTGTTACTAGATTTTCCTGGTTATTTCCGACTAAGCTGGCTACCGCTCAGTCCACCATTACTTGTCTAAATTCTATCTTTGCTTCTTTTGGTCCGTGTCAATATATTGTGTCTGATAATGCTAAGGCTTTTACATCTAATCTATTTCGTAAATTCTGCTTTGACCTGTCCATCTCTCATGTGACAACTTCTGCTTATTACCCTCAACCATCTCTGGCTGAACGGGTTAATCGTAATCTCAGGTCCGCGGTTATTGCCTATCATCATGAAGATCATTCTAGGTGGGACACGTCCCTGCATTGGTTAGCCTTTGCTTTGAACTCGGCGGTTCATGAATCTCATAAGTTTACTCCAGCTTCGCTGATGTTCAAGTTTGTTCCCAACACGCCGCTCTCTAACCTCTGGTCTCTGAGTGACATTCTACCTGAGACAATAGACCCAGATAACATTAAAGATCTTTGGAAGAAGGCTAAAGCCAATCTTAAAGTGTATCATGAAAAGGTTAGGGAAAGATATGATCGTGGACGGAGACCCACCACTTTGAAGGTAGGCGACCAGGTGATGGTCAAGAATTTTGTTCCCGCGGGCAAGCTTGCCCCCAGATTTCATGGGCCGTGTATCATTCTCGATTTCCTTACTCCCGTTACGTTATTGTTAAGTAATCCAGCCACCGAGAGGATATTTAGGGTTCACCTGTCGCAGGTGAAACCTGTATAATTTCTGTGCTAACTTGCTTCATATAATTTTGAAAGAAATATGAAGGTTATATTTTGTTTGAGGGGTTTCACTTTTAAGGCCTTCTGCCCTTGGAATCTGTTTCCTTTGTGTGTAATTATTTATTGTAAACCTTCCCCGATCAGTAAAACTGCCATCCTGTCCTTACCATGGCCACTACCACGCTCCCGTCTCCTGCTGGAATAACACACAGTGGCTTATATACGAAATGAATATCTTCACGCCGCTGGCCCCTCAACCTCTCCACAAAGCCTATGCCCTCAAAAAATGATGATGGTCCAACAAAATTCTGCCGCCGTGCTTTAATGTTTCAGTGCCCCCGCAGCAGCGCGGCGCCGTACCGCTACTGAGGCAGGGTAAGGGCCCGCCCTTCTCCAGTGAGGCCAACCTGTGTACGGCGAGCCGGAGTCCTCCTCCCGGCCAAGGCTGATGTGCGGCGCACAACCTGTAACTGGCCCGCGACCTGCTTGTTCGCCGCGGGCGCCGCGTGCTTCAACTCCACGGCTCCTCTCATAGTGCGGGCGAGCGGTATCTCAGGGTACTTAAGGGGTCCGAGCGGCCTCCTCTGGACACAAGCTGCAGCGGCCGGTCTGGCCGTCTAACTTAATCAACCTTGGATATATGTAATCAGCTACATGGACATTTAACATCAACAATTACTACAGTTTTGAACCCAACTGCAATATCTGGTGGACTTAGAAAATTTTTCCTCAACTTTAAAAACTAAAAGTTCCCTTCTGATTTCAACCTCTACAAGCACAAAGACATTACATCAATAGTAATCAAAGAATTATGAAACTGGATCCAATCATTTTAAGAAAATTTATTGGTAAATACTTCTGCAATTAACTTCTATATCAACATCATAACTTGGACCTTATTTTCTTCTGTGTTTCCCCTTGGAGGAACTTTTGGGGGGGAGGTCTGTACCGGGTGGTACACCCCCATGCCGCTAATTCAAACTTTGCGCCAGTTGAAACACCCCTACTGGCGGAAGCCTGAACTTTATCTACGGCGTAAATTTTCAAGTTTCTCAGAAGATGTCACTACTTGTAAATTTTGAAGTTTCTGAACTGGGTCGTTTTCGATGTATTTTTGTTTTCCCTGTAGTAAGAAGTGTGGACATCCTCTTCCAGATGGCACTACTGAAGAAATACAATTATGCACCCTAGTGCGAAGTGAAAGAACTGTGTTTTTGGAGAAATTTGAGTTTATAAGTTTGTTCTTTGTTAAATTTCTTTCAGTTATTGTTTATGTTGGCAATATTAAGACCTTCCTTCCGCCAGGTTTGAATTTAGCCAATCCCGAATTTCTTTAATTAATTTATGACCAATCAGGTGTATCTTCTTCAACTTGGATATGTTGCTTAACCCTAACCAATAAAATTCTTGTGGGAGGGTGTTCTCATTCTTGAAACGCCTCGAACTTTCCGCGAGAGTATATAAACTGCTGATTTTCGGGTCCCCGCGCCACTTCAGTAACATCTTTCAGTGTGTAAAGTACGTAGCTGGGGGCGGGAAGTGCCTCTTTCTTCGGGCAGCAGTTCAACCACAAGGTAATGGCCTTTTAATAACTTCTTTTCTTGCTAGCTCAGCAGTTTAACTCTCGGGGCAGGTCCGAAGACTTTTCCATGTAAGTTTCCTTTAAAATGTAAAGACACTCGGTATCTATTCTTTCTGTTTTAACTACAAATTGGGATAGAGAGTGCTTAACCCTCTCGAGCTCCCACTCAATTTGCTTCGAGGTGAACTTATTTTCTCAACCGTTTCTTCCTGTCTAGCGTAATGTAAATTGTCTTCTCATATAAGTCACCTCTTTAGTATGGGATTTGCCCTTGCATTAATGGCCTAGTGCCAAGTAGGTTTTAAACAAGATGTATTAGGAGTGCAGCTTCGCCTCCTCTCAAATTGATATTGTCGAGGCCATGTAATATTTCTGTTTCTTCACTTAATAGGCCTCAGTAGGTTGGGTATCTTTTACCCCTGTGTCTATGTCCTTGGAGGACAGCTTTAAAGTTGAGTTTGGTGTGGCCTTTGTTAGGCTTAAACTTTGAGAGCGGATCGCTCTTTTGAAATTGATTTTGGGTGCCTCGAGGAGGCTTTACCTTGTAATTGGGAGCAAGTACTTCTGAACATGATTGGGGTCTTCTGCCCCTTTGTCGAATCTTGTTTTTTGGGTAAAGTTGGGCTAATTGCTCAAGAATTGTGAGTCCGGGGCTCGAAGCCCAAATCCTGTGAATACTGTAATTGTACATTTGTTACCTTGCTACTCTGTACCTGCCATTCTTGTTATTTCTTGATTTTGCTAAGAAAATATAACCTTGTTAAACTTTATCTTAACTTTAATTTCGTATTCTGAGACCTGTTCACCCCCGCACCTTCTCTCACCTCTGCTGTTCCACAGATACCTCGGAACAAGACCAATTAATTCAATATCGTTGATCTGACATTCATTCAAAGATTATAGTATATTAGGTTCACAAATTATATTCTATTCTTTGACAATACCTTTCCGGTTTATACCTGGCAGCACACATTTTGTTTAATTATTCATCCGCAATTGTTGTTGATGATAGTAATAATATTTCCTCACCACCGAACCGTCTTTTCATGCACATACAGATGATTACAAGATATGAATGCAGAAGGCCCAACGATGTAAACAAAGCGTGTATTCAATCGTTAAGAGATTGATTTAACTTCAGCCTGTTGAATGCTCCAAGTTTGTGATTGGCCGTGCAATTACAACACTCGACGTCGTTTGTTCCCAAACTTAGATTGAGTTGTAATAGGTTTCCGATATGATCTCAGATTAAATATGAACTGTTCAGACTGGATTAAAGTTGTAATGTACGCCTTCACATTTCGTTATCTTTATGTTTAACTAATATGTTGGTCTTTACTCAGATATCCTCCAATATCGGTATTATAAATAACATTAATTAAATTTAATCGTAACATAATAATACTAATGAGTAAGTTTACGTATCAACAAAATCCGGCACCGCGGTGTAGGGTTAGCCTGCCTACCTTTTTAACGGGAGGTCCCGGGTTCGATTCGTGGCCAGGACAATGATTTATACATCTATCTGGGGGCAGGAACGAGATCCACTCAGCCTACGTGATTACAATTGAGGAGCTAGTGACGGTGAGATAGCGACCCCGGTCTAGGGAGCCAAGAATAACGGACGAGAGGATTCTTCGTGCTGACCACATAACACCTCGTAATCTGTAGGCCTTTTGGCTGAGCAGCGGTCGCTTGGTAGGCCAAGGTCCTTCGGGGCTGTTGCGCCATGGGATTTGGTTGGGTTGGTACATATCAACATTTACATTTTGCGACGAGTTATCAACACACAGGCATACAGCGATGTTCGGTTGTCTTTGCTGACCATTCTACGCTCGGCGAAGTCCAAACCGGACACTTTGTTCCCCTGTAGGTGCGCTGCAATGAAAACTGGTGGATTGCAAGGGCACTTTGAGACCTCTAGCTTGGACAAGACTACTTCAATATTCCATGCAATCCATACAGATTGTATTTGAAGGAGCTATAAAAGCTAACATATATTTCACAAAAATATGATGACGGAGTTTTATGACCCCCAAGTTATATTACAGCCATTCAGAAATTGGTTACAAACTTGTAGTCATAACCATATATCACGAGGAAACGTCTGCAAGTTTTAGCATGTAACGGTAATGAAGCATGCTCAATGTTATATTCCCTGCCGTTTATTGTGAACCCATTAATCACAAAGGGCTTGTTCTCACGTTTTATGTCATGTATCTAGCCCGCATACCAGCACTCTGAAGAGTCAGGTACTGAGAGATACTGGATAAGAATGAAGTGAACTCGATAGAATCAGTGTCTGAGTTGTGCAAAGACAATAGTGAGCAAATAAGGACAGTATGAAGTAAAGAAAAAAAAGTATAATTTCGCCTGTAATGGATCATGCAACTGGCATTCACAGTCACATCATAGAGGGACAATAATGGACACAATATATTCTTTATTAACCAGTACATCCCAGATGAGAGATATCGCGGTTACAAAAATCACTGACGATAGAGTAGAGATAAAACATAATTCCCCAACACCACCAAGAGCAACAATAAGTGTACAATAAACAAATGCATGGAAAGAAAATATTACAACAAATACTACAAGTTTAACATTCTAAATGCAGCATCATCAAATATAAATTAGCGCACAACTTAAGTATTTCCAGTGATCGACACTACGTTTTGCACTAGCACAGGTTGAGCTTACGGTAGTGCTACTTACCACACCATCATGTACAAACCCACACGTCCATAACTCCATTTCAAAATGTTACACAACGGCTTAGAGTAGATTGAGCGGTGCAAGTACTAACTATTACTTTAGCATTGTATAAAGCATTTGATAGGGTGGATCATGGGAGACTGCTGGCAAAAATGAGTGCAATTGGACTAGAAGAAAGAATGAATGAATGGGTTGTTATATTTCTAGAAAACAGATCTCAGAGAATTAGAGTACGCCAAGCTTTATCTGACCCTGTAATAATAAAGAGGGGAATTCCTTAAGGAAGTATTATTCGACCTTTATGTTTTCTTATATATATATCAATGATATATGTAAACAAGTGGAATCAGAGGTAAGGCTTTTTGAAGATGATGTTATTCTGTATTGAGTAATAAATAAGTTACAAGATTGTGAGCAACTGCAAAATGACTTCGATAATGTTGAGAAATGGACAGCAGGCAATGGTATGTTGATAAACGGGGTTAAAAGTCAGGTTGTGAGTTTCACAAATAGGAAAAGTCCCCCCAGTTTTAATTACTGCGTTGATGGGGTGGAAGTTCCCTTTGGGTATCATTGTAAGTATCTAGGTGTTGATATAAGGAAAGATCTTCGTTGGGGTAATCACATAAATGGGATTGTAAATAAATTGTACAGATCTCTGCACATGGTTATGAGGATGTTTAGGGGTTGTAGTAAGGATTTAAAGGAGAGGGCATATAAGTCTCTGGTAAGACCACAACTAGATTATGGTTCCAGTGTATGAGACCCTCACCAGGATTACCTGATTCAAGAACTCGAAAAAATCCAAAGAAAAGCAGTTCGATTTGTTCTGGATGATATCCGGCAGAAGAGTAGAGTTACAAATATATTGCAAAGTTTGGGCTGGGAAAAACTGGGGGAAAGGAGACGAGCTGCTCGACTAAGTTGTATGTTCCGAGCTGTCAGCGGAGAGATGGCGTGGAGTGACATTACTAGACGAATAATTTGAGTGGCGTTTATAAAAGTAGGAAAGATCACAATATGAAGATAAAGTTGGAATTCAAGAGGACAAAGTCGTGCAAATATCCATTTATAGGAAGGGAAGTTAGGGATTGGAATAACTTACCAAGGCAGATGTTCAATAAATTTCCAATTTCTTTGCAATCATTTAAGAAAAGTCTAGGAAAATAACAGATAGGGAATCTGCCACCTGGGCGACTGCCCTAAATTCAGATCAGTAGTAATTGATTGATGTTAGTAGGAGTAAATCAATGGGGCTATTTTTGTGAGAGGGACAGCAGACAATGGTGTGAAGTTAGCCGAGTTGAAGAGACAGACTAGTGCTTTTATGGGATGTTGAATGTACCTCGTAGGAATCACTGTAGGCATTAACATAAGTAATGATCTTCATTAGGAGCACTTTTCTCAATCACTACTGATCTGCATTTAGGGCAGTCACACAGGTGGCAGATACCCTACCTGATGCTTTCCTTGAATTTTCTTACATTATTCTAATGAAATTGCAAATTTATTGAACATTTCCCTTGATAATTATTCCAATCCCTAACTCCTTCGCTTATAAACGAATATTTGCCCCAATTTGTCCACTTGAATTGCAACTTGATCATAATGGGATCTTCCCTTCTTTTAAAGACACCACTCAACTTATTCGTCTACTGAAGTCATTCCACGCCTCCTCCTCACTGATAGCTCGGAACATACCACTTAGTCGAGCAGCTGGTCTCCTTTCTCGCAGCAGAAATTATTGTAACGCCACTCTTTTGTCGGAAATCACCCAGAACAAATCGAGCTGCTTTCCTTTGGAAATTTTCCAGTTCTTGAATCAAGTAATCCTGGAGAGGGTCCCATACACTGGAACCATACTCTACTTGGGGTTTTACCAGAGACTTATATGCCCCCCATTTTACAACATTTCTACAACCCCTAAATACCCTCATAACGGTGTGCACAGATCTGTACCCTTTACATACAATCCTATTTATGTGATTACCCCAATGAATATATGTCCTTACAATGATCCCCAAAAGGAACTTTCACCCCCATCAAAGCATTAATTAAATCTGAGAGGATCTTTCCTATTTGTGAAGACCTGTTAATCACCATACCGCTGCCTACTGTTCATCTCACAACATATCGAGTTCATTTTTGCAGTGGGTCACAATCTTGTAACTTTTTTGTTACTGTACAGAATAACATTATCTGCAAAAAGCCTTATATCTGATTCCCTTCCCTTATTCATATCATTGAAATATTAAAAAAAAGGTCCAGCAACACTACCTTGAGGAATTCCTCTCTTAATTATTATTTCAAGCTTGGTTAGGAGAAAGAATGAGGATTAGGGGTATTATTTTACGTGTTGTAATATCCAAGTCTTTTCTTAAATGATTGGAGAAAACTTGGAGAGCCATCAAAGATTTCGAAATGAACTTAATGACCACGTGTTGGAGCAATTCAAACAAATAGCAAAACTTATTGAAGCAACCTGAGACACATTCTCAACAATGACGCAGACATTCCGAGGCATCTGCATACCATGCCGACCAATCAATGGATTGAACTACGATTCCTTCAAGGAATTATCAAGAAATATAAATAAATCTTCGTCTCCTCTAATTATCTGAGATCTATTTCCTGGAAATATAGCAACCCATTCAGTCACTATTTTGTTTAGTCCAATTGCACTCATTTTTACCAGTAGTCTCTCATGATATACCCTATCTAAGGCCGTAGAAAGGCCAATCGCGATACAGTTCATTTGACCTCCTGAATCTTGCTGGAATCCTACAAGTTGAACTTCAGTGGAATAACCTTTCCCAAACCAGAACAGCCTTCTATCGAACCAGTTATTAATTTTCCAAACATGTCTAAGATAATCATAAAGAATGCTTTTCCAAAACTTACATGCAATGCATGTCAAACTGCCTGGTTTGTAATTTTCAGCTTTATGTCTATCACCCTTTCCTTTATACACAGGGGCTACTATAGCAACTCTCCATTAATTTGGTAAAGTTCCTTCATGCAAACAATAATCAAATAAATACTTCAAATATGGTACTATATCCCAACCCATTGTCTTTAGTATAACCCCAGAAATATGGTTATGAGGGCATTTAGCTGTCAAAGTAATAATTTAAATGAAAGAGCTTTTAATTCTCCGTAAGAACCCAAGTAGTGTATTGTTGTACTGCACGGGACCCATACGGGGATTACTTGATTGTGGAACTGGAGAAGATCCAAAGGAAAGCTTCACGATTTGTTCTGGGGAATTTCCAACAAACAACTACTGTTACGAAAATGTTCCAAAAGTTTCCTCGGAAGACTTGCGAGTAAGGAGATGAGCTGCTCCACTATGCGGTATGTTCCAAGCTGTCAGTGGAGGGACGGCGTGGAATGACGAAGGCGTTTCAAAATCAGTGTGAACTCAAAACATCAAAATGGTAGCAGACATGGCTCCATTAAGGAACTTGTTTAGTAGAACCCAGAAGAAGAACCTCTGCAGCCGTTCTTGGGGTGAGATTGAAACTTCGAGACACGTTCTCGGCTAGTGTCTATTCGACTCATCCGTTATGAATACTCGCGATCACACAATTCGCGGTCTTATTGCATTAGTCTTTCGCTATAACAGGTGGGAAGTATATGCAGAAGTGAACTGCTTAGCTGAAAATCGTAGCGCGAGAACAACAGATATCCTGGTCATCGATAAATAGAGAGATGGTTCAGTAATGTTGCATCCAACAGTAAGTCTAGTTTCAGGAGAACACTCTGACAAGCAGGCAATCTACGTTCCAGTGTCCAACTACATCACGAAGAAATGTCATGTGAACTCCGTCACCGTTTATGGATTGTTAGTGGGAGTGGTACCATACCGGGAATGATGGCCGAATTGTGGAAGAGATTTTCCCTCAAGGAAAGCTACCTAGCCACGATTGCCGAGGCGGCTGTCCGTTGATACCTTCTTCTTTTAATAATTTATGCATTTTATGGCAAATCCGCCGAGGGTCAGTTTCCTAAATAAAGGATTATGTATAGAGAGGGGTCCAGAAAAAAATTATGTGTTCAAAGTGACCCCCACTAGCAGCCAAACAACGTCGATGCCTCTGAACTGCTGACCGAACTACAGCTGTCAGTGTTGCCGGTGTGGTGGCCGCACAGACCGCCTCGATGGTTTCCCGTAGCTCGTTCAGTGCAGGCTTCTGGCGATAAACATTTTTCAAGGTCCGCCGTAGGTAGAAGTCAAGAGGTGTTATATCTGGACACCATGGTGGGTACTCAACATCTCCTCTTCGATTTATCCATCATCCTGGTGGATTTTCACCCAAGTAGGCTCTGGAATATCTGTGGTAGTGAGACGGAGCGCCATCTTGTTGTAGGTAAAATTTGTCCTTTCCAAGCACCTCTCGGATGGCAGTTAAATCGATGTTTGCAGTATAAGAAGATAGCCTACACTTCACCAGTTACGGTACCTACCTTCAAAGAAGGATGGGCCAATCAAATTGCGCGATGAGAGACCACACCGCACATTGAGATTTTCTTATGCACATCGTGAATAGTACTGTCGACTTCAAATGTATCCCGAATACGATAAATTGTTGTACGTGTTGGTGACTGAGTTCCGTAGACATTACGCCATTGCCGTTGTATCTCCATCATGTTTTCGTATTTCCAGTACCACTTCAATACGGCCTTGCGTTGCTCAAACGACATTATTACTTCATTCATTGCTGCACTCCAATCTGCTGGAAAATGCGACCTCAGATTTTCGCGCTAGTCACGTGACCACCATCCATCTGTTGAGAAAACAATGGACTACGCTACTGCACAAGAATCGCAACTATATGGCATTTTGTTCCAAAGACATTGACTATCAAAACGAGACAAGCGTCTCGGTATAACACTACGATAATACGACCTGGCCTACCACAACCCCCTTCTCGCAGTGTGTATGTGTGCGGCCGCTTTTAGTATTCAAATAATCCTCTCGCTTTGGCATGGAGACGACTAGTTTGTATACATTGATCATCTGATGGGGGGATCTATGGTCGAATCCAGCCTACTTATGCCACCTACAGTATATAGGATTGCTTGATAACCTAAAATAGATTAATTACATTGATCAAAGTAATATTTAAAACTCGAATACGAAATAATACGACTTTTTTTGCGTTTATGACAATTTCAGGTTATGTCATTCAGAAAACCGAATCTGTGCTTTTATTATTCCACGTTAGTAACCATGTAATGATTTCAGATTAAGTTACTCAGATTTTCGAGTCAGTAACTTTATTACTCCACATTTACAAATACGTACCCTATAGTTTTGTGTAAGGTGTTAGACGTTTCAAACTTTGTTATGATAAGGAATGAGGATTGGGGATGTTCTTTTACTCATTATAATATAATCGATGAATTATGAAGGATTCTATGAGGCGAATCATCATCTGCAGTGATCTGCATATAGGATTGTCTATACTTCGAGGAATTCATGTCAGTACTTTTATTAGCCCAGATTTAGAATCACGTAACCTCTAGTTTTGTACACGTGGTCAGACTTTTCAAGCTTGTTTAGGAGAAAGAATGAGGATCAGGGGTATTATTTTACGTGTTGTAATATCCAACTCTTTTCTTAAATGATTGGAGAAAACTTGGAGAGCCATCAAACATTTCCAAATGAACTTACTGACCACGTGTTGGAGCAATTCAAACAAATAGCAAAATGGAGGAATTGACCCAAAACCGCGTAGATATCACGGAGGTTTATACTGACTACATGCATATGCATAAACAAGTGTCAATTGTCACATTTGTTACAAATCATCCCAGATAGCAGCACTTTCGCAAAAGGCAGAGGCCATCGCGTTCATAATTTTCGAAAATGCATTCTGATGGGCCAGGTCGTATTTCCGTGGTGTTATACCGATACGCTTGTTCAAAGAGTGTCTTAAGTTTTTCCGGGCCCTCTGTACTGAATATATATAGACGAATAGGCTTGTGCGGATATTTCAAAAGTAGGAAACATCATAATATTAAAATAAAGATTAAATTCAAGGAAAAACTGGACAAATACGCACTTATATGAATAGAAATTAGGGAGTGGAATAATTTGCTAAGTGCGGTGTTCGATCAATTTCCAAGTTCTTTGAAATCTTTTCAGAAAAGACCAAGTACCTAAACAATCGATTGGTGTCTAGCCGAGACATTCTGGTGTTGCATTTCAGTTTTAATAGTTTCATTTGTAAGAAATGGTGAGAACTGCAGAAAGTTAAATACATTGCAGTTACTTTTGCCACGTGCAATTAAGTCTTGGTTGTGGGGAATGTGTGCATTAGCGAGCCGGTCTCTTGACTTTGGCCAAAGTGACTCTCCTTGTAGACATCGGAGTTTTTCGTGTTCAGTGTTATTGCTTGAGACTACCCTTCACATCAGACTGCTTCTCAGCAGCCCTCGCAAGGCTGAGCGAACACCAGTTGATGGAGAAGCCGGGAAGTGAAGAAGGTATTGTCGTGGTCATTTTGCAGTCGCTCACATTCCAGTAACTTATTTAACGCTGCATACAATATACCATCATCCGCAAATCTGTGTTCTTTATTCGTATTATTTAATTACGAGGGTTGATTCATAAGTCACGGCAATGATTACTTACTTCCTGAAAATGTGCCAAGGAATACGTAATATCTTCATTTGAAAGTACATTACATGAACTTCGTAATGTGGTCGACAGTTGGAGTATAGGTATATCGTTCCGACAGTGGTCACGCTTCCTACCCTGCGTCTGATGAGCAGTCGCGGCTGCTTGCAGGTACGTCACTCTCTTAGCAACGAACATCAACAATGTAAGCCCTCTGAATCAATGCATATTCCTTATCCAGCTGTTCATGATGCAGTAGATGTAGTGAATCTGTAACTGAGGCACAATTCAACTAAGGTTAGGTTGAATGGAGAATCCCACCTTCCAATACTTGTTTCTTCTTATTGCTAGTCTATGCAATTATTGTGTAACATAATTAACTTAAAATATAATTACAATATTAAAAGGTACATGTTTCATTCGTAATGTGGAACATCTTCGGCTAAAGAGGCACAAAAATTGGCATAAACAAAATAAAAACACTAATAATAATAATAATAATAATAATAATAATAATAATAATAATAATAATAATAATAATAATTTGTTGAGTTTTAACCCCAAATCATCATTATGATAAGTGTTTTTTATTCCATTTACGCGAATGTTTGTATTTTAACTGAAGGTGTTCCACATTAGGAAACAAACTTGTGCTGTTTAATATTGTAATTAGATTTTAAGCTCGATTATGGTATATAAATTCATAGACTGGGAATAAAAACCAACAAGTATTGGAAGGTGGGATTCTCCATTCAAGCTAATCTTAGTTGTGTTGATGGCAGTACGGAACAAACAATGAGATTTATAAGTTTTAAGCACTTACTGTACCACTCTGAAACTTCACGACGGCACCTCATTTCGCAAGAGTCACCGCAATAAGGATTGCTGTTTACTGTCAGGCCTTGAGACTTGAGAAGGACGCATGCGCTGCTCCAGGCTTACTCCACGCACCTCTTATTCACAGGACTTCTCGTCGGGCGACGAAAGAATGTTAGTTTTCTTATGACAGCGGTGGGTAACGGAAGTAGCCAAAGTCGAGTAACGTTCATTCGTCTTAGTCCGAGATACTTCCCAAAGTGGAGTAGCCGCTGCTTAGCCAACAAACAAGACATCATACAAGCATTTCGATGCGAGACAGTTCACATTTTGCACGTTCCTCATTGACAGCAACGAACCATGGACAACCTAGTGAATTACCTTGAAGGATGTTAGCCTCTTCACGACGAGAAATTACGCATGAGTGATTTAAAAATGCATTATAATTGATGGGGCAGTCTCTCTACCTTGATCGCACATTGCCCGATCATCTCAGCTGCGGTTCTGCACTTATTGGGTGTCCCTGTACATTTTGACTATAACCCCCTTTTGTGTTCCATGAAAGGCGTCATATCGCATTTACACTGATCCTAGTTTCAAAGACGCTTCACGAAAATAAATTATCCTTGTGAAAATCAAATGATCATAAACATGCCTGTGACGCCCTGTTACCTAGTACCCGTACTGTGCAGCTATCAAAGTACTGTTGCTAGGTAACACACTGTCTCCTTACACACACTTTAGCATGACGCCATGTTACCTAGCACCCGTGCAGCTATCAAAGTACTGTTGCTAGGTAACACACTGTCTCCTTACACACACTTTAGCATGACGCCATGTTACCTAGCACCCGTGCAGCTATCAAAGTACTGTTGCTAGGTAACACACTGTCTCCTTACACACACTTTAGCATGACGCCATGTTACCTAGCACCCGTGCAGCTATCAAAGTACTGTTGCTAGGTAACACACTGTCTCCTTACACACACTTTAGCATGACGCCATGTTACCTAGCACCCGTGCAGCTATCAAAGTACTGTTGCTAGGTAACACACTGTCTCCTTACACACACTTTAGCATGACGCCATGTTACCTAGCACCCGTGCAGCTATCAAAGTACTGTTGCTAGGTAACACACTGTCTCCTTACACACACTTTAGCATGACGCCATGTTACCTAGCACCCGTGCAGCTATCAAAGTACTGTTGCTAGGTAACACACTGTCTCCTTACACACACTTTAGCATGACGCCATGTTACCTAGCACCCGTACCGTGCAGCTATCAAAGTACTGTTGCTAGGTAACACACACTTTAGCATGACGCCCAGCTCTAAGACGTACTTATGTCAAAATAAATCGCCAGTCGTTAGGGAGAGTGTTTCTCGAATTTTTCAAAGCATTGAGTTTAATTGAAAGTCTTCATCCTGTTTATGAACGTGTTACGCAACTCCTACAAACATAAAGCAATACATTGACTTTCCCCACAGACGAAGTATTTTGCGTAAATGATAAACGAAAGAAACCACTTTTCCCTTTGCGAAAATCAAACGATCATAAATATGTCCCCCAGGCATGTTCATCCATCAACGGCTGCTGATTTCAGATTGCAACCAGCCATAAGATATAGCCTGCAGGTTTGCTAGGTAACATTGTCTGACCGTCCATGCATACAACTCCGTCACACATTTCGTCGCGTCACGTTACGCATATATTCGGATGACACCAAGCCATAAGACATGTTATTTATGTCGAAAAACAGTCCTACATTGCATCCGCTATTCCATTATCTAAATTTTATGTCTTCTACCTCGAATGAACAACTTCAGTTTAGATCGTCAGTGACGGTATGCACTCATCATACTGAGATGTAATCCCCCGTATTCTCGCACGCCCAATTCAATTGATTTCACTCTTAACGACGGAATGTAACAAGCCCATAGCTTTGTCGTCTGTTTGTAGCTGATGTGCAATTTTCAGAGCTAATCGTGTGACTAAAAGCGGCCGAGTGCAGGATCTGTGGCATTGCTGACGTTCCAAGAGGTACGAAGGCAGTCTTCTCTGTGAGGAGTTCGGTGGGTGCGGTTTAGTTATCAGAATTCCTCTGGGAACGCACATACCTTGTGCGACCTTTACCGGTAGCAACATGTAATTCACATTCTGATCGGTCGCATTCAGGAAATATTCCTGTAACCTATTCCTTCCAGTGTTGCCAAGAGACTAGGCCTATGTTTAAAAGTCACTAAAAATTAACTCAGATATTGCTAGACATTCGCTAAAGCATAAATAATCCATCTACACTACGTACCGCAAATATAAAGACTTGAAGTTAGAGGTCTAAAATAGAGAATCGTTTTCGTATTAAATCAGGAGTTACCGAACACGATAGCTGCAGTCGCTTAATTGCGGCCAGTGTCCAGTATTCTGGAGATAGTGGGTTCGAACCCCATCGTCGGCAGCCCTGAAGATGGTTTTCTGTGGTTTCCCCGCTTCCTTCCCACACCTAGCTCTTCCCTGTCCCATCGTCGCCATAAGACCTATCTGTGTCGGTGCGACGTAAAGCCACTAGCAAAAATAATAATAATAATAATAATAATAATAATAATAATAATAATAATAATAATAATAATAATAATAATAATAATAATAATAATAATAATAAGGAGTTCACAACAAAGAAAGAGCCTCCGTGGTTCAGGCGGCAGCGCGCCGGGGTCTCAACGCTGGGTTCCGTGGTTCAAATTCCGGTCACTCCGTGTGAGATTTGTGCTGGACAAGTTGTGGTGGGAGAGGTTATTCTCCGGGTACTCCGGTTTCCTCCGTCATATTTCATTCCATCAACACTCTCCAATACCATTTCGTTTCATCTGTCATTCATTAATCATTGCCCCAGAGGAGTACGACAGGCTTCGGCAGCCGGCACAATTCCTATCCTCGCCACAAGATGGGGGCATCATTCATTGCAATGCGACCCGGTTCAATGACTGGAAATAGGCTGCAGATTTTGATTTTTCACAACAGAGAAATTAAATACCCCAGGCAGTTCGTGCGTCCAAATACTGTACTGTACGATGGAATATTGCTTCTACTCCTCAATTTCAATATTGTGTGCGCCGGGCTGAGTGGCTCAGACGGTTGAGGCGCTGGCCTTCTGACCCCAATTTGGCTGGTTCGATCCTGGCTCAGTCCGGTGGTATTTAAAGGTGCTCAAATACGTCAGCCCCGTATCGGTAGTAGATGTACTGGCACGTAAAATAAAGAACTTCTGCGGAACAAACTTCTGGCACCTTGGTGTCTCCGAAAACCGGAAGAGTATTTATTGTGACGTAAAGCCCTTATCATGATGATGAACAGGGCCGGATGTTTAGACCTAAAACGTGGCAATAAATATGACTTAAGAAAATTTTGGTCACATTTTCGAAATTTTCAGATTTTTGCCGCTGTTTAAATTAACATCTTGAAAATTCGATAATAACAAATAACTAAATAGCATTAATTTTACCGTTATGTTTGGAATGTATTTAATTTCTTATTGCAGAGGTAACTCTCGTCTCTGCACAGTATGAAATAAATGTCACATTTTGATGGGCGATCAGAAAGGAATACAATAGCAATATATATGTTAAGAGTTTCAAATAGGAACGATCTCCTATTTTCACCCAAGATTGACTTGTAACGGGAAAAAGACCGCTCATCACCCCGGGATGTTATTGGGCCGTATTTGAAAAACGTCAAATCATTAGAGTTCAATTGAGGCTCATCTTTCTGTCTCTTTCTATACATCTCACCCTCATAATTCACGTTCATAATATTACATGTTTCTAAGAAAGATAATTGTAAGAAATTACAGACAGCTGTTAGGATATGTGAAATATCCTCTTTGAAAAAAGTGAAAGATAGGAATGCCGAAAATGGAATGAAAGATAGAAATATGACAAAAACAGGAAAATTCACTGGGAAATATGACTATGATGTGAAAAATTACTCGAAAATGACGAAAACGTTAAACGAGCCAAAATATGACTTTATATGACCTGTGAAAATTGCATAAAGTCACCGTGGATAAAATCACGGTTAACTTGTATTTTCCATGCTAAGAATATAAAGAAATGAAATATGACATGTCATAAACATCCGGGCCCTAATGATGAATATTGTGTATAGACTCATGGAAAATAGCGCATATAAACAGCGAGTCCTACTCCCGGTCATTCTTTATATCGAAAACTGTCTGTCCAGAAGACGATTTATTTGAAATATTCGTTCATATTATCAATACGTACAGGTTGCGCCACTGAGCATCACTGGGACCAATTTCTGAATCTCAGCCAAATAGGATATGGGACTTTCGGCAGAATTTAGGCAGTTATTTATTAAGAGTTACGCAAGGGTAATGGACTAGTATAACTAGGAAATAATTCTCTAACCAGTGGGTAAATAATGAAAATATCTAGCTCGATTCTTATTATTATTATTATTATTATTATTATTATTATTATTATTATTATTATTATTATTATTATTATTATTATTATTATTATTATTATTATGAGTTGTGAGGTGTGGCTATGATGTTGTTTAAATCTATTAGTATTATTATTTACGTAGTTAAGTACGGACTTTACTTGGTAAAATCGTGATCGTATTATTTGTGAGGTTATGTCATGAAACATTTGCTGTACATATATCAACATGAGTTTATTTAATGTCAGAACACGTAATTAATACTTGTATATGATGTATAAATCCAATGCAATGTTGTGTAACACGCCGTAATAATCCAAAACAACGTATCTTTGGCGCCAGAGAGAAAAATCTATTCATTGTAAACAGGTTGTTGGAGACTCTCTCGAAATTACGAGAAAACATGTTGTGTCATATTCTTCTAGAAGCATGGCCGGCCAACATATATAAAGAGGCAGTCTTCGGAGTTGAGTAGAGTTGCTTTATCGAGGGTTGCGAGTGCAAGTCGTTAATCGAGTACGTGAATTTATGATGTGATTTTGTTGGCTTGGTAGTTGGTTGACATGCAAGTGTTGCAGTCTTCTTCTCCTACTTCTTAGCAGTCAAGTGTTCAAAATGGTGGTTTACTGATGTGTGTGTACGGTATGAGTGTACAGAATTGACAGCATCGCGTGTGTGCGTCTTTGCAATTACAACAAGAGTTGGGTGACTTTTCTCCTATTCTTCTTCCCCTTCTTCCTCTACTTCTTTCTCGTTTTCTTCTTCGTCTTTTTCAAGTGCCATTTCCGGTTCTCCAGACTTAGGCCATCACCCCGGAGAAAGCACCCATTCCATTAGCTACCTTGGAGAGTTATTCGGTGTTGTTGATGCAAGTCCAGTTTTTGGTGTTTTAGAGTCATGACATCGGTGGTCTACCAGCCCCTCGCTCCTTGTAATATGAGGCACAGAAGCCCGTACTTTCTACAACATGGCCTAAAAACCTCTTTTTCTGGCTTTGATGAAGTTTGCCAGCTCACACTGAGCTCTAGCTCACCTTCGACCTACATTATTGGCAAATACAGTAGAGAGAATACAGGCCACTTCCGGAGTTAACCTTCTTAAAATGGCAGACAATTCGCAAGTAGCGCTCGTAGTGGAGTGACCTGGATATTCGCAATAAATTTGAATATCAGTGGAAACTTATATACGGAAATGGATAAATAAATTACGTCTGGAAAGAAAGTGTTATTAAGCTATTAATTTAAAAGATGCTAAAGCAAATTATTTAAGGGGATACGGAATGGGTATTTTGCGAAAAATTTGTCATTTTTATATTATTGTTATTTCTTAATATGTCAAATGTCCTCTTTAAAATGGTGTATGAATTATGATGATATGATCACTACAAGTGTGCTTTTTAAAATAATTTATATGATGCACGCTAGATTTCTGCTGTGAGTAGACATGACGGTCTCTTGCAAGTCACTTGACCAACGTCCTATTCAGTGGTACAATGCAAGGTATTTATATTACTTAGGGGATGGTGACTCTAAGGCTTTCAAAGTGGTTCGGGATTCTAAACCCTATGGAAATGATGTAAATATAACCAAATTGGAATGTGTTGGTCACGTTCAAAAACGTATGGGGACAAGCTTGAGACGACTAAAATCAAGCATAAAGGGAAATAAACTTAGTGATGGTAGAACATTAGAGGGTAAGAACAGATTGACTGATTCAGTCATTGATACTCTCCAGAATTACTATGGTCTGGCCATCAGGCAAAATACTGATGATGTGGAAGCAATGAGGAAGGCCGTCTGGGCATCATATTTCCACATTTATTCCAGTAATTAAAATTGAGCCCTTCAGGGACAGACGCTGGTACAAATATAACAGGAGCAAAATAACAGGGGAGAAATATAACCATTCTCATAGTTTGCCACCAGCCATTATGGATGATATCAAAACAATTTTCAGGGATATTTCTGGCAAAAAATTCTCCTGAAAAATGCCCGCACGATAGGACACAAAACCCAAAAGAATGTGTCAATAGTGTCATCTGGAACCGCGTACCCAAAACAGTATTTGTGGGTATCAGGACACTTCATTTTGGTGTATATGATGCTGTTTCAAGTTTTAACCAGAGAAACATCACAAAGTGAAAAGTTCTGCAACTGTTAGGGTTGAATGTTGGGTGTCATACCGTTGATGCAATGTTGCGTAGTGACCTGGTAAGATTAAGGTCTGCTGAAAATGCCATTAAAAATAGCCCTTCAAGCCAGAATGGACAGGAGAGGTGCCAAGAAGAGACTACAAGAGTAATTGGAAGAAGATTCAGATAATCCCAGCTATGGACATGGCATGCATTGATGTGTTAACTTTGAAGCCCGTTTCCCGTAAGTTTATTTTTTAATACTTAGGGTGCATTTTCTCGGCCAGTTTTGAATATCTGAACTTGAAATTTGAAGGACATACTTATAAATACCTCTTTCAATTGCTGAAACAACAGTTTTTAATTTGTCCGTATATTACAAATTTTATTAGCAAAAATATATTCTAAAAATACCAAAAATATCTAATTTCAAATTAAAAAAAGATATCTTCCTTAAGTAGGTCCTTAAAAAAATTATGCTTGTTTCAGTAGAAGACCGAGATATTCAACTATAAGCTGAAAAAATTTGAAGTGTCTACCTTCAGTGGTTTCAGAGAAAAAGTACAATATAAACAGCCGATTTTATCATTGGAAGCATAGGGCATTCCGTACCCCCTTAACAGGTTATTATTTAAAGACTGAAATTAGATATATATTCAAGATATCAAATGAACTGCTGAGAAAGAGCTTGGTATTTCATTCGTGCATGACTTTTATTCTTCTTCTTCTTTTTTTTGGTTTAGCATTCCTGCCTGAACGTTTACGGTTAGATATTTGTCCATTCCCTCATTTAAAAATAAAATTATTGTACGATCACATTAAGAGAGTTGTCAATAAACGGATCGGCACATTCCTGTCTTTTTCTCCTGGAAGGACTACCCGTTTCGGAGGGGGCGGAATAATTTTACATCTAATTTTTTGGGAGATTCTGTTTTGGTACAAATCCCGGTTTTAATCTGATAAGAGGAATAAAAGAAGGAAAAGCATGAAAATTTTGTGGATAGTTATGTTTTGAGGAATATTTACGTACTGTTAGAATAAAAATATATAACGTACCCTTGGCTGTATAGTCGTGGATTTCTGAAATCGCTGGCCTGGAAAAGATATGAACAGATCTTGTAATTCTTATCCAAGTGTAATGTCCCCTCGCTCTTGTACACCTTATCCAAATCACTCATCTGACATTTCAAAACCCGCAAATCATACCTACAACAACACATCGTTATTGAAGGTTGACTGCTGCACTATACAACAACAAAAGTTTATTACATTTTAAGCCATTTAAAATATGGGTCGCGCAGATCAGAAGTTTAGCATGTACTATAAAAGTATCTTTGTCACTGCAAGAATATTATATAACTTAAGTACAATATTTACTTTCATATTCTTGTCACGAGGAGGGAAGCGGAGGAAAGCCCGCGAATTCTTTTGCACTTCATAATTATTGCAGCCAAACATAGCACATATCCTTCCACAATGTTGAGAGGAGGTAAAAATGAATGAATCACGCTACTACTTTCTTATGTTAACTTACTGAAAACACATAAATAAGACCAAAAATTTCACAAACTAATACACGTACTCTTATGAAAGAATCAATAACTCCAGGTCACACCGTTAGACAGAGCTCTAATCACTGTCCCTCGATATCTCGGTGACCGTCCTGTATTCTCTCTACTCTATTTGATATTATTTACAACATTTTTCATGGGTATTCTGAACATTCGCCTGTGTAACCACATTTCAAAGGCCTCTAGTCCGTTGATGGAGGAAGCTTTAAGTGTCCAGATCTTTTTTCCAGAAAGCAGTGTTGACCAGACGTAATATCTCAACGGCCTTTGCCTGAGTTTGAGTTTCAGATTATCATAACGAAATAATGACGTCACCTTTTGGAAATATGATGTGGAAATCTCCACACTCAATGCTCCCAATGTATGTGAACTGCCTTACTCGTTCAATCTTCTGATTATTATGGGTACACCTTCATGGTTGCTTCTGCTAAACCCCATGAACATGAGATGAATTCTACTGAGCAGTCCTTGAAGATCTTCAGTGGTGTCGCATACAATTAGGGTGTCATCCGGGTATTTAATACTGTTGATGACGACTCCATTTACTTTCACACCTAGTTCAGTTCGCCGCGAGAGTACGCTGTCTGTCGTGGAGCAAGCTACAGTAACTGCTGACACGTCCGATAGGAAGGTTGGTGTGTTATCCCGTCGTGTTGTGTGTGCAGATCGTTGCCTACGTTATAATACAGTGCATAGCGCGCTAGATATTTTGCAAAATGGTAAAAAGAGCACATTAATGAAATAAGTTCAGTCATGATCCTCAGTTAGGCATTGTTAACCGTGTGGCCTTGAAATGACACAACAATATTTGATGTAACAATAATAAGAGTACATTGGACGGACGCAGGTCCATTATAAAGCGTTACCAACATACTAACACCACAAAATAAGGCAGCAATCGTTTGTGAGTGAAGAAAGTGTCCGATAAGAGCAATATATATATTTCAAAAGAATCAAATACTTAGTAATCGTAAGGTCTCTCATTAATTTTTCTCAAAGTGTTCAACATCGAACAAACAAGCACAGAACACTGAGAGTTAAACTACGAGAATGCTGTTGTGTCCTACTTGGCACGAATACAAATGAATGCATGTCCTGAAACATTATTAGCAGTAACGCTATCCATGCGAAGTAATTTTCAAGCGCGGATCAGATGTTGCACAGTTCTCCCGAAATAGATGCCATCTAATTAGATTCTCTCGATACCAAAGTTAATTTGTCAGGCATCAAATATCACCAAGAATGAAACCTCAGTAAACACCATCAATCTTACACAGACATGCGTAATACAGAGACAAGAATTTTGTAATCGCTCTCTCGTCTCTGACGTGAATGTGTTCCAGACAATTAATTATATGAGGAACGCGAACCAGTGATTAGTCTCACCCGTTTTAATACTTCATATCAAACTCAGTTAGTTTCGCTGTAGTAATATAAAAATGATATAAAATGGAAAAGACAGCGATAGATACTGTCTGAATTATATTTCCGGACACGACCTTTTCAATGTGCAGATTCTATAAAAAATTAGGTGGACCTTACCCAGCCAACTCCGCAGACAACGAGATGAGATTTGGAGGACAATAAGTACATTAAATTACTAAGTATTATGCAAATTTTCAGCAGCTAATGGCGAATAATTTCACAGTAGCGAAGGAAAGAAAGGCTTGACTTGGAAGAGATAAATGTGTGAATATTTAATTAATCACGTTAGCTACACAGAGTTTTGTGTAAGACTATAATAATAAACTCATAAAATTTGCACACAGGATAAACATTTTTGAAAAGACTGTAACAAGAAAATAAATGTTCACAAAACATTTATAATACAACATATACCAGAATATAATTTTTGTTAAAAGTGTACCTGTGTTTATATAATTTATTATGAATACATGAAGAAAGTGCTCTCAAGATGGAATTTATTCCTCGCAACGTAGATAAATACTTCATTTTGCAAAACGAGCATTTTGTAATTCACCAAACTATGAAGCTGTGAGCTTGCATTCGGGAAATAGTGGGTTCGGACCTCCAATGTCGGCAGCCCTGACAATGGTTTTCCATGGTTTCCCATTTCCACACCAATTTGGAAGGACGCTGTGAATCTTCACAGACTTGTCCATTCGAAACATGTTTTCTTGTGTTAAAATTGCTAGTGGATTTCAGATGAAGGTGTACCTTGATTAACGCCACGGCCTCTTCCTTCCCACTCCTAGAGCTTTCCTATTCCATCAAGTGGACTAGACAGTAGGAATTGGAGTAGACAACTGGATTTAGACTATTCAAAACAGTGACTGAATGATGGCTATGTTCATAGAAAATATAACTCAGAGTATCAGGGCAGGCGAAGCTTTATCTGACCCTGTAATAATTAAGAGGGGAATTACTCAAGGAAGTATTACTGACCTTTATGTTTTCTTATACAAATAAATGAGAGTAAAGAAGTGGAATCAGAGATAAGCCTTTTTGCGGATGATGATATTGTTCTGTATGGAGTAATAAATAAGTTACAAGATTGTGAGCAATTGCAAAATGACCTCGATAATGTGAGATAGAGAGCAGTCAATGTAAACGTGATTAAACGTCAGGTTGTGAGTTTCACAAATAGGAAAAGTCCTTTCAGTTTTTATTACTGCGTTGATGGGGTGAAAGTTCCTTATGGGAATCACTGTAAGTACCTAGCTGTAAATATAAGGAAATATATTTATTGGGGTAATCACATAAATGGGATTGTAAAAATTGGGTACAGATCTCTGCACACGGTTATGAATGTATTTAGGGGTTGTAGTAAGGATATAAAGGAGAGGGCATATAAGTGTCTGGTAAGACCCCACATAGAGTATGTTTCCAGCGTATTTGACTCTCACCAGGATTACTTGATTCAAGGACTGAAAAAAAAATAGCAGCTCGATTTGTTCTGGGTGATTTCCGTCAAAAGAGTAGCGTTACAGAAATGTTGCAAAGTTTGGGGTGAGAAGACGGGAGAAAGTGGACGAGTTCCTCGACTAAGTGGTATATTCCGAGCCGTCAACGGAGAGATGGCGTGGAATAACATTAGTAGAGGAATAAGTTGGAGTATTATTAAAAGTATGAAGGATCACAACATGAAGATAAACTTAGAATTGAAGAGGACAATTTGGGACAAATATTCATTTATAGGAAGGGGAGTAGGGATTGGAATAACTTACCAAGGGAGATGTTCAATCTGTTTCCAATTTCTTTGCAATCATTTAGGAAAAGGCTATGAAAACGACAGATAGGGAATCTGCCACCCGGGCGACTGCCCTAAATGCAGATCAGTAGTGAGTGAAGCATCATCCACATGACTTATCTGTGTCGGTGCGACGTAAAGCAAATTGTAAATTTAAACATTTAGAACCTTTGTTTACCGAAATGAAAATATAAACGATTTGCAATAAAATATCTTCGGTGCCCGTGGTATGCAACATGGATTTTTGAAAGTACTTTCTTTATCAGCATCATAAGTATGCTGAAACCATTTTCTTTCTAAGCAATGTGCATGTTAACTGATCGTCCTTACGGACAACAGGCTGTACTTTTATATGTCCGAGTTCGGTAGTGTTGAAAGCTAGGTTATACTGAAAGAATCATTAAAAAATATTTTTTTAAAGTGGAAGGAAATAACATCCTCAGTGTTTTTATACGTACTATTAACATTTCCGGCTTTTCTGGAATCAGCATCACGGCCGACTTGATACGACGCTCCAGCTAGCTCCTTAGAAAGTGTGCAGCGAGGGATCCAGTCGGCCGTGATCAGCATACTCTTAATTTTGGACATCCCACGGGCTATGATTTTAGACACGCATTGAAAATTGGTTCTTGACCTTCCCGCAAACAACAAGAGATGACGCTCCGTTACATCAATGTTCATTCTTCATTCAACCCTTCGTACCGTAAAAACTGATAACAGTAAATGAAGCTGAGATTATTTGAAGGTAAAATTTTGGCTCTGCCGATTTTGCTTATTTCTGTTTGCAATCTTTCCAGAAATTAGCTTTGCCTAGATAAATGCTTTTATGAATGCTGCATGATGACAGCGTAGTCAGCAGAGCATTTTGCTGCACAGTCCGTGTACGCGGCATCGACCTCTTTGCAATTGTCCAGTGCTCTAGATGTGAACTGGCAGTACACAGCAAGATTGATGGTTGTTGAGCGTTTCTGAACAAAAAATGCTCATTAACATTAATTAAACCACTGACTGCACTGTGCAATACTTTGTACACTACTCTCTCCGCTACTTCGGAAATGGGTGGTCTGTAATTGACAAATAAAGATCTGCCACCATTCTTGAAGACTGGACAAGCTATAGCGCTGATGATGCGGGAGACGGGCCTGAATATATCGTACACGCAGATGTCAAATCCTAGCCATTGTTCAACCCCACGCACAAAATATCTACAAACCAAAGCTTACGGGGGATGTTTCTAAATTTAATTCCATCGTAGCATCGGACTCGCGAATTTCTTCCAGAAGGACCGTGACATCATCGGGGAGAACAGTTTCTTTACTGTACCGTACCCAGGGGTAAATACCCACTAGAACGATGCCTCCATTCATGTATGAACATCCGACTAACTCAGGGTTGGGCAGAGTGTGGGTTGGTTGTCGGTTGGGTCAGGATAAAAAGTCGAAGTTCTACTCTAAAATATCAATCAAAGACAGGAAATGGAGGTATAACACGAATTAGAAACAATCATAGGGGGTAAAATGGATTTATTAATAAATATCCCCGATCATATCACGAGAAAAACAAGTAAATCAAAAAAATAATTTGTAAAAAAAATGAACTGAAAATATTAGAAATAAGTCGAAATTAGAACGTTACTTGGATGATAATACCAAATTTGACATCAAAATCAAGTTCAACAAAGGACACTTATATACATCAAGACTGAGCTTCTTCTTATAGTCCAATGTTTATAATTTATGGCAACAAGTGTACGCAAACACTGACATGTGGTATTTCCGTATGGAGTTTCACACTATCGCATCCCAACGATACGGTTTCAAAATTTAAGTTAAATCCGAGAGTCGCCGAAATTACAATTAAATAAAAGTTACATTATAAAGAAAAGTTACGACGAAAAGAAAAATAATTAAGACGCAATGGACGCTATGTAAGATATGCAAAATACTAGGGGCATATCCTATACTGTATTTACAACAATACAAATAATCAAACTAAACACATCTATATTCATCGGATATCGAGTAAAGTCTTAAATGCTACACAGATTCTAATGTGAAACCCGATTCACTGCAAAAGATCTAGATAGAACTAGATAAACCATCAATATTTCAGCACTCGGGCTGTTCACTTTTAAAACAACGAGACAAGGTATACAATCACGAATAACAATGTAAAACATCATCCTGTAAGGGAAAAACAAATAAATAACCCTTGATATCATGAAGAAAGCAATGAGCAACATTGCCTCATTCTGCTGCGTTTGAGCGCTCAACAGCGCGGTCATCCGTCATGTACTTCCGGGTAGATTACGAGCTGAAAAGAAATGTTGAACTCTACTATGCTAAAGTTTAGATTTTGACTCCCGAGGCTGCCACAAGGAAATACTGTCTCCTTCACACCTACAGATAAACACAGGCCAAAAATCAGCTTGCCATGAGATAACGCCTTTCATCGGCTACACAGAAACTCACGTATATTCATTCCTTCTTAGCATGCTTGGGCCATTTAACAACATCAGACTCAATGGTCTGGAATTAACACTGTCCATTCTGATCACAATATACACTCAGAAGACACTAGGCAGGCACACACATCTGCACAATACTCTTTATCTCGTCAGGCATTCAATCAGCCTGCACCAATGCATTATAATTCAGCATGCAATCTTTATCTCTTTATTTCTCATGAATCCCATTGGCCTTCCACATTATGAGACGCAGTTCGTGTCCTTTGCAGACCATCAGGCAAACAGAATCCAACTGAACTTCAAAGATCTTATTTTAACAACGGCGTTCTGCAGCTCCTTCTATCAGCTTCTGTAAAACCATGCATCATGCAGAATAGCTATACCTGTCTCTCTGAATAACCGAAATAAAATGAACTAATACGTGTTTAACGTTGTATAAAGATGAACCTGTCAATATAGCCCTTCTAGCATATATTTAAGGAAAACTCGGAATATCCTACGCTAAGTAACATATGTAAATAAACAACAACTAATCCTATCAATCTCTCATTCTCCCAAACATCTACTCATAAAGCAAAATGAAAATAAAATAAACATGCATTATTCTCGTATCCGAATCTATCATAAAAACAAAATTAAACAAACACATGCCGTCAGGCTTACTTTACATGAAGTTATAAATCCTATCTACACTGCCCTAGTACCTTAACATAATTTACATATCATGCCATAAATAACACATGCGTCTTAACTGAATCGACGACGCTCGAGATACCAGGATAGCAGCTTACATCCCCGCTAATTGAGGGATTTATTCCATGTTAATCACAGCATTAACATGTGGGAATGCACTTCCTTCTTCTGCAGGCATATCCATCATCTTGCTGGAAAATAATTCACTGGAACACAGAGGACTTTAGTTGACAATATCTTCACTGCTTAATGCTACGAGCCGAAATACCCTTTCTCTTTACAAGATCAGCTAAACACACTGATTCACATATATATTACACACTGCACTTAAAGGGTAAAAATACAGTTTGAAAAGCAGCACACGGTTCGTTACGGAAGTTCCACGCGAAAACGCGCCCGTCGCGAAGTAGTGAAACAATAACACGTTTCCACTACACTTGTTACACAGCGGTCACTAAACACCGTCTTTATCGATTGAAAGTAAACTTTGCTAAAATTATACTATTCCATTTATTCAAGTACATTAAAATCTTCCAACTGCACAATTTAGAGTATCATTGAGAACCAGTTACTGTTACTGGAATAACACCACGTTAACCACGATCACCAATCAGAGTTTGTGCTTTCGCACTATCCAAGCATTTAACACAGAGATACAGAGTTGGTGCTTCCGCACTATCCAAGTTTTTAACACAGGGTGACGCTCTCCAGAGCTTGGGTTACTGAGGAGGCTTCGGTGACGCCATTAATGCTGGGGTTCCCGGGTGTCTGAACCAACCACCAATCAGAAAATTCGTCGTATATGATGACACAATATTTATTGTGATATATTTACAAAACACAGCTCAAACACTAGCAAATCTCTTCCACCAATTTTTATATTACATTTCCAAATATATCTGACTTCTGAAACCGTGGAAAACCGATTACCTACAGAAACTGACTTTATCAAATGAGCACGTTGGTCATTCTGGAATTAAGATTTGGCGCGGTGTAGCCTCCATGTTTCCCAAGTCCTTAAGTTCCCATTGGCTGAAATATATTGCTTGGTCAGCATCTACTACACGTGTCGATCCTTGCCAGCGCTTGGTTACACCATCCTTTGTCACGGTCATACGGAAATATGAAGCAATGTCCAGAGACTCACTGTCTTGCTCAACATCCGGTATCGACTATCGTGGGATACGATGCTTTAACATATTAGACTGTAACTTTTGTGAATAAATTTTACATATTAGGTCAAATAATACTCTAATTATTATTATGGGCCGGCAGGATACGGCTCATTACTGGGTTTGATTGTTTTTCATGAGATTGGTGGAGCCATTTTACGGTGAAATAATAGGGAAGAACATTTTCTTCATTGAGTTTGATTGTCTCTCATGAGGTCGAAGGAGACAGTCAGTCTTCAAGGCATGACTTCAGGCACTATAAAATAATACCTTCACTAATAATTTTGGACTGTTAGAAGGTATCACAAGTCCAGATGACCATCCTGCATTGCGTGTGTCCGTCATGTCATTACGATCCATAGCCTAATATCTCTGCACTAAATAGGACTTCAACTGAGTTTCCAGAAAATCTAATGAGAATATAAATTGACCCATTCTGTAACAGATAATACACACATTCCGCTGTAGATTTCACAGTTAGTAGGAGAGCATCTGCTGTTTCATTAGTCAGACCCTTCAGTTTTTCACATTCTGATTTAAAAATAATTGATGAAGAATGCTGACGGCTGCGATCACACGGATTAGTCACACCCATTCTCAGTTTTTCTTTTCTCACAGGTTTAAACATAGAAATACTCGCTCTACGATTGTCAGTCACTATTCTAAACATGTTTATTCAACGGCCTTAATCACTTTCTGGACTGTAAAGAACAGACAGGAGACTTGTAAGCTTTTAACGAGGAAATAGGCAGAAGGGGTAGTAGACTATTTCAAAAGTCCGTCTGCAACAAAACACAACCGTTTATTCGCGAGAGGAGGAGATGTGTGCCATATACACCCTCAGCATTGACCACGCCTACAGACTTCTCACTGGTTCGGCTGTAGAGGAGCCGTTTCTTAATACTATTTTCCTCGGCAATCACTGTCACAATCCTCGGCTAATATGCCTTCGAGTGTGTTCTGGAAGCCGAGGCTCCGTTTTAGACCAGAGAGACCGTCCATGATCTATCTTCAGCGTACACAAAACTACGGGCTCCTCGTTTTTCTTAAATTCTCTCAGCATCTTGGGAGCGGATAGCTAGCCACTACGATTCCCAGGACGCCAAAGTGGTTCGACGTAGCTGAGAACTAATACCTTTAGCAGGTACATTCATAAGTCTTCGAGGGAAAAGTACTGCTTCGCTTGTAGCTTCATCCGCAAGTTAATAATCCCGCAATCCTAACGTGGCTTGCAATCCACGCGAAAGTGATTCTAGTGCCAGCATCACCCAACCTGGCTAGAAGGTCATGAATCTGCTGCACCAGGGGGCGTTGCGAGAAACATGTGTGAATAGACTGCACTTAACGAGTCGGTACACACGAGAAAGTGGTTTATTTCGCCATCCAGTTCAAACTGCAAACCTGCTATGATAGGGAAAAGCTCCGCAGTATGTACACTATGGAGCGAGATCTTCATGCTTACATTATCGGTGATGAAAGAGCAAACCCATATTTTCTCCTATCTTAGAACCATCCGTGAAGACCGGATACTGGTGAAGGAAGTCCTGGAAATAGCTCCGATGAATAGGGAAATCCATGTCCACCTTGGGTCCATGGAGTAGATCTATCCGTATATCCGGTCGTGGTATTAACAACGCAGGCACCACGCTAGGAGTCCGCTCTAGACAACCATCGAGAGGCACATCTAATTAGATTTGACCAAAACAAATTTTTGTGACCTTACCTTTTAATGTACCACTTATTGTTAGTCAAGCAGCTCGTCTCCTACTCCCAAGTCTCCCCAGCCGTAGCTTGTAACATAGAATGATACAAAATTCAGACCCAGAAATAACGGTTAGTCACTTGATGCAAACATTTAACTTAACGATCGAGGGGTTGGCGTTTGGTCGAAATTCATTTCCACGAGACCATGTTGAGAACAGAAGTTTACACCTTTTGCTTCCAGATGGAGGAATAATCTATAAACATCAATTTTGGCGCTTCGTCAAGTGGTACATAACACCATCCAATTACATGAATACCTTATATGTACTTATTGATCAGTCACATAACTTCCGGGAGTAAATTTCTGCGGTAAGTACCACAGAATTATTTGTATTGAATGCCTTATTGTCTTGAGGGGATAGATGGTGGTAATGGTGGTTGAAGTACAACTAGGCAACCATCCTCTACATAACACTAATCAGAGGGAAAAATGGAAGGGATCCGATACTTCGAAAAATGAAGATATCGGCCAAAGAATGACAAGGGCCACGAAGGGCGTGAAAAAGGAAGACTGCCTAGCCCTCGCAAAAGAACAAGGGAGGTCGGATAGGACAGATCGAAGTGAGGAACCTGACACAAGTAAGTGGAAGCAATGTCTGGACTCAGCTAAATACCCCGTGGTCGCCAAACCTCGCTCCCAAGTTGAGAGCCCCTGAGATGTCTTTTAGTCACCTCTTACGACAGGAAGGTGATACCTTGGGTGTTTTTACCGCTCCCACGTCCAGAGAGAAATGGAATAGCAAAACGCTAGGAGTGAGAAGGAAGCAACCGTGGCCTTAAATAACGTACAATCCCAGCATTTTCCTGGAGTAAAAATGTGAAACCACGAAAACCCTGTTGAGTGCTGCCGACAATGGGGTTGTAACCCACTATCTCCTGAATTCAAGCGCGGCCACTTGCTGGGTTGAAAAGTAGTCAGTTAGTACCCAAACTTTACTACAGACTAGAATAAATGTGAATTAACGTAGAAATGACGAGTTTAGCACAGGATAGGGCGACATGGAGATCAACTAATTTTATCAACAAGAACGGTAATAACAGTGCGTTAATAATCTCAGTTCCACAATTTTTCCTGTTCGCGGTTAATGCGCCAGAACGTCTCCCCTTAGCGGCGTACCTCTACTCGAAAAGAGATTACTTTCCTACTATCGCAGAAAAAAAGTAGAAGGAGAGAAAATCCAGAAGGGATAGCTGCCCTAGAACTAGGGGTGTTGTACGGTAACAGCATCAAAGACATAGTAATTTTCACACTATTTATCTTAGGATAAAAACCAGCTTATATATTCTTGAATTTTGTAATTTCCCTGTCGTACAGCTATCCCTGATCAGAAAAACTTTATTTTTCTTTACATAACAGTATAAATGGTGATTTACCATTGACAATGAATTATATAAAACAGGTAAACAAATATCTTTTAAAAACTAAACAGGAATACCAGAACGAAGGAAGAAAGCAAGCGAAACGTTTCTGACAGATCGTCTCGAAACCGACTGGCGGGTGTGTGGTACGTTTGTCAAAGTACTTCAAGCAGGGGTGGTAGTGTTCCTTCTTTTCAGAATCAACTTCTTTGGCCTGTGAACTCTTACTATCAAACCTTATTGTTGGATCAATAACAATGCCCATGTTTCTCATCCTGTCACTCGCGACAATGTCGGCACGTTTACTGGATCGATCTCTGGAGATACAGTGCACTTCTTCAAAGACTTCAAATCAGCCAGAATTTTTGATAAGTTCCGCAATACTGCTCCTGACCTGATGGTGCCTGTTATTTCTCAATAGTTCTATAGTGTCTATTCTAAAAAATGCGTGACACCATCCCCACGGTGTGGTAGATTTTTTATTAACGTAATAAAATGTTTATTGTTTGTCCCACATAGAAACAACCCACACCAAAATTTAACTTATTTTATTCTACGTTTAATTATGAGGAGTAGAAACTTTTGTTGTAACAGTTGAAACTTTAACGCACGTTGAACAGGAAAAGTGCAGGTATTTTTACCATTTCCAACGGAGCGCTCACATTTGAAAATTAATAACTTTAAAAGTATTGATCTCATCGCTTCCAAACATTAAGGTGTCTTAAGGTGACTTATTATTTATCTGTGTACTAAGGTTTTATTTCATCTGGTAATTGTGAAAAAGGTTGTTGTACATTTTGTGAATTAATATTTTCTCATTACTGGATAATCATAGCCGTAAACAATTCGGCTTGTTATGAAGCTCATAAGAAAGTTAGGCCACTGCCTTCGTAATGTACAGGCCGTACTGTAGCTCCGATGGCGTCACGCAAAGAGGTGAACTGTTTCCTCCGTCCGACCCGTGCAATGCAAGGACATGATAGTCTGTACGTAGTATTCTGAAATATTGACAAATGTTGTATTTATATTACTAACACCTGTAATAGCATTATAACTCGTAAGCTAGGTCTATGTAATTTTAGGAGAAGTAGGTTTGAAGTGCGATCTACGTGGTCAATGCTTCAGTGTTTTACTACTCAAGGTACCTAACAAATAATGATTATATATGAATACAAATATGGAGAAAACAAACGTACAATAACAATAATCATAATAATAATAATATAATTTACCTCAATACTTCTAACTGGCCATAAATACAGTAGCTTTCTTGTTTGTTTTTTCTTGACACTTGTGTCACTATCCTTCGAAGACTTTCCTTAGACCCTTTCTTCCACACAAACATTTGTATCATTTTTTGTTTATGAATAGCCCATGTTTTCCCAAATATTAATGCAATGACCAGTGAGATCTGTTAGTTACTTCCCACATTCACGGAAATTGCCGAGGGATTTTTTTTTGCAAGTTATTTTACGTCGCACCGACACAGATAAGTCTTATAGCGACGATGGGAGAGGAAAGGGCTAGGAGTGGGAAGGAAGCGGCCATGGCCTTAATTAAGGTACATCCCCAGCATTTTACCGGTTTGAAAATGGGAAACCACGGAAAACCATCTTCAGGGCTGCCGACAGTGGGGTTCGAACCCACTATCTCCCGAATACTGGATACTGGCCACACTTAAGCGACTGCAGCTATCGGGCTCGGTGGAATTGTATTTACTCGCATTAATTTTTGGGTAGAAAAGGCTGCGCGTACTCAACATTACTAACCCAAGAAATAACCATATATAGGTTCAACTGGTTATTGTCCACTTTTAGGCTTGTTCTGTATCAACAATAAAAGGCTCTGCTGTAAATATGTGTAACAAGGAAGTCAAAAGCAGAATTCATCATCAGCTCTGGAAAATGAGTGAAATATACTCTTTTATTCTTCGTAACAGGTAATTTTTTCGACTGGAATTTTCGTTTTTCATAAAGGTAACCTGCCCTCATACGAAGAAAATTAATATATTAATGTATATTTACTTGTATAGTTGTATTTTCGCCGTGGTACTCACAAGATCTTAGCATAGTGGCAACTGAGAACTTTCACACATTGTATTTAAATTGGCAACACATTATATTTCCACGAAAACATGTTATACGATAACAGTTAAATGAATAAATTCCACGAGAAATATTACGTCCTTTGAATTTATATTACTCATTACGTGAAGATACCATACCTAACCTAAATTATGAGGTCTCATTATCTTAATAACTGCAGTTCACGTAAATCCTGATGTCATAAATTTTTAAGAACAAACACTTAAATATAAATTTCTGTCTTTCATCATCACAATTATCCAATGAATGCCGCCAATCCTTATGAATTACACTCACAAGTACAATTTGTAACATTCACCTAGTTCGCCTTAATTGATCAGCTCATGGGCTTGGCGCGCTTTCTACAGTACGGACTGTATATTACGAAGGCAATGGTTAGGCTAAAATTAAAACTGATTTTTGCCTGCATACAGTTATTGACTTTATATTGATGTATATTTAATTGAGTGGTTTTGAGAGAAGAAAGCTCACTGCCCTGGTGAAAGCCAATGCAATTTGGCGGAAAGCTCGGCTTTATTAAATATATATATATGTGGCTTTAATCCAGTTAGCATAATTTCTTTATTTTAATACAATGAGCTACGAAAACCTACCTTCATTCATTTTTATTAACGTATTAGCTGGGTGCATTTCTCCAGGGCAGCAGTTACTACAGATCATGTTGTGTCGTACTAGATCTGATTACATTTCACGCAATTCACCTGATATATAACGAGAGGTTGTATATGCTATGCAGGAAATCCCCAACAAGATTTCACGCTGTTAGCTTGCGCAGATTGTTGGTAAGTTCATTCTGTATTTAAATATATTCCAAAATGTTTCTCACGCTCTGACGTAAACGAGTGTAAAAGTTTTTCAGAGGTAACTTACATTTTAATCCCATGTTAATATTCCTGAAATATTCCTGAGTGACAGGCTTTGAATTGTTCTTTGATTTCAAGTTAGCGAGGAGATGAAAAATGAATGAGTGCGCTTTAAGTGAAGGCCATGTTATTTTATGTCAAACATTTCAGATATTCGAAGGATTTATATTCCTCAGTCCCATGAGGAACTCTGGATACATTTTTAATGAGCGATTGTTCTTGCATTGGCTGTTCTTTGTATTATCAGTTCTGTCAATGACAATGTCCACATTTAGATCATGGTTCTGGATTACTTCACTAACTATGCATATGAAATAACATACGAGCGGCTGAGTTTGTATACTTCTGAATGCAGTGGCGCCTGGTGGTATCTGAAGCTGGGCGTTGCACCAAAGTTTTCAGTGTCACATTCTTTGAGCTTACAGAAATAACTAAAAACTCTATTATCTGTAAGTAATGAACTATATTCCCACTAAAACTGAAATATATCTGGCAATTACAACACAGGAAATAAGAGGCTAATTATACACAGTAACTGCACTTAATCTTAACAATAATGTTATTGGCTTTACGTCCGTCTAACTACACTTTTACGGTTTTTGGAGACACCAACGTGCCAGAATTTAGTCCCGCAGGAGGTCTTTTACATTCCAGTAAATCTACTGACACGAGGCTGACGTATTTGAGAACATTCGAATTCTACCGGAAGGCCAGCACCGCAACCGACTGAGCACTCAGCCTAGCACAGTTACTCTTGCCTCACTTGAATTTAAATTTTTACCTCGTGTTTTCCATTCAAACAAGATGTTGGTAATATTATGGGTGCTCTGGTAATGAGTGGAAAAGAAATGACGGAGCAAGTTGGCCACGCGGTTAGAGGTCGCGTAGCTGTGAGTTTGCACTCGGGAGATAATGGGTTCGAAGCACACTGTCGGCAGCCCGGAAGTTGGTTTTCCGCGGTTTTCAAATTTCACACCATAGTCTCTTGCAGCCTCCTGGTGGGCACGTCCCTGCTGAAGTACATAGCGCCGCGCTGACCGCTTGGGAGTTGCCGAAGGAAAGCAAACCCCCTGAGTTTGATTGGAACCCGTCAGCGTTTATTGGTCCATTACGAAGCATTAGTACAGCGAAAGACTAAATATGGTTAATTTTAACCTGGTTAGAGTATATATTAGGTTTATTAAACTAAGACATTACAAGAAAAGACGACAAATGAAGTGCAAAATTATTGGGAGTTGTGCAACACTGCTACATTACCACGCACTGCCCCTGTCTGAATGACTGCAACGTATTCATTGAATAGTTCTATGTATTTCTAGGATCCGTCATTTAATTGCGTTGTTGTTTCCAACTGATGAACATACTAAATGACACAATACTTGATCGCAATATCCCACGAGCTATTTAGGGAAATAATTCCAAACTTCGCTTAGCTAATAGTTCAGTAATGTATTGATATTATGTTACCACCATCAGAGTTACTCCATCTGGGAAGGTGAAAAGATACGTTGCATTCTGTTCATACAATGTTGCACCAATGCTACCAACTGAGGTTTACAAACTTTGACATAATATAAGGAGATAACTTGTGGGATGTAGAATTCAAAATAACGATGGACTCCCGATGAAGTTCATAAAGTATAACTGGATTTAAAATATACGGCTTGTAAGATTAATTACGACCATTTAGGAGGAACCAGTAGAACAAGTGCTGAAGTTTAAGTACATTGGCAGCTAAATTACTGACGGCTTAGATCCGGATTTAGAGATGCGTGTACGAATAAAAATGGATCGTACTAGCCTTCTGAAAATGAGGAATCTACTGTGTGACAGAAGCCTCATCTTGGAGACACATTACAACTTTGTCAGATGCTATGTTTAATCGTGCTTCTGAAACATGGACTCTGAAATGTAACACCATCATTATGCACCACATCCTGTCCTTAAATCCGACTAACTCAGGGGAATAGCGCGCGGTTACGTTCGAAAAATGGGCGTAAAAATCTCTAAATAAACTCATACCAGTTAGTATATGGACAGGACATATGGAGGCATATCTTCTGAATGAGAAAAACATATTAAGGGATGGAATGGATTTATTGGTCCAAAACATAAATATGGTTCAGTCTAAAATGAAATCCAAAATGAAATAAGCAACTTCGACCCTAGAATTGGTCGTAAAAATGCAACTCGCACATGAAAATCAAATACATGACAACAAAATATATTCAAAGAAAAAGAAAGCGGGTAACGACCCGTAAAATAATGTTACAAAAATCTATTACATGGAGATTTGATCCGTGTTACGAATTAATTGTGTAGGTGTGCCAGCTAAGCTCCTAAGTCCGTTTGCCCTAGGACATCGATCTGAATCGTCTCTTTGATGTTCCGGAAATACTAATACAAAACCAAACCCCATGGCACTACAGCCCTTGAAGGGCCTTGGCCTACCAAGCGACCGCTGCTCAGCCTGAAGGTCTGCAGATTACGAGGTGTCGTTTGGTCAGCACGACGAATCCACTCCGCCGTTATTCATGGATTTCTAGACCGGGGCCACTATCTCACCGTCAGCTAGTTCCTCAATTCTAATCATGTAGGCTGAGTGGACCTCTGACCAGTCCTCAGGTCTAGGTAAAAATCCCTGACCTGCCCAGGAATCGATCCCGGGGCCTCCGGGTAAGAGGAAGGCATGCTACACCTACAACACGGAACCGGCGAAATACTAATACACCAGTAATAAAAAATGACTACCTATATTTACCATCCGACATTCGGATACAAGCAATAAAAACACACTGGTACAAGGTGGTTCCTAATCATCCCCTCCAAAATAAAGCATTGATTCTACTGTTTGATTTCGCACTCATATGGAAATTGACTGACTTCACAGCAAATTAGCTATCAAGCTAAATATCACAAATTTACACAACACAAGACACACATGAACAAACAGCTACACACACACAAACAGAACAAAGCCTGTGAATATGAGCACATACAGACAAACATATAAAATAATATAGGTATCGGGGATCGATCCCGACTTCGGCAGGCTTCGTAGGCTTGCGTCCATCTTTTCGCTCCACGTGCTTTGGTCGATCAGTTGTTGGGACGAAACATTATCTAACAGGCAAGGAGTGCAGAGTTTTTGGACATCGTAAATCCACTTTCACTTGACACGCGGGGAACCAGCACTTCAGCTGCCAAACGGGTCAGCACGCTGAGGTAGCTTACAAAATGGGTCAGGCCTACAGCCTGTAATACTTCTCGTGAACTAGGGAACAAATTCTTTCGAACATCTCCGCTCAGCTGCTCCTTTCATAAACAACTCATCAGCTGGCTAATTATCGCATATACGAACATAGCTCCCAGCTATGATAAGGCATTTCTCGCCTAATTCACAAACATTTGGCCCCAATATCATCCCTCTGGCATATCAAGCCTCTCACTTTGCATATTCATGGTTCGATCCCATGATGTTCCCGAACTCGCATTCTTTCCAATATAAATGATCCTATTATGACCTAACGGTGGACATGTTGACACTGCTCACCTTGTAGTTACTGAAATGATTTATGCCTCATGCAGAGTAACAAAACATCCTAGATATTTCACATTACTAACTACCTGAATTTAACGCAACGCAGAGGGCGTATAGACTCTTCGATATAAAAAGAGCTACACCTGAAATATCTCCATCACAAATGACATAAAGAACAAAATAGAATACACTAATCAAGCAAAGAAAAAATATATCATTATCCTATCATAACCCTTTCTTCTAGCTAAAACATGTACACTTCAACTGCGCCAACACCTGCACACCAGCCCTGACCAAAGTTAACGTTAAATAAAATTAAAAAAACAATTGCCACTCTGGCTGACATTAAATAATTAAAATATTCAAATTAACACGACTCTAGCGTATTAATTCTCCCTAAAATATGCTTATATGGATATCAGAACTTAACTTTTGCAGCTATTCGCCACCCATCACGAATCACACGTCTGCTGTGTCACGATCGCCTTACCCCATCATGACAGCGGTCAGGAAAGTTTGAATGGTCCTGGTCTCAGTCCTCATAGAGCCACCGTTGTCTTCTTCTCGTTCCTCGAAACGTCTGCAAGCATGATGCGAATTAAGGCCTCCTCTTCACCGCTTTTCCTGCACGAATACACAATATTGCTCCTAATGATAGGCTACAATTTGCTTAGCCCACGCGCAAGTATTACTCCCAACTTGTGCGTCATTAGATTAAGGGCGTATACCCGATCAATATTAGCCCTTCTTTATGGCTCAGATATGCAGAACGCACACGTAATATCCGCGACTCGCGAATACGTACCGACCGGATATGCTAAACTACTCTTGAATTGTACCTATTACTTCACTCGCAAGTCTCGGCTATTAATGTCTCAGTTTAATGAATATTTTGATACATGAAACGGCACCAGACCGCACTTGGTGTTTCAAAGTATTTATTATAAACCAGGATAGAGGTAACTATCCTTTAAAAATACTGTTAGTCACAAAGCAAATTACTAGTTCTGGAACGCGCACAGAGATAAAGAAGGGACATGAACTCCCACTCTAAGAAACAAGCCGTAAATATTGCCAAAGCAAATGTCCATAGAAAAACCCGTGAGCTCAAGAATGCATGGTGGACAGCAAAGGCAAAAATGTTGGAATATCTAGCAGATAAAGATTCACGACAGTTCTTCCAAGAGACAAAAGCAGTTTATGGTCTCACCACCTTTGGGAGGAATCCTCCTTGGTCCAGCGATAAGAGTATACTTTTAAAAGATCAGCACTCCATCATGAATAGGTGGAAAGAGCATTTTGAAGACCTCTTGAACCAGGATTCGATTATTGATGAACAGGTGTATGATATATTAAAACAAGCTCCCGTCAATGATGAACTTGGCTCCCCACCAACATTAGATGAAGTTAAGCATGCTGTCAATCAAGCAAAGCGTCACAAAGCCTCTGATCCTGATGGTATACCAGTGGAAGCTCTCAAAGAAGGTGGTGAGGAACTAGTAAGACACATACATGAACTGATTGTCAAAATTTGGAGCACAGAAGAAATGCCTCCTGATTTCAGAGACAGTCTGGTAGTTCTCATATTTAAGAAAGGGGATCGAACAAACTGCAGTAACTATCGGGGAATATCCTTACTGTCGTGCCTGGGAAAGCTTATTGCTCGAATCTTGGCAAATCGTATTGTACCCCTGGTGGAGAAAATACTTCCAGAGAGTCAGTGTGGCTTCAGGCCTTCTAGAGGAACCACAGATATGTTATTCACAGCTCGTCAACTCCATGAAAAATGTAGAGAACAAAATAGACCTCTTTATATAGCCTTTATTGATCTTACTAAGGCATTTGACTCTGTGAACCGAGAAGCTTTGTGGAAAATTTTAGCTCTATATGGCTTTCCGCAGAAATTTATTGCCATCTTGAAATTGCTCTACACTGATATGATGGCAGCTGTCATTGGCAACGGCTCTATTGGAGAGCCATTCCATATCAATACCGGTGTTAAGCAAGGCTGTGTGTGATAGCCCCCACTTTGTTTTTCTTGTATGTTGCCACTGTCATGGAACTTGTCAGAGATGATCTCCCTCCAGGAATTCATATAACTTACAGGGTGGATGGTAAACTTTTTAATTTGAGCCGTTTAAAGGCAGGAACTCGGACATCGTCCGCAGCATTAGTTGAGTTACAGTACGCTGATGATAATGCTGTCGTAGCTCTACCGCCCACACACCCGCACTCACACTCACTCATACCTTACACACACTCTGCTACCGTAGACACGCACACGCACATACGCACACACATACATACGCACACACGCACGCATACACACACCAACAGGTCCGTGAATACTTACCAACTTACCTCACGAGACGAGGCCGTGGACGGGCTGGAACAGACTAAAACAGTCTGGAGCTGGACTCGAACCAAATTAAACAAAAGGGAGGAGCGGGAGACGGAAAGAACCCAGAACCCTTCCCGATAAATGAAAGAACGGGGTCAAAATACATGGGGGTTTATTAATGAAAATAAAGTGAAAGAGATCAAACAAACAAAATAATAAAATCAAGCTTGAAATATAACTCACGGAGATATGCGTAGAAACTTATCATATAGGTTATTCATCCAATCATATCAAGAGGCAGATTGAAAAGACATCAAACATGGCCACACAAGCTTCTTTCAATCATAAACTTGTAACATACGATTTACTTCCTCCACATAATTTCATACACGCGACGTATGACACATTCGTCCTCGCAATGAATTAATATCAGTGGACATACATCGAAAGAACTTACACGCACATCAAATAAAAACATACACGTTACATCTCACACATCTCCATGTATATGGACCAGCATCCCAGAGAAGAGATCCATCACGCAACAATCCCCCATTTGAAAAAACACAGCATCCCAGAAAGAAAGAATAAATATGGCTGCCATAGTTACGAGGCGAGTAAACAATGCTAACAATGAAGGAAGACTCATTCAAATGAAAGCAACAAACGTAAATATATATTTAGGCCAGCAAATAGCCTGAGGAATGAAAATAAGAAAATGTAAATAATACTTAAAAAAATAACACTGTAAGAAAAGGAGAATGCTGTTAATCAGGCAGGCATACAGCACAACCACACGTACACACTCACCATAGAGACCCAAAAGAAATGTATACGGGTAGAATAATCAGTTTTGTCCAGACACATAACGAACACAGAGAGGTCCGCATAGCAAGACAAGTGCTTTCATGGACTCATGAGCTCAATACAAGACGCGTAAAATAACAAAGGATTGCCGCATGAAGGCAAGGCATATCCCCACATAATTCACAGTAGCTTCATCGTAACCATCACGCTTGCAACGTATTCATATCGCCTCACCACGGACGAACATGAATACCAGTCATAGCGTCAAACACAACGTCACGCATCAAGAGCTCGGCCATGAGAGAATCGACGAATAAAAATAAATGGCAACAGGTCTCGAACTTCAGACCACATACACGCCAAACAAACACACCACTGACTAAAACCATCCTCCATCCTTACGGGTTTAAGTCACACAAAAAAACAGAACACACAAGATCAGAGAAAACTATCAATAAGACAAAATGCAGCATTAACGGTTAAATGTACATAACTAATAAGCCCACGCAACCATAGCAAGCCAAAAAAAAAAGGGTTACCTTAAAAGTCGGGCGTTGCCGAGAGCATTAGGTAGTCACCAAATAGCGACCGAGATAAAGAGCCGGGCATTCAAGCAGATAAATATACTGAAGGAAAAGTAAACGGCACAGGTCAAAGATCTCGTATCTCAAAAAGTACATTGTTGTCTCGACCGCCATGTCGGCTACAACCGTCCTGCGAACTTAATTCAAAGAAGGCGGACACGAGACTGACGAAGAGGGCACTTCAGCTGATGGCCGGAAGCGCACTCTGTCAAGGAGAAAACGAGTCATACGTCACGTCCAGGGAATAAATCGACCGAAAGGTCGATTGCAGTCAAAGAATGTATTACATACAGAGAAGTGCGCCACCAAGGGAAACTTGGTGCGGCACATCTTCCCCACACCCCCTCGAAAATGAGTCCTTACTTGGTGATCAGGCAAGAAGGGCTCATTTTACCACGGGCGAAACTTAACACTAAGTGTGTACACACCCTATAACTAAGCGTATCAATTTAACAATAACTTCAGGCATTAAAAATGGACAACAGAATATGAAAACATCTATGCACACGTCATAATTACACCTTATTTTGAAGATATACAATATAATAAACGTCCTTTCGTTATCAAACACAGATTCATTAAGAATTATGCAGGCGTCAGTGTCCTTTCACCGAGCGATAATTGACTCCAAGGAGAGTTATGGCAAGTCAGGCAAACATATGTATCTGTCGATTAATAATCCAGTGAATTAAACAAGTTCAGACCACAGTATCCCATTACACTCCGACCTCTTCTCAGTCACTGAGGGTGGATTTCGAAGGAATTTGGTCGAGCTATCAATACGTTTCTTTTCCTCACGATACAAGTGTTTCTCACAGGGCAATCATTACCTGAAACACAAAACAATATAAGCATACGTGCTTGCAACAAGTCAAAGTTAACTCCATATTATCAAGTCCAATACATCTTAAGGGTGCTAAATAAATCAATGCTACGAACTTCTGGAGTAATACTTTTTTAACATGGAAACGTGCGCCTTTGATTGCACACGGCCGGAGAGATCCTCCACTTTTACCGTAACAGGTCCCAGAAACTCAGTGATCCTTCTGGGCTCAGACCACTTTCGACACAGCTTTTTACTAATGTGATCCATGGTAGAACTGACAGGGAACCTCTTTACCAGGACCAGATCTCCGACGCGGAAAGGCACAGGCATTCTTCCCTTGTTATACCTCTGGGCCACCCTGTCTCTGGCTTTAATCAGTTGCTCGGAGGCTATCTTCCATTTCTCCAGGACATCCAGACGTCGGGAGGGTTCGGAGAGATACTCCACATTCCATTTCAAAGAGAGTGGATCGTTGGGGACCCTGCCCAAAAATAATTCGGCAGGCGTGAACCGGCTGGACTCGTGCATGGCAGAGTTGAAACCTAGGCTGAAAAAAGAGAGATAGCAATCCCAAAGGGATTGGGTGTTATAATGGAAGGCAGACAAACAGATTTTTAGATTTCGATGAAATCTTTCAACAAGGTTCGGTTGAGGGTGATGAGGGCTCAGACGGATATGTTTTATACCTCAGGAGAAGCATAAATTACGGAACTTAGCGCCGGTAAAGATCGAAGAATTGTCAGAGACAAGCGTCCTAGGTGGACCAAAAACTCCGAAGATGTGTTTAGTTAACAAATTCACCGTGACGTTAGAATTAATTTTACGAACTGGGAACAGCCAAATGAATTTAGAAAAACCGTCGATAACAGATAAGATACCCACGTTGCCAGATTGAGATCGAGTTAGGGGTCCAAAGAAATCAATGAATAGTTTCTCACCAGGAGAATTGGCAACGTCGGCGGAATGAAAACCAATCTGAGTATTCTGAGCAGGCTTACATTTTTGGCAAACATCACAGGTTTTGACATACTCGAAGACTTCCTTTTTTAAGTTCAGCCAGTAATAATTCCGGGAAATTTTGTGAAAGGTTTTTAACTGACCGAGATGAGCGCCTAAATGAGAATCGTGATAATAATTTAAGACCATGGGTCTCAGATTCTGGGGGACGAAAATTTTAGAAGTACGGTTGTGAAGACTTTTGTAACACAAAAGGCCCCTTTTTATTTCAAAGGATTCCCAACCTTGTTCCTTCTTCGAAAGTCTATCGGCTAGACGGATACATTCATCGTCTTTCTTCTGGAATTCAGACAACTCGGTAAAACTAAAGGGGTAGTTTCGAAGGATGCAGACAGGAAGATGATTATCGGGGCTGCACCCGATCTCGTAATCAGTTGTCTCGCCACCTTCAAACATGCGCGACAAACAATCGGCAACAATATTATCTTTACCTCTTACATGAACAACAGTGAAATTATAAGACGACAGTCGGAGAATCCAACGAGCAGTCCTCCCTAACCTTTTGACATTGGCAGCCATCCAAGATAGTGCTTGGTTATCAGTATGAATCCAGAAATGTCGGTGTTCGAGGTACGAGTGAAATTTCTCGACACCAAGGACAACAGCCAGACATTCTTTTTCGTACGTGGAGTACCTGGTTTCAGAGTCGAGCAATTTCTTACTGAAATAAGCAATGGGGGCGAGATGATCGTTCTCCAGTCTTTGGTTCAATACAGCAGAGACAGCAATATCACTAGCGTCACACTGAAGGACAAATTCCCCGTTAAAGTCAGGGTTGTGCAATACGGGAGCTTGACAGAGGGCGTCTTTAAGTTGGCAAAAAGCTTGCTCTTGAGCATCGCTCCAGAAGAAACGAACATTTTTCTTTTTCAACGAGTTCAGGGGCGCTGAAATTTCAGAAATGTTGGGGATGAATCTAGAATAAAATCCAATCATGCCAAGAAATCTACGGACAGCTCGTAGGTTCTTTGGTCTGGGAAAATCACGAATGCATTTCACTCTCTCAGGATTAACAGATATGCCGGAGCCGGAAACGATATGTCCTAAAAACTTTATCCTTCTAGAACACAAAGATGCCTTCTCAGGATTGACAGTGAATCCGTGCCTCTTCAACCTAGTGAAAAATTCGCGAAGATGAGCGACATGTTCCTCGAATGTGTCAGAAAAGATCACGACGTCGTCTAAATACGAGAATAAACAAGAGAACTTTAAATCACCGAAGACGGAGTCAAGAATGCGACTCAGCGCTTGGCCGCCTACTGAAATACCCATGGGAACTTTATTAAATTGATATAAGCCAAAGGGGGTGGCAAAAGCCGTAAATTCTCGGCAACTAGGGTCGAGAGGAATCTGGAAATAGGCAGAATTGAAGTCGAAAACAGAGTAGAACTGGGCCTTCCCGAAGGATTGCAGGGCAGATTCGATGGTTGGGAGAGGGAAACTGTCGAATATAACATTGCGATTCAAAGATCGATAGTCAATCACAAGACGAGGTTGGCCATCCTTTTTGGGAATCAGAAAGGCGGGGCTACTAAAAGAAGACTTTGATGGGCTAATGACGCCTTTCTCTAGCAGTTCATTGATACACTTTCTCATAGCGGCGAGCTTGGGAGGGGAGCAACTGAAAGGTGGGTGTCTGACGGGAGTACGATCTTTCAGTTCGATGCAGTACGAAAATTCTTTGGCACACCCTAATTTGGCAGTAAGTACCTCAGGGAAATCTTTTAGAAGATCATTGAGCACGGAGACTTGGTCATTGGAAAGATCGGATGGATCGATAAGGGGAACGCCGTTCGATACAAGGCATAACGGATTATTACCAGAAGGAACCTCGAAATGAAAGTTTTCATTGGATCGAAAGCGAAAGGCAAATGAACAGCTGATAAAATCGATAGATAACCCGGTGGCTAACATGAAATCAGATCCAAGGATGAGGGGAACAGTCAAATCGGGAACAACGTTAAAATTCCAGTCCCAGGAAAAATTGTGAATTTTGAAATGGATACGAACACGTCCGGTTGGACACATACGATGGCCATTGGCAGACACGTAAGTTGCGGAACATTCACTATCTCGAAGATGTTTCAAAGCCATGCCTTCTACCAGAGACTGATTTACGAAAGAACTCGAGGATCCGGTATCCAAAAGGGCATATAGCGAGCGCGAGCCGGAAATAATTTTGGCCCAAGGAGACGCAAAGGGAAGACCACAAACTTTGCGGTTTGAAGAGGTTTGGGGCACCAACGACGGGCCAACTCGTGGGTGCGGGATCAGTTTCCCTGGTTTCCATTGCATCGAGGACAGATATCACGAAATACGCCAACTAGGCCACACTGACAGCATTTTACTGGGGGCTTCGAGTTACACTGCATGAAGACGTGCCCATCTTTCCCACAATTCCAGCATTTAATGGAGCCAGACATCCTCCTACGGGGTACGTTTTGATTTTGAAGACTGCCTGCCATCTTATTTAAAGAGTGAGGAGGTTTTGACCGGTAATCAGAACGATCAGTGCATGACGCTGAAGAGAGCGGTTGGGCAAAGGAGACCGATTTAGACACAGAGCGACAGGCGGTATCAGGGAAAGAACAGGCATCGGGTGGAGGAGGGGGTTGATATAAGTGATTCAGTTGAAGAGTAGACTCGTATTCGCGCCCAAGATTGATTATATCATCCACACAATTTACCTCACATCTCTTTATGAAGAGTTTGTAGTTAGGAGCCAAATTACGGTAAAATGTATCAAATATTTCAGTCTCATGAATGTCAACATCAAGACGGTTAAACAAGGTAAGGATACCAGTCGCATACTCATCAATAGGTTCGTTAGGACCTTGGGTTCTCCGTAGGATCTCTTGTTTAAGAACAAAATTCATGTCTGATAGACCAAACCTAATTTTAAGTTCCTTCGAGAAATCGGACCAATATTTGACTTTAAATTTATTTAATCGGAACCATTTACTTGCACGCCCCTCTAACATACCGGGGATGACAGGGACAAATAGGTCTAGGGACATAGAAGCACACGCAGCGACGTCTTCGACTCTCTCTAAGAATTCGATCACGGAGAAACCTTTTTCTTCGCCGGAAAATTTCAAATTCCATTTTCGAACAACATCAAGCGCAGGATTAAATTGAGATGGCCCACTCACAATAGGCTGAGGAATGCGATTTACAGTATGAACATCGATGCTAGAGATAAACTCATTAGGGCGATTGTTTACAGCAATACCCGCATTGTTGTGATCAGAGTTTGAATGAATGGAATTACCTTCCATAGACGTGCCTGAATTATTTTGCATATCAACACTGGGAGGATTTTCACACGCATTATCTTGTATGTTCTCCATTGTTTACAGATAAGATAAATAATGCAAGAGCAACAGTCAACAATGACAAAATCACAACCAAAGTTATACACAAGATTTAACGAAAGTATGCTGTGAAATAGCATCAATTAATATATATTTTATTCATGGCACAGTATAAACACAAAAAGGAGGACTTAATTTTAAAAGAATCCAGCTCTGCTCCACCGAGAATCAGCCCCTCGGTGAAACTTTCCAGCCACGAACCACGCTCTGCATAGCATCTACCGCCCACACACCCGCACTCACACTCACTCATACCTTACACACACTCTGCTACCGTAGACACGCACACGCACATACGCACACACATACATACGCACACACGCACGCATACACACACCAACAGGTCCGTGAATACTTACCAACTTACCTCACGAGACGAGGCCGTGGACGGGCTGGAACAGACTAAAACAGTCTGGAGCTGGACTCGAACCAAATTAAACAAAAGGGAGGAGCGGGAGACGGAAAGAACCCAGAACCCTTCCCGATAAATGAAAGAACGGGGTGAAAATACATGGGGGTTTATTAATGAAAATAAAGTGAAAGAGATCAAACAAACAAAATAATAAAATCAAGCTTGAAATATAACTCACGGAGATATGCGTAGAAACTTATCATATAGGTTATTCATCCAATCATATCAAGAGGCAGATTGAAAAGACATCAAACATGGCCACACAAGCTTCTTTCAATCATAAACTTGTAACATACGATTTACTTCCTCCACATAATTTCATACACGCGACGTATGACACATTCGTCCTCGCAATGAATTAATATCAGTGGACATACATCGAAAGAACTTACACGCACATCAAATAAAAACATACACGTTACATCTCACACATCTCCATGTATATGGACCAGCATCCCAGAGAAGAGATCCATCACGCAACAATCCCCCATTTGAAAAAACACAGCATCCCAGAAAGAAAGAATAAATATGGCTGCCATAGTTACGAGGCGAGTAAACAATGCTAACAATGAAGGAAGACTCATTCAAATGAAAGCAACAAACGTAAATATATATTTAGGCCAGCAAATAGCCTGAGGAATGAAAATAAGAAAATGTAAATAATACTTAAAAAAATAACACTGTAAGAAAAGGAGAATGCTGTTAATCAGGCAGGCATACAGCACAACCACACGTACACACTCACCATAGAGACCCAAAAGAAATGTATACGGGTAGAATAATCAGTTTTGTCCAGACACATAACGAACACAGAGAGGTCCGCATAGCAAGACAAGTGCTTTCATGGACTCATGAGCTCAATACAAGACGCGTAAAATAACAAAGGATTGCCGCATGAAGGCAAGGCATATCCCCACATAATTCACAGTAGCTTCATCGTAACCATCACGCTTGCAACGTATTCATATCGCCTCACCACGGACGAACATGAATACCAGTCATAGCGTCAAACACAACGTCACGCATCAAGAGCTCGGCCATGAGAGAATCGACGAATAAAAGTAAACGGCACAGGTCAAAGATCTCGTATCTCAAAAAGTACATTGTTGTCTCGACCGCCATGTCGGCTACAACCGTCCTGCGAACTTAATTCAAAGAAGGCGGACACGAGACTGACGAAGAGGGCACTTCGGCTGATGGCCGGAAGCGCACTCTGTCAAGGAGAAAACGAGTCATACGTCACGTCCAGGGAATAAATCGACCGAAAGGTCGATTGCAGTCAAAGAATGTATTACATACAGAGAAGTGCGCCACCAAGGGAAACTTGGTGCGGCACATAGCTCAGACACAAGAAGAGCTTGTGATAATCCTGAATGCTTTTTCTGCTGCGTACAACAAGATCGGACTCAAACTGAGTACCAGCAAAACACAGATCCTATACCAACCAGCCCCTGGGGAAGGTCAAAGAGATATCAATGTCACAATTGATGGAGTGAGCCTTCAAGTTGTAAACACTTTCCCATACCTTGGCAGCACCCTCTCATCAAGCGCAAATATAGATTCAGAAATCCAACACAGAATTAACGGTGCAGGAGCATCCTTTGCTAAGTTAAGATCTCGAGTTTTTGACAATCACGATGTCAATATCACAACAAAGATTCTTGTGTACAATTCTGTTGTAGTTCCAACCTTACTCTACGGATCTGAATCCTGGACATGCTACAGTCGACACCTTAAGAAGCTGGAACAGTATCATCAACGTTGCTTGAGGAGAATACTGCAAATATCTTGGCAAGACAGGCGCACAGATATCAGCGTTCTTGAAGAGGCACACACCACCAGTATAGAATTGATGGTTTCGAGACGCCAGCTACGATGGACAGGCCACGTAGTTCGCATGCCCAATAATCGCATTCCCAAACAAGTGTTTTACTCTGAGCTATCAGTAGGTAAACGCTGTGTAGGCGGTCAGAGGGAGCGATTTAAAGATGTAATCAAGGCTAACTTGAAGAGATGTAACATTGATGTTGATAACTGGGAGAGCTTAGCGCTTGACCGTTCATCCTGGAGATCACTAGTCCATTACGGCACACTGTCTTTTGAAGAAAACCGCCGACATACAGCGAATGACAAGAGGCAACGTAGGAAAGGAAAAGAAATGCTGAGAAGACATAGAAATAACATGACTGCTCCACCCGGGACTACCTGTCATCATTGTGGCAAATTGTGTAACTCCCGCATTGGACTGTATAGTCACCTCCGAACACATAGATGAAGAGACATCCTACCTGGAAGACAAACCTACTCGATTACGAGTGTTTGCTATCATCATCATCATCATCATAGTTTAAGTAATAGAAAAAACTGCCGTTAAATTTCTATCATATTCGCGAGCATTAGACAAACTGTATGGTTGAACTAAAGCCATAAAGAAACACGTACTTATGTTTTTCGGATGACTGTTGTATACGTGATAGTTGCGTTACCTGCCTCCGAAAGAAACAAGGGGATGTTTAACGACCGGTATATATACATTGCATACCTGCCGCACTTAACGTATTTAGTAAACGGGTTCGTTCACGTTCATATAATGGACGTAGACACATAAGGTGGTTTATGGCATCCATGCCTTCTTCACATTGACAGAAATTGTTATCCCGTATTTTGATTCTACAAATATGTGCTGGAGAACATGAACGATTTAGACGTAGACGTATGATGTTTATGACGTGTGGTCTCGTACATTTTCCTGTGGCAAACCAAGGTCGTTTAGACATAGAGCTCCGAATACGATATACGAGTTTTCCTCATTGCTCGGCCGACCTTTGCCATTGATCACTCCATTCGTCTTTAATTAATGTTGGGGGTTCTTGCAATCTATATTCTGCACGATTATGAACGACAAATGGCAATATCTTACATTCAGTTTCCATAGAGTAATTTCATCACTAAGCGGCTCATACTTCATTTATCATGCACATTGGATTTCTGAATTTCATGTGTTTCTCTGGTCATGTGACGATTGCCAATTACGTAACGGTCTTTACATACTGAGCTATAGAAGAGATTTTTCAAATTTTCTGTGTTTATAAGTCACTAATGATCTGCATTTAGGAAAGTCTCCCAATTGGCAGATTCCCTATATGTTGCTTTCGTACCATTTTCTTAAATGATTTCAAAGAAATTGGAAATTTATTGAATATCATCCTAGGTAAGTTATTCTAATCCCTAGTTCGCCTTCTTGTAAACGAATATTTGTCCAAATTTGTACTCTTGAATTCCAACACTATCTAGATATTATGATCTTTCCTACCATTAAAGACACCACTCTAACTTATTCGTCTACTATACACATTCCACGCCATCTCTCTACTGACAGCTCGGAACATACCGCTTAGTCTAGCAGATCGTCTCTTTCTCCCAAGTCTTCCCAGCCCAAACTCTAAAATATTTTTGTAACGCTACGCTTTCCTCGGAGAACAAAACGAGTTATCTTTCGCTGGATTGCTTCCAGTTCTTGAATCAAGTAATCCTGCTGAGAGTCCCGTACACTGGAACCATACTCTAGTTGGGGTCTTACCAGAGACTTACATGCCCTCTCCTTTCCAGCCTTACTGAAACCCCTAAACACCCTCATAACCATGTGCAGAGATCTGTACTCTTTATTTACAATAACATTTATGTCATTACCCCAAGAAGATCTTTCCTTATATTAACACCCAGATACTTACAATGATTCCCATAAGGAACCTTCACCCCACCAACGTAGTAATTATATATACTTTTCCTATTTGTGAAAATCACAACCTGGCATTTAATCTCGTTTATCATCATACCAATGCGTACTGTCCATCTCACAATATTATCGAGGTCATTTAGCAGTTGCTCACAAACTTGTAATTTATTTATTAATGTAAGTTTATTAAGAAAAACATCATCCGCAAGAAGCCTTGTCTCTGACTCCACTGCTTTAATCATATCGTTTATATACATATGAAAACATAAAGGTCCAGTAATACTGCCTTGAGGAATTCCCCTCTTAATTGTTACAGGATCAGATAAAGCTTAGCCTACTCTAATTTTCTGAGATCCATATTCTATAAATATAGCCACCCATTCAGTCACTCTTTTTTCTAGTCCAATTGCACTTATTTTTGCCAGGAGTAACCCATGATCTAACCTATGAAATGCCTTAGACAAGTCAATCGCGATAGAGTCTAGTTGACATCCTCTATCCAAGATATGTTCTATACCTTGCAGGAATCCTACAAGATAAGCTTCAGTGGAATAACCTTTCCCAAAACAAAAACTCCTTCTATCAAACCAGTTATTAATTTCGCATATATGTCTAATATAACAAGAAAGAATGCATTTCCAAAGATTACACACAATGCATGACAAACTGACTGATCTGTAATTTTCAACTTTATGTCTATCACTCTTTGCTTTATACTCAGGGGCTACTATAGCAACTCTCCATTAATTTGGTATAGCTCCTTCAACCAAACAATAATCAAATGAGTTCTTCAGATATGGTACTATATCCCAAAGCACTGTTTTTAGTATATCCCCAGAAACTTTTTTCCAGCCGCTTTTCTGATTTTCAGCTTGTGTATCATATTGCAATTGTCTTTGTTATCATAGGCAAATTTTAATACTTCTTTAGTACTAGACACTTTCCCTATCCGGACATCATTCTTGTAACCAACAATCTTTACATACTGCTGACTGAATACTTCTGTCTTTTGAAGATCTGCACATACACGCTCCCTTTATTCAATAATGATTCCTGGAATATTCTCCTTGGTACTGTTTGTGCCTTAAAAATCCTATACAAACCCTTCCATTTTTCACTAAAATTTGTATGACGGCCAATTATTATGGTTTCCATCATGTTGTCCTTAGCTGACTTCTTTGCCAGATTAAATTTCCTAGTAAGTTCCGTCAATTTCTCCTTACTATCACAGCCATTTCTAACTCTGTTCCTTTCCTGTCTGGACCTCCCTCTTAGTCTGTTTATTTCTCTGTTGTAATAAAGTGGATCCTTACCTATCTTTACGACTTTTAAAGAGACAAAACTGTTCTCACCTCCCTCAACAATCGCTTTAAATCCATTCCGGAGTCTGTTTACATTTTTAATTACCGTTTTCCACCGATCATATTTACTTTTAAAGAACTCCCTAATGGCTGCTTTGTGAGCCATATGGAACTGCCTACAGTCCTACTTTTAGGACCTTCCTTTGTATCAGATTTAGTTTTAACTGCGACAGAAACAACTTCGTGATCGCTATTACCATCTATTACTTCGGTTTCTCTGTAGAGCTCATCTGGTTTTACCAGCACCTCGTCCGGTATATTCTTCCCTCTATTAGTTCCATCACTTTCTGAAACAGCTGTCCATCCCATATTAACTCATTTGATATTTTTCTGTGGCGAACCAACCTCGTTTATTCACTTGGATGGCTGAATTTAAGAGGGATTTCTATATTTTACCGGTAATTTTAATTTTGAATTGTTTATGTTGAAAACATTTTATTTCAGACAAGGCCGGGGTCTCTACACCATGAAAAAAGTGGAATTAAGGAATATCCTCGATTTTGATGAAATCAATCAATCACTACTGACCTGCATTTAGGGCAGTCGCCCAGGTGGCAGATTCCCTATCTTTTGTTTTCCTAGCTTTTTCTTAAATGATTGCAAAGAAATTGGAAAATTATTGAACATCTCCCTTGCTATGTTATTCCAATCCCTAACTCCCCTTCCTACAAACGAATATTTGCCTCAATTCGTCCTCTTGAATTCCAACTTTATCTTCATATTGTGAAGTTTCCTACTTTTAAAGACGCCACTCAAACATATTCGTCTACTGATGTCCTCCCACGCCATCTCTCCACTGACAGCTTGGAACATACCACTTAATCGAGCAGCTCATCTCCTTTCTCCCAATTCTTCCCAGCCCAAACTTTGCAACATTTTTGTCGGAAATCACCCAGAACAAATCGAGCTGCTTCTCTTTGGCTTTTTTACGGTTCTTGAATCAAGTAATCCTGGTGAGGGTCCCATACACTGGAACCATACTCTAGTTGGTGTCTTAGGTACCAGAGAGTTATATGCCGTCTCCTTTACATCCTTACTACAGCCCCTAAATACCCTCATAACCATTTGCAGAGATCTGTACTCTTTATTTACAATCATATTTATGTGATTACCCCAATGAAGGTCTTTTCTTATATTAACACCCCAAAAAAACTTTGACACCACCAACGCAGTAATTAAAACTGAGAAGACTTTTCCTATTTGTGAAACTCACAACCTGACTTTTAACCCCGTTTATCATCATACCATTGCCTGCTGTCCATCTCACAACATTATCGATGTCACCCTGCAGCCGCTCACAATCTTGTAACTTGTTTATTACTCTGTACAGAATAACATCATCTGCAAACAGCCTTATCTCTGATTCCACGTCTTTACACATATCATTGATGTATATAAGAAAACATAAAGGTCCAATAATTACCTTCTTAATTATTACAGGGTCAGATAAAGCTTCGCCTACTCGAATTATCTGAGTCCTAGTTTCTAGAAATATATCAAACCCATTCAGTCACTCTTTTTTTCTAGTCCAATTGCACTCATTTGTCCCTGTAGTCTTCCATGATCTACCCTATCAAATGCCTTAGACTGGTCAATCGCCATACAGTCCATTTGGTCTCCTGAATCCAGGATATCTGCTATATATTTCTGAAATCCTACAAGCTGAGCTTCAGTGGAATAACCTTTCCTATACCCAAACTGCCTTCTGTCAAACCAGTTATTAATTTCGAAAACATGTCTAATATAATCGGAAAGAATGCTTTCCCAAAGCTTACATGCAATGCGTGTCGAACAGACTGGCCTTAAATTTGAATATCTAAGGGGAAAGGAATTGTTTCAAATTCTGAATCTTGAATAGCTCTATCAAGGTAAAAAAACAAATTTCTAAAATCACTTGAGGCCTATTTACAGTTCCAGAAATAAGCTCTTGTTTCTTTATTCGTTTTCTTTTTGATTAAAATCCCAGCGAAACTAACTTTTGTGCATAATTCTTTCTATAATGTGTCCCACCGTTCAATACCCTTAGGCGATTTTTTATTTTTGAAGAATGTCCACAACGAAAGTATTGATGAGGACTTAAGTGAAACTCTGCATTGACTCACATTAGCACTCGTAGTGGTAGAAGAAAGCAAACCGCGAATCTAATGGACCTGATAACGATGATTAAGGAAAATATTGTAATTTTTAGGAACAAACAACGAATGTATTCTCATTTTTTATTAAATGTTATTTACCTAAAATTCGTAGCTCATATCTTTACGATGATTTCAACATTGAGTTGCTTGCCTGTGAATTTTATTGCTATACATGATATTTTACTTTTTTCAAAGTGTTCAGGAAGTATTAAAACTATATGTACTGCGGAACTTTACGGTATTTTAATCATTGTGGGGAATAAATAGACGCCATCCCCGACATTTACTGCACGTTTAAAGTCAAAATATGTAACATTTTAAATTATGTAGCCATTTAAATAGTGACTTGCCAAATGGTACTGTGAAGTGACCTGCATTCTTGTCACTAAGAGGGTTGAAATACACACAGTCAGGAATGTTAGAAGTCAGCTCCTCTATACGTTTTACGACACCCGAAAAAATGAGCGATTTAAGGCCATGATCTCCTATTTCAGCGACGAAGAATATACTGTATATTATTTGCAGAGAATTGAATTATAAATGTAACACAGCACATACGAAATATTTGCAGGACTTACCACCTTCCATAAATTATGTGTTTTTTATTTCTACTGTCCAGAGAAAATCTTAAACCTAAAGCTAATCCTAAGACATCAGAGAATTTGTAGCAAAAATTTAGTTAATCTAGTTGATTTTGTTAATTTTAAATAAGCCTATGATTCAGTTGTTCGCAAATCACTCTTCCAAGTACTTAAAGGAAGAGGTTTAGGCATGACACCTCTTACAGATACGAAGTTCAGTGTTTTACCTTTATCAACATTCTTTTGTTAAATTTCCTCCGATTTTCTTCTCAAAAATAAATCAATTGTATTTCGTTCGGGGCACTTTTACACCTTTGCATCCAATTAACATTTTACCTCCCTAAGTTAACAAAATTAATGTTTCTTGTGAATGTCACCCTGGTCTAGCCTAGTTTCAATGGCCAATGCATGACATGACATATACCGGAGAAGCTTTTACCTACTTACGGTAATCTCCTGACCCCAGAGGATTTGGACGGACTAGGAAGTTCTAATTGCCAAGAAGTTGGGAAGCGCGGTTTGCTTGTGCAGTAATCTGGGCTAATGAGTTGCCACCAATCTAAGTCTGTGCGGGTACGTCTTCACTGGTTAGGACGTGGTTCTGGAACACTCTGCAATATTCGGTCAAGCTTACAAGAACACTGTCACTGTCAATCTATATATACATAAAATAACTTGTCCTAACTGACTGACTGATTTATCATCGCCGAGCCAAAACTACTGCACATAAAGAAATTAAATTTTGAGGATACATTCATATTAACATGTAGGTGCTCGCTAAGGGAGGATTTTTGGATGTTCCGTCGCTAAGGCGATGAAGAGGGGGGTGGATTTTTAAAAGGAGGATATCTGAATCTCAAAAACTTGAAAGTTTACAGTTGTAAAATTTGGTATTTTGAATCACCTTTAGAAAAAACACGTATTTTTTGTTTTCGGAAAATCGTATTGGGAGGGATGAAAAAAGGGGGAAAATGGGTTGAACACCTGTTATGAGGAGACTTATATGTCAAAAACTGAAGATGTTACACTCATGAAAATTGGTACTTGGAATCTCCTTTGAAAATAAAGAAACACGTACTTTTGCGTTTTTGGATAATCCGATGAATAGGGGGTGAACAGGAGTGACAAACGGGGTGAATTTAAAAAAAGACTATATCTGCAAATTATCTTAGACACGTAACATATTACAGATTTGAAAACTGGTATTTAGAATTTCCTGTAAAAGCAAAGAAACATAAATAATTCTTTTCTGAATATCCACTTAAGGGGAACTGAAGGAAGGGGTGAATTTTTATAATTAGCATTTCTACAGTGTGTTGTATGTTGGGTATTCAGCCCGAAGGCTGGTTTGATCCTCTACAGCTCCACCAACAGCTGTCATAGATAGCCTAGGTGTCACTGAAGAGGCATACTAGGGAAATGAGGAGTGAGGTAGTTTCCCGTTGCTTTCCTCACTGAGCCAGAAGTTGCTATTGCATATCAGTCTGCCAAGCCCACCAAAATGCATGCACCAACCGACCCTATAAGCAACATTTTCACACCATTCATAACAGGGACTGGCTGCATAAGGAATGGCATTACTGGCATCGCTCATACCTCAGTCACTTTCATATTGTCAAAGCCAAGGATGAGACTGAGACAGGTCTATGAAAGTAACAAATTTGATATAGCCCACACCAGAAGACATAGTGCACACTACATCCCGCCAGCAAAGGCATATTTCTACAGTATATATCAAAAACTTAACATGTTGCAGACGTGAAAATTGGTATTTGGAATCTCCATTAAAAATAAGGAAACATGTATTCTTTGGTTTACGGAAAAAACCCTTTACGGGGTGGGGGGAAGAGTTGAAAAATTAGTTGAATTATTTGTATAATAATGTATGCATGTATAGGCCTACGAAAAAATCTAAAGATGTTGCAAACGTGAGAACTGGTATTTGGAATCTCCTTTAAAATAAACACGCATTGAGGGGAGGGGGGTGAATCAACTTGGTAGGGTGGATGAAAACGGAGATGAATTCCTTTTAAGGGGATACGTATATCTCAAAAACTGAAGATGTTACAGTCGTGACAATTGGTATTTGGAAGCTCTTTTAAAGAAACGGGTACTGGTTTTTTTTTTTTTTTTTTTTTTTTTGGAAAATTCACTTGAGTGGGGAGTGTGAAAGGGATTAAAAAATGAAATTCTTTTTCTGGAGAAACTTATTTCTCAAAACTGAAGGTTACAGACGTGAAAATTGGTATTTGGAATCTCCTTTAAAAATAAAGAAACACGAATTTTTGGGTGGGGGGAATCAACTTAACGGGTAGGAAGGTGGATGGAAAATGAGTTGAATTACTTTTATGAGTATACTGATATCTCAGAAACTGAAGATGTTATAGACGTGAAAACTGGTATTTGGAATCTCCTTTAAAAATAAAGTACCGCTAACATGTATTTTTGTTTTCGGAAAATGCACTTATATGGGGGTGAGGGTGGGGGAAAGACTGATCAAGGGGTTGAATTCTTTTCATGGGGATACTTATATATATCTCAAAAACTGAAGTTTTTACAGATGTGGAAATAGGTATTTGGAATCTCTTTTAAAAATAAAGAAACATGTATTTATTTTTTCGACTTGAGAGAAGACTTTTTCTCACATGTACAGTTCTATGTCGCATGGTCGTTTTAGCCCCAAAAGGTAATACCACAAACATGGTTTACAAAGAATTTCTATTGTAGAGTAAATGAAACTCAATTTTTGGGTGAGTTTTTATACTTTAGGGATTTTCAGATAATGTCTTACTTGTTAGTATAATGCCGAGGAACGATTACTTCGATCAAAATACGAAATCCACGCGAGCGAAGCCGCGGGTAATTGCTAGTATAAAAATGTAAGAAGAAAATCTTATTGCTTTATGATTTGTTGCGAGTCTTCTTCAGTAATTTAGTGGGATATAACAATAAAGAGTAACTAGTATAAATAGTCACTTCAGAGGTATGTAGTCCTAAGAAGTCTATAGGACGGATTTTAACGTACAATCTCTCACTGATAGGATTGTCGATGTTCTCATATATTTAAATATCAAGACCACCTTTAAGAGTAATATCCACATAATTTGTTAGGAAGTCATATTTTCCATTGTCGACTTAGTTAAATGTAACTGAAAAGCTTTTTAGCCTCTGAAACACAAAAGTGCAGTAACAAAATGTAACGCTACAACATACCTGTAAAAATACAGGCTATTCAATACAGAATGACATGTTTCGTTCAACGAGAACATCCACAGATTCTATCAACTCACTTTAAATCACGCGTAAATATGTACAATACTGTGTAAACTTGTCAATGATTGAGTGTTGGTGATATTATGAACAAGTATTAACGAATTATGATTGTATTAGTATTACCATCACCGTGGCTAGGGGCGCCTTTGAGATTTCTGGTCGCTGCGACAGAAAAATCGCTGTGGCAGGAATTTATGCAGATGCGCGTAATGCGATTGATAAATCGTTGATTCATTGCAGTTGAACCATGGATTTCATTGAAACCGCTTTCGTGATTGCTCTTTTGCCCCTTGCGAGAAGTAAACGGTGAAACAGGAGGAGCTGTTGGATTCACTCTATTTGAAGCCGAAGATTACTGAAAGGACAATAATTTTACAAGTTATATGAAGATTTGTGTGAGCAAATCCGTGATTTTTTCGGTGTTATCGAGTGAATAAAGATTAATTTTGAGGACTTGCTTAAATTGATTGGAAAAAGGGCATAGCCGAGGGGTGGGGTGTATTGGGGGTTAACCATCCCCTCTCCATGGGAGTTTTACAAAAGAAAATATACAAACCGACAATCATCATCATCATCTACTAAAGGAAATGCCTTCTCCCTGTAGCCACACTGCTAGCCTCTTCATGCTGCTATACGAAACACATACCAGTTCCTGATGAATGAAATCCTTGGTCATCCCCTGCGTCTCTTTCACAGTACTCTACCTTCAATGATGGTTTTGAGAAGAGAGCCGTGCCTCAGTACCTGTCCAAGGAACTATGTACTTAATAAACATCGATCCCCTTTTACGTTCTTTAAAGCAAAGTCATTTATATTTTTATGTATTCTCCAAAACCACATTTCTGCAGCCTCAAGTTTGGTTACTTCCTGTTTCCCTAATGCCCAGGTTTCGGATCGATACAGTACCAACTCCAAATAAAGGTCTTGAGAAATGATTTTCTGGTCCCCAAACTGAGATGGTTGTTTAGCAACAACTCTCTTGATTTCTGAAAGTGACCAGTTATCAGAGGCAATTACCCCAAAGAGGCTTCTTTTTGTCAACTATCATCAATTTTGTTTCCTTTATATTTATTTTTAGTTTAAATTTTTGTAAGGATTTGTTGAATGTTCTTAGCATCTTACTAATATCCTTAGCAACATCATCTTCAAAGCTTATGCTGTGTACCTCAGTACCCGTTTAGTGTGTTCCTTCATTGCTCTAACTGTATGGTGACAGTGGGCACCCTTGGCGTACACCTCTTCTAATTCTTGCTTCTCTTGTAGTACAATTAACATTAACTTCCATGGTTTGAATTATAGATTCAAAATAAAGCGCCTGTCTTTCCGACAATAAACATTCAGTGACGTAATTGTAGAAGCAACATATCTGATGAATATATTTTTAAGAAGCCTCGAAAGTTGGATATTAAATCGTAAACTGAACACAACATTCGCTGTAAAAATATTGACTTAGATCATGTGGTTCTTGTTCTGTATTTTAATGTAAGATTTTGCAGTGTACTGCAATCTTAATATCGCTTGCCAGTGTCCTTATAATGACAAGCCATGCAAGCGTGTGTTCTATCATCGTTTTGTAACAATACCTCTCCCCCCCCCCCTCACCCGCATCGGCCGATCCTGGTTATGTTACTGGATTGGACCAAAAATTACATACAAAAGCACAAGATTGAGGAAGACCATTCCACCTCAGGAACATTTATCAGTGGCGTTGAGGTGAGAACAGTTTTATATTCAGTGAACAAATTTTGGTTGTGAGTAGTATTGATATACGGATACCTTGTAAAAATACGGTTGGTTATACGGAGACAAAAAAAAACCAGAAAAAGAGGAATGCATGAAATCCAAAAATTTATTGCCATTTATTATACGAGTTTTTCTGGAGAGCTTTTACGTTGTATATAATACCAACACACACAATTGCTTGCGGTCTGTCAAAGATCATATTGATCTAAACTGTGCTGGAATACGCATTATACCTTGTTCCTGTGGATCTTTTTATGGTAGCCAAACACGTAGGAAGGTAGCAACAAGGGATGTTTTCGCCAGTCAGGGAATTCTGCTGTGGCAGAGCATGCGATACATAATGACCGTCAAATAATTTTTTACGCAACATCTGTCGTTTCTGATATCATGTGATAAGTTGTTTCTCTCCAGGCATAATTCTGTCAGCATAAGATTTCTTTTTCAGACAATCTATAAATGTATTTATTTCAAAATTAGTTTCGGCAGAGTTAAGAAAATAAGGGGTATGAACATGCCGAAGATGCATCACTGCTCGCCGTCGGGGTTTACATCGCTGTCACTTTCTCGATGTTACCTCCTTGTAACAGAAACATACCGGTTTGAATGGAACCATGCATGTCGAAGATACTCGCTACCATTGTCCCTCGCCGGTCAAATGTTCTAGCATGATGACAAGGAAGTTTTTGTTCAATCCCCCGCCCCCAACCCAACCACCCTCCACCCCACACAGCAAGGCAACCAATTCTAAAACACAAAAACCAAGTGAGCCCTCATCGACGTCCTCCCTCCGTTCCAACCAAACCTATTGTTGCACTGGGAACGAAAGGACAGGTGCTGCTCCGCGGATGTATGAACATTTAATACTGGCACACATTAACCGATTCATTCTTAATGTAGTTGATAACATTTTGTTCCATACAATATTCTCTCTGCTTCGACCATTCGGCCGTATCTGGATCTTAACATTTTCAAGCGATCTTGCCCGAGATAGTGCAATATACAATTAGTCGTGGTTGATTACTGGTTCGGGTAGGTAGACACCCACTTTTTCGCGCGTTTGTGATTGTTCCTGCGTTTGATTAATGGTCAAACAGAAGTCTAGTCGACTTGATACCTCTCCATCTGTACGTACGTAGACTGTTTTCTCTTACAACATGTAAGATATTAGGAACGTTGTGATATCTATTGAGTATATTCAGAAGCTGAGGAAGGTGAGAGAAACAAAGAGTATCTAGAAGAAAATAGTATTGTCCCATCGTCAGAGGAAGTGTGTGGACTGACAGGTAGTAATCAACCCTAGGTGCTTGCAATGACATTACTAAGGTTGTGCTTGTCGCTTTGCAACCTGGTAAGTAGAGAATGTTACGGTAAGCCTTCGCCTGCAATTATTGGGGTGACCATTTAATGATTTCATCTGGACATTAATTATATTTCCGTTGACATTTCAAGAAATGCAATATTTTTCCTGTAGGCTACTGTTGAGACGATTTGGAAGATTTTGTTACAAACCGCACCTTTTAAGAGCTTGAGTGTTGTGAAACATAAACGTTACCACAGAGAAGATTGCCCTGTTTCACATAGCCAGCACTCACCAGCTCAAGATATGCACTGTAACCAAGTTGTAAATATGCCCAACCTGCTTTTAGCTATGCATAAATACACAGAACGTATTTCCTGTGATTAAGTAACGCATTGTAAATATCAATGCACCCTGTAGATGCCTTCTGTAGGCATAAGAATCTGTAGGAACGTCGATTCAGAAGCCACTGTAATCTGTAAAACATCGCAAATACTTTAAATATTGTATGAATTCCATGTAACCTGTCAAATGTTATTGGTCATGTAACATTTTGCTGTAAATATAACCTTAACATCCAGTTTCCTAATAAAACAAATAACAATAACAAGTATATAAAAATCCTGTAACTCACATCAATCTTAAGGACCGGAAAGAGAGTAAACTGTGAAATGAAAAATGTAACCGCAGATTGTAAACGAGCAAAATTGAAAACCTAAATTCATTGCCATATTTTAAAACAAATGGAAGAGCAAACTGTAAGCTGGAAACTTATAAAACCATGTAATAACAAATTGTACAATTGTACAATTGTACTCAATAAAGCACGCAGCCAGGAGGCCGAAACCCCCATCCAGCTCCTTCACCTATTCAAACATCCCCTTCCACCTGCTAGCTCCTTCAGATCTCCAAACCCGCCGAATCTCCTGGCCAGTGAGAAGGTGGTATCTTCTAGTTGGCCCGCCCCTCCCCTTCGGGCAGGGGAAAGAAAATCTTTCGTAATTCCTCTTTCCATTGCTGTAGAAAGGAATGCATCGATGTAGCTTGTCTTGATTTGCTTGTGTAGGCTGAGGTCACGTGGGATATCTCACCGTATAGCCAAGGTTCTGTGCGCGGTTTTGGAGGTTCAAAGATATGAACTTCATTAATGTTTCCGTACAGAACTGAGATCAACGATAAGATATCTATGAGGTTCAACCTTTTCAATACTAATTACGTGTTGATGTTACAAATACCTTTTATTCAACTTGGGGACCGGTTTCGACGTATATAATGCCATCATCAGCCATAAAAAGAATCACAAATATATAAGCAAAGACATAATAATCAAAACTATGTTCATTAAAAATATATAACTGTCCATTCACACCATGTGTTAAGAAAAATCACCACAACAGAAGAACAACGGCATAATAATTAAATCTCATCATACGTCGCAGAAAATTGCTTCATTCACTTAAAACAGTTCTTCAACTCCAATTCGAATCTGAACGAAATCTCAGAAAAAACTAACATTCTGTTTTATTTTCTAATTAAAGTATTTAATTATTTTAATCTTCCGAATAGGAGGTCAATATTTAGCGCGATACACAGTATCCTATCACGTTAAGAAACCCCACCACACTGTTCACAAGACCCACATTAAACCTACTAATCCCCTAACAAGGTATTTTCCTCCCCCCCCCCCCACCCCTCATATTCCACCCCACCAGACCTTTCACATAAAACAATATTATATCTCCTCCTCACAAGACTAATGTCTTTTACCACTGACTGATTTCATATTCATCAGTGTTAAAAAATTTTCAGGTATAACTTACATACCAAGCGATTCAAATAAGTTCTCGACGCTCTGACTGACGCGTAGCACGTGTGAGTGTTTTAAAGACTCTTTACTTGGGAAGCCTATCGGAGCCTTCTATTGAACGGCTGCACAAAGACTATATATTGGAGAACCTTCTTTTATTCTTTGAATAGTGAGAGACTATATGCTTACTTCAATGTGTCACTGCGCCAGATTTAATTATTATACGGTTGCTCTTCTGTTATGGCGATTTATCTTAACACATGGTGTGAATGGACAGTTATAGAATTTTAATGAACATAGTTTTGATTATTATGTCTTTGCTTATATATTTGTGGTTCGTTTCATTGCTGATGATGGCATATATGTCGAAACCGGTCCCCAAATTGAATAAAAGGTATTTCTAACATCAACACGTAATTAGTATTGAGAAGGTTGAACCTAATAGATATCTAATCGTCGATTTTGGAAGTGTTATAGTACCGTTTTGCTACAAATAATACTTGCGTCACAGCTTCATTTTGGTTTAGACAAGTAATAGATGTGTCATTTAATTCTCCAGCCATATGGGATGAAGGTTTTTTGAACCCTCTTCTTCTTCACGTGAAGAACTTGTATTCTAGACGCAAATTTATATTTTGAATGAAAGTACAACTTGTTTTCACTCAGCAACAGTCGCTTCATCATGGAAAAGCATTCATAACATTCACCTGCATCGTCTCATCATACAATAATTGGACCTGCTATTCCGGTTCTGGAGAGACTTGATAACAAAAAGCGTGAGTTGTAGGGTGATTTACAGTTAATTAATTTTCCTACAATTACTGTTTAAAATATTAATATCTGCCTTCACAAATTCAAAATACATTGTTTTAGTGTTAATTCAGTATATTGTTGGACTTCGCTGAATGCGGTTTACCCAGTCACTGGCGCTATCACCAAACACCAACTATGGAGAAGACTTTACAAGATAGGGAAGAAAATTAGGCACAGAGGAATATAAATCTAGCACAAGTATACATTACACGGGAATGTCCAGGGACACAAGGGGCGAAGCTTCAAGACGGAACGATCCTTCTCAGCGACCTACTACCGCACGAACATAACCGGATCAAGATAAAAAGAGAAGTGATTAAATAAAAGTGTTAGTTTCAGAAGGTAAGTTAGAGGAAGCCACCACCGTGCTGGACCTTGGACTTATTAACCAACATGAGATTTTAGTAGGTAAGGAGAAACGCTTCCGAACACGCGGCTTCAGCCATTTTACTCTGCTATCTTCTCTTGCTTAAGTTGAAAACATATAAAATAAAAGAAGTGAACAATTATATGTTGTTTTCATTACATTTAAATATTTATACTATATATATTTTGCATGCTTATTTCCTAATCGTCATGACCAATCATTCCTCTGTTAGAACGGTATTGGTGTTTGCTAGTGTCTTTACATCGCACCGACACAGATAGATCTTATGGCGACGATGGGATAGGAAAGGCCTAGGAGTTGGAAGGAAGCGGCCGTGGCCTTAATTAAGGTACAGCTCCAGCATTTGCCTGGCGTGAAAATGAAAACCACCATCTTCAGGGCTGCCGACAGTGGGATTCAAACCCACTATCTACCGGATGCAAGCTCACAGCCGCGCGTCCCTAACCGCATGGCCAACTCGCCCGGTCGGTATATTTGTGGTAGTAGCATTTGTAAGTATGACTTTCCGATTCCACATTGCTATATATATATATATATATATATTGGAACGTCTCAAGGGACATTCCCGTGTATGAATGAAATCTGTCTGGGTTGTGTTTCACGTCCTCAAATAAGTTGTGGTATTACCCGAACTCGTGCCTTCTTTCATTTATAGCATGAGCACTCCATTAACGGCTTGAATGATTAGGAGGTAGCCACTATCCTGTGCTCAAGTACAATGAATCACTGAGCCAACTATCACTTGAACACATGGTTCAATAACTGTAATAACACAACACTAGAGAAGAAAAACATGTTTCCTTGAATGTGAAGATCTAAAACATACGTGAGCCCACTGACAGATCTTAGAACACTGAAAGGATAAAACTCTTTGACATGTTCATCCGTCATCGACCTAGATCGTGATGTAAAGCTCGACCTCGAACAGCGATGCATCTTCGGCATATCCGTACCCTATGAGTTATAAACAAATCGGTTATTTGTTAGGAGAATCATTCGTGAGGTGATATTAATTGCTAAACATCCGAATATGTTTAATGAATAGGAAGGATAAACTGAGTAGTTCATGGCTACCCTCCATAGTAAAATCTTCAAAATGTTTTTCCTTGACTCTGTACGCCTTGGAATGAACTACATTTCTAGCTGAGTCTCTCTACATTGAGTCTGGTTGTTATGGAGTGACAATTGCCAGTAACTATTTACATTCTTCATTCATACTGCTCTGAAGTCGATTATGGTAGCAAAATCGAAATGCTTCAGCGTACAAGTTGTAACACGTTCTAATATACTGTAGTGTAATTATAATGTACTTACTGTTCTTTTATCTTGTTCTAATAACCATATGTTCTATTTTGAGAACTATGTAACTACGCGTGATATTCAGTCACTGTTCTTCAAGCAGTTAATGTTATCTGTTTCAGGTATCTTGGATTCGCCGTAAGGACTACCACCTTTTAACGGTGGGGCTCACCACATACACGGGGGATGAGAGGTACCAGACCATCCACGTCCAGCACTCCGAGGTAATTTATTAACAAATATTTACATTTAAACCTAAGAATTTCATTTTTGTCCGTATTTACATTGCAGCTCAGTCCATGTCTCAATCACAGTGGATTAATTAACATCGCAATCTAAACTGTATGCCTGAAAATCGTCAACTAGACTGCAAACGGGAATGTCCAAGTTGAAACTATATTCTAAGACACAGCCATCTGTTGCTATTTCTTGATGAATCTATGCACCTGTCTCCTGGCACAAACTAGAGCAAAGTATGTATTTGTTTATATACTTATTTAGGACACCAAAAGAGCCAGATGCAGAATTAAAGAGTTCCGCACTGAAAAGTATATTATAATAGAGCAGCACAATGCATACTTAAGAAAAGTGAAAGAGCAGCGAGGGTAAATCAACTAATGACGAAAGTTGTGGAAGAAAATAAAAGCTAACAACGTAACTGTAGAAAAAACAATTAACAATAAAATTAGAAAATAACGAGGAAAATTAAAGATTGAATGTAAGACGAAGGGTAGAATCATAGCTAGGCACAGTAAAAGAAATACAGATAAGAAACCTAAGTGATCGTATAATATGGAAGAAATAAATAAATATTACATTATGTACAATAGATTGGCCATCAATTAGAAGATAGAAAGGGAATGTAAAGGAAAGTAGCTAAGTTAAGGAAGAATCGATTAAAGGAGGCATACGAAGAAAAACGCCCACGCTCATATCAGAAGATAAAGAGTTAAGGAGCGTTGGAATGCCGATAAATAAAGTTCTTTGAACAAGGGAGGGGCGGGAATACGGAATATGAAGGGGGCGAATTTATGCTTATTTTGCGAGTTGGCACATGTAGGGAAAAGAACGATACAGATTCAGGAGAATGAAATAAACCGTTAACGGCGTTATGTAAGGTCGGCTACTTTCCTGCAAGTAGATAACGGGCAAAGGTTTAACTTATCCAGTATCTGATTGCTGCTCAAGTTTCAACAATCAGGTACTGTTACTGTAATAATGGCACAGGAAAATGACTGCGGTAAATATGACTAAGATTAGTGGGTGAAAAGGTAGAACACATGGGAGAAGCGAATTCAATGATCGGTAGGATGCATGGGCGTGGATAGCGGTATTGTCAGAAAATCTATGCAGCAAACCGAGGAGTGACATTGCTCGTAAGGTTATCTTTTGTATAAGGGGACAAATAACAATTTAGTGTCAAACAACACTCGTAAGTCTTTTTGTTCTGAACCAGTTACCGAGGTGGGGAGTATTTACTGAGTATAGGGAATTTACGAGCGTGATCGAGATAGCTATACACATGGTAGGATTACGCTTAAGATCACCATTCAGAGGGAGAATTGAGCCCATTCTGCGAAGATTTTACATCTGTTAAAGAATCGATATGTTTAAATATTTTACAATCATCGGCTTCCATTAAAGTCCCAGCCCCATTTATGAATGAGGCAGTGTGGAAGCTCTTGAGGCATGGGTGGTGCTGAGTAATGACTAGTGTGAAGGACTGAACCGCCAGAGGAACTAGAGGCTCTTGCATTTTAACTGTTTGGTATTTTTGTAATGTAGTGAGTGTTGCTAAGTAAGAAAGAGCCCTGACAGTAAGATATTATTGTCATCAGTAAAATATTGGTGCCGAAAAGACCGATTTGAAATCAACCACGGATTACAAACTATCCATTTCATGTCCGTATCGATATGACAATCTAACAATGAAAGTAATGTTTAGCCACGTAGTCGATACCTTTATATGCGTTTGGTAGTCGTCATCAGCTATATTCGCCTCAGCTTAGGTGTAAATAAGGTAAGAGTATGCACAATATATGTTCTCATATTAGCCTTGATAAATTCTCATATGAAACTTACAATGTTTTTATCCATTGGGGAGGATGGTGGTAGTGAGTGGGGGTTGGAGGGGTGGGGTAGAATGCTTAAAAAGTGATTAAGAACTTGTCCTTAACTAAAATACTTTTAAAATTCTCTTCTTCCAATAAGAAGATAATATATAATTACGTGTGGCTATTTCTAGCCGGGTGCAGCCCTTGTAAGGCAGACCCTCCGATGAGTGTGGGCAGGGAATTTGGACACAGCACAGACACCCAGTCCACGAGACAAGGGAACTAACCATTTAAGGTTAAATTCTCCGACCCGGCCGGGAATCGAACCCGGGGTCCTCTGAATTGAAGAGTACTGCGCTGACCATTCAGCCAAAGAGCCGGACAATAAGAAGATAAAAATCGCCTTTTAAGTCTCTTTTTAAGGTTCTGTTCGGAAGCGTATTTGAAAAAACACTGATTAACTTTTCACCAACTATATACTTGAGATGTTAGTATGATTAAAACTTATTCGTAACTAAAATATTAAAAAACATATGTCAGCTTCCAGTCGGGGAGTTGAAATCTTATTTCTTTAAGCCCCATTCACGTTTATGCTTGAAGGCTTGTGGGAAAAGCTAGTTCATTTTTTTTATTGCTACTATGCGTGATAGAGGTGGGAGGACTCTGACACAGACCACACACCCAAGATGGCGGGAAGTAAACACGGTATCGTGTTACAAGCTGCCCATTTACATGATTCATGTACAAAATCTAAAAAAGAGACTTAAACCGAAGAGAATTTTCTAATAATATTTTAGTTAAAGACAAGTTATTAATCACATTTTAGCATTATTTCCCCACTCCAAACCCCCTACCCCCATCCTCCCACTATGGACAATAAATTTTAAGTTTCTCATGAGAACTTATCAAGGCTAATACGAGAACATATTACTGTGCATACTTTTATCTTATTTGCACGTAAGCTTACGTGAATATAACCGATGTTGACGGCAGAGCAGTCGAAACATGTACTATTAATGATTTTATAAAATTGCCAAAGGCAAGTAAAAGTGTCGATTAGGTGGCTAAATATTACTTTGACTGTTAGATGAACACGCATGACGAGTTCTGAAACAATGCAGCGCATCCTGGACTCAGTGCGAGGGCGGGATGATGCATGTATTTACGCTAACAGAGGCCAGTTTGAACATTATGAAGGAGTTCCATGTGGTATGCTGGTATGTTCTGTTCCTGTGTGTTTCCCATGATTAACGTATTCTGAGGAATTGTAGAGAATTAGATCTAACATATAACATGTTTTCTTCTTTTACGCGTGAGTATGTTTCCCACACGTTTGACTTACATTTTTGTTACACGTCAAACCAAATCATCATTCTCGTGTGCACCATCGATGTACTTCGTGGAGTAAAACAAACATGCGGCAACGTAGAGATAGCACTGGTATTTACTTACTCGTATGGTGATTATAAACTATTGACACAAGACAAAACTACACGTTAAAGTCCGAGCTTTCCATCCACGGGTTATGTAGCGCATACCTATCTACGAAATGTCACTGTAATATTTATCCCAAATGGAACACAATAATTACTTTTATACAAATGAAGTGAAAGATCTGCGGTAAATTAAGAAATACCGTCGTTACTAACGAAATATGTAGAGAAACATGTATACGTACTTACGGGCTGTAGACAGGACTTCCTTAGGTTGTACTCCGCTGCTCGTGTCGTCTTCTGTTTCTTTCTTGAGGTTCAGGGCTAGCACTGACGAATGGGAGTGCTATGTCTGTGAATTCTCATTATCTTTGTCCATATGACTAGCGCGGGCAGTTCAAACAGCAAAATATCATGATCTCTGGACCAATAAATATATCATTTAATGAATGAGTTAGGGCACAAAATGAATGAGCACCTGAAGAATACGACACCTAATTAATTCAAACAACTTCAGTAAGCAAAGACATCACACACGAAAGTGTTAGACAAACAAAATACACACGGAAGCGCTGCGACGTAGCAAAAAAAAAAAATCCTTGTATGGTAGTAAAGTATGTATCCATATTATTCCCTGCAAGTAAAATATTTCGTACTATTTCTTCATTTACCGCAGATTTTCGACTTTATGCACGTAAAAGCAATTATTATGTTCCATTTGGGACAAATATTACAGTGACATTTCGTAGATAGGTGTGCGCTACGTAACCCATCCACGTAATGAAATTTAGAGAGTAACAGAAAAAGTTATCAGGAAATACAGAGAATGTATGAAGAGGGCAGCAGTTAACAAACAGCTGCATTCGCAAATTGCTGAACTCGAATGAAATGAAATGGCATATGGCTGTTAGTGCCGGGAGTGTCCAAGGACAGGCTCGGCTCGCCAGGTGCAGGTCTTTTTATTTGACGTCCATATGCGACCTGAGCGTCGTGATGAGGATGAAAACGACACATACACCGGGCCCCGTGCCAGCGAAATGAATCAGTGAGAGTAAAATTTTCCGACCCTGCCGGGAATCGAACCTGGGATCCCTGTGACGCACGCTAATCATTTAGCCATGGAACCGGACATCGGTGAGCTGATCCAATCCCATTTGTACAGAAAATGGTTCAGTCCTTAGTCTCTTCAAACGACAACACAGATAGGTCTTATGGCGACGATGGGACAGGAAAGAGCTAGGAGGGGGATGGAAGCAGTCATGGCCTTAATTAACGTACAGACCCAGCATTCTCCTGGTTTGAAAATGGGAAACCACGGAAAAACATCTTCAGAGCTACCGACAGTGGGGTTCGAACCCACTATCTCCCGAATACTGGCTGCAATTAAGCGACTACAGCTATCGAGCTCTGTCTTAGTGAGATCAAGACGTGGGCATTTGTTCCCAATGCTTTTAATGAATACTCATTCTTCCAAATATCATCTATCAATCTGAAATGAAAATCTACAACGTGTTTTCCAGTCATTGACCGGGTCATGGATGGAATGAATGAAGTCTGTTATATAAAATAAGAGTGTTGTCTCTACATTGCTTAGAATTTAAAAAGAATGGTATTTCTGTATCGGTCGTGTCCACGGTAACAAGGAATTGCACTTTTAAATTTTCCGTATTTTTTGTCTTTCTTTCTGTATGTATGTACACGCATCAAGAGAAAACGGATGCAGAGAATGTAATGAAAATCGGTATGTAAATTCAAGGAATAAGTGGCTACATTCTAGGCTAAAAATAACTTTATTAACGCTTACTGAAATGGTAGTTTAGGCGAAGGTCTAAAATTTAATTCTGAAATATTTATGTTATTAGTGTTCCTATTCGATAAATACTACATAACTAAAGTTATATAGTATTACATTTCGTATTATACATTTTTACCGTACCGGCTATGATAACAGAGATATTCATAAATTTGAATTTTTGTTGCTAATTCGACATCAACGCCGAGTCACGAGAAAATGCGTAAACAGAATTTAATTAAAATCGGTATGTAACTTCGGGCAATAAGGAGCTACAGTCTACGTTATAAATAATTTTATAAGATGCCGTAATATCACAGAGCCAGAGGGAAACAAAATGTGAAGGCCTACAATATAGAAAGCTCTTAAAATTGATCAACAACATCACATTCACCATTGTTGGTTGTGATGCTGCTTTGCGTCTTTTGGTACCACTAATCTCAGATGTATCGGAATACTGATGCATACCGAGTATAACAGTCAGCCTGAATATTGCCGGGAAGTACCTGGGGAGTTAGATAACTCTCTTCTTTAGCATTCCATTCCTCTGGTTTATAAACTTTCTGATACTATTCGTACGTAACACACTGGTTCATCATAGCATTCCAGCTATTCAATGCCTCCTCTGAGGCAATAATTGGAATGAACCGTTTGCACATTTAACGGAATAATGGCAGAGGAGTGTTCGCGGTTGTCTGAGGCGTGGTTCCAGAGCTGAAACTTTAAAAGTGAGGAAATGTGCTGTTTTTCATTTGATGTAGTATTTTATATGATAACATTGCTTTTAATCGCGACATTCCTAAAGTTGGGCCCACGAGAGTGGAAGTCTGACATTTGAGCGGCAAAAGCAGTAACTACGAAGTAAGCTGCGTTGTCATAGTTACCTCCATCTCCGGCATATCACTCTTTCATACAGGCTGAACATTTAATCAATTATGTTGGCCTAATGCAATTCAATAAACTTTGACCCGTTCCTAAGCTCGTGTTAATATTTCCGGCATTTATGAGAGAACATGTCATTGCCGATAAATACGAGATTTCATATTCACTAAGCTGACAATGATCTCAAAAAATGTACATATCGAAAACAGCCGAATGACACGCGACTTCTACAGCAGTCGACCGGCTATCATATATGAGGCTCAGCTCCCTCCCGACTGCTAGAGAATTCGACCAGACTGAAAGAGTTAATAATATTTATATACTAGCCAACACTTTGCGATTCAATGTTGTTTAAATACATCTCATGTAATTTAGCATGCATGAGTTTTGTAATAATAGACATCATGTGCTCAGGAAGCTGTGTAATTTGAACATTCTCTCTACTTTCATGCCTTCTATCTTTCTCATCCATCTGGGACAGTCGTGATTGTAGTAAACTGGTTCGTACAGTGAGGGTGTCATCTTCACATCTCAGCTCAACATTGCCATGTTTTGATGCCACAATAATCCCAGTATGGAGCGTTGTTTCGATTGTGTTAAGGCATGACCTTGAGACCATCATGTCATTGTATTCCGCTTTGCGTCGTACGAGGGTGAAAAAAAACTCGATGTCGTCGCTTGTTAGGTTCCTCTTCAAGGCATAATGAAAATGATTAATTATGAGGGATTTTATGCAGGCCATAATGGATTGGGTAGTCAAGACGAATGCTTGATACGTTTCCGTCGTGCATCTTTTCGCGTTCTCTGAATGCATTTGAATTTTCTTAATACATGGCAGGAAATCATTAATTAACCAGCTGAAGCGCTCATCTTCAATGCTTCAAAATGCCAGTTTGTTCTCATTCTTGCAATATGTCCCATGTGAGGTGTTGCAGACGTCATAATTACATTTAAAAGTGGTTTAATTGTAAAATGTCTCTGTCTTTAATGCTCTACGGACAAACCACCTGCATGCTTTTCAAACCAGATATTGTTTCATGGGAAATTACAATTTTAGCTCTTGCTACATTCATTTCCTCCAAATCTGTCGGGCACATTACTTTCCTGGTAATTTCCTTACCGGCTTCATAATTGTCGATTTCAGAAGTTTAAAATTGTCTCTCGAATGATCGCCGGTCACGGTAGCATTGTTTAAAAAATCCAGTGGCAATTATTGGGATCGCACGGTTTTTATGACGTGACTGGGCTCAAAACTTAGGCACGGAGTTCTAGTTTCATCAGATGGATATCGCATCTCATGCGTAATGCTTCCTCCGCACAATGTTTCGAACATTGAACATTCACTGCACACTTGTGAAATGTAATTCCACTACCTTTAATTTCTCGTGAATCTCAATAAGGAACACAGGAATAAACCATGACTGGAACTGCGAGTGCTCAGCACCAGAAGAATAGACACATTCCCAACCAACTGAATTAGCACCTTTAAAGGCGGGAACATGCTAGACTGGGGACAAGAAAGCGATCCTAGAGGCACGGCATTGAACTTCTGTGTGGCCACTTGGATAGCGTCTTACGGGCTCTATTTCAAGGCCTTGTATTATAACGTAATCAACGGGTGAAAATATATATTGCATTTATGGTAAGCACTACTTTATGGAAGGTACACCCGAGCACAGAAATGGTGTCCCGATGTAAACAAAGCATTGTATCTCCCCATCTCCTCGCTTAACGCATTGCTACAGGGAGACGGCCCGCTACAAGGCTGTTGTGATTGAAATGGGCGCTGTGGAGGATGTACAGCAATATACACACTGTGCCTTCAGCACTACCCGTTCACTCCCTTCCCCTTCTTTTCGGTACTGTTGATGGTGATTCGTCCGTCGGATGGAGACGTCAAGCCTTGAGCACGCCCCTTGGTGCCGGCACCGGGTTTCACCCTCTCCCTACTATCATATATCACGTCATCCATTTCATCTCATTAACTCGTCTGATGAGGTTGACGTCAGGAAGGGCATCCGATCATAAAAACCCGCCACGACAGATTCATCTCGCTTTATACCCGACCCCGTAGGGAAACGGGACAAGGGTTGGACAAACAAACAAAACATGTGATTGGTAACAGTTTATATTATGACATGTTTCATAAAATAAATTAGTTAAACAAAGAAACTGCTTGATAACCATCGATAGGCTTCCCGAAGTTGTCACCTTAAATTAACACCCTGCATTTTAATACCAGTTGAAAAAAGATTAATGTTGGAAACTTTTCACAGCAGTGAAAGTAGGGCTCCCATAGTAAGAAAAACCATGTCCTCAATTGTGCCTAAATCTGAAGGGCTAAAGGGCTTTCATATTGTGAGTCTTGGATAGCTCTATCAAACACATTTCCAAAATCTCTTCCGGCGTAAATGAAGTTCCAGAGAAGAAGCCTAAAATCGCTCATTTCTTTTTTATTCAAATCCTATCCAAATTAACTCATTTACATAATTGATTCTGTAATGTATTCAATACTCTCAGTCGGTGTTGAGATTTTGTGAAAAATGACCACACTGAATGTTGTTATCACATTAGCACTTGTAGTGGTAGAAAAGACAAACTGCTAATCTGATGCACAGGATAACGACGATTAGGAAAATGATTGTAATTTTTAGGAATAAATAAGGAATAAATTCTCATACTTTATTTGATTTACCTAACATTCGTAGCTCATGTCCCGAGGATGTTTTCAACACTGAGTTGATCGCCTGAAGGGCTGGAGCTGTCGACTTTTAAACACTCGAGTGCTGCTTGAATTGAGGCTTCTCACAATGTTCACTTCAACGGCTGGGTGGAGGACTTCAGACGATTGAATGAGAGGAGAATCACGTGATCTCCTCACGGTCTGCATGTTCGAATCAGTTTGCGGTTGGCTCTATAGTTCCCTTGGAGCTTCCTGCGTATTGAAGTGCAGTTGGCTTGCATGTACTTTATCTGTGATGTCTGTGAAAGGTCAGAAAATGGTGGCCATGTCTCGGTAGATATTTCGCGCACATCCACAGGGAAAGTACACCGAACTCTGTCTCAGAAATCTTTTATTGGAAGAAACTGTCTGGGTGTGTCCTCTGTTGTACGGCCCGACTGCGGAAATAAGATTTCCATAGGTAGATGTAATGCAATATACCGAGCGAGTTGGCCGTGCGGTTAGGGGTGCGCAGCTGTGAACTTGCTTCCGAGAGATAGTGGGTTCGAACCCCACTGTCAGTAGCTCTGAATATTGTTTTCCGTGGTTTTCTATTTTCATACCAGGGGCTGTACCTTAATTAACGCCACGGCTGCTTCCTTCCCTCTCCTCGCCCTTCCCTGTCCATTGTCGTCTTAAAACCTATCGTTGCAACGCAAAGCAAATTACAAAAAAAAAAAAAAAATACATAAATAAATAAATAAATAAATAAATAAATCAGAAGGTAATGCAATATATAGTCAAATTACTGTATATCACGGTAACTAGAAGAGAGACGGTAGGTGTCACGCGCAGCCGGCCAGGAGCATGTGACGTCAGCGGACTCGAGCTTGCCAAGCGCTATAAGGTCTGCACACACCAACGCGGGACGCGGGGAGCGGGAGCGGGAGCGGGAGCGAAACCTACAATCCCGCGGTCACTGCGAAGTTCGTCTTTCTGCACACACCAACCCGGGACGCGGTAAGCGGGAGTGAAACTTATTCGCTGCGAAGTTAGTTCAATACGTTACGTCCTTCATAGCTATCTGTTTGAGGAAGTTTGTGATGGTTTCCTCACGTTCTGTTGCTTCCAGCCGTGAATGTAGCAGGCGGTGCCGATACTTTATTTTTAAACATTCTAAAACGGCCTGATCCATAGGTTGTATCAAACTTGTTACGTTAGGGGGCAAAAATAAAGCACGAATTCCATCAAATACGAGTTCATGTTCAACTGGATGTGGCTCATGAAATTCCTGGTTTCGTTATAATTTCTTCACATGTCTTCCACGTCGTTCTCATAGTGAAAATGAAAACCTACAACCTGTTTTCCAGTCACTGACCGGGTCAGGGATGTAATGAATGAAACATATATAGGCTGTTATTACAATGGGGTCGCCACTCCCAAGGTGATTTATTAATGAGTGATAAATGCTATGAAATGATAATGGAGAGTGTTGCTGGAATGAAAGATGACAGGGAAAACCGGAGTACCCGGAGAAAAACCTGTCCTGCCTCCGCTTTGTCCAGCACAAATCTCACATGGAGTCACCGGGATTTGTCGTTCTCATAGTATTGTAAGAAAATACATCCACCGGGATATATCTCAATTGAAATGTATTTCCTAATAATAATAATAATAATAATAATAATAATAATAATAATAATAATAATAATAATAGTGACGACCTACGGCGTACTCTGTAATTAGACTACCCTTCTTAACCTATACTGCACGAACGGAGAAAAGTGTGCAAAAAAAAGAAACATCCAATGCTTTACGACCTGAGTAATGAAGATTACAAGAATGTAATTAAGAAAGATATGTTGTGGGATGAAATAGGAAAAGAACTGCGTGTACCTAGTAAGTATCAATTCTTTAATTTTATCACAAACTTAATAACACACTATGTTGGACTTTGAGTAACTGGAGAAGAGATATGTTCTAAACAGCCTTCACAGTCTGTTCTTCTGCCACCCGCACTAAATATCATAGCTACGGAAATACCAGGAATTGTAGCTGTTCAACCTAAAACAAATGCTTACAGCTGCGCACCACTGATTTAAGAGTTTTAAAATCTTTTATTTTGCAAAATTCTACCCACTCTTTTGGGAACTATAAAATGACAACGTACCGTTGCTTTGCGTTGTTAGGATGATTTAGCAACATAAACACCACATGCACAATTAAATTCACTTCACTCACGAATGATTGATCCGATCAAGTTTATTCCATGGGCAAACTGTATAATACTCCATGATTTTAATGCTTTATTTCTTGCAGCGAACTGAAAATCGTTAGTAGCAATACCGCCATGTAGGTGGGAGAGTGACGCAACGGTGTGAATGGATCCATATCCCGCTGTACTCACAATAGTTCGCGAAGATACGCACCAGTTCACGGCTTTTAAAACATTCGCAAACTTCGAAAGTAATTAAATAATTAAAGAAACAATGTGCAGATGGCAGTCGAACAATGGTTAGTACATGAAAGGTATTTATAAAAACTATAGCATGATCATCTATTGAAGTGCACAATAATAAATTTTTTTATCATTGTACAACAATGCGTAGTCTAACAGGAGGAAGAGTCCAGTGACGTCACGAGCACGCCAGTCTACTGCGTATCCGTCTCGTGACATCTACCGTCTCTTTTCTAGTTACCGTGCTGAATATGAACTGGTGACGGGACTATCGAATGAAAACTTCCGAATTATTCGATCGTCAACTACCGTTACAACCGATTGTTTCCGTTTGCGTTCGGGCTTCATTTCTGATCGCAAATTTCAATTGTTTCCACTAGCCAGCGCTGAAATCGGCATCTTCTTTCGTTTTGGAATGAAGTCAGAATTATTTATTATAAATGAATAGATATCTGACTCAATGTTGTAGAATGATTAAGAAAATGTATTATTGTGCACTTCATCAATAGATAATCATGTTATAGTTTTTATAAATACCTGTCATGTATTAACCATGGACTTCTAATGATTGAACATTAACTTTAAATGCATGGACTTATTTTTAGATTAATTTATGCACTAATACTTGGTCCTAAGTTCCTTCTTCATTTTTTTTAGTTTGCTGTATTCACAGTACTTTAGTGGTGTCACTACAATAAGTTGTAAACCTAACGTTCGTCTGAATTTGTTTAACATTATATTTTTATTTTATGAAGAGACGATCTTGCATTCATTAACTTGTGGTTAGGGACAGAAAAATGCATTTTATTTAAAATGAAACCATAATGACCACAATTACTTTAATTGGGACATTTTATCTTATTTTATACAAGTCCCCACACCGCTGGCTGCGCAGAAGCGTGTGACTGGGGAAGTCATGTCGATGCGCGTACCGCCATGTTGCGGGCGCTCCTCAGCTTGACGAGGAGATCGTATGGGATTCATGCATGAACTTACATATCGCACATATGAAAACACCCGCCCTAGTAAATTAATGACAGCCTGAACCGACTAACGTGTACACACGCAATAAATCTACATAATATCAAGACCGTGGTGATATTAAAAGGTACTTCTGTATAAAAAACTGAACAATCTACACAAATCCTTTGGATAGCCCATAGGTGGCGCACATAATTAAAAAAAAAAACTCTTTAGGAAACTGAATAAGAAGACTGAAAAATACACTATTACAAAAATAAATATATATAAATAAACACATATTTGAATTTCAGTCCCCGAAAACAGAAAAAAACAGTATACAGGCCTACGGGTACCTCATAAATGATACTGTCGATCATTTTAATATAAGGGTCATGTTGAACACTCGGAACAGATACATGTAATTGAAAGCTAGGCTCTACACTTTCTATTTATTGAAAATTGGAAGACATGTTCAAATGTCAGCATTATACAACTTAAGTACGATTACATATCGTGAGATAAAAATTGCCTGTCTTTTAGCAGACTGGAGGGCACATTAAATATTTAAAAACTCATGTACCTATAGCTATAATATTCAATATCCACAAAAAGGAAACCTGTGAAATAAAATCTTTCCAGCTTATGATTTCTCTTTTATAAGTCATTACAGCAAATTTTATTCAATTCTCTGAACATATTGTTTAAAAAGTACACAACAGCAGAACTCTTTCTAAAACGATCAGATACATTTTTGTCATTTTCTGAATATGAAATGCCGGCTCCGCTGTGTAGGGGTAGCGTGTCTACCTGTTACCCTGTAACCCGCGGTTCAATCCCCGGTCAGGTCAGAGATTTTTACCTGGATCTGAGAGTTGGTTCGAATTCCACTCAGCCTACGTGATTACAATTGCAGAACTATCTGACAGTGAGGTAACGGCCGAGAGGATTCGTCGTGCTGACCACATGACACCTCGTGCAGGCCTGCAGGCTGAGCCGCGGTCGCTTCGTAAGCCATGGAGTTTGGTTTGGTTCGTATATGAAATAACGTAATTGTGTTAGTAGAAGTTAAATTGTCATTTCTATGTGATTTGGACTTAGGTAATTGCTGCCTGACATTTATTACACTGGCGCTAGTCCGCCTCTATTGTGTATTTCTTAAAATGAAATAAATGTCTAGGGTTAGTCTCCGTTTCTCTGAGTCGTTTAGGCTTAATTAAGAAAGTTATAATTTAAGATGTGAATCCCTCCTCATAATATTATCTTTTTAAATACCCGTGTTACTGCTTTTACAAACTCAATCTGAATTAACATTATCTGAGCACAAATAAAAATTGGAAGTGCATTCTAATTTTTCTCGAATATGGGCACCATGATTTACACCAGAAACAAATGAAGTTGAATGTAAAACACTTGCAAAATGATTAATACCATAGTTAAACAGTCATTTTGGTTAGCGTTTTCTAACACAGACTAGGATTGACAAGTTAATAATGAGCTTTATTTAGACTTTATACTGCCATTCCATTCCTGACCCGGTAGAATGACTGGAAACAGGCTGTGGATTTTCATTGTCAAATTTTTATGGAATAGCGTATTAACAATTGTATTCTTTTATTATAAAGCAAGTGTAAAAAAAATTGAGAACTTAAGACATACGATACTAATTAATAATTTTTCCGATTATTTATAATAATTTGAAGCAGTACTTTACCATATTATTAAGAGCATTATATCAAGCTTTATCAATCACGTCTTACGGATTCTAGGCCCAGGTTTATCAAATTTGTAATAACGGTAGGTCTGTATGAAATTCACGTAGTCTTTTTCAGAACAGCTGTTTAGTTCTAAAAAATTATCCCCGATGAATTGGAAAAGGACAAACAAGAAAAAGAAGAAGCCTAAAAATTCTAAATTTCATGTCCTTCTGCTCTCTGAATCATCCACTCTATAACCTGTTTAGTTCTCGATTATGGTAATTGAAAGTTATTTTATGACTGTTCAATTTCTTCTCGCATGTGAAAAGAAATACCAGATCCCTTCTGATAACAATCTGTACAAATGAAGGCTGCACACGAATTCACATTCGTGAATACCTCTCTATTCCATACGTAAGGCCTAACTTTAGGCCTAATATTGCCGATCAATTTAACTACCGTAATGTATCAGCTCTCAAATTTCTTGAAAATATTTTACAATATATTATCACTCCGTCGCATATAATACTACAACATATCCACTAACACACATGATTAAAATCGAAAACATGCACGGGGCTGTAAACATTATCACGTGCTACCCATGCATTCGAAGCTGCAGCGCCCGCAACATGGCGATGCGCGAAAGTGTTCAATATTCCGCATAGCATCAGCGCGCTCTGTGAGTCTAGATAAATAATATTAAAGTCTTTGATTTTATATACTGAACCCTTTGGTCCATATTGAGGGATACCTACCTTTCTTACCTATCAGCAAAGTTCATGAGATCTGTCTCTTGGATCGTATCGGGTTCTTTGTCTCTTGATGAGGTAAAGGTAGGGTTCAGTAATTCTAATCTATCTACTGGAATGAAAGGTCTGTTTAAAAGATTGCTATTTATTCAGGAAAATTCTGAAGCAATCTGATATGTCAACGGTATCATAGAAGTCAATTGTGTCCACAGGACACCACAATCATTTTTACATAAATGTCAGAACACTGGTGTGAGACTTTAACGTAACTGCCTGATGGGCATTCTTACTAGAAACCATTGTCTCAATTATTAATTATTTAAGAAAGGAAATCTGGAAATCCTTAAATTCGGCTTCCATGTGAGACCACCTGTACCATTATAGCGATTCGTTATGGTCCAGCCCTCGTAACACGAACTCTGGACTCTGGGTATAATTAAGGCCGTCCAATCGGTGTGTGCCACACAGTGGTTCAACGGCATGGACCCTTAATTGAATCGATGTGACCTGCGTCTATGTCATGGACCGACATCTAAACTTCTAAGTTACTTTAAAGTCATTGTGGATGATGACCGCAAGGAAATGATGCTACAGTGGCATATGGCCCTAATCTAAGTCACTGAGGTTGATGACCCCCTGACCATCCAAGTTTCTAGGCTGAATGCTAAACACAATTTAGTTACATCGGTTGATGACCAAAGTTTCCACTTTACTATCCCCAGCATATTCACTGCCCAATAAATCAAAGTTCAATAATTACAACAATAGCAATGCTCACAAACTTTGTGGCAGAAAAATCCATTTCCTTCGGATAAGTCCCCTTAATCGTTACTTTACCATTTAAATATTCCATAGAAAACTAACATTTCCAGAATGCATCTCCAAGTTATTCGCTTGATTAAAGTTATTTAAAAATGCGGTTTCACTGAATTTAATAATTAAATAAATTTAAATGATTTACCGAAATGTTAAAGAACAGTAATTTTTTCTCCCCGGACTCTGGTTTCTTCACAAATTCCTACGCAGCTGTGACGTAAATTCAATCTTGTGATATTTACCTGGCTGGAAAGGAATTGTTACATAATTCATGTCCAGTTATATATCTTGTCTCATGATCTCACACTCTAAATCTAATCTAATCCTAGCCGTTATTAACACTTGGATATCCCAATAATCTACGCACAAACCAAACAACTCGCCATATAATTACGATGTCATATCTCGTCATACCATTTATAAATTTTGCGCACCCCTCACAGACAAACCATAATCACAACCATCACTCTATATTTTGGACAACCCTGAATTTGGTTACTCTGTTCCTTATACTCGAAGTTCGTGATTTCAAATGTTCATTACGTCCCCAATTAAACAAATTTTACAGTATTCCACAATACTCAGGTTATTAATGGCTATGAATTTCAACTAAATCCAGCATTTTAACCTTCTCCCCGGCAGAGAATACAATCTCAATTCCACGCCTGTCCCGTTATCTTACTGTAACCCTCTCAGCTGAGGCCTCTCGTCCCCAAGTTCGCTTGGCAGTAACATGAAACACCTGGTTTGTTCCAGTAGACTGGCTTCTCAAAATGCTCCCTTTTAAGCTCCGCCGACATAATTAAACAAATACGATGTTCTAACCAACAAAATGCACAGATTATGCTTCAAGATGCCCACAATAAATATACGCGTCGCAAATTAATACCGCTATGGATTTCTATGTATTTCTTTCCATTCCCAACATTATAACATATTCCTCGGGCTATCATGTCCCGGCTTCAATGACAGGTCCAACCTGATTCACAAATCTCATATCAACTCATACGACAAAACTAACCTCTGTTTCCCAACTCCACAACTATCACCGACAAAGAACTGGAATAAAATCCTTACTAGAAATCTCGACGTCTAATATCGCACAATGCATTAATCATCAATAACTTCGCAAAACATGATATCGTATTTTTAATAACTAGATTTTTTACGAAAAAGTGACTGAAACACTCTACTAGATCTTTTTATTGTCAGTCAGACACAGTTTAAAACGGGCCTAGAAAAACGTTTCTCTCCGTGACCAAATTCATCACCCTAGATTCTCACCCAACAGTGCGCTTCCACTCGATTGAAAATGAATAACCATGGATTCCTACATTATTAACGTCAAATTGCAGACAGAAAAATTTTACGTCGAATGAACATCTTAATTTGACATCACAAAATATAGGCAGTACACTCAAACGGAAGTAGTATAATTGGATGGTTCTGCGGCACCTCCGCCGCCGCACGCCTCCGCCCGCCTCCTCCTCCGCCGCCTCCTCCTCCTCCGCCGCCGCCTCCGCCGCCCGCGGGAAATTTGAATTTTGGCGGGAAATTTGAATTTTGGCGCGAGATTTGAATTTGTAAACAAAGCCACGTGCTTTTTGACAGCTGTCATCGGCAACAACGCATCGCTAACCTCACTGCTGCCATCTTGACGGGCCTAAACCTCACTAGTGCCAACTTAACCTAACTAGCATGAGGTAAACAAAGCCACGTGTTTTTTGACAGCCACGTGCTTTTTGACAGACAACAACGCATCGCTAACCTCAGTACTGCCATCTTGACGGGCCTAAACCTCAGTAGTGCCATCTTAACCTCACTAGCATGAGGTAAACAAAGCCACGTGTTTTTTGACAGCCACGTGCTTTTTGACAGATTTGTAAACAAAGCCACGTGCTTTTTGACAGACAACAACGCATCGCTAACATCACTACTGCCATCTTGACGGGCCTAAACCTTAGTGGTACCAACTTAACCTCACTAGCATGAGGTAAACAAAGCCACGTGCTTTTTGACAACCACGTGCTTTTTGACAGCTGTCATCCGCCATATTTAAACCACAGAGCACTGTGCTGCCCTCTTTAGATGTAAAATTCGTCACCTGTCATCGGCAGTGCTGCCATCTTGACGGGCCTAAACCTTAGTGCTACCAACTTAACCTAACTAGCGCGTGGTAAACAAAGCCACGTGCTTTTTGACAGCTACGTGCTTTTTGACAGCTGTCATCTGCCATCTTTAAACCACAGAGCACTGTGCTGCCCTCTTTCATCACCTGTCATCGGCAGTGCTGCCATCTTGGCGGGCCTAAACCTTAGTGCTACCAACTTAACCTCAATAGCGTGAGATAAACAAATCCACGTGCTTTTTTGACAGCTGTCATCCGCTATCTTTAATCTATAGAGCACAGTGCTGTCCTCTTTAGCTACTTACCTTTGAAATGTGGTGGTGGATAATTTGAAAAATGCTTTTTGACAACAACCATCTTTGAGCACCGTGCTGCCCTCTTAAACAAACTCACGTGCTTTTTTCTAACAGCTATCATCCGCCATCTTGCATCACAAACCTCAGTGCTGCACTCTTTAGCTAGATACCTTTGAAATGTGGTGGCGGCAATTTGAAAAATTCTACATTCTCTTGTTTGGAAACAAACCCATGCGCTTTTTTTTTGACAGCTATCACCCGCCATCTTTAATCCAGAGAGCACCGTGCTGCCCTCTTTAGCTACTTACCTTTGAAATGTGGTGGCGGCAAATTCCACGTGCTCTTGTTTGGAAACAAAGCTATGTGCTTTTTTGACAGCTGACATCCGCCATCTTTAATCTATAGAGCACAGTGCTGCCCTCTTTATCGTAGTAGATGTAAATTCATCACAGCTGTCAACCGCAGTGCTGCCATCTTAACGGGTCTAAACCTTAGTGCTACCAACTTAACCTCACTAGCGCGAGATAAACAAATCCACGTGCTTGTTTGACAGCTGTCATCCACCATCTTTAATCCATAGAGCACAGTGGTGCCCTCTTTAGCTACTTACCTTTGAAATGTGGTGGCGGATAATTTGAAAAATGCTTTTTGATAGCAGCCATCTTTGAGCATCGTGCTGCCCTCTTTAGCTAGATACCTGTGGTGGTAGGCAATTCCACATGACAGGTACCGTGCTGCCCTCTATGTGGTGGCGGCAATTTGAAAAATTCTACATGCTCTTGTTTGGAAACAAACTCACGTGCTTTTTTTCTGACAGCTGTCATCCGCCATCTTGTATCACAAACCTCAGTGCTGCGCTCTTTAGCTAGATACCTTTGAAATGTGGTGGCGGCAATTTGAAAAAATTCTATGTGCTCTTGTTTAGTAAACAAAGCCACGTGCTTTTTTGAAAGCTGTCATCCACCATCTTTAATCAATAGAGCACTGTGCTGCTATCATGCGGGCAATTTCGTCAGCTGTCATCCGCCATCTTTAATCTACAGAGCACCGTGCTGCTCTCTGTAGTAGCGGGTAATTTGAAAAGTTCTGTTAGCTCTCATCCGCCATCTTTAATCAAGAGAGCACCGTGCTGCCATCTTTGGCTAGATACCTTTGAAATGTGGTGGCGGCAAATTGAAAAATTCCACGTGCTCTTGTTTAGTAAACAAACTCACGCGCTTTTTTGTCAGCTGTCATCCGCCATCTTTAATCTACAGAGCTCAGTGCTACACTCTTTAGGTACATACCTTTGAAATATGGTGGCGGATAATTTAAAAAGAAAAATTCTACATCAGCCATCTCTCGACGCTAATTGCACAAAATGGTGGCTATACATGACTCCTTAAAGGTGCTTATGCAAGATGACCGCTATACATAGGTTCTTATGAGATGCCCTTGGGATGCTTGCGCAAGATGGCGGTTATACAAGGCTCCTTATGAGACGCCCTAGAGATGCTTGCGCAAGATGGTGGTTGCTCTTATGAGGCGGCTTAGGGGTCCTTGCATAAGATGACTAGAGACGCCCTAAGGATGCTTGCGCAAGATGGCGGACGCAAGATGGCGGCTATACACGACTCCTTATGAGACGCCTTAAGGGTGCTTGCGCAAGATAGCTGCTGCTCTTAGCTTAGAGGCTAACGTGTCGTGCTAGTTCGATTCATTAAATTTGGGGCTTAAATGCATAATGTTAAATATCTCGAAAACGGTGCATCGTAGAGCAAAACGGACAAAATTTTTCTACCCAATACCTCGGTTAGCAGTATGGGGGGCAAGTAAAACATAGTCTAATGATGAGATCAACGGTTCGGTTCTAACTTAGGCCCTTTGGCATTAGCTCTGTTTCAGCTTGTAATGAAGCAAGTCTTCGTAGCATGATCAGGTCTAGCTATGGTAGAGAGTATAACGTACCGTGCAGGTTCGATTCATTACATTTGAGGCTTGAATGCAAAATGTTAAATATCTCGAAAACGGACAAAATTTTTCCACCTGATACCTAGGTTTGCAGTATCAGGAACAAGAAAAATCATAGCCTAATGATGAGATCAACGGTTCGATTCCTACTTAGGCCCTTTGGCATTGACTGCTATCTATTTCTATAAGATGGCGGCTATACATAGCTTCTTATGAGACAGCTTAAGAGCGCTTGCACAAAATGGCTGCTGCTCTGATGAAGAAAGCTAGCTTTGCATCGTGCAGGTATTTTTACAGCACTATACCTCATACCTTTGAAATGTGTTGGCGGGTAATTTGAAAAATTCGACGTGCTTTTTATTCACAGCGGCTATCTTTAGACAATAGTGGCTATACATAAGCTGTTAAGGCCTCCTCTTATGTCAAGGCATAGCTCTATCGAACAAGTTTAAACCTGCATCGGAATAGCTAGAGTAAGCACGTGCTGTGGTGATGACGTCATTAAGCATGTTTAGACTTGCAAATCACAGAAGAAACGTAACAAGGCTGGAATCGAAAACTGCACTCTATGCCGTTAACTTTATCATGTGATCGGAACATTGATTGAAGTGTTTAGAACACTAAATAAGTAGAACCGAACACTGTACTCGATACAACATGTCAGGCGATATCTTTGTTCTAAGAAGATTAGTTTACCGCACATTCCTTAGCTAAAGGGCTAGGGCTAATGGGCAAAAGGGCTAAAGGGCTAAAGGGCTAATGGGCTAAAGGGCTAAAGGGCTAAAGGAGCAAACACCTCATCGATCGCTATCAGCAAGAACGCTTGTACTTTGTTAAGTGTAGAAAATTAATCTTTATTTATGTTCAGAACAAGGAATGGAAAATCCCCGAGGTGCGATGAGTTACGTTTTTCGAACTAGTGTTTGGAACACTGAACTTTTCAAGATGATAGCAGAGAGTTTAGCAATGTTCTGTTGTTGGATTATAAATTCAGCGCTACAACATGCATAAGGTGGCAGCCCTTGAGGTTTACTGCCGTAAAGATGACAAGAGTGAGGTTAACAATGTTCCGTTGTTGGATTTTAAATTCCGCGCTATAACATGCATAAGGTGGCAGCCTTGAGGTTTACCACCATAAAGATGACAGCAGTGAGGTTAGCGACGCTCTATTGTCCTTCAAAGTGAGGTTAGGGTTCGTCAAGAAGACAGCTGTCAAAAAAGCACGTGGCTATGTTTACCAAACAAGAGCACGTGGTCGTGACGTCACGGTCACGTAGTATGCTGCCTCAGCATGCTATGTCCAATGTCTACACCTACGTAGTAAACATTCTGCTATGTTCACAAGATTTTTTACACATAACTATTCTTTATGCTTTAAGTTCATGCACATAGGCTATGCTAACATAGCAGTACAAACACATGCGAACTTTGTACATTCTAATGGAATAAGTTTAGTACTGCGTGCATAATGGATACATGATGTGTACACGCATTTAAACATGGCTATACTTAATGCTGCTGCTTTGTTTACAAGATTTTTATACATTGCTATTCTTTATGCTTCAAGTTCATGCACACACATGCGATAGTCGTACGCTCTGGCAGGAGAAGTTTAGTACGATATTCGATACATACATTATCGATAGGTGATATGTACACGCTTTAGAACAAAGCTCTACTTTGTGCTTTAAGTTCGAGCACATGGGTTAGGGATACACACAAGCGATTGCTACATGCTCTAGCGGGAGAAGTCTAGTATGATAGTCGATGCATGTAAATTCGATAGGTTATGCTAAGATAGCAGCACACTTACACGATTTTAGCACAATCTAGTGGAAGAAGTCTAGTATGATAATCTTTTCGTGCAAAATCATTAGGTAATGTGTACACGCTTTGAAACAAGGCGTACAGGCGTACAGGTTATGCTAAGATAGCAGCACAATCTAGCGCAAGATGTTTAGTACGATATTTGATGCATGCAAAATCGATAGGTGACGTGTACACGCTTTAAAACATGGTTATTCTTCGTACTTTAAGTTCATGCGTATAGGTTAGGCTAAGATAGCAGCACAGTCTAGCGTAAGAAGTTTAGTACGCGAGTCGATAAATGCCAAATCGATAGGTGATGTGTACACGCTTTGAAACATAGCTATTCTTTGTACTTTAAGCTCATGCGTCTTAGTTATGCTAAGATAGCAGCACAATCTACCTGAAGAAGTTTAGTACGGTATTTGTTGCATGCAAAGTCGATAGGTAATGTGTACACGCTTTGAAACATGGCTATTCATTGTACTTTAAGGTCATGCGTATAGTTTATGCTAAGATAGCAGCACAATCTAGCGGAAGGAGTTTAGTACGAGAGTCAATGCATGCAAAATCGATAAGTAATATGTACACGCTTTGAAACATGGCTATTCTTTGTACTTTTAAGTTCATGTGTATAAGTTATGCTAAGATACCAGCACAATCTAGCGGAAGACGTTCAGTACGTGATTCGATGAATGCAAAATCAATAAGTAATGTGTACACGCTTTGAAACATGGCTATTCTTTGTACTTTAAGTTCATGTGTATAAGTTATGCTAAGATAGCAGCACAACCTAGCGGAAGAAGTTTAGTACGGTATTTGTTGCATGCAATGTCGATAGGTAATGTGTACACGCTTTGAAACATGGCTATTCTTTGTACTTTACGGTCATGCGTATAGGTTATGCTAAGATAGCAGCACAATCTAGCGGAAGGAGTTTAGTACGAGAATCAATGCATGCAAAATCGATAGGTAATGTGTACACGCTTTGGAACATGGCTATTCTTTGTACTTTAAGTTCATGCGTCTTAGTTATGCTAAGATAGCAGCACAATCTACCTGCAGAAGTTTAGTACGAGACTCGATACATGCAAATTCGATAGTTGGTGTGTACACGCTTTGAAACATGACTATTCATTGTACTTTAAGTTCATGGGTATAGGTTATGCTAAGATAGCAGCACAATCTAGCGGAAGAAGTTCACTACGAGATTCGATGCATGCAAAATCAATAAGTAATGTGTACACGCTTTGAAACATGGCTATTCTTTGTACTTTAAGTTCATGGGTATAGGTTATGCTAAGACAGCAGCACAACCTAGCGGAAGAAGTTTAGTACGATATTTGTTGCATGCAAAGTCGATAGGTAATGTGTACACGCTTTGAAACATGTCTATTCATTGTACTTTAAGGTCACGCGTATAGGTTATGCTAAGATAGCAGCACAATCTAGCGGAAGAAGTTTAGTACGAGAGTCGATGCATGCAAAATCGATAGGTAATGTGTACACGCTTTGAAACATGGCTATTCATTGTACTTTAAAGTCATGCTAAGATAGCAGCACGATCTAGCGGATGAAGTTTAGTTCGATGGTCGATGCATGTAAAATCGATAGGCGATGTGTACACGCTTTGAAACATGGCTGTTCATACTGCTGCTCTGTACCCAAGACTTTTAAGCATAGCTAATCCTAATGCTGCTCTTAACGACACCGAGCTAAGAATTGATTACGTGACCGTGACGTCACGACCACGTGCTCTTGTTTGGTAAACATAGCCACGTGCTTTTTTGACAGCTGTCTTCTTGACGAACCCTAACCTCACTTTGAAGGACAATAGAGCGTCGCTAACCTCACTGCTGTCATCTTTATGGTGGTAAACCTAAAGGCTGCCACCTTATGCATGTTATAGCGCGGAATTTAAAATCCAACAACGGAACATTGTTAACCTCACTCTTGTCATCTTTACGGCAGTAAACCTCAAGGGCTGCCACCTTATGCATGTTGTAGCGCTGAATTTATAATCCAACAACAGAACATTGCTAAACTCTCTGCTATCATCTTGAAAAGTTCAGTGTTCCAAACACTAGTTCGAAAAACGTAACTCATCGCACCTCGGGGATTTTCCATTCCTTGTTCTGAACATAAATAAAGATTAATTTTCTACACTTAACAAAGTACAAGCGTTCTTGCTGATAGCGATCGATGAGGTGTTTGCTCCTTTAGCCCTTTAGCCCTTTAGCCCATTAGCCCTTTAGCCCTTTAGCCCTTTTGCCCATTAGCCCTTTAGCCCATTAGCCCTTTAGCTAAGGAATGTGCGGTAAACTAATCTTCTTAGAACGAAGATATCCCCTGACATGTTGTATCGAGTACAGTGTTCGGTTCTACTTATTTAGTGTTCTAAACACTTCAATCAATGTTCCGATCACATGATAAAGTTAACGGCATAGAGTGCAGTTTTCGATTCCAGCCTTGTTACGTTTCTTCTGTGATTTGCAAGTCTAAACATGCTTAATGACGTCATCACCACAGCACGTGCTTACTCTAGCTATTCCGATGCAGGTTTAAACTTGTTCGATAGAGCTATGCCTTGACATAAGAGGAGGCCTTAACAGCTTATGTATAGCCACCATTGTCTAAAGATAGCCGCTGTGAATAAAAAGCACGTCGATTTTTTCAAATTACCCGCCACCACATTTCAAAGGTATGAGGTATAGTGCTGTAAAAAATACCTGCACGATGCAAATCTAGCTTTCTTCATCAGAGCAGCAGCCATTTTGTGCAAGCGCTCTTAAGCTGTCTCATAAGAAGCTATGTATAGCCGCCATCTTATAGAAATAGATAGCAGTCAATGCCAAAGGGCCTAAGTAGGAATCGAACCGTTGATCTCATCATTAGGCTATGATTTTTCTTGTTCCTGATACTGCAAACCTAGGTATCAGGTGGAAAAATTTTGTCCGTTTTCGAGATATTTAACATTTTGCATTTAAGCCTCAAATGTAATGAATCGAACCTGCACGGTACGTTATACTCTCTACCATAGCTAGACCTGATCATGTTACGAAGACTTGCTTCATTACAAGCTGAAACAGAGCTAATGCCAAAGGGCCTAAGTTAGAACCGAACCGTTGATCTCATCATTAGACTATGTTTTACTTGCCCCCCATACTGCTAACCGAGGTATTGGGTAGAAAAATTTTGTCCGTTTTGCTCTACGATGCACCGTTTTCGAGATATTTAACATTATGCATTTAAGCCCCAAATTTAATGAATCGAACTAGCACGACACGTTAGCCTCTAAGCTAAGAGCAGCAGCTATCTTGCGCAAGCACCCTTAAGGCGTCTCATAAGGAGTCGTGTATAGCCGCCATCTTGCGTCCGCCATCTTGCGCAAGCATCCTTAGGGCGTCTCTAGTCATCTTATGCAAGGACCCCTAAGCCGCCTCATAAGAGCAACCACCATCTTGCGCAAGCATCTCTAGGGCGTCTCATAAGGAGCCTTGTATAACCGCCATCTTGCGCAAGCATCCCAAGGGCATCTCATAAGAACCTATGTATAGCGGTCATCTTGCATAAGCACCTTTAAGGAGTCATGTATAGCCACCATTTTGTGCAATTAGCGTCGAGAGATGGCTGATGTAGAATTTTTCTTTTTAAATTATCCGCCACCATATTTCAAAGGTATGTACCTAAAGAGTGTAGCACTGAGCTCTATAGATTAAAGATGGCGGATGACAGCTGACAAAAAAGCGCGTGAGTTTGTTTACTAAACAAGAGCACGTGGAATTTTTCAATTTGCCGCCACCACATTTCAAAGGTATCTAGCCAAAGATGGCAGCACGGTGCTCTCTTGATTAAAGATGGCGGATGAGAGCTAACAGAACTTTTCAAATTACCCGCTACTACAGAGAGCAGCACGGTGCTCTGTAGATTAAAGATGGCGGATGACAGCTGACGAAATTGCCCGCATGATAGCAGCACAGTGCTCTATTGATTAAAGATGGTGGATGACAGCTTTCAAAAAAGCACGTGGCTTTGTTTACTAAACAAGAGCACATAGAATTTTTTCAAATTGCCGCCACCACATTTCAAAGGTATCTAGCTAAAGAGCGCAGCACTGAGGTTTGTGATACAAGATGGCGGATGACAGCTGTCAGAAAAAAAGCACGTGAGTTTGTTTCCAAACAAGAGCATGTAGAATTTTTCAAATTGCCGCCACCACATAGAGGGCAGCACGGTACCTGTCATGTGGAATTGCCTACCACCACAGGTATCTAGCTAAAGAGGGCAGCACGATGCTCAAAGATGGCTGCTATCAAAAAGCATTTTTCAAATTATCCGCCACCACATTTCAAAGGTAAGTAGCTAAAGAGGGCACCACTGTGCTCTATGGATTAAAGATGGTGGATGACAGCTGTCAAACAAGCACGTGGATTTGTTTATCTCGCGCTAGTGAGGTTAAGTTGGTAGCACTAAGGTTTAGACCCGTTAAGATGGCAGCACTGCGGTTGACAGCTGTGATGAATTTACATCTACTACGATAAAGAGGGCAGCACTGTGCTCTATAGATTAAAGATGGCGGATGTCAGCTGTCAAAAAAGCACATAGCTTTGTTTCCAAACAAGAGCACGTGGAATTTGCCGCCACCACATTTCAAAGGTAAGTAGCTAAAGAGGGCAGCACGGTGCTCTCTGGATTAAAGATGGCGGGTGATAGCTGTCAAAAAAAAGCGCATGGGTTTGTTTCCAAACAAGAGAATGTAGAATTTTTCAAATTGCCGCCACCACATTTCAAAGGTATCTAGCTAAAGAGTGCAGCACTGAGGTTTGTGATGCAAGATGGCGGATGATAGCTGTTAGAAAAAAGCACGTGAGTTTGTTTAAGAGGGCAGCACGGTGCTCAAAGATGGTTGTTGTCAAAAAGCATTTTTCAAATTATCCACCACCACATTTCAAAGGTAAGTAGCTAAAGAGGACAGCACTGTGCTCTATAGATTAAAGATAGCGGATGACAGCTGTCAAAAAAGCACGTGGATTTGTTTATCTCACGCTATTGAGGTTAAGTTGGTAGCACTAAGGTTTAGGCCCGCCAAGATGGCAGCACTGCCGATGACAGGTGATGAAAGAGGGCAGCACAGTGCTCTGTGGTTTAAAGATGGCAGATGACAGCTGTCAAAAAGCACGTAGCTGTCAAAAAGCACGTGGCTTTGTTTACCACGCGCTAGTTAGGTTAAGTTGGTAGCACTAAGGTTTAGGCCCGTCAAGATGGCAGCACTGCCGATGACAGGTGACGAATTTTACATCTAAAGAGGGCAGCACAGTGCTCTGTGGTTTAAATATGGCGGATGACAGCTGTCAAAAAGCACGTGGTTGTCAAAAAGCACGTGGCTTTGTTTACCTCATGCTAGTGAGGTTAAGTTGGTACCACTAAGGTTTAGGCCCGTCAAGATGGCAGTAGTGATGTTAGCGATGCGTTGTTGTCTGTCAAAAAGCACGTGGCTTTGTTTACAAATCTGTCAAAAAGCACGTGGCTGTCAAAAAACACGTGGCTTTGTTTACCTCATGCTAGTGAGGTTAAGATGGCACTACTGAGGTTTAGGCCCGTCAAGATGGCAGTACTGAGGTTAGCGATGCGTTGTTGTCTGTCAAAAAGCACGTGGCTGTCAAAAAACACGTGGCTTTGTTTACCTCATGCTAGTTAGGTTAAGTTGGCACTAGTGAGGTTTAGGCCCGTCAAGATGGCAGCAGTGAGGTTAGCGATGCGTTGTTGTCGATGACAGCTGTCAAAAAGCACGTGGCTTTGTTTACAAATTCAAATCTCGCGCCAAAATTCAAATTTCCCGCCAAAATTCAAATTTCCCGCGGGCGGCGGCGGCGGAGGAGGAGGCGGGCGGAGGCGTGCGGCGGCGGAGGTGCCGCAGAACCATCCAATTATACTACTCACGGATGACGATCTACATTGGACGTGATATCACTTCGAAACCCTATTGAATAACTTTTTACAACATTATACGGCACTCGCAAGACTTCAGAAATTTATCCAAGTGGAAAATAAAACAAATGACTCCTTTAGTCGTATTTTCACATTTACAAAACTTAATAGGGTGACCTCTGCGTCGTATATCCCCATTCAAATACACTCTTAGAGATCATGAAACAAGACATAATAGGTAGTAAGATGGAAAGTCACATTACCTTATGTAGTCACACCATTGTTCGTCATAGGGCTCACCAGCAACCCTGGCATTTTATTTAGCCATTTTTACATTCATGGCTTTACAGATCATTATTATATTTCTTCAGGTTTCCTGGAATAAAGCATAAAAAAAAGAAAATACCCTTCACTTGTTTGTGGAGCGCACACGATGGACTATAATTACTTCCGCACACGAATTACTTTATCGCATTAAAATTTATTGCGTACTTTGACTGTCCTATCTGGTACAATTATTTCCATTCAAGAAACTATCTCCACATGGAGTCAAGACCCCAGCCGCAATGGCTAAAATCTGCAGTTGAACTCAGTCTACTTTTGTTGTTTGATTTCACAGAGCAGCTCAACAGTTTTTTGTCCGCTTCGTACTCTAAGTGTCGGAGAAGGAGACTTCGTCATGGCGTCCCTTCATATTTATAGCAGTTACCCCGTCTCTATCTCCCTTTACCGCCAAGAAAATTTCTATAAATTTTCTGACTTAACTAAACTGTAATTTCAGGAGTTTTGAAAGTGACTACATGCTTGCTACATTTCTGGCGGTAGTGTTCATGGACATTTAAAATTTATACGGGTTCGATTTGTGAGATGATTGACCTCCTTTGATAGGCACTATATTTTTTGACTTGGCTTGGGTCACGCCATGTACACGCGCTTTGAAATAGTTCACAAAAATGACTTGAGATTCTTCCGCCGTTGACACGTGTGGCTGACGTCACGTACCCCAGAGCGTGGGACCGAAGGTAATCACCCGCTCGTCACGTGTCAAATCCATGCTATCAAGAATCGAACTTCTAAATGATTTGTCAATTTATGCATAATGTTCTTAGGGCACAAAGGTCATGGGTTCAATACCAGCGTAGGTATTTTGGTTTCCAATCACTTCACTCGAACATTGTTTAACGTTTGTTACTAGTCTCAATATTTCTGCTTATATCATTACAAACAAAAGAAACCCGCTAAAACATCGGTAGTTCAATACTACAGTCCACATTTCGGCAGTTACTAGCAAGTGGCATATTACTAGTACTACCGCAGTACAAAACGTATATTACTACTTTATAACCAATTTCAAACCGAACGAAAACGATAGTCAAGCTTCACAATCGCTAGTTTAAAACACTGGATATTCCCATCACAAATATGAAGAAAGGGATCATTCGTTATGGTAAGATTGTTGCTTTCTAGGTTCTATTTGACTGCCTCCGTGGCCAAAGTGCTGAACAGCTGAACTGCCAACCATGTTCGCACTTCACTTTAGTAACTACAGAAGTAAACTCTGTAACCGATACCGAAGTGTCGGTTATAATAAAGTATTGGATTATAACACAGAAAACTATAAAAAAAAAGCTGTTCAAATAGTCCACGTCTGTGGTGTAGTGGTTAGTGTGAATAGCTGGAGGCTCGGGTTCGATTACCGGCTCTGCCACGAAATTTGAAAGGAGCTGCGAGGGCTGGAACGGGGTCCGCTCAGCCTCGGGAGGTCAACTGACTAGAAGGGGCTTCGATTTCCACCTCAGCCATCCTCGTAGTGGTTTCCCGTGGTTTCCCAGTTCTTCTACAGGTAAGTGCCGGGATGGTACATCACTTAAGGCCACGGCCACTTCCTTCCCTCTTCCTTGTCCAACCCTTAAACTCTTCTTACCCCTCCCACAAGGCCCCTGTTCAGGATAGCAGGTGAGGCCGCTTGGGCGAGGTACTGGTCATCCTTCCCATTTGTATCCCCTGACCCAAAGTCTCACGCTCCAGGACATTGCTCTTGAGGGGGTAGAGGTGGGATCCCTCGCTGAGTACGAGGGAAAAGCCAACCCTGGGTGGTAAACAGATTAACAAAGAAAGAATTGTTCAAATAAAGTTTGAAAGAAATGAAATAGCACAATTCGACGAACTTAAAATTATCATTCTGTACATCAAAGTTGCAGTTGTGTCTTATGGCTGGAGATCCTCTGAAAACTTGCCTTAGGGAAGTTAGCGTCACGATATGTGCGACGGAAGTGTAACCATAGCAACCGTGCAGGCAGTGATGGTGTTACCTAGCAACCGTGCAGGCAGTGGTGATGTTACCTAGCAACCGAGCAGGCAGTGATGGTGTTACCTAGCAACCGTGCAGGCAGTGGTGATGTTACCTAGCAACCGAGCAGGCAGTGATGGTGTTACCTAGCAACCGAGCAGGCAGTGGTGATGTTACCTAGCAACCGAGCAGGCAGTGGTGATGTTACCTAGCAACCGTGCAGGCAGTGATGGTGTTACCTAGCAACCGTGCAGGCAGTGGTGATGTTACCTAGCAACCGAGCAGGCAGTGATGGTGTTACCTAGCAACCGTGCAGGCAGTGGTGATGTTACCTAGCAACCGAGCAGGCAGTGATGGTGTTACCTAGCAACCGTGCAGGCAGTGGTGATGTTACCTAGCAACCGAGCAGGCAGTGATGGTGTTACCTAGCAACCGTGCAGGCAGTGGTGATGTTACCTAGCAACCGTGCAGGCAGTGATGGTGTTACCTAGCAACCGTGCAGGCAGTGGTGATGTTACCTAGCAACCGAGCAGGCAGTGATGGTGTTACCTAGCAACCGTGCAGGCAGTGGTGATGTTACCTAGCAACCGAGCAGGCAGTGATGGTGTTACCTAGCAACCGTGCAGGCAGTGATGGTGTTACCTAGCAACCGTGCAGGCAGTGGTGATGTTACCTAGCAACCGAGCAGGCAGTGATGGTGTTACCTAGCAACCGTGCAGGCAGTGATGGTGTTACCTAGCAACCGTGCTGGCTGTGTCGAACATCAACGAGAGACAATTTCATGATGATTTGATTTTCGCATAGGGAAAGTTGTTTGTTTTTTAATTCAGAACAGCATTTGCTATGACTGTAAATTAATCCCACGACCAGAAAAGTTGTAATCTAGCTGTCTGAGACCGTCTCTACACCTGGATAGCTGTACGTAGCGGCCAGTCGATTTAAATCTCTGGCACAGGTACAGATAGCGAGCAAGGTCGAGATGGTGATGCGTTCAATACAGAGGAATACTGTTGCAACCACCTAGTCTGCTTTACTGACTTAATTGAACAACTTGGTTTCTAGCTTCGTTTAAACATGTTTATATAACACTTACATTGTGGGGTTATGCCGGAAAGACCTCTAAATTCCGTGAAATGTATTTCCTCGTCAACCAGATTAATTTCTTGCTTCATAACCCAGGGTTATTGTGTTGAGGGTTAATTTCCGTCGCTAGTTGGAAGCTTTTCCACTAAGAACACGAGGATCATATCAAGTAGGCTCGTAAATGATGAGTGTGCACAAGTGACAGGTCAAACACAGACTAACGAAGTGGTTCTCTTCGAGAGCGTCACGAGTCCTTGAAGAGTCTGGGAGACCTGTTACGTTCCCCGTATTGCTCGATGCTGTGCAGTGCTGACATATGTGAAAACTCGAGTGGAGAGAAAACCCTTCTCTCATTATACCGTACGCAGCCATTAGTCATTCCAATGCGCTAATTGCTCTCATTACTAGGAACAGTGGCAGCACTTTCAGGAGGTTCACGACATTTTTGTTCACGTCTCAAATGTACCAAAGTACAGTATAACGCTAGTAAGCTGAAAGTAACATTTCACTAAACGTTCTTTGTACGGCTCCTTCTCCATTCATAATATGGTAGAACCCCTGCAACCGAGGGTCCATTTTATCTGAGACAAATCTGCGAGTGTACAACAGAACTTAATTTACTACTACTATTCATTCCGTGTTCCGGTTCAGTATGTCGAGTCTCTCAGAGGGTGACGTTTTCAGTCGAGCCAGGAGATGTATTGCGGTGAAGGTGAGAGGGGTAAAAGAACTGTCCCGTCATACGTCTCAGTGAGGAGAAAACCATTCTAAATACAGTCGATGTTGGGACCAGCCCATCGCCTCCCCAGTTCAGAGTTGAAAAGACATGGCAAAGCCGTGGCTACTGTTAGCCGAAGCTACACCACTCGCTGAAAGTAGCAACTTTGCTACAGTGCTGTACTGTAGCGAATATTAAACAATTCGGAAACTATTCTTGGTTTTTACATAGAATGAAGCTAACTTACGTATCACAAGAAGCATAAAAATCATGCGTACCACATTTACCGGTACTCAAATTAATGTAACTTGTAAGGATTCCTCAACCACAACGTAAAGCAGATCCCTTCCCGCAGTTACAAACTACTGTCCATCCTGTTCGGAATTATTATCAAAATATTATTTTTTACGCACCGGCACAGATAGGCCTTATAGCGACGATGGGATGGGAAAGGGCTGGAAGTGGGAAGGAATTGATCATGGCCTTAATTAAGGTACAGCCCGAGCATTTGCCTGGTGTGAAAATGGGAACGACGGAAAACCATCTCCTGGGCTGCCGACAGTGGGATTCGACTCTCTATCTCCCAGATGCAAGTTCACAGCTGCGCGGCCCTAACCGCGTGGCCATCTTGCCCGGTGCGAAATCTTCCGGTATTGTAATCCAATAGTAACTTCCGGGAGGCTGTAATACTGTCTCTTGTTTGAGGGTTGTAGACGAAAAGGCACGTACTTTACCGTGCTCCTCGCTTATAGGGATATTTGTGCATAAACCATGACATCATCTGTATGCGCATGCGCATAGTCTTCAGGATAGTAGCACAAAATTCAGTGTGCTCTCTGCATTGTCAGTCAAAACGAACAGCTGCCAGTGTAATGGAACATCGATATAAGTCGAATGCTTCAAATCAATTGATGTAAAGAGGTCGAAACAAAATAACCAATTTTGATTTATCCATGAATGCGTGGATATGTATGAGAACCAGGTGTTCACATGCTAATGTGCTCTTGAGAGCCCACTGCTACTGCACACTTGAATGTACCAGAAATTTACATTAAGTAGTCTCACAAAAAGCCGAGCTTTCAGCCAGGTTTCATTGGCTGTCATCAGGGCAAAACACGCCAAGTTCTGCTGCTGACAATGAGCATAGAAATTCACTACAATACTATCCTCGGCCCCTACTAACTGGACTCAGGGATCGTCGCGCTGTGTCATGGTGGAGGTACGCATGCATTTCTGGAGTACAGGTCTCCATGCATTTGATAACTTTAATCCGTCTTTCCTGTTGAAGTTATTTGGGCACAGCTCTATCTCTACAGTTTCCCTCACAAGTCGGGCATAGAAAACTTTTACAGCGCGATGACCCTCGCCTATTCAAAGACGATTTGACGGTCTGTGCTGTAGAAATGTTTGGCAGACTGGCTTACAGCATTTTCTGTGGATGATGAAAGAGTGGCATTCTTAACTGACCTGATGTGTTCTTTCACCCTGGTGTTAAGAAGTCTTCTTGTCATGCAAATATATGAATGACAACCACACATGGAACTTCATAGGCGCCCGGTATTTCGAGAGGTGTTTTTTCTTTGACTGGTTGAAACAGGGATGTGAGCTTACGGTCTGTGTTGAAAATTGAAATTATATTGTACGTCCTAAGAATGCGCCCTATTCTATCAGTTATACTTGTCACGTAAGAACGGATTTCTTTCTGTAGTCTTGGTTTGGTTTTCCCCATGCTAATAGTAACAGACAAAGATTACCAATCTTAAAAGAACACACGTTCAGCCAGAGCCCAATAGCCCAGTATATCTCAGTTACGGTAAAATAATTTCTGGGCATGAGGAAGCGTAGATTTCGAAAGTAGCTCACACTGTAATTGAAACAGAAGAAGACGTCTTCCAACAAAAAGTAATAAAAAGCAACCAGTTGCAGCCGTCCCTAAACTTACATCGAAAGGCAAGATATGATAAGGTTAGAAATGGTCGTCCGTAACGAGAGGTACGATATTTCTAGGAAAGGTCTAGAAAACCCAATTGCTTGAACACCTACCACTTAAGAGAATCCAAAGCTACTGACAAACACCTCGTTAATTTTATAGGAGCTTAGGTCATACTGCACTGCGACAGGAAAGGAAACTACAGACCACTTCAGGATATCATGCAGAAATAATTAAAAATGAAGATGATTCCGAGGAAAATACTTTCAATACATCCCGTGACAAAGTAATAATAGGTGCATTCACATCACACTGCATCACTGCCTTAACTCTGGCGTTTGAATATTTTTTAAAATGTAATTATATGTGTACAGGGAGGAACACCTCAACCCCGTGCAAGAACGCTATCTAACACTTAAAGTTTATAACAGCTATTTCAGAAAGTTGGGACTTTTCTCCATAGATGTTTCTATTAAAAGACTTGATGTCATGCACTCTGGTGCAAAGTGGAACAACTAGAAATTTATGTTTATAGGTTTTATGAACTGAATTGATTTTCTTTGTTTATGATACTTCAAGGTTTGCAACACTTCTTATTTATCCCGCCAACTTTGGATTCTGGCCAATCAAAAATTTTGTGCATTTATTATTCTGCCAATCATAGGCTTCTTGTAACTTTTCGGCTGTCCAATAAAATGAGGGTGTATGTCTGGTTTTAGTCCAGAGCCTTCTCGAACCTTCTTTCGGGTATAAAATCTGACGCTTTTTCGAGTTAATTGTCTTATTGATCGTCGTGCTATTGAGTGTGCGTGCTAAGAGAGGAGGCGGGGGCGTCATGCAACGGCAGGCAGAATATCAGCTAAGGTAATGGCCACCATTTTGCTATCTCAGTAGTTATCACCGCAAGCTGAATCGAGGGGAAGGCTCCAGTTTTTAACTACTGTATGTAATAGTCCATTTCCTAAAATGTGAAATTCTCTTTCTTCTCATGTAAAAGTTCGAGTGAATCAAATGTACTTAACTGAAATTCGGGAATAGAGAGTTTGACACCCTCTAGAGTTTCCCATCAACTTGCATTTGAGGTGACTATATTTTTGTAACCGTTTTCTATCTGTAGCCTAGTAGCTTAAATTTCCTCCATCTAGTCACCTCAGTGGTTTAGGATTAGCCTCTGTGTTGTCGGGCCACCAGCCCAAGTAGGGTTTTAACCTTGTATTTAAAGGAGCGCAAGTGGCCGTCTGCGTACATTTTGATTTTTGGGCCAGTAATTGAACGTGATATTTTCCACAAAGACCCGGTAGAATGGGTACTCGATACCCCTGTGTAAACTTAAAACGTAATTGATATGGTCTTGTAAATTGTAGGTTGCGCCTAGAGCGGCCTGAAAGTGTAATTTTATTGAGAAAAGACGCTCTAATCCGAATTGTAACAGTTAATGGTTGCCTTGAGTAGGCTGTAAGGGTTTGGGAGCGTGGAACTGTAGAGCATTGAGGCTCTTTTCTTCAAATGTAAATTATATTCGTGTAAATACTGAGTGGTGCCTTTGGAAGGTCGTAACCTGTAGCAACGTGCTCTTGAAAATTGTGTCTTAAATATCCTATAAAAGCAATTGGGAGATTCCTTTTCCTGTCTATCTGTCTAAACGTTACAGTAGTGATTTAGGGACCTTGTGACGCTCGAATTTTGTAACTAACGTTTTCTATGTTTTTCTGTTTCTGTATTTTGTACAAAACTACCTCTGTACCTGGAATCTTGTTGTTTGTTAAAATTTAAGATCTGAAAAGAAATATAACCTTTATTTTAAACTATTAAATTAATCTTTGACTATCGTAGATAGACTCGTTCAAACCAGCACCTTCCTTAACCTTTCTGTGATCCACGAAAACCCGGTAACAATACGTAATACAGAAAACACTAACACTGTGCATGCTGTCTCGCTCTCTCACCAGCAAATGGGGCCTAGCTTGTAAGTTAGTTATCTCATCGACATGAAGCGTCATCCAATCATCGCTCTGCCCGCCAACATGACTTTCCCGCATCGTCACTCATACACGTGATGGCAGCGAGCTCGCAAAAACATTAGTACCAACACCAAAGTTTTGTAGGTGCCAACTTAAGCCGTGAAACTTCTGCTTCGAAGAATTATTAGTAGGCCCGCTGGCGAACACTGTAATGATATTAGTTTTATTTTTCCTATTTGGGGGGATACAGAGTTCAAACATCACCATGATTACTGGCTACACTTAAGGGCGGTTCGATTCCGCTTTCCCGCCAGAAACAGGCGAAAGTTGTATTGAGCAGGCGCTTTGCGCATGTGACCGTTAGTCTCTGTGCTCGTACTGTTTGAGACTTACAGTTTCAGTGTCAGGGAACAAAGAAAGAATAGTAGTTTGTATTGCAAAACCTCTCTTCATAAATACATATTTTGCGTGCATCGACAACAGAGGGTATTTTTCCACGGAAGCGAGGCATGTAGTACTCTGAAGTTAAGTTACATCTCGGAAGAGCAGGTAGCTCATTCCCTTTGTGACCGATCTCACAAGGCGTGTGTTTGATTCTACTCCGCCCAGAAATATGAGGGCTATTTCTCCCAGTCAACACTCATTTTCATCATTATTATTATTATTATTATTATTATTATTATTATTATTATTATTATTATTATTGTTCCGGGGATCTCGTGGAACGCAGAGTTGTAAGAAGGTGTCGGGGAGAATACGTGGACAGGGAAATGACCAGAGAATAAGTTAAAGCACTAAATTTTGATATTTTATTTCTTTCCTTCCTTGTTTATTTTAAAACTTTAAAGATGATCTGAGTGAACAACAACAATATTATGATGAGCTTGCCACAATACCTTAAACTCAGGTACAAGGTCAGGTAAAAGAACAGGATAGAATTATCAACAAGATACTACATGAGGGATGAGCTCTGAAGGTTCGCTTTTGCTCCACTCAGTCACATCCAGGGCGACTTAGCTCCTCTGTAGTCCAAACTCTAAGAGCCACAAGCTTCTTACAAAATTATGTTTAACAACTTTCCAAAACAGTGTTTGTAGTTTATCAATAATTACACTTTAGACCGGGGCAATGAGTGCCCATACTAAATGGTCTAACACGATCGGCTGTGAACAAAGACTAGGAGGTGAAACACTTGCACTTATTTTAGGAAAGCGCTTAAAATCCTAAATGGGCTTATGGGCCGAAGTTGCAGAGGTTAAGCATTTGCTACAGAAGGGTCACTAAACGAAAAATATTAAAGCGCCGAACTAGTGTGAAGAATTTAGTGTATTACAAAAATTTGGTCACTCCATACCAAGTTGAATGGGAATCAACAGAGGGTGAACACTCTTTGTTCTGTTAATTTACATGTTTCCTATCAGAGATTACAACTGAGTCCTCAGACTTGCCGAAAATTTACATTTAAACAGTGACTTTAGAACTTTACATTAAGAAAATAGGTTTGAAACCTTCCCCTCAAGTTATCTACCTGAAGCTATCACATGTTAAAAAATGTCTGCCATTTCCTTCACTTGTTGGGCCTTCCGAAGGCCGGCCTGCTGCCCCTGCCTCCTAATTACGCCGTACACACACCAGACCGGAGCGATAAAGATGACAATACGGCCCTAAAGCGCCCAACATTTATAGCATTTCGGAGGGAAAGATTCCAGAACTCTCTTGAAATAGGCAGAATGACTGTACACACCCCCAATTTTACTTGGCTAGAGAAATATTCACAAAATTCCTGATTGGTTTATAACTTAAGGATGAAGGTGTTTTGACAACATAGATACATTTAAAATAATAATTTACAAAGCCTCGGATTTGCCACATTCAAAAAATTGAAATTTCCTTCAGACTTAGTTGTCCTTAGTCCCGCCAGACGGTGCATATAGGCCGATGATAGAGACATCGAATGGTTAAAGGTCAAAGTATCTTGAGTTACATTAGTTCGAGATTTCTAGCACAATTATCCTTCTACAAGGCGTGGAGTTCAACGGGACGGTAAAGAAGTATCCCCTTAAAAATTATTGTTATTGTAGTTGTTGTAATATTGCAATTCTTATCTACGGCCTCGAATAAATGAACGACAGTCGGACACACTTCCAAAGGTTCCCAATGCACAGGTATGTTTCCGTTCAACACGTTCGCCATTCCCGAACGGAAAATTTCACTTTCATACTGCTTTTAACTGGCCATTTCTGACCAGACTTCTTGTTCATTAAGCGATACTCAAAATAGTTCGAAGTAGCCTGATTTAGCACCAATAGGAGATCTTCTCCTCAGCAATTTCAACTCCAGAAAAAAGCTGTCGGTGAAAGAAGCGCAGAAGAACTCATATCAGACACGAACTTTGGAAGAGGCAAAACGAAGTCTAAAATTCGATTAGGGCAATAAAGGAAAGGCTGCTAAGAAACATTTCGGAGACCCATAGACCGTCCGACCAGAAGACAGTGACGAGGAAGATACATCATGTGCATTTTGTGGGGAAAATATCTGTTCGGCTCAAGTCATATCAAAGGGTGGGTGATTACAGCGCCGAGACTGTGGAACACGATTTCAGGATGTGGGTGTTGCTCTTACAGGAAGGACAAACTTAATTTGTGGCAAATACCTTTGAGTAAGATACATTATATTCTGTGAACGGAATAGGCGCATGCCCCGCTAATACTGTAATTTCTTACTTTTGCTTCACTTCATATATTTTAATTTAACCAGCCTAAAAATTGTTATATCAGCCTCTGTTTTAATAAATATGGGATATACTGCATAAGGTGGGTGCCATCTTAGGCTAATAAGTATTTTTATGTATAATTCTTAGAATTTGAAATGAGTCGAATAGCCCCGTTCCACCTATTCTTATCTCCTTCCTGATGTAGGAACTATAATAATCCGCATAGCAATAAAGCTAAGTAATGTCTCAAAGACATCCAACAAACCACTTATATTTTATGGTGCTACGAGCTCGTATTTCACTGTTTCATTACCTCAAGTGCTCGGATATACCTACGACATCGGCAACTTCGTAATTTATTGTGATTTGAACGAAGAATTGTATATATAAAAGAAAATATAATTGCGATTTGATACCATCTCCTTTCGCAACGACACGGTCAGTGACACTGATAAATACCAGACTTTGTCAGATTGAACAATCAATTGCAAAGCTACGAGCGGAGTTGTCGTTAACTATCGATAGATTGACAGGCCAGATTTTTATTGTACGTTTATTCTTTGACAGTCCGGCTCCATGGCTAAATGGTTAGCGTGTTGGCCTTCGGTTGCAGGGGTCCCGGGCTCGGTTCCCGGCAGGGTCGGGAATTTTAACCATAATTGCTTAATTTCGCCGGCACCGGGGCTGGGTGTATGTGTCGTCTTCATCAACATTTCATCACGACGCGCAGGTCGCCTAGGGACGTCAAATAGAAAGACCTGCACCTGGCGAGCCGAACATGTCCTCGGACACTCCCGGCACTAAAAGCCACATGCCATTTCATTTCATTCCTTGGCATGCATTGAAATTCGCACTTGTGAAATTTGCAGTTGAAATAGCCGTAATTTCATTGACTCATTTAGTCGAAGAAACCTCTCACTGCAGCGCTCGCATGCTATAATATCCTGACAGCTCCAAATAAAATCTTTTCCGTCTGCATGAAGGAAAATACTTAGTAACAAAGAGAGCTGCCGTAACTCCAGCGCCATCTGTCCGAAAAACAAGAACTAATCATCAGTGAGATCGAATCAAGGATTAGCAAAGCTCACAAGTTGCGACCAACGGTATTCAGTAAGGAATAAGTCAACTCAAGGAGAAAGAAATATGTTTATATCGGCAAGTTGTCAGATCTACTCTACTGTACGCAAGTGAAAGCAGGGTGGAGTCGAATCAGGTTATTTTACTCGTACGTTAGAGGTAACATGCAAGACATTAACGAGGATGATTGATGGTAGAAAGAGAAAGGGAGGATGGGAGGAGATAAAGGCATAAACTCGATGGATGAAGCTGTACCCATAAACCGTCTTCAGGGTCAAGGAAGACGATAATTTACCTGGAGGGTATGAGAAGAAAATGACCACGAAGAAAATGATGTTTGGACTTATTTTCTTACTGATTTTATGATACGAGTTATGCATCCAACCGAAGTCGCTACACTATCAGTAAATAGAGGTTTGTGCAGGTGGTTAGATAATTTATGGAGTCTAGCAGAATAAGACTCGAAGGTTTAAATTTTAATGACGAATATTACGTTTCCTGTAATTATTACAGCGCCGAAAGACGTTTGTCATTTTCTGATATAACACATACAAATCGTGTATAAGTACGTATATAACGAAGAGTGTATGTAAAGAAAAAGCAACCTACGTTCAACTGTGTAAGAGCAACCGAAACGCATTAAAAGAAAAAAGCCGTGAGCCACTTTGTTAATTCATTCTCTTATTTTGAATCTCACATAATGTATTTCCTCACTCCCTACGAATATTCTACCTTTTAACTGTTGCTCTGATTCTCCATTTACGACCTTCTGTAATATGACGTTAAACAACTCTTATGGTCCATATAATGTTTGTTCGAATAATCCTTGGTTTCCTTGATTTTTCCTAGCTTGGATTTGACTCTATACGGATATGTGTAATCACTAGAAAATATCACACAAACGTTTCTATGCCGTTCAGTTATACGGGATCTGTCATAAACTGAAACAGTTGTAAGTACGCGCTACTTGAAGCAAAACCGTCTTAGTATAGGCTACATTGATCCACAAACTAACCGTGTGTGAGAAAATTTATACATTGTTGTTAAAATCCACCACCATCTTGATTGTGTGCATTCCTAGATAGGAAAAGGTACCAATACAACATTAAGGCAAGTTATTAGATATTTTAGTACAAGTGCAATACTTTGTAATGAACTCGTCGCCGCAACGAGTTTCGAATTCTTTCAAACAAGCTTGGATCATTTTGAAATGTTTGACAAGCATTTACAAGTCTGTGCTGCAATACATGAGCCGTGTTAACCGGAATGTCGAAAAGGACACGAAACACGAACTTCGAAACGATTGAGATGAGTCTACGGTGAAGGTCCAATAGCAGCGGTGCTCTGGCTTTGAGCAATCTCAATAAAACTCGGAAGATGATGCCGCATTAACAGAAGGTAATTCCGTCCATTGAATTAGTTTTGTAAAATGTGCTGCCCAATAAGGCGATCAACGAGTACTTGTTCATGTGGTGTACTGCACTTTTCCACCTACAATTGTGTGCCAAAAGCCTGGATTAAATTCCAAACCTCTCCGCAGTGCTGATATGGAGTGAGGGCATATGACGCTGTTGGTGGTGATTCGTCCATCGGATGCAGACGTTAAGCCTTGAGCAGACCCCTTGGTGCTATTCGACAGGAGTAGGCTATGTGCCGGCACCGGGTTTCATCCTCCCCCTCCTACTATCATGTATCACGCTCTTCGTTTCATATCATTAACACCTCTGATGACGTTGACGTCAGGAAGAGTATCCAGTCATAAAAATCCGCCACGAGAGATTCATCTCACCTCATACCCGACCCCTAGAGAAACGGGACAAGGGCTGGACAAACAAAGAAACAGACAAACAAACAATACAAACAAACTATGAAAACAAACAAACATATTTATTTACTACCATTTCCTCCGCTAATAAAATAAGCCGAAACCACTTTCTTCCACAAGTCATAGACGTCGTTCTGGTGTCGGGGTTGGATGCCGAATTTCCTCTGTCAGACGCAAGAGGAATTTTTCACAAGTACATAAACATTTCTTTTCACCATCAGGACTCATTTCAGGCACTTTTGCCCACGAAATGCTCAGTGTGTGACAATAATTTCCGCTAAAACTCACTTCTTTCAGATTGGCTAATTTTAAAATATCACCTAATTTAACAGAAATTCTTCCAAGTTAGTACTCTGTCAAGGATGATGAATGTCTCAAAAATAAACACTCCTGCGGTTAGCGAAATATTTAATTGAGATTTTATTATCTATATTCTGTAAGTAGATGATCGATTATCAGAAATCAAATCCCATTTTGTATCCACAAACACTTTACGGTTATACATCTATATATATAAAATAAGAGTTTTGTCTGTGCATTGCTCAGAATTTGAAAAGAATGGTATTTCTGCATCGGTTATGTCCATAGTAACAAGAAAATGTACTTTTTACTTTTCCGTAATTTCTGTCTGTCTGTCTGTCTGTCTGTCTGTCTGTATGTATGTACAAGCATCACGAGAAAACGGCTGAAGAGAATTTAATGAAAATCGGTATGTAAAGTCGTGGGATGAGCCGCTACAATCTAGGATATAAATCATTTTATTCACGCTGAGTGAAATGGTAGTTTAGGGGAAGGCCTTAAATTTAATTACCGAATATTTATATTACTAGCGGTACTATCGATAAATACTATATAACTAAAGTTATATAGAATTCAATTTCCAGTCATTTATGTCTTATACATTTTTACCGTACCGGCTCTGATAACACAGATATTAATGAATTTGTATTTTTGTTGCTAAGTCCATATCAACGCCGAGCCACGAGAAAATGGGTTAACGGAATTTAATGAAAATCGCTAAATAGAGTTGGGGATAAGAAACTACAGTCTAGGCTGTAAATAATTTTATTTTTCCCGAGATGAAATGGTGGAGTAGGGGAAGGCGCGTAAAATTTACTTTTAAATACCGGTACCTATGTTATTGGTGCTATCGAAAAGTACGGTACTACGTAACAAAAGTTATAGACAATACAATTTCCTATCATTTATGTTTCATTCAGTTTTACTGTACTGACTATGATAAGTGTGGTATTTCAGAAGGCCTACAATATCCAAAGCGCTTAACACTGATCAACAGTTACTTAACATTGACCATTGTTTGTTGTGATGTTCTTCGTTTCTTATTGTGCCGCTCAACTCCTATAGATGGCATTACTACTGCGTACCGAGTATAACAGCCTGACTGAACATTGGCGGGAAATAGCTGGGAGTTGGGAAACTTTCTTCTTTAGCATGCCATTCCTCTGGTTCATACATTTTCTGATACTGCGGGTACGTAACACACTGGTTCATCATAGTATTCACCAGTAGCCAGTAATCGGGAGATAGTAGGTTCGAGCCCCACTGTCGGCAGCCCTGAAAATGGTTTTCCGTGGTTTCCCATTTTCACACCAGGCAAATGCCAGGACTGTACCTTAATTAAGGCCACGGCCGCTTCCTTCCACTTCCTAGGCCCTTCCTAACCCATCGTCGCCATAAGACATCTGTGTCGGTGTGACGTAAAGCAAAAAAAAAAAACACATCATAGCATTCGCGCTATTCAATCTCTACTCTGAGGCACTGATTTGAATGAGTAGTGTGCATATTTAATGGAATAATGACAGAGGAGTGTTCATGGCAGTCTGCGACCTGGTTGTTCCAGTTCTGGAACTTCGGACTGTTAGATCGGCACCGTAGTACTGTTCGTTGAAAGTGAGAAAGTGTGCGGTTTTTCATTTGATCGAGTATTTTATGTGATAACATTGCTTGCAATCGCTACATTCCTACTGACGTTTTTGTAATGACCTATGTTGAATTCAGTTAGGAAAACCACCAAGTCAGTCTTTCTGAGAATCCCGTATCGAAGCACGGGTACATAAGCTAGTCTCTTAATACAACATGTATTCTGCCAGGCTTTATACATTTCCGGAAATAATCATCTTATTTCTTGGTATAATTTAAACAGGTCTTGGATTCGCATGCAGGGGCGAAGCGTCAGGGGAGACAGGGTAGACAGCGTGTACCCGTAACATTTTGTGAAAGAAATATTGTCTAGTTAATTCAATTACTTTTTAGAACATTAGATATTTCCAGATTCGTGACATTATTGTATTCCCCGCTTCACTTATTTTCGTCTCACTTCGGCAATGCTAAGGCTCGCGTTAGTTACACGAAGCACGTAGGCGAAAGTAGACGCTGTCCATTCTGTGTATTTTCCCTTTGATTTTCAAAGCTTTCAGATAGAGCAACACTAACGCTATCTGTAGGTGCTGACTGTGGAACTATGACTTTCCTATAGCGAGATGTCTCCGCCCAGTAGACAGACTCACCAGCGTCTCTTCTTGCTCTCATTGGCGAGTATTTGGATCTCTCTTATAAAAGGTGCTCTTATTGGCTACCATCTTAGACATGCTTTTAATGTTATTAATTTGAATTTACTTTATTATAAGACACGTCTAAAAATAAATAACTTATTTAAATACGAAGTATAGTAAACTTACACCTAATAAATGAATGACAGCATCAAAACCCTTCAAGTACGTGCATTTTCTTGCCCGCCAATATTAGTTGCGGTATTATAACCCCAATAACTATTGGTTTCCAGTCTTAATAAGGTACTCCAGTGTACGCATACGGAAAAAAATTGCTTTGATGCTGAATACTCCGTTAAAGTCAGTTTCTAGTGAACGCGCTATGGGTGCATTCAAATGAATTAAAACGTATTTAAGGAATTGGATGACCAACCAGAGACCGTCTAACTTGGGAACTCTAGCTATAGAGAAGAAATTTCTGTGGAATCTTAGCTAGACGCCTGACTTTAAGACGAGAGTAATAGATATATTTGCCGAAATGGGGGACAGGCGGATTAAACTCATTTACAAGAATATTGTTTAAGGTGACTTGTACGAACAACTATTTATTTCTTATTTCTCTTATTAAATCTACATAACAAGGAAATATATTGCTATTTTTATTCTAAAAGTACGTTATTTGACAACTCCCGCGGCCTATTTCGTCTATATTTTAAAATAACGTAAGTGCACGTAAGGTTATAGGTTGTTATAGTGTTTGTCTTATTTTCAGAGTCATTAATATAATACTGAATACAGATGTATGCGTCGAAAACAAAATTCCATATAATAATATGATTAAAACAATTTAAATAAAATAAATCTCTGTCTACCCCCTTACTTGGTTCACGCTTCGCCACTGTTCGCATGTCCCACAGAGATTTACAAGCGAAGCAATTTGGTAGACGGTATAACCGATGATTTATTTTTAGAGAAAAAATATTGACGTATATCTGAATTCCAGACGCCACGAAATACTTTATTCTAGATTCATTCACTTACATAAGGTAAGTAATAACGGCCAATATATTCCGAAATGATAACTGAATCGCAAAAAATCTACTCAGGTCCTAGCGAGTGCACACCGTGCCATTATCTAAACAAAATTTAAAGTTTGTGCGTTGGTGGGTTTATCATAGATTAGTTTCACTACAAAATTTCAAGTTCATATCCATAACAGGTGCTGGTTGTGATTATTGTTTTAAGAGGAAGTACAACTAGGCAACCATCCTCAATATAAAAAAGCAAAGTCATCTCCGTACAGGCCATGAAGGCCCTTGGAGGTGTGGAAGGTAAAGGCTTCCACTATCCGCAACCTCGCCACTTGGTTAGCTCTCCGCCCGGCCGCCTTTGCCCCCAGTAATTAACCTGGTACTCATTTTTGGGGTGCTGGCCCCGTGGTGTAGGGGTAGCGTGCCTGCATCTTACCCGGAGGCCCGGGTTCGATTCCCGGCCAGGCCAGGGAATTTTACCTGGACCTGAGGGCTGGCTCGAGGTCCACTCAGCCTACGTGATTAGAACTGAGGAGCTATCTGAAAGTGAGATAGAGGCCCCGGTCTAGAAAGCCAAGAATAACCCCCGAGGGGATTCGTCGTGCTGACCACAGGACACCTCGTAATCTGCAGGCCTTCGGACTGAGCAGCGATCGCTTGGTAGGCCAAGGACCTTCAAGGGCTGTAGTGTCATTGGGGGGGTTCATTTTTGGGTTAGGCTGAGTCAACCTCAGGCCATGTGCACTTCCGGAAGTGGAAATCTCGTTTCTTAAATGTTACGACTTCCTGACGGGGATTCGAACCCACGTCCTTCCGGGCGAAGTGAGCACTCGGCCAGAAAGCCCCTACCATCCTCTATATAACACTAATCAAAGACAAAATATGGAAGGGATCCGACACTTCGAAATATAAAAGTAACTGTCAAAGGAAGGCAAAGGCCGAGAAGGGCGTCAAAATGAAAGACTCCCTCGGCTTCGAGTGCTCTAATACCTTCGGGGATGTAAAAGAATAAGAGTCGCCCAAGGGACGTCGGATTGGATAGCTGAAAGTGAGTAAGTGGGAGCTATGGTAGGAATCATCTATGGGTTTCTTGTTTGCCAACTCACTCTCCCAAGTAAGAGTCCCTAGGGCCCCTTTCAGTCACCTCTTTCGACAAGCAGGGAATACCGAGGGTGTTATTCTACCACTCCCCCCACAGAGGGACATGATGACAAACTCTTTAAACCGGAAAATATTCAGAATGGTACAGGCAATGATTATGGTAAATCGATTCATTGTATTACTATTATTAACATGGGCACTACATTTATTGTATTTAACTTTGCCTAAAATAATACGGAATTCCACTTAAACGTGTATTTTATAGTTCAAAAACCTCTAAATCCTATTGAATTTAACGTTTTTAAGTCCTTACTTTTCTTTATGTCTTAACCAACATGCATTATTAAACGATCTTTTGTTTAGTGAAGACTGCTTGGATACAGTATTCTAATGCTGAAAGAACAATGCGAGTAATACGCATTGCTATTCCAATATCTGAGAGCGTATACATGTTGTGGATGAACACCATCACAAAATAACTTCACGTGATTCACACCCTTTAACCCATTAACTCCGTGCATGATCATATAATCACGCATCGCAATGCCTTATATAATATTGTATATTTTCAAATCCTTCGGGTTTAATCTACTAATTATTATTTTATTCTCTTTGACGTACATCTGGCAACTCAGCCTGATCGATATATTATGTTATAGTTCTCAATCGGCGGCATTATTGCATTGTGAGTTGGAGTGTGCCTCTGTGAGGATCAACAATGGATGCGTGCTTCGAGTAAGTAATTGTTTTCTAGTCCTGTTCACACATATTAGCCCATGAAAACTGCACCGATATATTTTATATAAATCATATTGAATGCTGGATAATTTCCAAGAGGAAAAATGTTCTTACTACTATATTATATGTCAAGAATTTTTAGCGTGATCGTACGAACACGCTAGGCTCTAGCGGTGGCTTTCGATTTCATAAAATATCACACATGTAATGAGCTAGGATTTTACGAGAATATTATCAGGGGTCTCTGTTTTAACATTTTAAAAGTTATTTCTTCTACTCCCACTGCTATTATATGTTGTTTACGGCATATCTGTGCCCTAACCTTCGCTTCTATATCTCAATAACGGTGCTCGAAAACATACCTACGGTAGCTGCGAATGTATCAGACATTTCTATTAGTCCAAAATATAGGTAAAAGTACGTTTAGACTGTAAATAGCCTGCTTTCTTTACACATGTCCTGATTTTTTGCAGAGACATAACTCTAAATAAAGTCCTCGATATTTTGGAGGCTGCTGACAGTGAAGAGGAAACGGTGAAGGGAATATTCATCGAACCGCCTGAAGTGAACGTACCATCTGATGAAGATTCAGGTGACGAAGATGGTAGTGGTTTAGTTGACAATCTCACTGGCCGTCAACTATCCAGCAAGGCGGAAATTGTGTATACAAATAATGTACGTTTGGGAGGATGTGCAACACATGATAATGAACAAGCAGACACTTGTGCCAAGAAGAAGAAAACAAACATTTACTCGTGGAATAAGTGTAACGTACTAAATCAAGAGAGTGTTTTTCCAGAACCGGACTACACGTTGTTTCGTGATAAATCCCCTGTGCAGTGTTTTAAAACTTTCTTTGATGGTGAAGTTATTGAACTGCTGTTGCAAGAATCAAGAAAGTACGCACTTTTTAAAAATTCCCCTGATCCTAATTTCTCGCCAGAAGAAATGAAAGTATTTATTGCTATTCTGTTGCTCTCTGGTTACAACCCTGTTCCCAGTAAACGTTCGTACTGGGAAGCAAGTGAGGACTTGCGCAATGAACTAGTTGTCAATGCTATGCGCAGAGACAGGTTCTTAGATATGTGAACATTTATTCATTGTGTAGATAGCACCCAGCCAGTTCCCAATGACAATATGTGGAAATTACGCCCCCTTATGGATCTTCTGAAAAAACGATTCGTTTCCATGTTCAGGCCTGAGCACAATCTCGATTTCGACGAGTGCATGGTAAAATACTTTGGCAGGCATGGTTGCAAGCAATTCAACAGGGGGAAACCGATGCGTTTCGGTTACAAAGTCTGGTGTTTGAATACATCCTCTGGATACCTTATCAATTTTGATATTTATCAAGGAAAGAATCCAGAAGGAAACTCTGAATACGAAAAGGCCTACGGTAAATGTGCTGCTCCCATGATCCTGATGTTAGATGAACTGCCAGAGGACATCAAAGTACTGCCGTTCCGCCTTTACTTTGATAACCTGTTCACAAACATGACACTTCTTCAAGAGCTGAAGCGCCGTGGCTACGGAGGGACTGGGACTATCAGAGAGAATCGTGTTCCCAAGGAATGTCCTCTTCCCGCAGTAACGGAAATGAAGAAGAAGCCCCGTGGAACATTTGAGGTCGCCATGCGTGTGGAAGATGGGATTGGAATTGTAAGATGGGTTGACAATTCCGTCGTAACCATTGCATCCACGTGCTACGGTGCAGATCCTGCATCTTCCGTTTCACGTTACTCTCAAACAGAGAAGAAGAGAGTACGTGTGAGACGTCCCGCTGTTTTCGGGGCATACAATAAGCACATGGGAGGAACGGAGAAAATGGATGAGAACGTCTCCTACTACCGCATAGACATACGGGGGAAGAAGTGGTCGTGGTCCCTATTTACGTGGATGCTCGATGTTACAGCACATAATGCCTGGCAGCTTATGAGAAGATCAGGTGCTGACAACCCTCAGCTTGACTTTCGCCGCCACATCGTACAGACATTCTCAAGGCGTACAGGAATCCACCATCTGGGACAGGACGTCCCATTGGAACGGTTCATCAAGGTATCCGCTTAGATGGCAGAAATCATCTCGTAGCATCTGGTAATCGTCGCAGATGTGCTGGAATTAACTGTTTCAGTACCCAGTGCTTGAAATGCAACGTTGGACTCTGCATTCCTTACTATACAGTTGAATAACGCTAAGAAAGTACAACCAAATCGGTAAACGGTGATAGAGTGATGAACAAATGCTTTTTCTCATGGCTCTCACGTTTTTCATTTCATGGTTTGTTGTACCCATATGTTTTACACAAGTGTTTTTGTACATTGTATGTTGAATTTGTAGAATGTGCTTCTCGCCTATTAAAATAATACATTTACAAAAATATTAATGATAAAATGAAATGCTCCCACTCCCGCCTAGCGTGATCATTTGGACACGGTCCCTCGCGGGGAAACTACTGGGAGGAAATGCATAAAACTTCATATACATACTCTAGACACAATCAGAAGCAACATGTATAACAGGCAAATGAAAATTCTAAAAAAAAAAAAAAATCCGGCGTAAACTACTTTAGGATAATTGGAACGAATTCTGGCTAGGAATGAAGAGAAGCTTCTTATCACCTAGTTACACCTTATTCTCAACGGCAGAAACATGCGAGGTGTTTAACGGGAAACCAAATCTAACTCACATCCATTCGCTCAAAAAGGAATCACTGCATACGTACGTATACTTTTCTTAGAAATAATTGCACCTATATTTATACAATATACCTAAAAGAAAGTTTGGAATATTGTGGCTCTGCGTTCGTGATGTACAGGCCGTACTGTAGTTCGGAGACCCGCGCCTTACGTCTGTGCCTTATAACTGAGGAATATTAATGTAATATGTGAGATCATTAACATCTGTAATATTTTCATATCTCGTTCTACATTTTAGACTATGTTTTGCTTATAGTTCGGACGTTGTCAATCTATAATAATAAAAGGAAGTGTCTGTATGTCTGTCTGTCTGTCTGTCTGTCTGTCTGTCTGTCTGTCTGTCCGTCCGTCTGTCTGTCTGTCTCTGCGCAACGCCCAGCAAAATCTACAGCACGCAGAGATCTGAAATTTTGAACATAGGTAGATGGAAACGGGTCCGAATGCACCTCGAAGCCGGAATTTTCATTTCTGCTTTCGTTGGTGAGTTATGAACGTAAAACCATCAGCAAACGTGTATTGGGATATGGCAATCCAACGTGCTGTCACCAAGATTAAATGCATAGAGTCGCTGTCGGTAGGCAACGTACATAAGATAGGTAGAGAACACAATTCAAGGAGCCATTGTACGTGTAGGGCGTAGGAAGTCGTCTTTACTCTTATATGGTGTGAGGGCATATGACGCCGTTGATGGTAATTCGTCCGTCGGATCGGGACGTTAAGTCTTGAGCTATTCGAGAGGAGTGGGCTATGTGCCGGCGCCAAGTTTCATCCTCTTCATTCTTACTATCATATATCATGTCATTCATTTCATCTCATTAACTCATCTGATTAGGTTGACGTCATGAAAGTCATCCGGTCGTAAAAATTCGATACGAAGACTCACCTCACTTCATACCCAAATCCCGTAGAGAAAGCGGACAAGGGTTGGACACGTATATATTTACAGGAAAGATATAGGACACAAGAAAGACGATAATAATAAACAAGGAATAATACACATATCAGTTAGGATGCCATTTTAAGTCCGTGGAATAGGAAGCCATTTTCCTTCAATCCATGATGTCTGTATGTCTGTCTGTCTGTCTGTCTGTCTGTCTGTCTGTCTGTCTGTCTGTGTGCGATGCCCAGCCAAATCAACCGCAAACAAAGATCTAAAATGTTTGTCAAAGGTGGGCACAGGTTTTCACCTAAGACGCATGGCTGTGTCTAAGAGCGATTCTTGCAACAAGACATGAAGCTGTCAACGTCATCAACAAGCAACACTCACAAGATTTATCCGGTTTTTTACAAATTGGAAAGTATATCGACACGACATGTCATACAGATGAGGCTGTCAACTACACAACACAGATTTAGAACAATTTGGAGTCACCTGGAGCACCCTCGAACATCTTGGGGTGGACGATTGTGGCACCGATTATCCTTCTCAGGAATATGAATCCTTCCCTCTGCACTGAACACGGCTCTGAAACTGATGACGAATATTATTGAAGCCACCATCATGACCGAGCATGCCGCGGGCGAAGTAGTATTCCTCGGACTGTAAGTCCATTGAGTAGGAAGCCATTTTCGGCCCGCGACACGAGGAGCCACCAGCCCGTAATATTCGGAAGTGTTTGTGTGTATGTGTGCAAAGCCCAGTCAAATCTACGATACACAGAGATCTGAAATTTTGACATAAAACAATCGCTTAAAGTTGTAGGACTCCGTCTTCGAAAACGGTGTTTTTGCCATTGTCAACTGTACGTGGATTGTTCAAGAGTTCAAAGGCAAACACAGTACAGTATAGATCTTACCTCCAAATGGAAGGACATTAATATAGTTTATTCCGAAGCTCGAAGGAAACAATATATTTTGTATCATATAACATGCTCTTTTACATGGTTTTAATATTATCTGTACCATCCATCAACCCGGTATCTTAAGCATTGAAAGTAACAATATAATAAAAATAAAATTATGTATTTTGTGCAATTTACGCCGAAACGATGTGAGTTAATAAATATAATGTTTTGATTTGCTTTTAAATAAATAGTATGACACATCTAACGGTTGAATATATACACGCGGACAAAGCCGCGGACACATGCTAGTATTAGCTAATCCAGAAATAACACAGATATAGGTCCACTTGCTTAATAATAATCTGGGTTACTTTTAGACTTTCTGTGTATCAACAATAAAACTCACTGCTAAAAAATCTATACCTGTAAGAAGAAGAAAGTCATAATAAGAACTCATCATCAGCTCGGAAAATGAGTGAAATTCGTATTACTTATATTTTATGCTAGGGTTTTCGTTTCCCATAAAAGTCTACTACCCTCATTCGAAGGATATGAGAATATTGGTGTTTAGCCAGTTGTATAATTGGATTTTCGTCGTGGTGAACACAACTTCTTGGCATTATGACAATTCGCAACATATTATATTTCCACAAGAACCTGCTATGCAATAACAATTCAGTTAATAAATTCCACGAGAAGCATTGCGTCCCTTGAATTTTCATTACCCACAACGTGAAATGAAGGTAGGTAACCTAAACTATGAGGTCTCATTATCTTAATACGAACTGTTTAAGTAGATCGTGAAGTGAAAAATGTAGAGAACAGGCGTGCAATATACTTCAAACCAACAGCCTCAATTATTTTAAGAATGCTCTCAATCACTATATGTTACATTCGCAATTACAGCTCATAACATGCGTTCAGCCGCCCTAATCGATCAGCTGACGGGCTTGGCGCGCTTTCTACAGTACGGCCTGTACATCACGAAGGCGATGATTGAGGGATACGCACAAGCAGATCCGACCTCCCTCGTTCATCTCCTCTTCTTTTTCGACTCCGACGGCATTAAAGCATTCCTGGCCTAGGAAGTTTTTCATTTTCAAGCTCTTCGTGGCCCCTGTCTTTCCTTGACCGGTACCTTAATCTCTTTGCCCTCAGCCTATATGCAGGGGGTTTGCTGGAAGCAGCTCAAACTAGTTTTTGTGATTTTCTAACCGAATTACAATAATCGACACGCAAACATTTTAACACATATTAAAATAAAATCAATCAGACTGATACAGGAAAGTATGAGAGTTCCAGAAATTAATATACCTTGGACGTATTGTTATTGTTAAGGCCGAAAAAATTATTAAACTTTGAAGTTAACTTTGGAAAAATAAATAATGGTTTCAATGACAGAAAGAGCGAACATTATTGCTTCTTTTCTCCTTACTCTTTGACCCGAAAGAACACTTAATTCTCAATAATTTGACATCAGTACGATGCGTGTGCTGCAATTCACTAATGAAGAATGGCGTAAAGTCATTCACTGTACACGTAAGTGTCATCAATGTCAGGTTCTTCAGGGTCGAATGCACGGTAAGCAGCTGTGACTGTGTGACTAACATCAGTGGTAAAGTCGTCACTTTCTACGCAACGGTAATCACTTTCGGGAGAAAAGTCACTATTACTCTCTAAATCATCTGAAACTTCAAGGATATCGGAATAATTCGGCCTTGAATATGGCCCAGGCATTACGAAGAAAAGATGACGCAAGCACGTGCAACAACTGAGTGATGAGAAGATGAATAATTACAGTTCCGGGAGTACAGCGAACAGAGGATATACCAAAGAAATTAAATAAGCTCTAGACTAAACTAAAAACAAGATCAAATTGACGTATTTGTAAGCCAGCTCTAAAACAGATCCACGCAATAACAAGTTCGAACAACCACAATACAAACATTCACGGTCAACATATATCATTTGTCGAAAATAAAAATATTTTTAGGACTGGTGGATATATCTGTCGAGTAAAATGCACATTCAACCCTCTAAGTTACTTTGACGATCATCTGTTATCATTTAACAGTCGCAAAAGTGATCAAACTCCCTAAATACGACAGAGCCGATGTATCTAATTCTAAAAAAAAAAAAAAAAAAAATCCGGCGTAAACTACTTTAGGATAATTGGAACGAATTCTGGCTAGGAATGAAGAGAAGCTTCTTATCACCTAGTTACACCTTATTCTCAACGGCAGAAACATGCGAGGTGTTTAACGGGAAACCAAATCTAACTCACATCCATTCGCTCAAAAAGGAATCACTGCATACGTACGTATACTTTTCTTAGAAATAATTGCACCTATATTTATACAATATACCTAAAAGAAAGTTTGGAATATTGTGGCTCTGCGTTCGTGATGTACAGGCCGTACTGTAGTTCGGAGACCCGCGCCTTACGTCTGTGCCTTATAACTGAGGAATATTAATGTAATATGTGAGATCATTAACATCTGTAATATTTTCATATCTCGTTCTACATTTTAGACTATGTTTTGCTTATAGTTCGGACGTTGTCAATCTATAATAATAAAAGGAAGTGTCTGTATGTCTGTCTGTCTGTCTGTCTGTCTGTCTGTCTGTCTGTCTGTCCGTCCGTCTGTCTGTCTGTCTCTGCGCAACGCCCAGCAAAATCTACAGCACGCAGAGATCTGAAATTTTGAACATAGGTAGATGGAAACGGGTCCGAATGCACCTCGAAGCCGGAATTTTCATTTCTGCTTTCGTTGGTGAGTTATGAACGTAAAACCATCAGCAAACGTGTATTGGGATATGGCAATCCAACGTGCTGTCACCAAGATTAAATGCATAGAGTCGCTGTCGGTAGGCAACGTACATAAGATAGGTAGAGAACACAATTCAAGGAGCCATTGTACGTGTAGGGCGTAGGAAGTCGTCTTTACTCTTATATGGTGTGAGGGCATATGACGCCGTTGATGGTAATTCGTCCGTCGGATCGGGACGTTAAGTCTTGAGCTATTCGAGAGGAGTGGGCTATGTGCCGGCGCCAAGTTTCATCCTCTTCATTCTTACTATCATATATCATGTCATTCATTTCATCTCATTAACTCATCTGATTAGGTTGACGTCATGAAAGTCATCCGGTCGTAAAAATTCGATACGAAGACTCACCTCACTTCATACCCAAATCCCGTAGAGAAAGCGGACAAGGGTTGGACACGTATATATTTACAGGAAAGATATAGGACACAAGAAAGACGATAATAATAAACAAGGAATAATACACATATCAGTTAGGATGCCATTTTAAGTCCGTGGAATAGGAAGCCATTTTCCTTCAATCCATGATGTCTGTATGTCTGTCTGTCTGTCTGTCTGTCTGTCTGTCTGTCTGTCTGTCTGTCTGTCTGTCTGTCTGTCTGTCTGTCTGTCTGTCTGTCTGTCTGTCTGTGTGCGATGCCCAGCCAAATCAACCGCAAACAAAGATCTAAAATGTTTGTCAAAGGTGGGCACATGTTTTCACCTAAGACGCATGGCTGTGTCTAAGAGCGATTCTTGCAACAAGACATGAAGCTGTCAACGTCATCAACAAGCAACACTCACAAGATTTATCCGGTTTTTTACAAATTGGAAAGTATATCGACACGACATGTCATACAGATGAGGCTGTCAACTACACAACACAGATTTAGAACAATTTGGAGTCACCTGGAGCACCCTCGAACATCTTGGGGTGGACGATTGTGGCACCGATTATCCTTCTCAGGAATATGAATCCTTCCCTCTGCACTGAACACGGCTCTGAAACTGATGACGAATATTATTGAAGCCACCATCATGACCGAGCATGCCGCGGGCGAAGTAGTATTCCTCGGACTGTAAGTCCATTGAGTAGGAAGCCATTTTCGGCCCGCGACACGAGGAGCCACCAGCCCGTAATATTCGGAAGTGTTTGTGTGTATGTGTGCAAAGCCCAGTCAAATCTACGATACACAGAGATCTGAAATTTTGACATAAAACAATCGCTTAAAGTTGTAGGACTCCGTCTTCGAAAACGGTGTTTTTGCCATTGTCAACTGTACGTGGATTGTTCAAGAGTTCAAAGGCAAACACAGTACAGTATAGATCTTACCTCCAAATGGAAGGACATTAATATAGTTTATTCCGAAGCTCGAAGGAAACAATATATTTTGTATCATATAACATGCTCTTTTACATGGTTTTAATATTATCTGTACCATCCATCAACCCGGTATCTTAAGCATTGAAAGTAACAATATAATAAAAATAAAATTATGTATTTTGTGCAATTTACGCCGAAACGATGTGAGTTAATAAATATAATGTTTTGATTTGCTTTTAAATAAATAGTATGACACATCTAACGGTTGAATATATACACGCGGACAAAGCCGCGGACACATGCTAGTATTAGCTAATCCAGAAATAACACAGATATAGGTCCACTTGCTTAATAATAATCTGGGTTACTTTTAGACTTTCTGTGTATCAACAATAAAACTCACTGCTAAAAAATCTATACCTGTAAGAAGAAGAAAGTCATAATAAGAACTCATCATCAGCTCGGAAAATGAGTGAAATTCGTATTACTTATATTTTATGCTAGGGTTTTCGTTTCCCATAAAAGTCTACTACCCTCATTCGAAGGATATGAGAATATTGGTGTTTAGCCAGTTGTATAATTGGATTTTCGTCGTGGTGAACACAACTTCTTGGCATTATGACAATTCGCAACATATTATATTTCCACAAGAACCTGCTATGCAATAACAATTCAGTTAATAAATTCCACGAGAAGCATTGCGTCCCTTGAATTTTCATTACCCACAACGTGAAATGAAGGTAGGTAACCTAAACTATGAGGTCTCATTATCTTAATACGAACTGTTTAAGTAGATCGTGAAGTGAAAAATGTAGAGAACAGGCGTGCAATATACTTCAAACCAACAGCCTCAATTATTTTAAGAATGCTCTCAATCACTATATGTTACATTCGCAATTACAGCTCATAACATGCGTTCAGCCGCCCTAATCGATCAGCTGACGGGCTTGGCGCGCTTTCTACAGTACGGCCTGTACATCACGAAGGCGATGATTGAGGGATACGCACAAGCAGATCCGACCTCCCTCGTTCATCTCCTCTTCTTTTTCGACTCCGACGGCATTAAAGCATTCCTGGCCTAGGAAGTTTTTCATTTTCAAGCTCTTCGTGGCCCCTGTCTTTCCTTGACCGGTACCTTAATCTCTTTGCCCTCAGCCTATATGCAGGGGGTTTGCTGGAAGCAGCTCAAACTAGTTTTTGTGATTTTCTAACCGAATTACAATAATCGACACGCAAACATTTTAACACATATTAAAATAAAATCAATCAGACTGATACAGGAAAGTATGAGAGTTCCAGAAATTAATATACCTTGGACGTATTGTTATTGTTAAGGCCGAAAAAATTATTAAACTTTGAAGTTAACTTTGGAAAAATAAATAATGGTTTCAATGACAGAAAGAGCGAACATTATTGCTTCTTTTCTCCTTACTCTTTGACCTGAAAGAACACTTAATTCTCAATAATTTGACATCAGTACGATGCGTGTGCTGCAATTCACTAATGAAGAATGGCGTAAAGTCATTCACTGTACACGTAAGTGTCATCAATGTCAGGTTCTTCAGGGTCGAATGCACGGTAAGCAGCTGTGACTGTGTGACTAACATCAGTGGTAAAGTCGTCACTTTCTACGCAACGGTAATCACTTTCGGGAGAAAAGTCACTATTACTCTCTAAATCATCTGAAACTTCAAGGATATCGGAATAATTCGGCCTTGAATATGGCCCAGGCATTACGAAGAAAAGATGACGCAAGCACGTGCAACAACTGAGTGATGAGAAGATGAATAATTACAGTTCCGGGAGTACAGCGAACAGAGGATATACCAAAGAAATTAAATAAGCTCTAGACTAAACTAAAAACAAGATCAAATTGACGTATTTGTAAGCCAGCTCTAAAACAGATCCACGCAATAACAAGTTCGAACAACCACAATACAAACATTCACGGTCAACATATATCATTTGTCGAAAATAAAAATATTTTTAGGACTGGTGGATATATCTGTCGAGTAAAATGCACATTCAACCCTCTAAGTTACTTTGACGATCATCTGTTATCATTTAACAGTCGCAAAAGTGATCAAACTCCCTAAATACGACAGAGCCGATGTATCGGCACGCTGAGTGCAAGAGGGTTCATTTTACGAATGATCGCTTCCTTTCCTTTTCTTTTTTTGCCTCTGATTAGTGTTACTAGAAGATGGTTGCATTTCCTCTTAAAACAATACCACCAGCAGCGACTTTCTGGTTGATCGTCACGTGTGCTACCATATTCCCTGCGTGGAAGAGAGTTCAGTGCCGAGAGCCTTGCGGTGTAATGTATAGCGCGTCTGGTGCGTTCAACAGTGAAGGATGTTGTCTGCTGGGGCCAGATATCACACAGTAGAATGGCGTCATAAATACTCCAAGTAAGTAAAATGAAACAAACAGCGGTCTCTCCCAGGAGATCGCGCACTGTCAACTACCTCACCGACTAGGCCTTCATAGAGTGCCGGCTTTCGATCACAAGATACCGAGTTCAAACCCGGCGGAGGTGGTCGGAATTTTGTAGGCCGGAAAAAATCCATTAGGCACTCATGTCGTACGATGTCGGCATGTAAAAGATCTTTGGTGTCACATTAGGTGTTTATCCGACAAAATTCATTAAAACTCACCCACAGACGCTCGGGAAAGATTCGGTTTATTCAGCAATCTAGTGGGCCTAGAGTGAAGCAGAATGTCAGCAGTCAGGTGGCGTGAAATTGAAATGTCTGCAGACGATAGCCGAGGCCGAACGATTATCATTTATAGCAAGTTGATCATCCGTATTTGTGTATTTCTCACTTCATAGCTGCAAGACTCAATAAACAGGACAGTTTTTTCCATCTAGGAGCCTCTACCCTAGCCGTTTAACGTACAGAAATCACAACTTCACAGGAGCAAACGCCATACAATTAACTAACAACCTCCATTTTCTACTTCTGGATACCTTGATCATACGTTCTGAGTGTTATAATTATTGTCATTATCTTCACACAAAGCTACTGAATGACGGCAATAAAACATATTTAACGGTAAACTAATAATTCCATTTGCAATAATGAAAGTCAACAGAATACATGAAAAAGAATCAATCAATCAATCAATCAATCAATCAATCAATCAATCAATCAATCACCACTGATCCACATTTAGGACAGTCGCCCGAGTGGCAGGTTCCCTATCTGTTGTTTATCTAGGCCTTTCTTAAATAATTTATTTTTAGTAGTAGTATTTATTCATTCATCATGTCGTTTACATATTTACAGGACTCTGTTTTATATATACATAACTCTTCTAATAACATTATTACTTGAGAAATATTAATCTTATAACTAAACCACATATATTACAGAAGTAGTAGGACATATTATCAACATATTAATACTTAAAATAAATTGAACTACTAACTATCTCTTGCACACATTAAATAAATTATTATTATTATTATTATTATTATTATTATTATTATTATTATTATTATTATTATACAAAATCACACCAACCTCATCAGAGTCGAGTAGGTATCAGTAAAATACCACGTAAGGTGAAACCTTGTGTGTGGTAATTTAGAATATTAATTACATAGTGAGAAATATATTTCAAATGATGCCTGAAATACGAGTATGGGTATGAGTGAATGACGGATATGATCAACAGCACATGGTGGAGCATTGAAGAATTGAAAATAGTTTGGGAATTTATTGAACATCGATAAGTTATTCCAATCCCTAACCCCACTTCCCCAATTTGCCTTCTTCAATTATACCAATTTTATCTTCATATCGTGATCTTTCCAACTCTTAAAAACACCACTTGTTCGTCTACTACCGGGCGAGTTGGCCGTGCGCGTAGAGGCACGCGGCTGTGAGCTCGCATCCGGGAGATAGGGTTTTCCGTGGTTTCCCATTTTCACACCAGGCAAATGCTGGGGCTGTACCTTAATTAAGGCCACGGCCGCTTCCTTCCAACTCCTAGGCCTTTCCTATCCCATCGTCGCCTTAAGACCTATCTGTGTCGGTGCGACGTAAAGCCCCTAGCAAAAAAAAAAAAATGTTCGTCTACTAATGTCATTCCACGCCATCTCTCCACTGACACCTCGGAACATACCGCTTAGTCGAGCAGCTCGTCTCATTTCTCACAAGTCTTCACAGTTTAAACTTCTCAACCTCTCTTCTTAATGTTAATCTTTGGTCTGAAATGATCCACAATAAAATCGAGCTACAGTTGTTTGGGCATTTTTCCACTTCTCGGAGCAAGTAATCCCCGTGAAGTGGTGGTGGTGATTATTGCTTTAAGAGGAAGAACAACTTGAAAAACATTCTCTATATAACACTAACCAGCGGGAAAAAATGGAAGGGATCCAACACATCGAAAAATGAAGGTATCGGCCAAAGGAAGACAAGGGCCACGAAGGGCATGCAACTGAAGGAATCGCTAGGCCTCGTGTGCTGTAACATCATCGGGGTCGAAAGAGAACAAGAGTTGAGCAAGGGAGGTCGGAGAGGATAAATGAAAATGAGGAGCCTGGCACAGGTAAGTGGAAGCCATGTTAGTACTCAGCTAACGGCTCAGTGGTCGCGAACCCGCGCCCCTGGGGCCCCTTTTGGTTGGCCCCTCACAGAGAGGCCATCCTGGTGAGGGTGTCATACACAGGAACCATAGTGTAGTTGGGGTCTTACCAGAGACTTATATGCCCTCATGTTTACATCCTTACTACAGCCACTAAAAACCTTCATGTCCATGCGCAGAGATCTGTACCCTTTATTTACAACCCCTTAACGTGATTACTCCAGAGAAATCTTTCACTATATTAACACCTAGCTACTTGCAGTGATTCTCATAGGAAACTTTCACCCCCATCAACACAGTAATTAAAAGCGAGTTGAGTTTTTCTATTAGTGAAACTCACAACCTGTTTTTTAACCCCGTTCATCCATCTCACATTGTCGAAGTCTTTTTGCATTTGGTTAAAATATTGTAACTCATTTATTACTCTATAGAATATAACGTAAACGGCGAAAGAACCCCCAGCCTTCTCTGATGCCATTTCACTACTCATATCACTTATATACAGTACCTGTGTCTGAAAAAGTAAAGCTCCAATAATGCTGTCTTGAGGAATTCTCCTCTTAATGATTACAGGATCACATAGCGTTTCACCTACTGTAATTTTCTGAGTTCTATCTTCTAGAAATATTGTTGCTGGAAAGGCGATAGTTGCCACTTTGAACAACTCACGGGAAGGCGAAGGGAATGCGGGATTAGCATTGTTCCGTGTTATCCTGTCCCATGCACAGGTATGTGGACAATTACTGGAGATGCTTTGTGGCTTGCGAACGGCCGGCTGAGTTCCGTTCAGTGATCCAAGGTATCGCCTGGTCAGCTAGGTACAGAGCTATGCCATTTCTAGGCCTCCACCGATCTATCTAGGCCCTATTTAATAAAACTCGACAGTGCGACAATTTCGATAATTGTGTCAGATCTGACAAATTAGTAAATGCGTCATTACAATTTTCTGTTTGATAAATGTTAAAAGCTTCCCTTACTTAAGACGCAAAACTTGTCAAACTTCAAGAACTTGTTTCGTAAACTCGGCAATATGTGTCAGACCAGGGCCCACTGGATCCCTCGCTAGAGCGACGCATCAAGTCGGCCATGGTAAGACCCAGTAAGTTCACTGTATTACTCTCTAAATGGTTCTGAAGAGCGATATCGGTCACTGGATGCGATGAAGTCACTAAAATTGAAGGTTAGGTTATTCATTCGCCTAAAGTCCCGGTGTGGTCCCATTTCAATTTCTACACTACTCTCACTACTGCTGTTGTTGCAGTTCATTATCCTCAAGAGAATATAAATCACAAAACATTCACGATAATAAACTCTCAAGTTACATACGTATTACAGGCTACATAGGATTAATTGTCACTTCTGCAATGACAGTTCTACAAATTCCAAAATATGTCAGAAAGGTACATACATATGTCTGATTCATAACACTACATATAGCCTATAATTTGACAAATGTGTCAGATGTTTGCCAATCAGTCCAAAACTTTTATGAAACAGGCAATTGTAAAATTATCGTACAAATCTACAAATTCGTCATTAAGATTTTGTAAACTTCTAAGATTTTGTGAAACAGGAAACTGTCAATATGTAAACGTGTCTGACAATTCCCTATCATCTGTCACCGGTAAAATAGTAACTTTTATGAAATAGGGTTCTGGTATTAGAATATGACAAACTTCAAACTATCAACAGTTGTATTCTGCTGGGAAATTATAGGAGAATTTATCAACATTTTAAAATATCGGTTTTTACCGCCTCTTGGAGGTCTGGTGTACTGCAGTTCTTACGAGTTAGGGTAGCAAACGTGACTAGCACGTGTGTGAGAATAGGGCCATAACTCCAATGAAGTTTAATGCTGAATGCGGCGTACACACCCAGATTCTGAACGATCGGAATTAAACAATGAATATTAAAATCTCCGACCTAGTCGGGAATCAAACCCGGGACCTCATCGAACAAAGGCCAGTACGCTATTTAGGCACGGGGCCCTTGGCTGAGTCCTGGCATTGCTTCCACTTACTTGGGCAGGCTCCTCACTTTCATCTATCCTATCCGACCTCCCTTGGTCACCTATTGTTCTTTTCCGACCCCGACGATATTAAGTTTGCGAGGGCTAGAGAGTCTTTCATTGTGACCCTTGACTTTCTATCTCGATTCCTTCACTTTTCTAAATGTCGGACACCTTCAACCTTATCTATCTGATTAGTGTTATGGTTGCCCAGTTGTACTTTCTCTTAAAACAATAATCCCCACCACGTCATGGACTCACTACGTCTCCAAAGCTGTCGTACGGAGGCGCGTGACGAGGAAACGAATATTCGTTTATTCAACGAGAAAAGGAACAAACAGGCTGCCTGGGGAATATTGCGAGGAGTAATTTCCTAAAAGTGATCATAGAAGGTAAAATTGATTGTCGACAAGTTTGCAGCCGAAGAAGGAAATCTTCGCTGGGAAATTTACGGAATTCGACAGGACTACACATTTTCAAACGCAATTTCGGACAAAGTAAATTTGAATTTCAAAAAATCTCACTTCCATTTCGGATAACGTCTTTTTAATAGGGAAAATGTATGGAAAAAATAAATTCAATTTCTGGAAAAATAAAATTAATTTCCGAAATTAGTACGAAACAGGATGAATATTGACATGCTATATCTCATTGAATAAAGTTGTAGTGGTCCGCTGTCTAAACTTAGTTTATTTTGTCAATGTTTCGGATAATTATCCATTTTAGGTCAACTCAGAACCGCATCAGTGGTTTGAAGCTATCGTGTCATTCTAGCTGCTTGTCCTGCAGTTCCACCATCACGGTGAAACGGCTGGATAGATCTCGACCAAACTTCATATTTAGAATGTAATAATCGAGGAGCAAGTTTAGATATGCATGTAACTGAAAAATCACTGAACAGATTTGGAGTTTATACTATACAGGTTTCTTCAATTTCCTCTCATACTATTGATTTTCTCCAAAATACGAAGACCGTATATGAAACGCCTCTTCATTTTAAACCACTTCTGTTATGTACATCAATTCGCCTACGCTTGAAATGACGGAGAAAATTACTAATTTCTGCGGGTTCCATAGTCTGCATTGAGTGGCCGACAACGAACCTATCAATTACCATGGCTGCTTGCCAACAGGGAAGTAATGTATTGCCATTTTCGTCCTTATTCCTGTAAACTCGTGTTTCTTCGTTACGTGGAAGGCGAGAGAGATGCCAAGCTGCGATTCTGCGTGATTTTTACGAAATACCGTTGGAGGTTCCTATCGTCTCCGAATAGCTCTAAGGTTTATTGTTGATATTTCAACACGATGCGGACTGTAAACCACTATTTCACACCCTAAACCGTTTCCTGGGATTTAATAATGTTTACTGTCTACTTCCGTTTTCTGCCTTAATTTCTTGCCTCTGCCTTGCCTCTTTAGGCTTACGTAATAGCACCGTCAGTCATCCTCTTATCTAAGAATCCCTGTGCCTACATTTCTCCTCTGTTACCACTTTCATAAATCCGTAACTCCTATCATCTCAATTTAGTAAGGTACATTTCACTTCTGCAATACATCCACTTCGTTTCTAGCTTTACATAGAGCTGCATGTCTCGATTATAATCAAAACACCCCAAACTCTATTTTGACTGGTATTAGGAAAAGGGGCCTCTCTTGATAATGAAAACTCCACATCTCTCTTGTGAATGGCAGTAGGCAAGTGAGCCTGCCCTTATGGTAGACACTCCCGAACTCTATTGTGACTTGCGGTAGGAAACGTCTCCTCCCCAACGCACACCTTATATTCGAAACACCGTGTGGCGTCTTCCAAGTGATGTTCCTTGCATAACGTATAAAAGAGATGCAATTTAATATGATCTTACCCACCTGCGTGTACAGCAAATTATGCAGAAATCCGTGTACAATGTGGAATATCGTAGCGAAGCACGGGTACATTTGCTAGTGAAACATATTTCAGAATCCAAGGCCTTAATATTGCTTTCGGTTGCTAGACTACGAGTACAATAAACACTTCATTGTAGCCATTTTCCACAAAGGCTAATCGCTTATTGTAGACGTGATATAGGCTTTTTGGGCTTATGCTGTGTCATGATGATAAGGTGAAATTCTTTACGCTTCTTCTGAAGACGCAGAGCAAAATTTATTTCCCTACGAAACGTAAAGAATATCACCTTATTTTCTTGACACGGCGTAAGTTAAGCCCAAAAAGCCTATATCCTTTTTATAAGTACGGGCGTGAAGCATCAGTGGTAACATTAATTGCATTGTATGTAATTGCGGAAATAAATAAGTTGATATTGTTATTCTGGACTGAAGTAATTATGGAAAACAGGACACTTACCGACCGCAAAGGAAGATACAGATGGAATACAGTGTCGTATCGTGAGAGAAGTAAGAAAATGCAAGAGAGTGAAAGTTGATGGCTGCAGCTAATGGAATGTGTATGACTAGTTAAGGAAAGGCTGTGTCCCTCAAAATACACGTGGAGGAAAATGCCGTTCTTTTTTGTCAGAAAATGAAAATGAAATGAAATGGCGTATGGCTTTTAGTGCCGGGAGAGTCCGACGACAAGTTCGGCTCGCCATATGCACGTCTTTTGATTTGACCTGCACGTCGTGATGACAATGAAACGATGATGACGACGACTTATACACTCAGCCCGTGTGCCAGCGAAATTAACCAATTGTGGTTTACATTTTCGATCCTTGCTGGGAATCGAACCCGAAATCCCTGTGACCAAAGGCCTGCACGGTAACCATTTAGCCATGAACCGGACTTGTCAGAAGATGATTTAGTGGAATAAAGAAAACTGTCAACGTATCTGTGAACATGTGAGGCACATCGTGTCCAGATCCTTTGACGGGACTTTATAACTTACTAGAAAATCCGCAATCGTCCCGAGAGAGTAAAAATTCTAATGAGAAAAATATCCGAAGAAGAACTTTTGTAGAAAATGTCTTCGGAATTGTTGGCGCACAGAAACCTACTTTATGTGCATCAAACAAACTTGAATGTCTACTGTAGGAGAGGCGCGGTACGTTACCGACCTGGAGAAAGAGAAATTGTTATGGAACCAAACATTTAGGGAGTGGTGCTGGTACAAGAGGAAATGAAACTGGCCAACCATCTTCTATTAACACGAGTGAGGGGTAAAATGTAGAAAGGGGACGACACTTCCAAAAATGAAGATATCTGCCCAAGAACGACACGAAAGGCGAAAACTATGAAAGACTCCCTAGGCCTCGAGTGTTCTAATACCGCCGGGGTCGGAAAATAACAGGGGTTGATGAAGAGAGGTCGGATAGGATAGATGAAGTAAGTGGAAGCAATGTCAGTGCCCCGTGGACATTGACCCTCATTCCCAAGTTAAGAGCCTTTCAGGCCAATTTTATTCGGCTCATACGAAAGGCAGGGGATACCGCGGGTACTATTCTACCGCCCTCACTTACAGGGTTTTATTGCTTCAAGAGGAAATAAAACCAGGAAACGATCCTCTATTAACACTAACCAGAGGGAAAATATTGAAGGGGCCCTGCACTTCATAAATGAAGGTATCGATCTAAGAAATACAAAGGACACGAAGGGCGTGAAAATGAGCCTCTCTAGGCCTCGTCAGCCTAATACCAGCGGCGTAGGGAAAGAATAACAGTTTTTTATATTTGCTTTAAGTCGCACCGACGCAGATAGATCTTAAGGCGACGATGGGACGGGAAAGGGCTAGGAGTGGGAAGGAAGCGGGAGTGGCCTTAATTAAGGTACAGCCCCAGCATTTGCATGGTGTGAAAATGGGAGAGGATAAGAGTTTACCAAGGGACGTCGGATACGGACGATGAAAGCGAGGAGCCTTGCACTAGTAAACGGAAGAAATGCCTGAACTCAGCTAAGGGCCCCGTGATTGTCAAACCAAAATCCCAAGTTAAGAAACCGTGGGGCACCTTTTATTAATCAATCAATCAATCAATCAATCAATCAATCAATCAATCAATCAATCAATCAATCAATCAATCAATCAATCAATCAATCAATCAATCAATCAATCAATCAATCAATCAATCAATCAATCAATCAATCAATCAATACTGATCTGCATTTAGGGCAGTCGCCCAGGTCACAGATTCGCTATCTGCTGTTTTCCTAGCCGTTTCTTAAATGATTGCGACGAAATTGGAAATTCATTCAACATCTCCCTTGGTAAGTTATTCCAATCCCTAACTCCCCTTCCTACAAATAAATAATTTCCCCACTTTTTCCTCTTGAATTCCACCTTTACCTTCGTATTATGATCTTTCCTACTTTTAAAGGCACCACTCAAACTTATTCGTCTACTGATATCATTAGAAGAAACCGTGCATGCAGACGCCTTTACCTATCTCGTAGCAATGGTCAGGCGCTAGACATAAGTAGCGGAAAGCGCGTACCGTCTGTTATTACGCTGCCTAGGGACAAGCTTTGCGTGATAGATCCCTGTTAGGGTGCAACCAACAACAATTATTGTCAGCCATCTTTCTGGACCTTCTTCCGAAATATGAAAGGGTTCCGTGTGTGCCTTCCGATTTATATGAACTTTCGGATTGTTTGTCTCTTTTTTATTATTATCGACAGATGCTTCAGAGTCCAATTACCGGTAAATACAGGGTCTCCCATATAAACTAAGACCGTCGAAGCGGCGCTTGTACTCTGCGCTACAGCATGTCCAGTATGGAAGGCACGGGCACGGTTCTTGACCTTGCACGCAGCCTGCACGTGTTCGACCTGGCAAGCATCAATCGCCATTCTGAATCTCAGCTGCTAACATGGTGAGACAGTTATGATTGCATCACCGTATATTCGTATGTAAAAGTTCTGGTTTCATCTTAATGATCGTGTGAACAGTCAAAACTCGGTATTGGTGTGCAGAAAATCCTAATAGTATTTATGAAGTCCCTCATTATGATACGAATATTGCTGTTTGATGTACTGTTAGTGCAAGACGAATACTTAGGCCTACTTTTCCCGAGGCCAAGTAAATGCTGAGAGGTACCAAAATGGCAGTGTGACACCGACCTTGCATCAGTTAACGGAAGAAGGAAAATAGCGTGGATGGCTTCAACAAGGACAAGTCCCTGCTCACACAGAAGAATATACCCTCCTTAGAATTTCTGGAGTGTTTGCAGACAGAAAAAGTCTATGGAACAAATCCTCACAAATTGGAGGAAGTCAAAGAAAACCTTACGAATGAAATCAGAAGCATTGCAGTGACAGACCTCAGAATGTGGTTACCAGATACGATGCCTGTATAACCCAGGTAGGACGACATTTCCAGCATCTTTTATAGGGTAAGACTTTATATATGATTGAATATGTTATAGTGGAAGTGGATGTCCCTAGACCATCACCAACATGATCAGTGAAAGCTTATTACCAGAAGTAAATAAAGCATATCCACTAGCGAAGGTTGGCCCCGGTTAGTGGATGTGTACAGTAGCGACCACCTATTAGCGTCCAACAATGGTACCACTATTTGTCGTCGGTTGGATTTTGTTATGTTATGCAGCAGTGCAGCTATTCTGCAATTATCTTAGAGCGGAACGGGGAAACCCCAATTACAATTGTTTCTTCATGGACAGATAAAAGTACGAGTCACATATCAGCAAGATTACATCACCGAAATATGGACGAAAGGGTGACGGTAACGACTACAAGCTTTTAAAGAGATATAAAGTGCTCAACCTGTTACTGAAGAAGGCAAGATTAAGTACTACGCTTATGGTGAAGAACAGAGTGATGTTCACTTCTGATCTTTTCACTTTCAGTGCAGGGATTTATTTCTTTCTCTGTTACTACCTTACACTTTCATACTATTTTATGTAATATGACTATGTTTTCAAATTGCAGCTCATAAAATGAAACTTTCGAAGTATGACTGTTTTGTTGTTGCAGCGCCAAGGTTCACATTCGTCACCTCTTGCCATCATCACTAGCGATGGGGCGCTATCCCTGGTGAATGTGTACTTCCACTGTAACATATACACGCAGGGCCGGGGCAGCTGCCGTCCAATCACCGTGCGTTGGCTCTTAATTTGTATTTTTTAGTAAACCACAAGTTAAAAATGACCCAATAACATGTTACTGAATGGTTCGCCTTTATCTAATACTAAGACTTAACTTTTAGGTCTGTTCCTTGCCAGTCATTAAATTTCAGAATCCCACGAGAATTCATAATGAAAAAGTTAATTTCATTATTAGGATTGTTGTGCAGAATTAGGCTTGTTTTTATTTAAGAGTAAACCAGCTTTTTTCAGTTCCATTTGGGGCCACTGTTCATCACATTTAATCAAGGAGTTGCAGGTTTTACAAAATGGGGCGCATAAAGCTCGTTGTGGTTTCAATTGCCTCACTCCATGAAAACGTGTTTACACTCAATGTTCAGTATTCCCTTTATCGTTCACTGCTAAACATGTTTTTACTTTATTACAAGCATATAAAATGTTTAAAACTCTATTAAAATTAATACTAATTTTATCCACATTAATGCTTTAAACTCACGATATAGCAGCATTCTGCAATATTCATGTTCGCTTTGTTCATTCTACGAACTATAATATCAATAGCGATTTACCTCAGCGTATCAATAAAATAGTGCTCTCCCACTATTAATAAATATGTTTCGGTGAAAAATCATTAAATATAATATAAAACTCTATTTTCGACTTAGTATTTAAATAACGCTGTATGATTATTTATCTTGTAAATGCATTGGGATTTAAATGTAGTTAAAGTACGCGCTCATCAATGATTCCGTTACTGGGAAAATGTTGAAATATTTTGCAGTATGACATTTTAAAACAGAATAAGTCTCTTTTTGCTTCTCTCTCTGTGTGTGTGTCGGGTATGACGTGAGGTTAAACTTCGTAACATGCTCTAACGACCGGATGTCGTTTCTGACTTAAACCTCATTAGAGGAATTATTGAGATGAAACGAATGACGTGATATGTTACAAAAGGAAGGGAGACGGTGAAACCTGTGCCGGCACATAGCCTACTCCTGTCGAATAGCACCACGCGGTCTGCTCAAGGCTTAATATCTCAATCTGACGGACGAATCACGATCAACAGAGTCATATGTGCTCATTCCAAATGAAACTGTATGTATCCAGGCTTTTGGTATGCTATCTAGTGATTAGAAATCGTATACAACCATATCTAATACCCGACCAGCCATCATTGTGATCGCGAAATTGCTACGACCAACGCTACTCGAACCGAACAAGCCTATAAGTTAACTAAATCTTCAAACCTTTGTCAAATTCCTCTGATATTATTCTCTTTTTCTCTTGCTGCTCTTTGCTTTTTCATTTCGTTGCTTCGGTTTTCTTTTGGAATTTGTAATACTTTGTGCCTCACAGTGCCTATTATTTTCTACGTCAGCTGTTGCCCTCTGTGTTATGAATTGTCCCTCTCAATAGAACTCTAGCTTTCAGGGATCGTATCTTCATAAAATAAATAAATAAATAAATAAATAAATAAATAAATAAATAAATAAATAAATAAATAAATAAATAAATGTCCCCTGGTTGCATCGCCTTCGCACTCATTGAAAGTTGCTGTCCTGTGTCAAACGTCACATAATCACATTTCAGTTTGGACGTGCTGTGGGTATTGACCGTTATGTCACAGCGATCACCATCGAAACCTATGCACGGCGCTAGGTTCACTTACTTTTTTTTTTTTATCTGGGAAACACGAGGCTTTCTAGCTGGGAGCAGTAAGGAATCTGCATGTGAATTAGCCGCACTGATTAAGGGGAATCGTAATGCTGTATCTCGCCAATGTTAAAATAGCTGATGAACCTCTTTCTCAGTAGATATTTTGTAATTTTAACTCATGTCTTTTGCGTGCAGTGTTCTAGAATAGCTTTAAAATATTTGTTACGAAAAGGTTGTGATTTTTAAAAAAATATTCCCCAATTTTAATTTTTTCTGCACGTATTTTATTATATCAGATAAACTATTCAATAAACGTCAACCGAAGTAGATCCATACTACCACAGCAGTATCACAAACATTTGTTAAATATTTAATGGAAATGCAGCCGGTAGTTTCTGAAAAAAAGGGAACATTTGTTTTGGAAAAAGCGATTTGGAGTAAATTGCATTTAAAAATAGGAGTTTCGGTAAAAGCTCCCTGCATCTTGTGATTGGAGCTCCAGCAGGGTGACCAACTAATAAAACAGATATTTCTCTTCAAAACACGCCAAGACACAGCCTTCTAGAGTGAATAGACCCTGAGATTTGCGTAAATCAGTGATACATTTTCCGACTCGATGGCTGAATGGACAGTGTACTGGCCTTCGGTTCAGAGGATCCCAGGTTCGATTTCCGGCTCGGTCAGGGAATTTAACCTTCATTAGTTAAATCCAATGGCTCAGGGGTTGGGTGTTTGTGCTGTCCCCAACATCCCTGCAACTCACACACCAAACATAATACTATCCTCTACCACAATAACATGCAGTTACCTACACGAGGCAGATGCCGCCCACCTTCATCGGAGGGTCTGCCGTTACAAGGGCTGCACCTGGCTAGAAATAGCCACACGAAATTATAAATATTATTTATGAATAATAGACGGCCTGCAGATTACGGTGGGGCGTGTGGTCAGCACGAAGAATCTTCTCGGTTGTTATTCTGGGCTTTCGAGACCGGAGCCGCTATCTCACCGTCCGTTAGCTCCTCAATTGTAATCACGTAGGCTGAGTGGCCCTCGAACCAGCCCTCAGGTCGAGGGAAAAATCCCTGAACTGGCCGGGAATCGAACCCGGGGCCTCCGGGCGAGGAGCAGACACGCTACCCCTACACCACGGGGCCGGCTTCCTGGCTAGAAATGGCTACACAAAATTTTAAAAAGTGATGCATTGTACAAAACGTGTCTTGAAATGGAATTGCACGATTATATTTTAAAATAGTAAATAGTCGAATATTTCAGTGAAATTAATACCAAATTAAACAGAATGATTCACACGTTAATAAAATGTCAATATTTGCCGTTTCGGACCTTTACGACTTCCCTTAATACTGTATCAAGCAGTATGAACACATAGACATTGCCAAGCCCCTTTTTGGTCGTCTACTGAAGGGCATGAAGTGGCAGGGATGGATTCAGTTACGTGGAAATATAGAATGCAGGCTGTCCTATGTTGACGACTTAGTGTTAACGGCAGATTGCGCTGAAAGCCTGTAGTCTAATACCTTGGAACTTGAAAATAGGTGCACTGAGTAACCTATGGTATGAAAATTAGCCTTTCCAATATTAAAGTGATGCCAAGCGGTAAGAAACAAAGTTAATTTAATAACGTCAGTTTGGGAGTACAAAACTGGAACAGGTAGATTACTTCAAGTATTTACGATGTGTGTTCTCCCAGGATGGTTGTACAGTAAGTGAGATTGAATCAAGGTGCGGTAAGGCGAATGCAGTGACCTCGCAGTTGTGATCAACAGCATTCTGTCAGGTCCTGGAAGAAAGTAATTTTACACCGGTCTGTTTTCAGACCAACTTTGCTTTACGGGGGTGAAAGCCGGGTGGACTCAGGACATCGTATTTATATGTTGGATGTAACAGACATGAAAGTAACGATAATGATCACTGTTACAAGCAGGTGGGAACAATAGCAGGAGGGTACTCGGAGTGAGGATATAAAGGCTGAGACAGAAATGAAGTATATTTATGAAGCTGTAGACAGAAACCGTATTCGACGGTGGGGTAATGTGAGGCGAATGGAGGAGGGTAGGTTGCGTACGAGAATAATGGACTTGGTCATGGAAGATAAGCGGAGTAGAGGGAAACAAAGAGGACGATGGCTAAACTCAGTTTCTAATGATTTAGAGATGAAGTGTAGAACTCAACGAGGTGAGGCCACAGAGTTACAAATGGAGGATTGTGGAAGAGTTTAAGAAAATCACAGAGACTTGCAGACTGAACACTGAAAGGCATAAGAGTCTATAATGTATATTTATGCATGTAAAATCTTTCATTTCAGGATATGACACGTTCCTACTTTAAGTTACCTGACTAGACTACACTAACAATGCTTTCATTCCCCACCCTGAAGGAGTGGGGCGGGCCACCTAGAAGGTAACGCCCTCTCTCTGGCCAAGAGATGCGGGCAGGTTGGGGAGATGTGACGGAAGAAGGAGATGGGTAAAGGATGTGAATATATAGGAGATGGGAGGGGAATTGTGCCTATGCCTAGGTGTTGAGTTTCGTTGGGGGAGTTTATTAGCAAAGATGGTTACAAAGTAGTACAAAAGATATTACACAGATTTTAAAGTACGTACTAGGATGATATAAAGGCTGTCGGACGAAGGTGGGGTTAGTGCTAGACGTAAGGGAAAGGGCTAAGATGTGAAAGATACAGGAGAAGTTATGCAGGGAAGTGAGTACGTTGTGGAGAGGGTTTGTTGGGTGTGGTATTGGAGGAGAAAAACCGGGTGGAGGAGGGTAAAAACAGATTTGTGGACTCGATGGAAAGAAAGGAGGAGGAGCCGGCTGGGGACGGTGACGGGGTTCATGAGATCGGTTAGCAGGTTGGGGAGGAGAGCGAGATGGTTCAGTGTGATGATGGCGGCCTTGAAGATGGATGCCGTTGTTGATGAAATGCTGGGCGATGTCCGGCGTCGGCAGATGAAGGCGAACGAGGTGGGTAGGTCCTGTAGCGTTGAAAATCCGAGTTGCTCGGCGAACTGGTGTTCCTGTCTGGCGGAGGTCTTGAAGTATGGCGTCGTTGGATAAGAGCGGGTCCACTCCTCGGATGACGCAGGTGCAATCGGTCGATGGTGGCGGCATTGTGTCGGTGGTAGTGTCAATTGCAAGCGCTGGTTCTTGACTTGAGGAGGTAGAGGTGGGAGGCATGGTGATAGTAGCGGTCGTGATAGGGATAGGGTGGGTTGAAACCGTAGCCGTGAGCGAAGTTGTGAGGGAGGTGTGAACTGGGAAGGTTGTGAGGGTGGTAGTAGTGGTGGTTGTTGTAGTGGTGTAAGGAAATGACAAGGGTTGTGGCGGGGTGTGTAAGGAGGTGGCTCAGGAGAATAGTCCGGGAGTTGCTCTAAAATATTGCTGGGAGAGTCTTTCATTTGATTTGTGCACCAGTGGCGAGAAGATGGTCATGTTCGGTGGATGTTTTGAAGAAAAGCAGGACGTCGTTTGATGGTGCAGAACCTTCATGGAGCCTGTATACTCCAGACTTGCGGAGTTCAGATAGGATGGTGTCTTGAGTGATGGATTGTTGGACGTCCAGGACAATACAGGTGTACATGTTGGGAGGCCGACTTCCGACCTGGTGTCTGGCCTATATGCTTTGTTGGGTCGGCTGGGTGCGATGGTCCCCGGCGAATCAAAAATGAGGAGATAAGGATGTACAGAGTCGTCAGTGCTCTACATTAGTTATTACCGGCCTATATTCAAAGCAGTAAGAAGTAGCATCAAAAGTTTTACTTGCAAATGATGGCTGTGATCGAGAAATTGGCGGACGTTGAAGACAGAAGTTTAATGGATTCCAGCACATGCTTCTTACGATTCTCTAATCAATGTGTCATAATAGATGAATGTAGAACAGAGACTTCTGTAACTTACTAAATTTGTGCTACACAAAGGGCATCATGGAGTTCAACTTTGAACATTTGATGTATGTTACTATCATCACGATTGAGCGCAGCACTGGTATTACTTAGTTGACGCTCGAATTGATGACCTTACAGACGCTGGAATACGATACACAAGCGTACGAGAGTCCTTTCATTGCTAGACTAATATAAGATACGAATGAAAAACTGCATCCAATGATTTATTACATTTCTCCTTCGAATGTCAGCAGCAGCTGCTGCTTACAATTGCGTCACTCGCTTCTTTTTCTGCGTCATATTCCTTTACATGTCGGCGATAAATAAGTTCTGCCGGAAGAGCGCGAGTGTAAGCAGAGTCTTCTCATAATGAGGGACAATAACTATCCAGAAGACGCTGTATAATGCACTCTCAACACTCGGAATACTTAGCGTGTCTCCCATGAACAAGGAATATTAAAGGGAGAACAAAAGTAGTATTGGTAAAAAAGAACAGTGGATTTTAACTCTTTTATGTAAAATTGATATTTGGAGTTTTCTCTTTAATTTGATGTACCGTATCTTTCATTGATTTGGATGACTGCAAGTAATTATAAATGTAAGAAAATGTATGTTACTGTACAAGCCATTTCCCCATATTTCATGAACACTTGTTAAGGTAAGACAAGATATATCGGGAGCAATTTGCTCTAGAATTACGGTTCTCAACCTGCGGATGCGTTAGAGAATTTCAGGTGAGGCGTGGTGATAATGAAAAACACACACACACGATTTTGGTAAAGAGTAAAAATAATTTTGTGCGGCTAGTTCTAGCCGAGTGCAGCCCTTGTAAGGCAGACCCTCCGATAAGGGTGGGCGGCATCTGCCATGTGTAGGTAACTGCGTGTTATTGTGGTGGAGGGTAGTGTTATGTGTGGTCTGTGGGTTGCAGGGATGTTGGCGACAACACAGACACCTAGCCCCCAGGATATTGGAATTAACCAATGAAAGTTAAAATCGCCGACCCGGCCGGGAATCGAACCCGGGACCCTCTGAACCGGAGGCCAGTACGCTGACCACTCAGCCAACGAGTCGGACGGTAAAGAGTAAGAAGTTGTGACAAACAAACGAATGTACTACGAAAAGCTTTGTTCGCTACCGCTAAATCGTATACGTAGAAGAATGCTTTTCCTAAAGTAACGCTGGGACAAGAAATTCGTATTTGTGAATTATTGTGTACTGAAACGTGTAAAAAATGTATAAATATGTAACTTTTATCATGAGGTATAGAAAAATTTACTACATTTTATAATTTTTTACGCAATTTTTTTTTTTTGCATCATATGATGTGATCTGGGGAAAGAACAGAAAAGAAGTGCAGCAACAACAACTATATGTAATGAACGAAATTTTTATAACATATTTATTCTTATTTTCAAATTGAATTATACAGTTTCCATCAACATATCTCAATTTTATACGCTGGCTTATATAAGATCAAAACACCGAGCTCGCCTAGATACTGAAAGTGATGTGAGGTATGCACTATCACATTTGGAACCAAATATAAAAAAAACTTGTGAAAGTCAAACAGTGCCAGCGGACTCATTATTCATTAATTATGTTCTTACAATATCAACTCAGATGATGTAGTTTGAAATATTAAATGCAGTGAGTGTAGAATCTTATGTAATATATATTACTGCCATTTTCTGTTATTCTGTTACTCTATTATTATTCGTGTTTTGCGTAACTTTCTTTGTAAAGTGATGCCATTATAATTGTTATTTACAACGTGTAATATTACGTATCAAGCACTCATAATCATCAGCCCGCCTGATGGCCATGATCGTTAAGGCGTTGAAGTCTAAACGGTCTGACACCGAGGTTAGCCGGTTCGAGTCCATTTGCTCCAAAACTTTTCACCCTCAGAATGTTGGTATACTCTTTCTAGTCAGCAGATTGCGCTCTCCGCAGTGCTCATATGGAGTGAGGGCATATGACGCTCTTGATGGTGATTTGTCCGTCGTATGGAGACGTTAAACCTTGAGCAGACACCTTGGTTCTCTTCGACAGTAGACTACGTACCGGCACCGGGTTTCACCCTCTCCCTTCTATCATATGTCATTCATTTCATCTCATTAACTCCTCTGATGTGGTTGACGTCAGGAAGGGCATCCGGTCATAAAAACCCGCAGTGAGAGATTCATCTCACCTCACACCCAACCCCGCAGAGAAACGGGAGAAGGGTTGGAAAAACAAATAAACAAACAAACACTCTTAATTAATAATCATTACAAAATCATTATAAAACATTTTCTGAGATGTTAAACCTAACAGAAATGTAGAGCTTTTGTAAATCAATAATTCATTAGGGGGGCATGAAATAATTTACGGATGAAAAGGAGGAACCACTGCTCTAGAAGGCGGTAATTTATGTTGATTTATAGTAAACATCCTGCTGGATAGGTTGGGCTACATTGATTGCTATGGACTAAGAATTTTCAAGTGTCATTTCAGAGAAACTACATATTTTGCGAATGTTTCCCTTTTGGTCAGAAACTACTTCCGGTAGACATTGAACGGCCGGTATTTGTAGACATGGTATAGGCTTTTCCTTCCTTCAACCGGCATAAGCCCAAATCTTGCTTACTTGAGGTAGAGTTCTGAAATTCTTACTCATTAACAGCATTATTGTTTTTATATGGATGTACAATAGCAAATGTACCACACCATAGATCGATCATAAATATTTTTAACAAAAATTAATTTTAAAATTTAAGTAATTCATTTAAAAAATCCATATCTTAATTTCGAATAAAGTAGATCGAACAAAGTAGATGAGTGCATATTTTAGATAAGGAACAAAGACTTGTCCGCCTCTGTGGTGTAGTGGTTAGCGTGTTTAGCTGCCACCCCCGGAGGTCCGGGTTCGATTCACGGCTCTGCCACGAAATTTGAAAAGTGGTACGAGGGCTGGAACGGGGTCCACTCAGCCTCGGGAGGTCAACTGAGTAGAGGTGGGTTCGATTCCCACCTCAGCCATCCTGGAAGTGGTTTTCCGTGGTTTCCCACTTCTCCTCCAGGCAAATGCCGGGATGGTACCTCACTTAAGGCCACGGCCGCTTCCTTCCCTCTTCCTTGTCTATCCCTTCCAATCTTCCCATCCCTCCACAAGGCCCCTGTTCAGCATAGCAGGTCCGGCCGCCTGGGCGAGGTACTGGTCATTCTCCCCAGTTGTACCCGACCCAAAAGTCTGAAACTCCAGGACACTGCCCTTGAGGCGGTAGAGGTGGGATCCCTCGCCGAGTCCGAGGGAAAAGCCAACCCTGGAGGGTAAACAGATTAAGATAGAAGAACATAAAGACTTTCTCGTCTGTCAAAGACACAATATTACAATATAACTTTTAACACTATAAACTTACCTGTAAAAGTACACACTATTATACAAAGAATGACATGTTTCGTCCTACAAGAACATCGTCAGATTTTATCAAATCACTTCAATCATGCGTTTGTATGTACAGTATTGTTTGCGTAGTTTGTCTGACTGGAAAGTGTTTATGTCTCATTTTGCTAAGTCGACACAGGAAGGTATGCCTTCCTCCTTAACAGAGTAGATATGGTTAAAATTACATTTCATTACCTTGGACAGTTCCAGAGGAGCCGAGAAATAATCTATTAAATTAACATTATCCGCGTAGGCATTTGATAGTTCCCTTAACTATGTGAAATGAACGTTCAGTGTATCAGGTGATGTTCAGAACATGCAGTACATATTGACAGAGTGTTAGATACAGCCAGTGATATCTGAACCCACAACCTTCCTCTTTCTCACCAACTGAAGCGTAACGGAGAGTACACTTTGCTGCCGTCCTCGTGGGTTCGATTTCCCGCACTGCCACAGATTTAACAATGGCAGGACGGTTGGTGTAGCGATAGTGTGTCAATTGTAACGGTTCAAATCCCGTTACAAGATGATATCTGTATTTTTATTATTGTATGATTTTATCTGTATTTTATTATTATTATTATTATTATTATTATTATTATTATTATTATTATTATTATTATTATTATTATTATGCCAGTATTATTATTAGGTTATCTGTGATATTGTTACTATTATTGTAATTATCAGTCTTATTCAATTCTCTTACGCAATGCCTGTCGCTTGCGTATTTGTAATTGAGTGTATGCATATATACGTATATGTACATTAACATTAAATACCTGTACAGTGAGAGTTTCGATGTATCAGATGTGGAAGTGACGTTGTTATATTGCTATACCATTGGCGATTCTGCCAAGTTATCGCCACTTCATGGTTACGTCATCGTATTTATTTAGCAATGCGCTCAGAGAGTCGGCCGCCCCGGGCTATTTCACCACTGTATGTAATATCTGTCGCGTAGGTGGGAGTATGTCATTGTTATTTCTGGAGATTACGTATCTGTGTCAACCAACGTCTATATAAGGTGGATGCATATTGTAGCGTCAGTCATTATTTAAACGGAAGCAGTACAGTGAACAAGTCTACTAGATGAAGAGGCCTCAGTCGGTCAGTCAACGAGTGTGAACGAGAGATGGAGAAGACTCAGTGAGCCATTAATTATTGGTCATCGAGAGAGTGAGGACAAAGTTGGTCTGTCACTTAGTGGGAGACACGGACGCAAGGGCTTACCATGAAGTCAGAGAGGGCAACCCTGGACCTGCCAAGAGGTAATACCATACTGACTTACAAAGAAGTCAGATGATATGGAGAAGAAGTAGTCACAAGGATGTATCACCAAGTTAGGCGTGACACGTCTACAGTAAACACCAGATCAAAGGATTACGTCGTAATTACACTCAAAGTGTTGAAGGTACAGTCAAGTGAATCAGTGAGGGATATATTTCGTATAAATTGTTAAATGTCCGGTCAAGAAGAATTCAAATTCATGCCTAGTTTCTTTCAGTTGCAATGTCATAATTTCATATTCTCATCTGTTTTATCGCAACAAGACTCACTATTTTTTGATATATTATTCAAAGAATATATATTGTTCTATCAAACGAATTCATAGTTTTATTTCATTGACAGTAAAATATCTTAACCTCAAAATTAATGGGGAAACCGAACGCCAATCTCCTTTTCCCAGAACTTATATGGTATGTTGTCAAAAGTAAGCTTATTACCCCACACCCTAGAGATAGTCAAGAGACTCATTCTATTACTGCTGCACTGAGTGGCAGCTGGCGCCCTTCAAATAACGTATGTGTAAGTAAGCAGGTAACAAGTAAGTGTGAGTACAAGGTTCGACGAGTGTGTATTTTATTTAATGAATATTAATTTTCATAATTTCCATTTTAAATGCAGATATTTCAGATTTCCCATTTTAAATGCAGTTTTATATGTTTGTAAATAAGTCAGCGAGTTAGGAAAGACACAATTTGGCTCCGCAACGTGGTGCACGAAGAAATTCAGTACTTGTTCTGAATGACAGCATATCATAGGTTCATTCTGAGAAGAGTATGCGCATTTAAGCCAACGGAAATTATTACCGGTAAATGTCAGGAATGTAACTTTGTGATATATATTTGTATTTTGAGGATATGTCAAGGGATTTGAAGAGGGAAATTTATTTGAGATCGCGTACTATCACTAGTGAACCAAAGATGGACAAGGAAGACAATAACAAGTCATGTGGCGACGAGGTCATTGCTTCTGCGGACATCCAAGGTGAAATTCAGAGTAGGGAACAGGTGAATACGATGGAAGCTTCTGAGGTAATTCAGGAAAGTGCAGAAATTGAGAAGCACACTGAAACTCAAAAGGAAATCGCGGGGGGAATAAACCAAGGTTTTGTTGATTTGTTCATGGCCAAAATGGACGAGTTCAAGGAAATGATGAATAGGAGTTTCGAAAAGTGGGAGAAAATGATTGATACTAGTAATGAAAATAATAATAAACAGATGGAAGAAGTGATTGGTAGCTGTAGCAAAATGGAAGAAAAGATTGATACTAGTAGTGAAAATAATAATAATAAAGAGATGGAAGAAATGAATGGTAGTTGTAACGAAAATTTTAATGTGATCAATGATCAAATATCCAAGTTAGAAAATAAGTTAAATAAAGACTGTATTGACCTTAGAGGAGAAATGGAGTTGGATCTGAGCAATCTTCATATTCAGACCGAGAAAGTCAAGGGAATATGTACAGAGGACAGTAGCAATATCGTACTGTTAAGTGATAAAACTTCTAGTAATCGGGAAGAAATTCATGAGGTAGTCGAGAAAAGATTGGACAAGATTAACAATGCAGTGGGGGAAGATACGAGGGAACAGATTAGTAGAATTGAACAAATTGAAAGCAAACTTGTGGAGGTCACCGAACTACGGAGCGAACAGGAAACGCTATCACAGCAGGTAAGAGAAAGAGAGGAAGAATTGAAGGAAGGCGTGAGAATAGAGGAAGAGAAGGATGAGAGAGGAGCGGAAGAAGAAATTTTGAGTTGCCAGGAAGTGATACGGCAAAAAGGTACAGGTGAGTCGGCGTGTGAGGTGATAGTAGCGAGTGGTTTGTTCAGTAGGGATCGTGATTTAACTGGGTTTTCTGGAGAACAGTTCAGTTCTATAGAATTTGTAAAAGTAGTTGAGAAAAGATTTGCAAGTAAGTTGAGGAATAATGTTATTGAATGGGAATATGTGTTGGAGATTTTGTCTAATGTTTTTATCGGTGAAAGTAAAATATGGTTTCGAGTGTACTGGGATAATATGTCTAATTTAGGAGAGATTAAAGGCAAGTTCATTGATAGGCTTTGGAAGGAATGTGTGGAAGGGCGCGCGCGCGAGAGAGAGAGCGCATGATGGCTGGGGAAAGTAGTATAGTAGAGAGAGAGGGGGGAAAATGTTAGCCGTGTATCAGAGGAGAAGTAATAATCCTGATGAGCAGAGGATTAAGAGTTATGTCGATAGTGATAGGGGTCAGAAGAGTAATCAGAGAGAATCGGAAGATGGGAGGCGTATGTATTTGTGTTATGAGAGAGAAGGTCAGAAGTGTAATCAGAGAGAATCGGAAGATGGGAGGCGTACGGATTTGAGTTATCAGAAAGACTATGATAGTCTTAATATGAATGTTATCAAGGTGTCGTTATCGAGCCAGAGTATTTCAGATTCACAGGGAATTGGGTAAACTAAGTGAACAGTCCGAAAGTAGAAGATGAACTGGTATTTAGTATAAGTAGTTATGTAGTGAAAGTAGATTTAAGAGTAGTGTGATTGTGACCTAAGTAATGTTAAATGAGATATTTAAGTAATGACGTAGTCGCATATAATGAAGTAATTAATGGAAGGAGGAAGTTAGACGTAAGAAGTGATCTGTTAAGTGATGTAAGTACTTATAATACTGAGAATATACTGTAAGTAGTGAGATAGTAACTCCAATGATGGAAATTGTAATATGAAGAAGGTAAGTGAAGGTACTATTAGATATTATAACAGCCGTTGGGTAAGTCGAAGTGAGTAAATAAGATGATAGCAGTACCAATCATAATTGAAGAAAATTGTAAGCTTCAGCCATGCCTTGTTGTACCAGAACTTGTGTATTCAGTTATTTTAGGGGCTACTTGGTTGCAAATCATGGAAGTAGAGTAGACTTTAATTTAGGTAGTGTGTGTTTGTTCTGTGAGGAAACTAGCAAAGAAGTACGTGTTAATTATGATGGTCTGAGGTAAGTGTTTGGTAATGTGTGTTCTTTAAAGATATATGAGGGGTAAGTGAAGGTGTTCCTAGTGAGAGGAAGTGTTTTGAGGTATGTTACGTGTCTATAACGACCAGTATCCGCGGAATAGTCGGTATGAGGCAGTGACATGAGGTAATTTGAGTGAATTACAGGAGGAGTAATTGTGTTCGATGTTAGGTAAGCATCGAGAGGTATTTAGTGGTAAGTGAGGAAGAACACGTATATAAACATAAATTTGTAGTACATGACCATTTATCATTGTGGGAGGTAAGTACCCCATTCAACTTAAAAATGCTAGTGACGTCTAAGAACAAATAAACATTATGCTGGATTACGGAATAATTGAACCATCTTGTAGCCATAGTGTTGATTCTTTAATTATTGTTGCCAAGGAGGATGTGATTTATTGAGATATGTAAGTTTACAAGGGCAAAATTGATTCCGTTTGAGTGACAGAGTGCTACTCAGAGTTCCATTTCATCATCTGCAGAAGCGGGAAATATGTTGAAGTTATTTTTTTATCAGGGGTATTTCACTATTGTGAACCGTATCGGAAAGTGTACATATTCCTTAAAATATCAGGAAGGGGATATTGTCGGTATTTATAGTATTATATATGTAAAGATGTACTTCACGTGAGATTTGTTGAGACGAAAATAATATGATTAATTTTTTTGTGAGAAACTGGCAAAATAAAATTAACATCTGCGATTTGCGTGTGAACTAAGTGTCGTACTGGTGTATTGGAAGAATAAGTGCTACATTGTCATGGGTTGTGTGGCAAAAGCGGAGAACAGGACATTGGACAGTTCTCATATAAGTGACTTTTCACAAAATATTTTGATATGTTAAAAAAAGGAGAAGAATGTTGTATATTGATTGAAAATTATTTGTGTGTGTTAAATCAAGGGCTATGCTCTTGTGTATTGTATGAGAATGGGACACTGAACAGTTAACTGCGATGACAATGTGCGAGAAAAATTCTCATACCTTTGATATTTTATAAAATGTATGGATGCTGAAAAAGAAAATTATTGTTGTATACTCATTTAAAGTGTTTATATGTGTTAGTGTTATATTTATATTATGTTGTTCATAAATCAATCGATTCTTTGTTCTTCGATTTATTTATGAGGGAGGCGAATTGTAACGGTTCAAATCCCGTTACAAGATGATATCTGTATTTTTATTATTGTATGATTTTATCTGTATTTTATTATTATTATTATTATTATTACTATTACTATTATTATTATTATTATTATTATTATTATTATTATTATTATTATTATTATTATTATTATTATTATTATTATTATGTCAGTATTATTATTAGGTTATCTGTGATATTGTTACTATTATTGTAATTATCAGTCTTATTCAATTCTCTTACGCAATGCCTGTCGCTTGCGTATTTGTAATTGAGTGTATGCATATATACGTATATGTACATTAACATTAAATACCTGTACAGTGAGAGTTTCGATGTATCAGATGTGGAAGTGACGTTGTTATATTGCTATACCATTGGCGATTCTGCCAAGTCATCGCCACTTCATGGCTACGTCATCGTATTTATTTAGCAATGCGCTCAGAGAGTCGGCCGCCCCGGGCTATTTCACCACTGTATGTAATATCTGTCGCGTAGGTGGGAGTATGTCATTGTTATTTCTGGAGATTACGTAGCTGTGTCAACCAACGTCTATATAAGGTGGATGCATATTGTAGCGTCAGTCATTATTTAAACGGAAGCAGTACAGTGAACAAGTCTATTAGATGAAGAGGCCTCAGACGGTCAGTCAACGAGTGTGAACGAGAGATGGAGAAGACTCAGTGAGCCATTAATTATTGGTCATTGAGAGAGTGAGGACAAAGTTGGTCCGTCACTTAGTGGGAGACACGGACGCAAGGGCTTACCATGAAGTCAGAGAGGGCAACCCTGGACCTGCCAAGAGGTAATACCATATTGACTTACAAAGAAGTCAGATGATATGGAGAAGAAGTAGTCACAAGGATGTATCACCAAGTTAGGCGTGACACATCTACAGTAAACACCAGATCAAAGGATTACGTCGTAATTACACTCAAAGTGTTGAAGGTACAGTCAAGTGAATCAGTGAGGGATATATTTCGTATAAATTGTTAAATGTCCGGTCAAGAAGAATTCAAATTCATGCCTAGTTTCTTTCAGTTGCAATGTCATAATTTCATATTCTCATCTGTTTTATCGCAACAAGACTCACTATTTTTTGATATATTATTCAAAGAATATATATTGTTCTATCAAACGAATTCATAGTTTTATTTCATTGACAGTAAAATATCTTAACCTCAAAATTAATGGGGAAACCGAACGCCAATCTCCTTTTCCCAGAACTTATATGGTATGTTGTCAAAAGTAAGCTTATTACCCCACACCCTAGAGATAGTCAAGAGTCTCATTCTATTACTGCTGCACTGAGTGGCAGCTGGCGCCCTTCAAATAACGTATGTGTAAGTAAGCAGGTAACAAGTAAGTGTGAGTACAAGGTTCGACGAGTGTGTATTTTATTTAATGAATATTAATTTTCATAATTTCCATTTTAAATGCAGATATTTCAGATTTCCCATTTTAAATGCAGTTTTATATGTTTGTAAATAAGTCAGACAGTTAGGAAAGTCACACTATCTCTTACATGGAGGCCCCGGGTTCGGTGTCCAGGCATATCAGGTATTTTTACATGGATATAGTTCCTGGTTTGACATTCACTCATCCTACGTGATTACTATTTAAGAGTTATCTGACGGTGGGATAGGGCCCCCGGTCTAGAAAGCCAAGATTAACGGCCAAGAGAATTGTTTGTGCTGACCACACGACACCTCGTGATCTACAGGACTTCCGGCTGAACAGCGGTCGCTTGGTAAGCCCACCTCCATCCAGGATGTGCTGGAGCACGTCCAGATGAGGATATAATTTCATTTTTACCGACTGAGCTATCCTGGCCTAAGTCATCTTTCTACTTAGTCCGTTCTAGGGTTAGTTTTCCCCCGGAGGGATACCACCACTATGAGACGTTTGATCTATTATAAAACGGGGGAGAAGTACCAGTACCTCCTGAATATGGTTCCTGCCAGGGTTGGGAACATTGGAAGGGATAGCCAACGAAGAGGGAAGGAAGCGGCCGTCGCCTTCAGGGGGGACCAACACGTTTGACCATCTAAAAATGGGATTTTTCAATTTATTTTTCATTCAAAATTGAACTTTTCTGTTTACAACAATGCAAGATTTCCGTTAATATCCATAACGGCCAAAAACGTGCAGTCCTGTCCCCCAAGCAAGCCCTTTGTTCTTAAGCTTGATGCCCGTTCCCCGTAAGTTTTGTTTTTCAGAACCGTTTCCCTGATAACTCTGAAAGGTTTTAAAGATTCTAAGATGAAATCTTGCTTGCATGTATATTTCATAGAGAACAAGATATACTATCTCAATTGGTCAAGTTTTAAAACCTATTTTAAAAGGAAAATTAGTGAACATTTTACTACTTCAGAATAACTTCATAGTAGCCATGATACATAGCCACTTTGAGTAATTAATTATATGTAATATGGCATAGATTTGTGTGATTTCTGAATAAAGTATCCATATTACTAAGGAATGATGCGTTTGTCATACTAAGTTTCCTTTTAGTATCAATCCTGTTGCTGCGGAAGAATGTTTAATACACCCCATTTTTCTATGTTCAGTGGTGTAAGTCCCCCGTTATGTTTCGTACCATCCCGGCATTTGACTAGAGAAGAAGTGGGCAACCAGGTAAAACCACTTAGAGGATGGCTGAGGTGGGAATCGAACCCCGTTTACTTATTTGACTCCCCGAGGCTGAGTGGACCCCGCTCCCGTCCTCGTCGAATTTCGTGGCGAAGCCGGGATTGGAGCTAATCACTCTAACCACTACACAACAAGGGCGGATCATATTTCTTCTGTTGTAAAGGATCTAAGCTGCAGGTCTGGCACTACTACAAGCACAACATCGAAGTGCGACCAAATAAATTCGTTGTGAATCAATTCAATGAATTTTTCGTCGTTTTACTGCGAAACGGTGGTAAGTCCACTTTCGGGAAGTGGACTTATTAGCAAAATGATGTTAAGAATTAAATTATCTTTTGCGGTAAATCATTGGTAACTCCATTGAGAGAGTACAAATAGCATAATGTTAATGGTTTCGCCAACTCCATGTTTTCTTAAACGTAGTCTGTAGAGTGTAAGTAAAGTCACTTACCGTACCGATTTCTTGCTGTAAGCCCTTTTCCTTCTTGTCTTTCAGTTCTGTATGGAAAACTATACTAACTGATAATAATTATAATTTCATTATTGTCACATTTTCAATATTATTGCTCATTAGGCGAGTATTGTCTTATCTGACTTTTAGTCCTGAGTCTAAGTCCTCAGCAAAGAGGATAGAATAGGATAGAGATGAAACTCAATGATAAATTTCGGTACCAAGCCACTCGGCGCTAGTAGTTTCAGTCTCTCATCAGAGATAGCGCCACAGCGCGCATTTTGTGCACTATCTTACCGCTATTATCAACAGATAGCGCAGAGAAGCGACATCCGGCGCAGGGACGCACATCCGGGTATGCTTACAGCTCCTCCCCCCTCCTTTCCCCTGCCCCTCGCCCCCACCCGCCGACGATAATAATGCAGTTCTACTACTTCCATGCCCAATACATTGTAATTTATATATTTTTATTTCCAAGTAATTACTATGTTACTGAGAACATAACCACACACCTCAAAGCAGCTTTAACTTCAAATGAATGATTGACACATTAACACAAAGCTGATAATATAACAAATAAGAAATCCCTTCGAAAGCAAGACAGCAGAACACACCATATGCAAGACAATGGGGTATCACATCAATATCCAAGTACCACATGAAAATAAAAATAACAGTATTAAATGCACTGGGACAGGAAATATATAGAACTACATTAATAGAACCATTCAGCTTTCAGCCCCTGATGTGTACTCAAACAGGAAATACAGGATTTCAGGAGGACTGGCGAAGATATATTTCAAATAAACAAGCACATGAACACTTGGAATTCAAACAACACAAATACTGTAGCATCATGGGAACTATCGAATAAAATCTATATAAGTTCGAACAAGGTTAATCGATTGGGTAAAGTCGAATTCGATGCAATCCAGCAATATTATCTCCACAATGCTTGACGTTATATGACTAATTAATTTGTTAGAAGGGCCCACTGATTGAGGTTAGACTTGAAATACTTCACTTCGAGACAAACTGTCTTTAATTATTAACATCGCTCATTTCATGCTTACTTGCGTGCCATCTACAGAACCTGTACATAACTATTTACACGTTATGAATGACCTCCAGCGCCATCTTAAAGGAGATACTAAAACTACCTGAAGCTAGCTACAGATTGGAACCATAAGCCCCATTCGACTTTCAACCCCCTGGTCATCAGCTCTGAGGTTGGTGGCGCTCTGCTCTAGTGCAGGAGTGCTCAGCAGGGCGCCCGTTGGGACTAGCCCAGTGCGGCCGAGCTTACGTCACAGTGAAGCTAGAGAGCAAACACACTTTGCAGGGAAGCATTGACGTTCGATTGTGATTACGAAGCTCTCCTCTATTGCTCAGCGAAGTGGTTACTGGGGTAGAAATAAAACTTCATAATGACAGAATAAACCCTGACCTCTTCAATTTATTCTGGTTTGATTTATACTGCGCACGATATAAACAGTCTGTTTTATTTTCTTATATTATTATTTCAAAGGAAACCGACACTTTATAATTTCTGTGTTACGGTCTACAAATGTAGAGGGTTTAAGCGTACAAGCTACGATTTACAATTCCGTGGATAGGAATGACAGTATTTCCAGTTTTTAAAAATGTAAAATTCATCTTGCTCATTAAGCAAAAAGTAATACAATTACATAATTCCAACAATGCTTTTGCGCAGTGTTGTGTGACTTCCCCTTTTCACTGAATTTATGAAAATAGTATTTAAAATTTAACAGGCGTCTGGTGATAATAGCTAGCCTCTAAATAGCGAAAGGGAATTTCATCACGAGTGAGTAATAGATATTTACTATCTCGCAACGTAAATATACCTGTGAGTTATACAGTATGCCTTCAAATAAATAACGTCACTAATTTTATTCCCGGTAAGCATGATTTGATTGTTGGTGAGTATATCAGATAATTTACACCCAAACAACCACAAGACACAGTTTATCCACCTTAACTCCTTATTATATTAGAACTGTTTCTAAAGCACCCCTTAAAATGCAATGGTGAAAATTGTAATTCATTACGTACATTATAAAAATATTTAAGGTTGTAGGCCTAACTCTTTATTGTATCCGGTCAAAATACATAAACTGGAATGAACATAAAAAACTTATTTCTTACAACGGAAATACAAAATGACGTGGATGTCTGCCTTCTTTCTTTCCTTATTTTCTGCCCCCATTTCAAACTCGGGTATCGCAGCAGTGATCGAGAGTGAATGGGAGAACTTTGCTCACATTTCACAGCCTCTGACGTAGCCACAACGTCACACTAGCTGAATTGCATTAAGCCATTAAGGATTTACGCAGGTAGTTCCATTCTCTGTCCCTTCCCAATTGTTATTTCGTCTCGGTGTTCTCCAAATTCGTACGTTCGTCATCGCCAGAAATTTAATTCTAGGGTTGTGTCAATATCATACACCTGTCAATGTCATATGTTCCGTAAACTTGTTATGTGACCCTCTTAGACTGATTCTGATGGTTCTGTCAGCTTCCGCTTCGAACGCTAGTGGTGTGCCACTTCCGGGGGGCCATCTGGTGACGAATGAAGGCACTTCTATTATAACGTCTAAGTTCAAAAGCTCATTGTTTAAGAAGCCTTTCTCGTGGAGAGTCGAGATTTTCTTCTGATGACGCAGAGCAGAGTTCTCTGCGAAACGTAAAGAATTTCACCTTATTTCCTTGACACGGCATAAACCCAAAATCCTATAGAGTATCATGTCAATGTATCCTCATAGTTTATTATATTTTAGTTACGTAAAACTCGTAGTTCATATCCCTAAGATGTTTTCAACATAGAGTTGCTTGTCTTAAGCGATAGAACTGTGGATTTCTTGCTCCTATGACCGGTTGTAGAAAATCCAATCAAGGTTTGACCGGAGTATGAACGCAATGCGTGTGGATTTGCTTGGAAATCATCCTATGTGAGTCGCAGAAACAGCAATCAGTGTTTGATCAACGATCACTCTCAAATCACATTTGAACGAGCAAAATGCATGCTTATCAAGAACTGATTCTCCACTCAATGCTTGCAGTCTTTAAACTCAAGGATGCTTTTCTTCATTAAATATATCTGATTAAACGTTTTATTGATAAATAAATTCAAGTGCACGTAGAAAGTGCGGTTTATGTGACGTATTGTTTTGTTTTACGTAGTCATTATTCCCACATATAACCTCAGTATTGGACATGGAACGAGTTAATTTATATAAACAAAGTCTTGAAATAAATACTTATCTCAAGCATATTAATATCCATGTAAACCCAGACTTTTTGGTATTAATAAACTACGTGACAAAACTACCAATTCGCAGGATGCTTGTTTACTCTTTTGTAATTTTTCGTACCGTGCCGTACTCCGATGATGCAGTATATCGTGGCCTGTTCGTCAGTCATTGAAATCAGAAGCAATTTCCTTCCAAGCTGTCTCTTTCCGTTTTGCCCACATAGCATCCGTTGGTTTTATTGTCAATTATATGAAAGTATTCCTCAATTATATTAAGTAAGAGGGCTCTATCATCGAATGAAAAATGTGGCCGTCCCACGTTTTCAGTGGGGATATCACTGATATTGTCAAAAATTAATTAAATCTAACGAAAGCTTCAAAATACGCTCTTTTTTCACCTTTTTGAAACACGATCAGAATCAGCTCTTCCTGAACGAATCAACACGGCAGTGGTCACTAATTGCGCTGTTGCCAGATTTATTTCCTTCTCCAATCTTCAATCGCTATAAATTCGTGAAAGTTGATCGGGGTTTAGAATTTCCGCAACGCACTCTGGAATTAAATTTGATTGGCAATCGGCTGATCTGCAGTCAAGGACTAATTTGATGGATCTTTCCGCAACCGGGCACTTAAATCTGTTGTTTCAGTTTGCGCTAACAGCCTATATACATCGTGCCGCATTTAGAGCTTTACAAATGACCTAACGGCAACACTGATAACGAGATCTTGGAGAGGAACAATGGGGGATTTTTAAGTTTAAAATCGCAAATTCGAATTTTCGGTAACATTTCACTCATTACTCCCCTTTGTACTGAACACGAGTTAAGAAGCTGCCTGTTTAGCGTACAATGAGGTCTTGAAAATTAAATATTCAAAGAAACCTCAAACATGGTTCTTCTTTGAGGGTAGTTTTTGCCTTTTATACTGACAACGTTAAATGTCTCTCATTTATCTCAAGAACTATGAATCATAAGACAGTAAAATTTTAGTGGCTGATAGAGTGTATTTTTTTCTTCCGAACGTCAATTTTGTAGCTGCATAGCTGGTATAAAGTGTTTTTAGAAAACACTCGTATTTTATTTCTTAAAATCCATATTTTTCTGACAATTGGGCTTCAGTGAGAATTGATGGTAGAATGAGTTCTTGGTTCAGGGTACTTACAGGAGTTAGACAAGGCTGTAATCTTTCACCTTTGCTGTTCGTAGTTTACATGGATCATCTGCTGAAAGGTATAAAATGGCAGGGAGGGATTCAGTTAGGTGGAAATGTAGTAAGCAGTTTGGCCTATGCTGACGACTTGGTCTTAATGTAAGACTGTGCCGAAAGCCTGCAGTCTAATATCTTGGAACTTGAAAATAGGTGCAATGAGTATGGTATGAAAATTAGCATCTCGAAGACTAAATTGATGTCAGTAGGTAAGAAATTCAACAGAATTGAATGTCAGATTGGTGATACAAAGCTAGAACAGGTCGATAATTTCAAGTATTTAGGTTGTGTGTTCTCCCAGGATGGTAATATAGTAAGTGAGATTTAATCAAGGTGTCGTAAAGCTAATGCAGTGAGCTCGCAGTTGCGATCAGCAGTATTCTGTAAGAAGGAAGTCAGCTCCCAGACGAAACTACCTTTACATCGGTCTGTTTTCAGACCAACTTTGCTATTAGGGAGCGAAAGCTGGGTGGACTCAGGAAATCTTATTCATAAGTTAAAAGTAACAGACATGAAAGTAGCAAGAATGATTGCTGGTACAAACAGGTGGGAACAATGGCAGGAGGGTACATGGAATGAGGAGATAAAGACTAATTTAGGAATGAACTCGATGGATGAAGCTGTACGCATAAACCGACTTAGGTGGTGGGGTCGTGTGAGGCGAATGGAGGAGGATAGGTTACCTAGGAGAATAATGGACTCTGCTATGGAGGGTAAGAGAAGTAGAGGGAGACCAAGACGACGATGGTTAGACTCGGTTTCTAACGATTTAAAGATAAGAGGTATAGAACTAAATGAGGCCACAGCACTAGTTGCAAATCGAGGATTGTGGCGACGTTTAGTAAATTCTCAGAGGCTTGCAGACTGAACGCTGAAAGGGATAACATTCTATAATGATAATGTATGTATGTATGTATGTATGTATGTATGTATGTATGTATGTATGTATGTATCCGTATTTTTCAACTTATTTAAGTGATAATTACCAAACTATTTTACTCAAGTTCTTAAAGACATGCGTAAATAATCTTATAGTTTGTAACATGTATATTTTTCATTGTTCTAAGACGTTTAGTTTATCAGAAACTGGTAATTATCAATTAATTAAATTGAAAAACTTGGATTTTTCTAATAACATACGAAATGATTTCTAAAAACCAAATTATGCAAGGTATCTAGCTACAAAAATGGCGTTTGGAAGAGTCAATCATGCTCTGTCACCCACTAAAATGTTACTGACCGAACTCGATAGCTGCAGTCGCTTAAGTGCGGCCAGTATCCAGTAATCGAGAGATAGTGGGTTCGAAGCCCACTGTGGCAGCCCTGAAGATGGTTTTACGTGGTTTCCCATTTTCACACCGGGAAAATGCTGGGGCTGTACCTTAATTAAGGCCACGGCCACTTACTTCCTATTCCTAGGCCTTTCCTGTCCCATCGTCGCCGTAAAACATATCTGTGTCGGTGCGACGTAAAGCAAATAGCAAAAAGAAAATGTTACTGTCATTCCGAGTTCTTAAGATAAATCTACCTAAATGAGACAAATGTAACATTGTCAGTATACAAGGTACAAACTGCTCTTAAGTTGAAGAGAGACATGTTCAATTCCTCCCCGTGCTGAACGATGTCCAGTGTTCGTACTGTTACTCTAGCTAGGACAGGTTTGCGGTGGTCAAGCTGAATGCATTCTCGAAACACAGCAGAGCGGAGAGTGAGCTGGGGTGGAAATCCTGTTCTATGTCTTATTGACGCACCGACTGCGTGCTGACTGCTCTACTGCCTTATAGTAGACTAGTCGCTCACCGTGTTGCAGCTGCCGTGTGCATGTGTACATATGGATCACAACGAAGAAGCTGTACAGTACAGTACCAAACAAAAGTTCAGCAAGTTCCATCTAGAACCGAAAATTGTGCCACTAGGCCTCTGTAATTTTGTTTGTGAACTCTCACACCTAATAGGATGTACGTCGCCTGATTTCATTGAGTTACTCCAAATACTGTAGAAGTTATGAATTTTTAACTCTTAGAAGGTCACACCAAAACCATCAAAAATGTTGGTAATATAATGTACTGTATACTCTAATTGGTTGCAATTATCACCACCAAGATTTCTTGGAGACTTGGCAATAGGCGGGGTCCATTTTAGTATAAATGAGAAATTCCGAAAATACGCGACACAGTTCTCTCGCCTGGTCTTATTTTTCGAACCAGCGTCAAAATGGTTGATTTTTCCTTGCCTTTGTGATGTATGGCACAAGGTCTCAGGGCAAGCTATCGGCATCGGGCTTATCTGCCCTGATGGCACTCTGCGGATGGCTTCCAAAAACACACTTCTGATGCCGATAGCTCACAGTGACACCTATCACAAGAAGAAGGAAAATTGATTGTTTGAAAAATAAACGCACTGAAATTGGTGCTGCATTCCTTCGGAGTCTTTATATTTATACTAAAATGACCCCCAACTATTGATAAGTCTAAAAATAATCTTGGCGGTGATACTTGAGATTAATTAGTATATAATATTTCCAAAAGTTTTGACTTTCTGATGTGACCTTCCAACAGTAATGTTAAAAATATATAACTTATACAATACTTGGTGTAAATCACTGAAATCAGACGACGAATATCATATTAGATGCGAGAGCTCAGTAAAAATGTACAGAGGTCTAGTAGCATCATTTTAGGCTCTAGGTTGAACTACATGATTGTTTAATGTGGTCCTAAACTTTTGACCGGTACTGTAATTGCTGCATTTGGAGGACACGCCTTACTGCAAGGAGAAAGTAAGAGAACAGAAACCAAGGGAAATATTGGGTTCATCTGCTTTGGAAAGCTAGAGTTGAACGAAACTTTCATACGAATTTTTATCTTTACCTTACGGATGATCAGGATAAATTCTCCTCGTATTTTTATATGAGTGTGTCACCATTTGATAACTGTCAACTCTTTCAAGCACAATACGCGTATCTGTTACGAAAATGTCCACCACATGCACTTAGCAGAATATCATGATAATGATGCTTAGTGTTTTGTTGTCTGTAGTATAAGGTGCTATACATAACATACCATCGTGCCAGTTGGTCTGTGTCTTTTCAAACAATATGTATGCTTAAGTTTAGAAGTACATCTTGAGTCACATTGGCACAACATTTTTGGAGCCGACATTAAATTGTTAACATTTATTAAGGATATCTGTACTGAAGTAGAGGAATATTCATCCAATTTGAATGTGAAATGGAAGTTTACTCCACCATCCAGTCTTCATTTTGTTGGGCTTTGGGAGGCTGGAATAAAGTCCACAAAATCACTTTTGAAGCGGACCGTAGGAAATTCTATTCTTAATTTTGAGAAGATGAGTACTCCTTTGCAGCAAATTGAGTCTGTGTTGAATTCGAGACCTCTCTGTTCAATGACCGGTGATCCCAATGAGAAATTCTATTTGACACCTGGACATTTTCTAGTAGGGAGACGATTGACCTCTGTCCCTTTTCTAGACATATCCAACTGTTCCCACTCCTCTCTAACTAAATGGAATTTGGTGCAACAGCTGTATCAAGGTTTTTGGCGGTGGTGGTTAAAGGAATTCATGCAATTACTTCAACAAACACGTAAATTGTCTTCCATAGGAAGATGGACTCCAACTGTGGGAGTTTTGGTGCTTCCTCTGGTTTGGGAGACTGGCATAATCCAGGAGCTCCATCCTGCTTGTGATAATATTACTCGTGTGGTCACTGTGAAAACAAAATCTGGTCTCTTTCGCCGTGCCATAGTAAAATTGTGCCCGTTGGCCAAAGAATTTGTATAATTTGTGTATTTAGCATGTGTTGTATCTATCGTTTTTCATGCATTTGTCTGTCATTGTGCGTAAGACACCTGACATTGGTTTTGAGTGTTGAGATCCCTAAAAAAGGAAGTATTTTGTGGCTTTTGTGTTGGCAACTTGCCTGCCGCATTTCATTTTCTCATTTCAGAGTTTGCAACGCACAGTCGCGTCCTTTATTATCGTCAAACAGAACAGGGCAGTAGATGCATATTGGTGTATCTCTAAAGTTATATTAAATATGTGTAAATATATATGGCTTTTATTCATTTATTATATATATCTAGGTATTCTGCCTTATGGCAGGTCTTGTCATGGGATGAACCTCTTCCACTGTTGCCTGTCCTGCGCCAAGTTTTTCATGTCCGAATATTTATTTCCTTGGATATTGTCCAACATTTGATACTTTTTCCTTCCTCTTCCTCGTTTGCCTTTCACCATTCCTTCTATTCCTTCTTTCAGTAAACAGTCCCTCCTCAAACAATGTCCGATCCAGTTCATTTTTCTCCTTCTAATGGTTTGTAACATACTTCGTTCTTCTCCAACTCTTCGTAATACCTCCTCATTCCTTACCCGGTCTTCCCATTTCACTCGTTCTATTCTCCTCCATACCCACATCTCTAGTGCCTCCAATCTTCTCTCATCTTTCTTTGTCAATGTCCAAGTCTCTGCGCCATACAGCGCTATGCTCCAAATGTAACACTGAGCAAGTCTTTTCCTCAAATCTTTGTTTAGTGGTCCACAAAATAATTTTGATTTTTTCCTAAAGCCTTCTTTTGCTATGGCAATTCTTTTCTTAATTTCTGTTGTGCAATACATATCAACTCTGATCATACTACCCAAATACTTGAAGTCTTCTTCTTCTTCTTCTTCTTAATTCTCATTCCATATTCTTCTAGTTTCATGTTGAGTTTATCTTACATTTGTATCATTTCACGTTCGCTTTCTCCCATCACAACCATATCATCTGCAAATCTTATACATTCTACTCTCCTACCTCCAACACAAACTCTACTATTTCCATTAAAACTTTCATTGATTATTTCTTCGAGATAGATGTTGAACAGTGTCGGTGATAAAGAGCAGCCCTGTCTTACACCTCTTCCTAATTCAATTTCTTCACTCAACTCATCTCCTATTCTCACTCTTGCTCTCTGGTTTGTATACAAATTCTTTATTAGCCTTCTATCCCTCCAATCAACTCCATGTTTCTTCAGGATTGTCATCAATTTGTCCCATCTGACACAGTCAAAAGCCTTCTCAAGGTCAATAAATACAGCATAAACCTTCCTGTTTTTCTCTATGTACCTCTCTCCTATCACCCTCAGTTGTTCCAACTCCTCTCCTGGAACCAAACTGTTCTTCACCTATAAAGTTATTCAGCTTTCCATATATCCTCCTGTTGAGCGTCCGCAGTAAGACTTTGGCTGCATGTGAAATCAGACTCAATGTTCTATGTTCTTCACATTTTTTGCTCTTCTTTTTCTTTTCCATAGGAATTAAGATGATTTCACTGAAGTCCTTTGGCCATTTTCCTGTCATGTATATTTGATTACATAACCCAATCAACTCCTTTCTCCCTTCATTATTTAACGCTTTTAACAGTTCAACAGGAATCTCATCTATTCCCATTGCTTTTCTATTTTTCATCTCGTTCAGTGGTGCTTCGATCTCTCTTCTCAGTATGGTTTCCCCTTTATCATCCTCTTTAACCATATCTTCCTCCTCTAATTCAAGTTCTTCTTCATTTGGTCGATTGTCCCGATCATATAGCCATTCTATGTATTCTTCCCATCTCTTCATTATTTCTTGGGGTTCATATATCATTGTGCCATCTGTAGCCTCTATTTCCTTATTGCTGTTGTTCCTTCTCTTTTCTCTGAATACTATATTTGTTGCTTCTTTGTACATCAAGTCATATTTTCCTTCTTTCTCCAGTTGCTCTATCTCATCACACTTTTCTGTCAACCATTTATTCATGTTTAATAAATATTTCTAACAGCCATTGCCTTCGCAGTATACGGGCCGTACCGAAAAAGCGCACCAACCCAATCAGCTGATCAAGTGAGGGGAGCTAAGCCACGGCCATCTTGATATACAGTATGTGTCTCTATTATTCGTACAGGCTTCAATTTCTTATCAAGTCTCGTATATTCACATTAACGATTGACAAAGTGAAATAAAACGTACATTACAGGTAAACACATGGTTTGTCAATGATATTCGTTAGTGAAAACCATACTTATTTACATACAGGCAAGAGGATTTGATATGAAGGTGCCGGCATCGACAAAAGGGTGTACCAGTTGTATTCGTACACAGGGACAGGTTGATGCCCACCGTTTGGTTGCGATGCACGGAAAAGTCTCAGTGACGCCATACGACTGTTCAAGTGCGATAGTCTCCTTCCTAGTGTATCTGTGGTGGACATCGGCAGGATTGCAGAGTTAAGTACGGAGCTTAAGAACACTATACTTAAACTGACACTTAAAAGACTTTCATTACGAAAGATTGGATAGCTGGTCAATAGAACACATTCTACGGTGCAATATGTGGTTGATACATTTAAATACGAAGACACTATTAAGAACACACCAAGGAAACCCAAGAGAAAGTGTTTAACTGTAAGGAAAGAACGGTTTGTTGTTCGGTTGAAAAAGTCAGATTCCTAATTAAGTGCACCAGTATTGAGGCAACTCACGGAGGAACGAACAGGAAAGAAGATCAGCAACTACACCATCCGGCGGATCCTGTATCGGCATGGGTACTATGGAAGAATCCCTCAGAAAAGGCCATATGTAAGTATAAAAAAAGACGGCTTAGACTGACATACGCTAAGGAGCAAATAAATAAGGAGAAAGAACTCTGGAATGATGTTATCTGGTCTGATGAGACAAAAATAAACCTTTCTTGGGTTAGATAGCATCTACAGAATGTGGAGAAAAATTGGTACGGACAATGATGTGACGAATACACTCCCAATTGTAAAATACGGTGGTGGGTCTGTACGTTTGGGGCTGTATGTCAGCCAGAGGTGTGGGCAAGATATATTTAATTGACGGAATAATGAACAAGGAGGGCTAAAATGCAATCCCGTGGGCAAACGTGAAGCAGAGTGCCGAAAATATGGGGATGCCACCTGTTTATATATACCAGCATAATAGTGACCCAAAACACACCGCTGACATTAAGAAGACATGGTTGATCTGGAACATTCCTAAGAGCAGCTTAGAACACCTCCCCAGTCTCCGTATTAAAATCCCATCGAACATCTTTAGGCTACGTTGAAGAGGAATCTCCGCAGGCAACGTGTGCGTACGAAGGAGGAACTTAGAAGTGTGACTCTTCAGGAATGGCAGAAAATCAGCCCCGACATGTGCAAGAAATTAGTGTATTCTATGCGGTGACGATGTCAGGTAATTGCAAATGTTTGGGGACACTCCACTAGACACTAACATGTCCCAGGAACCCTTAATTTTTTGTTTATTTCAAGTGCTCAGTTTGCTTGTACGAATAGGAATGATACAAGATTATGGGCGTGCTTTACTTTATTAGAAGCTGTATGTTTGGTTAACATGATTGCAAACAGGTACAGTAGATATATGTTTTCGGAAGGCTTTGCTGAATATATGTTCAGTGAATAAAATCCTTTTCAGTTTAATATTTTGTGCCAGTGCGTTGAAGTACTAAAGCAAACAGCCCGTACGAATAGAATAGGTACATACTGTATAGAGGCCTGCTACCAACAGTTGTGATGTCACGCGTCACGCCTATAAACACAACACACCGAAGAAACATTGTCAAAAGTATACATACGAATACACAAATATAGGCCTATGCACTCAGGGTAATATATTACATATTGTAAAATGTTCGACTGAAGGCTACTCACCTGGACTGTACGATGACGGTGAATAGGCGAATGGTTTTCTCTCAAAACAATGCAATTCTTTTATGCTTGTCTGAGCACATGAATAAGTTAAGAAACGTATTTTCCAAAATATGACAGAGCCTGGTCACAACACTCATTAACTCAGCAGCTCACACCCTCACTTGTCACAGAAATTACCAGGTTTTTTAACTTTCATTATAAAAACATTGAAAGAAACATCCCTACAATTACTACTGAATGAGATATCAAGGTCTGAGTTAACGTGTACCTTTCCACAATTTGAAAAGTAGTATGATGGTCACTCGCCAAGCTATTGCTTTCTCTAAAATGCCCTTATATTACACATCACACATTAGTATGTAGTATAGTATTATTAATTATTTATGAATGACAGTTAGTAAAAATATGTGACATGATATGATAGATCTTGGACATAACACTCATTAACTCTGCAGCACACACCCACACTTGTCACAGAAATTACCAGGTTTTTCAACTTCCATTATCAAATCATTGAAGAAAGATCCCTACGATTTCCACTGTTTAAAAATACATCTTTGAATCAGATATCAAGGCCTAAATTAACATGTAGCCCTCCATAACAAATCATTTGATGCTCAATAGGCGAGCTGTTGTCTCTAAAATGTTATTATTTTACGCTTGTTTGTGCGTACAGTGTTGTTGTTAGTTATGTTTTAGTAATTGTTACCAAAAATGTTTCCGAAAATGTGGCAGATGTTGGACACAATATTAATGAACTCTATTCCACACACACACTTATCACAGTAATTGCCAGTTTCTTCAACTTCCATTTTCAAAAAGTTTGTAAAAACATCCCCGTGACTTTCGGTGTTCAAAAAGGCATCTTCAAAATCAGATATCAAGGTCTGAAATAAAGTGTAGCCCTCCACAGCAATTTGAAAAACAAAATCTGTAGGCTGTTTCAACCCCTCTCTGCACAGCTTTAGCAAGTATGAATTTGGTTTGAAGCTTGTAAAACAAAACTTTTTTGACATCAATTTTGGTAGAAAATTCTGGTAAATTTAGGGTTGTTAACTTACCCAACAAGTCCGCATAATTTGATATCTTGTCTCCTTCTTCTGGCGATTTTCGTTTGGCAGGTATTCGTTGAGACATATATGACGGCTGCCCAGGAAATATAGCTGGCACAGCATCGTCAGTTAGTTTTGGCTTTACCCTAGGCACAGTTAAAACTGAACCATCTGGTCGTTTTGCAGTATCAACTCGAATTATGTGATTTTCGGAAAAATGTTTAATACAGACACAGGCATATTTACTGAGTTCAAAATTAGATCGGTGTATAGCATAACTCCATTTTGCTCCCTTTTCCTTATAGCTATGAAACGCAAATGTTGAGATAGCCACCTCCTTATTCGAACGGTAATTGGATGTAGGCCTACATCCAGGCACTCTACACGTTCGCCCCATTTTGCAAAGAGGAGCATACACTACACTAACACATTATAGTAATAATCATAATTAAATGATAAACTTTAGAGTACTTTAGACAATTCATAATAGCTCAGTAAGTACACTTAACCTATCACATAACCTAGAAATACTTCCTAACATCAGGCTGCTCAAATTAGAATTATATATTATTTAATACATACTATTGCTGAAAGTACATCCTTTACCGATGCGTTTTCATACAGTTATGACTTTTAAACACAAACGAACACCTCTAATAACGTTGAAATAACAACAACGTGCTACGAAACCACCATGTAAACAAGACTCGTGCCTATATATCGCCGCACTAAAAATCTGACGTCATCACTATGGAACTGTCATGTGTAGCAGGCCGGAACTTCGAGTTGGCCGTGGTTAAGCGAATGTTACAAGTTGTACTTGTGAATGTAATTCATAAGGATTGGGAACAGTCTGTGTATATTTGTGATTGTGAAAGACAGAACTTTACATTTTAAGTATATTGCATTATCAGATAAGGATTTAAGTAAATAACTGTTAAGATAATAAGACCTCATAGTTTAGGTTAGGTATGGTATCTTCACGTGATGAGATATAAATTCAAGGGACGTAATAAATACTTCTCGTGGAATTTATTCATTTAATTGTTATCGTATAACACGTTTTAGTGGATATAAAATGTGTTTCGAATTTAAATACAGTGTGTGAGTGTGAAAGTTCGCAGTTGCCACAATGCTAAGAACTTGTGCGTACCACGGCGAAAATAAAACTATACAAGTAAATATACACTAATACTTCCTTTTTCTTTGTTGTAGGACACCTTCATGAAAATGGAAACCCCAACAGAAAATGTACCTGTTACTAAGAATGAAGGAGTGTGTTCCATTTATTTTCCCGAGCTGGTGATGAATTCTGCTTTTGACTTTCTTGTTATACAGATTAACAGCGGGCATTTTATTGTGGATACAGAACAGCATAAAAATGGACAGTAAACAACTGAACCTATAAATGGTAAAAGGAAAACTAAATGCAATTTATAAAACATAGTCATCTCGTAAATGATTTCAGCACTTTTACGCATTCATTTCAAAATGTTAAAATTAGACTGTGGCTGGTAGTGGATGTTAGAAGCAATGCAACTTAATAATTAAGTAATTAATACTTAAGTAATAATTAAGAAATTATTCCTCGATAGTTTCTGTGAATGAGGGAAGTAACTAACGTATCTTGCTGGTCAGTGAATTATTATTTGGGAAAACATGGGCTATTCATAAAAAAATGGTACAGATGTCATGGCGCCAGAAGTGTCAAGAAAAAACGAGAGCTATTGTATTTATGGCCATCTAGAAGTTTGGAGGTAAAGTCTATTATTATTATTATTATTATTATTATTATTATTATTATTATTATTATTATTATTATTATTATTATTATTATTATTATTGTATGTTTGTTGTCTCCATATTTGTATTAATGCATAGTAATTATTTGTTGGGTACTCTGACAGTGGTAACAGCGAAATGGGTCGGTCAAGAAAGCCCAGTGACTTCGATTGTGTCTTCATTGGGTGTCACCTGTATAACAAATCCATCGGAGACATTTACAGCCCTTCTAAAGCTGCCCAAGTCGAATGTTTGTGATGTGAGTGTGAAGTGATAACCGCAGCTAAACCAACACCGGCAAGACCTCCTTTAATGACGGACAGGGACCATTCGAATATTGTGGAAGTTAAAAATGGCCAAAAATCAGCGGAAGCAATCGCTCGTGAGTTCCAAAGTCCTACCAGCAGTCCAGCTAGCACAATAACTTTGCGTCAAGGGTTCGAAAGAATGGGGTATAATGGTCGTTCTGCTACTCAAAAGCCAAACGTTTCTATAGTCAGTGCTAGGCGACACTTGAGGTGGTGTTAAGAGCGACGCCATTGGACAGTGGACAACTGGAAACAAGTGATTGAAGTGATGAATCACGCTGTACCCAGTGGCAATCCGATAGAAAGGTTTGGATTGGCCAATGCCTGGAGAACGTTACCTGCAAATGTGCGAAGTACCAACAATGAAGTACGGAGGAGGTGGTGTATTGCTAAGCGGTGTGTTTTCGTGGTTAGGCTGTGGTCCATTGATTGTGTTTAAAAAACTCTAAACGTGTAAGAATATTATGAACACATTTGAAACCATTGTGTACTGCGTACAGTAGGGGATTAGTACGGAGACACTAACTGTTTGTAGCACCCTGTCATAAAGCTGGTTTGTGGACAATAAAATTCCTAAAGTGGACTGGCCTGTACAGAGTCCTGACCTGAACCCAATGGAACACTTTTAAGATGAGTTCGCTTCGGGCCCCAGGGTCCAAAATCACTAGCCCTCTTGTTTCAGCTCCTGAGGAAGAATGGCCTGCCATTCCTTCGCAGACATTCAGACCCCTCATTAAAGATGACCCATGCACAGTCCAAGCCGCCATAAAGGCGAAGGGTCGTCCCACCCCATATTAATGTCTAATTACAGGGAACGTGACATGTCTAAAGTTTTAGACAAGTGCCCGGATACCTTTCATCAGGTAGTGTCAACATGTCAGTGCAAGGCAACAATATTACTTGAGACACCGGAGATCATAGTGTGGCGAGTTAATTACTTGAGGCAAATGGGGAACTTAAGGTGTGAAGAGAGATGTGTTATGTTTATCGACGTAACTTACCTCTGTGTATCGCACGTCTTTTCTAAATGCTGGTAAGGGGTCGATGTATAATACTCGTAGTACGGTACGTTTCAAACTCGTACTCGAGTAAGCATGTGTGTATTTTCCGCCTCCTTCAGCATTCTTTCCCTTATGACAAACAGACACTCACTAGTAAAGTCACCACAGACCAATCATCACGTTTAGTGTGTACAGTGGGTTTGTGACCTCGATGTCCCTTTCGTGAAACAACGAGAACAAATTTGCATTAGTTTCTTTGTTTGTCTCTTCATCTTACATTAAAAAATTAAAGCATTATTAACTCGTCAGGACGCGGTATTTTTCACCCATCGCAGAGTGAATTGTGGATAACTCTTAGTCGAATGCAGTGGCATAAGGAATGCTACACGGACCCCCTCAAATAAAATGTAACACGTATGAATAACTTAAATATAAATTTAATTACGGCAGAGGTAGAAGTAATGCAATATACTATAAACAAAAGGATTATTCACTGTTGAAAGATTATTAAAATACTAGCTGTTATTCGCGTGGATTTCGTATTTTGATGAAAGTAATCGTTTCTAGGTACTGGACTAAAACATTATCTGAAAAACCCTAAGTACAAAATCTCGCCCCTAAATTTACATTCATTTACCTCAGAAACTTATTTCTAAACCACGTTTGCAGTATTGCCTTTTTGGGCTAAGATGACCATGCGACGTAGAACTGTACATGTCCCCTCTGAATGCCAAAACGAAAAGTACGTACCGTATTTCTTTATTTTTAAAGGAGATTCCATGTACCAATTTTCACATCTGTAACATCTGCAGTTTTGAAATATAAGTATCCTCATAAAAAGTATTCAATGCCCTTTTTTCTTGCTTTTACTCCCTTAATTTAATTCTCTGTAAACAAAAAAATATACGTGTTCCTTTCTTTTTAAAAGAAATTCCAAATATCAATTTTCACATCTCTAAAATGTTACGTTTTTGAGTAACAGATATACTCATTTCAGAATTCACCCCCGTTACCGAAGGAACATCCAGAAATCCTCCCTTAGTGAGCACCTATACTATAATAAAGATGTATCCCCAAAATTGCATTTCTTTACGTCCAGTAGTTTTGGCTCGGCAATGATGAGTCAGTCAGTCAGTCAGGACATGTTATTTTATATACACAGATAGTATTTAATGTTTTATTTAACTCCCTCCGTGGTTTAACGGCTATGATATTGAACTACAAAGCGTGCACCACTTACATGTTCGTAATTAACTTTAATTGGTATAAATTTTTTCAGTAACTACAGGATGCCGAAATCTCTGCTACAATAATTTATTCGGATAAAACACACACAAATTTACGAACTAAATAAAACAAAGAATTGTTCAAAGAACGTTTGGAAAATATCAAACCTCAGAACTGATAAGTCTATTATTAACTTCGCGCAAAAAGAGCCCGTTCGGTTGTGATCTGACTGATTATTGGCATTTTACATTGTTGTCGAATAAATGTGTGATAAATGTTAAATGTTCCATACAATTTGTGCATAATACTATCATGATGATAGTGTGAGGACTCAGCCATTAGAGCATGGTAGTTAGTTTGTGGTACCGCCACTGCAAGCGATTATATCCTATCCAACACGAGCTCCAGTAGTTCCAGCAAGCCGGGAATAGTAAAGTGCGGAAGACGTTACTGTGAGAGATATTTCAGAGAATTAGTTGCATTTTCTTTGCTTTCAGTTCTTAAACTTAGTTCATTGTGTGTAATGTACACTGACTGACAGTGACAATGCAACACCAAGGAGGAGTGGTTCGAAAGGGATGAAAGTTGGGGAAAAAACAGAGACGGCACGGATGAATAATTGATGTTTATTTCAAACCGATATGCAGGTTACACAATGCGCACGGCATCGACTCAGTAGGATGTAGGACCACCGCGAGCGGCGATGCACGCAGAAACACGTCGAGGTACAGAGTCAATAAGAGTGCGGATGGTGTCCTGAGGGATGGTTCTCCATTCTCTGTCAACCATTTGCCACAGTTGGTCGTCCGTACGAGGCTGGGGCAGAGTTGGCAAACGGCGTCCAATGAGATCCCACACGTGTTCGATTGGTGAGAGATCCGGAGAGTACGCTGGCCACGGAAGCATCTGTACACCTCGTAGAGCCTGTTGGGAGATGCGAGCAGTGTGTGGGCGGGCATTATCCTGCTGAAACAGAGCATTGGGCAGCCCCTGAAGGTACGGCAGTGCCACCGGCCGCAGCACATGCTGCACGTAGCGGTGGGCATTTAACGTGCCTTGAATACGCACTAGAGGTGACGTGGAATCATACGCAATAGCGCCCCAAACCATGATGCCGCGTTGTCTAGCGGTAGGGCGCTCCACAGTTACTGCCGGATTAGACCTTTCTCCACGCCGACGCCACACTCGTCTGCGGTGACTATCACTGACAGAACAGAAGCGTGACTCATCGGAGAACACGACGTTCCGCCATTCCCTCATCCAAGTCGCTCTAGCCCGGCACCATGCCAGGCGTGCACGTCTATGCTGTCTATGCTGTGGAGTCAATGGTAGTCTTCTGAGCGGACGCCGGGAGTGCAGGCCTCCTTCAACCAATCGACGGGAAATTGTTCTGGTCGATATTGGAACAGCCAGGGTGTCTTGCACATGCTGAAGAATGGCGGTTGACGTGGCGTGCGGGGCTGCCACCGCTTGGCAACGGATGCGCCGATCCTCGCGTGCTGACGTCACTCGGGCTGCGCCTGGACCCCTCGCACGTGCCACATGTCCCTGCCCAACCATCTTCGCCACAGGCGCTGCACCGTGGACACATCCCTATGGGTATCGGCTGCGATTTGACGAAGCGACCAACCTGCCCTTCTCAGCCCGATCACCATACCCCTCGTAAAGTCGTCTGTCTGCTGGAAATGCCTCCGTTGACGGCGGCCTGGCATTCTTAGCTATACACGTGTCCTGTGGCACACGACAACACGTTCTACAATGACTGTCGGATGAGAAATCACGGTACGAAGTGGACCATTCGCCAATGCCGTGTCCCATTTATCGTTCGCTACGTGCGCAGCACAGCGGCGCATTTCACATCATGAGCATACCTCAGTGACGTCAGTCTACCCTGCAATTGGCATAAAGTTCTGACCACTCCTTCTTGGTGTTGCATTTGCTCTGTCAGTCAGTGTACTTCAGACATGTATCGTATGTGGCTTGATTAATTTACGAACGTCGATCAAGTATAACGGGATTTTTCTTTCAGATCACCAACAGTTGGTAGGACTGGCCCCTTGGTTCTGCTATGCTTAGGCGGACCGCTAGAAGTGGGGAGAGCGTGCTCTTAGATATTTCCCGCCGTTCCGTAAGTAACGCTCACGATGTCGGAGCAACAGGTGCATAATTATAATATTTCTTGCTCGTGAACGAGTTACAGCGGCGGAAATTTGCCAGAGATTGACTTCACAGTTCGGTGATCAAACACTCTCAAGGACGCGTGTGTTTGCCTGGCATAAAAAATTCAACGAGGGACGAGACGTGTGGAAAATCAGCAACACGACCGCCGTCCTCGGACCAGCATTACAGACGAAAACATTCGTGCGGTTGACGACGATCGACGGCTGAGAGTATCAGAAATTGCAGAACAAGTCGGAATCAGTTATGGGAGCTGTCAAGCGATCATCACAAACGACCTACAGTTCCGTAAAGTGTGTTCCAGATGGGTCCCTCGCCTTTTGACCGAAAATCTGAAGCTTAGACGTTTGGACGTCTATCAGGGAATTACAGCAAGGTTTGCGGAAGAAGGTGATGCATTTTCATTTGTTCGGACCGCTTAAAGAAGCTCCAGAAGGGCAATGACGTGAAGATGACGGGAGTGTGGAAGACTTCGTGCGCAACTGGCTGGTGACATGACCCTGTTCTGTTTACGATGAGCGCATAAAATAGCTGCGCATTCACTCGGACAAATGCATTTCCAAAGCAGGAAACTGTGGAAAAATAAGTTGTAAATGCCTTGTGTTTTCCAATAATGAATTGAAATCAAAAATAAAATCTCGGTTATATTTCATCCCCCCTTGTAATAGTTCAGGATGCCGTAGTGTTTTGTACCTGACTATTGACGTCCGAAACGGGGGAGGAGCTTACGGTCAGCTGTTTCCAATATGGCGGCGAGGTAGTGACGGGAAGTAAACACGGCAGTGATCGGGCGTGCGTTTGTAGGATTTATTAAGTGTTCAACATGTCTTTGTTCTCGTATTCGCAACTGTTGAGACTTGTCGGAGATTTCACGCGTCCATTAGTGGAAGGGGAAGAAATATTCAAGCGTAATTACTTGATATGTGTAGGTAAAAAGTTTGAAACAGAAAATGCAACTGGTGTTGCAGCGTTGTGTTTATAATCATCATACATCGATTCAAAACCCCACAAAGTTAATGTTGTCTTGAACAAAGGGGGTGAAAATGTGAAGTGCAACTCTACATGTAAAGCGGGGTTGTCAGAGAAATATCACCGTTGACACGCTAATTCACCTTAACAGTTAAGCTACTGTAATTTTCCACTATTAGAGGTTATGGAATTATTTCTTGTTGATTTGGTCCATGCCAGTGCCTTAGTCAGGTGACGGGGAGTTACCTTTTCTGTAAACTGTAATCTTGGGGAAGAAATAAAATAATAATTCTACTAAGTAAATGTTATAAAGCAAATAAATCCTAGGCTTTATACAGGCTTGTGTTGGAACAGCCCACATAATCTTAATGTTCTTCCATTTTTACCATCACCACAAAAGTTAGAACTTAAGAACCGACAATAGTAAGTATAAAAATTATAACTACCTACAGAATATGCAGAGCAAACTTTGAAAATTATAATTTAAGAGTACTATAACCTCTACAGTCACAGCTGTTCGGGGTTGAAGAATACTTGGTTTGTCCAGTTCTACCAACTAATTAGGTTATGGCTTCTAATTTATGATGGCCGGGCGAGTTGGCCGTGCGGTTAGGAGCGTGCAGCTGTGAGCTCACATCCGGGAGATAGTGGGTTCGAACCCCACTGTCGGCAGCCATGAAGATGTTTTTCCGTGGTTTCCCATTTTCACACCGGGCAAATGCTGGTGCTGTACCTTAAGGCCACGGCCGATTCCTTCCCAGTCCTAGACCTTTCCTGTCCCTTCGTCGCCATAAGACCTATCTGTGTCGTTGCGACTTAAAACAAATAGCAATAAAAGCTAATTTATGATGGCAAAATACTACACATTTTCTTTCATTGATAGAAGTATTTTATAAGCAATTTAAATGCAGTGCTTAATTACTGCCAGTTAATTACTCACATGTAGATACTTAATTTACTGTCTGCTGTTATATATATGAAGTTTACAAAGAGCGGATTACATTCTATGTGCGGCACAGAAGTATTAGGCTACAAGTTCATCAGTATTTTTGATGTAGCTAAATCTTTGTGAATACAAATTAGAGACAATAACTATCAATGAGTACAATAAACAGTACCGGTACTTACGCTGTGGAAAGAAGTAGTCTTCACGAGAATGCAGACTACACACTGTCATGTATCGCGTAACGCGTTTTCCAATTGACACCGCGGAAGCCCATCTTTCTCTCTGAACTTTTTGTACAGGAAAGTAGTAAAGAGATTTCGCACCCGTTTTATACGATTTTTCAACCGCATACAGAGCAGTACCACCTCCAAATTTGAAAATTTTCTTTCTGCTTCCATTACGACGTCAATGCTTCGCCATGTAAATAAACCTCACCAGTCACTGTGTTGCAGCTTCAACATTCTACCGCAAGGCTGCGCCATCCAACTTTTCTGACGTCAATAAGTCAGGCTATGGTAGAGTAGTTGATGATGACATGCGATTGTTTCACCACCGAAGGATAGAAATCAATTTGAAAAAATGGGCCAGAGCTATTCCTCGGCAGGAAGCTGAGTTCATGCGTAATAGCAGAATTTGTCATGTTCATTTATCTGATGATTTGATAGTAGAATCAGATAATGTTATAGGGAATGGTGAAAAAGTGGATATCTCTCGTGTGAGATGGAAATTACGTCCTGGAGCACTTTCTGCATTGTATTATTTTCCGAAATAACTTTCAAGTGAGATTAAGTCCCGTGAAACTCCCAACGAGAAAAATAACCTAGACACCGTCAGGAAAAGAAGAAAGAACATTGAAGACGGAATGGAGAAGTAAAATGTCAATCTAATGTTAATCGAAATTTGCATCATTCTAGTGTACTTTCTAATTCCGAAAAGACAATATTATCGCTCGAACTGTGAAGAATGAACTGTACGTAAAGTGGTCTAAAACCACACCCAGTCTAGTCACGTGACTTCTGCATTGAGGAACTTGATAAAGCCTTGAATATGGTAAAGGTAAACAAAGCCGCTGGTTTAATGGCATATATTCAGAGTTTCTTAAAGCCATCGGACCGAAAACAAAGATGTGGCTTATTGGATTTTTCAATGAAATTCTGAAAACTGAAAAAATACCGAAGCTTTTCAAACAGGCTAAGATAATTGCCATCCTGAAACCGGGAAAAGACGCAACTGATGCTTCTCATTATCATCCAATATCACTACTCAGCATGATCTATAAGCCACTAGAAAGGCTTATTATAAATTGCATATGAGAGGTTATTGATCAAATCATCCCGATCGAGCAAGGTGGCTTTAGGAATCATCGGAGCTGCTGCGACCAGGTTTTAACATTGACAACTGTAGTAGAAGCTGGATTTCAACAAGGTCATAATTCAGCTGCAGTTTTCGTGGATCATACAGCAGCTTACGACACTCTATGGAGGGAGGGCTTGATGTCCAAATTTCTTGAAATCATCCCATGTCAAAAGTTGACACTTTAAATGAACAACATGATTCCTGACAGGCGCTTTAAGGTCTTTCTGAATGGGCAGGCTAGCAGGTGGAGGATTCCAAACAATGGCCAATCTCAGAGATCAGTTTGGGCTCCCAGTTCGTTTAACTTGTATATCCATGACATGCCTCACACAGATTACATGAAAATCCAGTATGCAGACGACCTAGCATTAATTATCCAGAGTAAATATTTCATGAACTGTGAGAATCCTCTAACTAGTGATCTGGCGAAACTGAGTGATTACTTCCACAAATAGAGACTTCAACCCAACTCAAACAAGACTGAGGTTACTGCATTCCAGCTAAATAATAAAGAAGCCCATAGAAAGCTACATGTGACTTTTGACGGAATCGAAGTACCCCATAACTACAATCCAATATATCTTGGAATCACTCTGGATCGGTCCTAGGCATTCCAACAACAGTGCATCAAGTTATCGAGGAAACTTGGCTCAAGAGTGAATCTACTCCGCAAGATTGCCGGAAGCAGCTAGGGTGAGCTGGGTTGCAGGCGCTAATATTCTACGTTCTGCTGCACTCGCACTTGTGTATTCTGCTGGTGAATATTGTGCCTTTGTATGGGAAAACAGCGCTCATACAAGTAAGATTGATGTGCTACTCAATGAAACCATGAGGGTTATCACTGGTACTCTTAGACCTACTCCCACACAGTGGCTACCAGTCCTAGCTAATATTGCTTCGCAAGATCTAAGGAGGAAAGCAGCTAAGGTAAGCTTGCTCAAGATCACCTCTCATAAGAACTCTCCATTGCATGATGCCCTGCAAGATCCACCAACAACACTTTTGAAGTCGCGTAAGCCACCCTGGGTTGACTTAGAAGCTATCAGTTCTTTCGACATGACCTACAAGTGGCAATATCGTCGCCATGAGACCTATCTGTGTCGGTGCGACGTAAAGCAGCTCGCAAAAAAAAAAGTTGGCAACAACGTTGGAACGAACATCCACCCAACAATGCTCACCTGGTTGAAGATCCTACAAAGACGGTAGAGGGATTCCAGCTACCACGCCAAACCTGGTCGAAGCTGAACCGCATTAGAACGGGTCAAGGGAGGTGCGGTCACACCTTAAAGAAATGGGTTTCCGTACATCTGCTACCTGTGACTGTGGAGTGGAGGACCAAACAATACAACACACTGTTCAGGAGTGCCAACTTCGTGCATTTGACGGTGGTCTGAAGACTCCACACTAACAACACCATGTGCTCTGGAATGGTGGTCAAATTTGGATATTTCCATTTGATTATTTGTAAACTTTTGTGTACTTGTACAACTATACGATATGTATATCGCTCGAAGGGCACCTAAAAATTATAATCGGAATTTAATTCGAGCTAAATCGAGTCTCAAATCGAACACCCGCCGAATCTTCACGCAAGTTTTCGAAAGTCCAGTAACCGACCAATGCCGGAACAGTTTGTAACTTAGGCCACGGCTGCCAAACCCCCCCTCACCTTCTCCGAGCATCTCCTTTATCGTAACAAATCTCCCGGCCTGAGAGACGGCGTCACCGTCTAAGAGGCCTGCCTCCCCCTTCAGGGGAGGAATGAAAATATTTCAGTACTAGTAGCATTGGTCGGTTACTGGCGAACTCGAGGAGTGCTCACACTTGTTCTTATGACACTGTCTCAGGCGCACTACACATCAATTAGGTATATTTTCATAACTAAAGCTATATATTATGATATCAATATTTACAGCTATAATTATGTTAAAATAAATTGCTAGCAGGTCTTTCTGAAGAACGTTTCGTGGTCTTGCGAGAGAAGACAAGGGCAAGTACTTTTTACAGCTGTGTTGCATTACACTTAAACTACGGCTATATCCACTTCCTCTAGGGACAAATCATTCCGACTAACTGAAAAACAAAAAACAAAAAAAAACTGTCCAGACCATTTCCCTGCAGAGAGACATTAATCAGGATATATATATTTGTGAGGAGTCTGCGGGGCCCCCGTAAAGACCCAGGCCCACCTCATTGCAGGTCCTGCAGGTCATAAATTTACGCCCCTGGTCGAACGAGTATTCAGCCTTCAGTCCTACGATACATTCACAATGGAATTCTTGATGGCTTCATATTTTCCTGACGTCTGTGTCATTCGAGCTGCTAATTTCAGTCTCTACCCAGGGCGCGGCTAAGGCAAGTTTATAGAGAGTTCTAATTATCCCATTGACTGTTGCGCAAAGGGGTAATTACTTGTTGATGAAAAATATCAGGCAGTTATTACTGGAAGTGACGAGTGATACAGACTTCGTTTATAAAAGTGCGAACAAGGCAGCTGTGCAGCAAACAACAAGTTTATCTTTTCATTCAATCTCTTCATGAAATTGTTCAATCAATCAATCAATCAATCAATCAATCAATCAATCAATCAATCAATCAATCAATCAATCAATCAATACTGATCTGTATGAAGGGCAGTCGCCCAGGTGGCAGTTTACCCATCTGTTGTTTACCTAGACTTTTCTTAAATAACTGCAAAGAATTTGAAAATTATTGAACATCTCCCATGATAAGTTATTCCAGTCCCTAACTCTCCTTCCTATAAACGAATATTTGCTCCAAATCGTCCTTTGAATTCCAACTTTATTTTCATATTGTGATCTTAAAAGCACCACTCAAACGTATTTGTCTACTAATGTCATTCCACGCCATCTCTCCGGAACATGCCACTTAGTTGAGCAGCTCGTCTCCTTTCTCTCAAGTCTTTCCAGCCCAAACTTTGCAACAATTTCTCTTTTGTCAGAAATCACACAGAACAAATCAAACGGCTTTTCTTTGGATTGTTTCCTGTTCTCGAATCAAGGGACCCTGGTGAGGGTACCATACTCTAGTTGGGGTCTTACCGGAGACGTATATGCACTTTCATTTACATCCTTAACACAACCTATAAATACCCTGATACCCTCGTGCAGAGAAGTGTATCCTTTATTTACAATCGCGTTAATATGGTTACCCCAATGAAGCTCTTTCATTATGTTAACACATAGGTACTCACATTGATACCGGGCGAGTGGGCCGTGCGGTTAAGAGCGCGCGGCTGTGAGTTTGCATCCGGGAGATAATGGCTTCGAACCCGACTGCCAGCAGCCCTGAAGATGGTTTTCCATGCTTTTCCATTTTTACACCAGGCAAATGCTGGGGCTGTACATTAATTAAGGCCACGACCGCTTCCTTCCCACTCCTAGCCCTTTCCTGTCCCATCGTCGCCGTAAGACCTATCTGTGTCGGTGCGACGTAAAACAACTAGCAAAAAAAAAAAAAAAGACACCTACCTTGGCCAGTCCTAATTCGGTTTAGCGTCCTCCACTGCCATCTGGGCATTTGCAGGGGTTCGTAATGATGTGATCATGTGGTAACAAGGATTCCTGTTGCCACTGCTGTTGCCACTGCTGTTGCTACTGCTGTTTCCAGGCGTCCGATACACTAAAGGAGGCGTACTGTGGATTCATAGCAGTACGCTAAGAAGGGTATCATTTAGCTGGAGAAGCTGCTATGTCAGAATGAATAGGGAGGTGAAGACTGTTTTCTGTTTTCTTCCATAAGTTAAGCAGTGACTGTGATCTTCTTAGGGATGGAGGTGGTATGTGGCTTAGGGTGGGAAGCCAGTGTGTGTTAGTTGGTCGGATGCACCCTGTAATGATACGCATTGCTTGGTTCAGCTGGGTGTCTAATAGTATATGATAAAACACAACGGTGCAACAATACTGCCTTAAAGAATTAGCCTCTTAATGAGTACAGGATCAGATAACGCTTCACCTACTCTAACTTTTTTTACTTATATTTTCTAGAAATATAGCTACCTACCATTTTTCGCCAATCAGGCAATACAACTTACCTCAAAATTAAATCAGCACCAGTAATATACGGAAAATCGTGACCAAGCGTTACGATTGCGAGGTGAAAATAATTTTAAACTATGGTTCAAGAACTAATCACTTTCAGTGTTTTACAACTGAGGTGCGCGTAAATTACCTATCTTCCTTTCTCGTGAATGAAAATGAGGGTTGATTTCTTTTAGCTGTTCCAAGTGTACCGCACAAATATCATACCGACTCAATAATCCAAGTGAATTTTTGAGAGTGAAGAACAGGAAGGCTTGAAGCGCAATAAACGGAGCAAATTTGATTCATTGAGGTGATGTTACATGGTTTTGCAAGTAAGGTTAAATGTTATTTACCGATCGGAGTTTCATAAGTGAAGTATTTTTATGGTGTGCGTGTGTCTTTTTCCAACCTGACGTTGATAAAATAATTCTCTCTTCGTTATTTTCCTACTGAAATTATTATTAGTTCCACTTCTGTGGTGTAGTGGTTAGTGTGATTAGGTGGCATGTCCGGAGCCCAGGATTTGATTCCCAGCTCTGCCATAAAATTTGAAAAGTGGTACGAGGACTTGAACTGTGTCCACTCAGCCTTAAATGAGTAGAGGGGGTTCCATTCCCACCTCAGCGATGGTCGAAGTGGTTATCCGTGGTTTCACACTTCTACTCCAGACAAATGAAGGAGGTATACCAAATGAATGGAGAGTTGCTATAGTAGCCCCTGTGTATAAAGGAAAGTGTGGTAGACATAAAGTTGAAAATTACAGGCCGGTCAGTTTGACATGGATTGCATGTAAGCTTGGGGAAAGCATTCTTTCTGATTATATTAGACATGTTTGCGAAGTTAATAACTGGTTCGAGAGAAGGCAGTTCCCACTTAGGAAAGGGGTTTCCACTGAAGCAACTTGTACGATTCCAGTAAGATATAGCAGATATCTTGGATTCAGCAGGTCAAAAGGATTGTATCGCGATTGACCTGTAATTTCATAGAGTGGATCAAGGGAGACTACTGGCAAAAATGAGTGCAATTGGACTGGAAGAAAGAATGACTGAATGGGTGGCTATGTTTCTATAAAATAGATCTCAGGGAATTAGATCCTGTAACCATTAACTATTACTAGACCTTTATACATATATAAAAATGATATGAGTAAAATAGTGCAAAACAGAGACACGGTTTTTTTCAGATGGTGTTATTCTGTATAGAGTAATAAATAAGTTACAAGATTGTGAGCAACTGCAACGTGACCTCCATAAAGTTGTGAGATGGTATGATGATAAACGGGGTTAAAAGTCAGGTTGTGAGTTTCACAAATAAGGAAAGTCCTCTCAGTTTTAATTGCTGCGTTGATGGGCTGAAAGTCCCTTGTGGAAATCATTGTATGTACGAAGGTGTTAATATAACGAAATACCTTCATTGGATTAATCACATAGATGGGATTGTAAATAAAGGGTACAGATCCCTGTAAATGGTTATGAGGGTGTTTAGGGGTTGTATTAAGGATACAAAGAAGAGGGTATATAAATCTCTGGTAAGACGCCAACTAGAGTATGATACCATCGCATGAGACCATTGCCAGGATTACTGAATTCTAGAACGGGAAACAGTCCAAAGAAAAGCAGCTCGATTTGTTCTGGGTGATTTCCGACAAAAGAGTAGCGTTACAGAAATGTTACAAAGTTTCGGCTGGGAAGACTTGGGAGAAAGAAGACGAACTGCTCGACTAAGTGGCATGTTCCGAGATGTCAATAGTGAGATGGCGTGGAATCATATTAGTAGACGAATTACTTTGCGTGGTGTCTTTAAAAGTAGGAAAGATCAAAATATGAAGATAAAGTTGGAATTCAAGATGAGAAATTGGGTCAAATAATCATTTATAGGAAGGGGAGTCAGGAATTGGAATAACTTACCAAGGGAGATGTTCAATAAATTTCCAATTTCTTTGCAGTCATTTAAGAAAAGTGCTAGGAAAACAACAGATAGGGAATCTGGCACCAAATGCAGATCAGTAGTGATGTGGTACCTAATTTCAGGCCATGCCCACTTCGTTGCCTATCCCTTCAAAACTTCCCATCCCCCTCAAGGCCCCGGTTCAGCTTAGTAGATGAGGCTACCTGGGCTAGGTATTGGTCCTATTCCCCAGTTGTTTCACCAAGACCACATGTCTCACTCTCCACTGCACTGCCCTTGAGCTGGTGGAGTTGGAATTGCACGCCGAGTTCCGCTCAGAAATCGAACCTGGACAGTAAAATGACAAACTAATATGACATGTAATTTTTTAACAAGACCATTTTGTAACTCAGACATAATTAACAGTGTATTGCTTTAAGAAAGTATTAGAATGTTGTAATTCTGAAACTGTCTCTCCTTATTGTTTAGAGATATACAGTAAATACGCACTGATATCCTGAATTCAATTTTATAAAACACGGAATTAAGATACCCATAACAAAGTTTGATAATATCCTACAAAATGCTTATCCTTTTATCCAAAAAAAGAGTCAGACGTAATGAAGTGAGCATCCAAGTCCCTGAGATCTCGGCCAGCCATAATGAACCGAGGGAATGCAACGTTTTCTTAAAAATGACGTTATTCTTCATCACCTTTCGACGTTATTTTCGATCATACCTAAGTACCACCGGGTAAGAACATAGGGCCAGCGTGCAGGGGGAGGCTCACTACACCTGACTGTAACCGGAGGATTCACCTCATAGCCGTCAGCAAAATGGAGAAAAGAGAAATGGCTTTTGATCCCACCAGTCACATTGTGAAAGCTCCAATCAGGCTCGGGATGTGGACCTAGAGAAAACAAGCTGTTTATGTACCGTGCTTGCCTTACCTGCCAGCAAAGTACAAAATACCAATCGATCGGTGGATTCTCTGAGACCTGCTATTCGGAGCAAGAGGCGCCCTGCCTAGTCAGACATCGATCCCACTAAAAAACTGAAGGCTCCATTCTACGAAATGGAAGAAACGTAGTCATACAGATTATTAGGGACTCTCTACAAATCATACATTTCCATGTAGGTGTATATACAGTAACGGCGATTAGGTGGGTTGAGGAGGCCGGTCGGTCCACCCTCCCCCTCCCCCCACTCTTGGTGGAGAAAACATTAGATTTCTATTCTATTTTATCCGGCTTGAACTATAAATTATAGGGATTATTTAAGAAAAAACAATCCGTAATGTACTGTTAATTATTCCCTTTATTTTCTTTAATTATTATTGACACAATTAATAGCGGAAATACGCACAAAATGTCGTTCGTCGCGGCTAACCGATTTGTATAACACCTCAGCAAGTTCCGGAGAGATTTCCATCTGTAGAGAGTGGGTTTGAATGTGCTGTGAGGAAGGGTAGCAGGGGTATATTTTAGTCAAATTCATGGACACTGAGGGATGATTCACCCGCTTGTCGCACGCATTCTTCATTCTGGCAGTCTCTTTATTGTCTGTTAGTTTCTTAGTCTGTAGTCAAATACGATATGATGTTTGATTGTATAATAACGCCATAATTCCATTTAATTGTAATACATGTGTGATATTGTTCCGTTTGTGAAAGTTTTATTGCGTGGTATTGAATAAAACTCTCAAAAAACTAGTATTATAGATCTTAGTTGGTAAAGTATCAAACTTTAGCTGTGTCGAAATTCGCTGGGAGAGCATAAAACACTGACCACTCTGTAGCGGCCGCTGTAACCCAGGTGATTGTTGCTGTCTGAACATTTCCCCTCCTGATCGTCGCTACTGTGTGTACATGGGAATGTGATTTAAGTTAGAAATTAGAAAAGAAGACAATGACAGAATTAACAATTACAAATTTCCACTTTTTGATGTATTTAAATTCTATTGAAATTGTAACTCGACTTTATTCCGGGTCCGAATGGTTACCTTCATTGGAGGACGGACAATTTATTATGTTCTTAATATATATTTCTCTCACTCTCTCTGGTAAACGTACTATTTTGAAAAATTTACATACACATTTTCAGAATAACGAAGGCTAAATTTCAACATTTGTCTCAAAAATAATCTTGTATCGCTTACTTCAACATGACTCTGCACTGGTTAGATCATTGGTCTAATTCTGTGGACGGGCCAAAACTTTGTAATAACGGCGGCATTCCTAGATCCCTGGGTTGACAAGCGCTTAGCTCGTCATGATTCACATCAGCAATCAATTACCGGTCCCTTCTACTGGGCACCGCCCCCTCCCGCCCACATCCTGTAACACATACACCCCGGTACATACATCATACACTATTATACCTCAGACTGAATGAGGTTTTGTACGAGGGAAACAATTTTATGGTCCAAGGATTGACGTCGTTTGAGAGTAATATAATGCTTTAGAGCAAAATAATCTCGTCCAATATAAAAAACACACATCTGAGTAAGAGGAACGGAGTGACATGTTTCGTTGTATAGGAACGTTATCAGATTCCTTAATTCGTATACGACAGTGTGTCGTGAAAACTTGTGACGGATTAAAACTCTAACAAATGTGAACATTACCCAACTGCCTATAAACATAGTTGTACCTCAAGGTTCAGTAGTAGGTCCTATTTTTTCAACATGCATAAATGATGTAGGATCACTGTAATTGAACGGACGATTTTCTGTATTTGCTGACGACACTGTCGTCTTTTACACAGACACTTGCACGGATAACCTTGAGGTCATGATGAAGGCTGATATTACTTTACTTCAGTATTAGCTTCTTGTAAATCGTCTAACTATTAATCTGACTAAAATAAAACCAGCATAAAGGTAGTCTCTTGAAATTACTCTCAAAATTTTCGGCTAAAAAATACGTACATCTAGGGCTACAAAGATTTTGGGATTAATTCTTGACGAATTTCTTTCTTGAAGAAATTAGGTTCAGGCGATACGTATGTAAAAAAAAAAAAAAAAAAGAAATTACACCGGCATAGTCGTTCTCAATAGACTTGAATACAAACTCGCTAATACTCTACTAAAGCATATATAACACTATCTTATAAAAATAATGTATTTTATATGGTATATATTGGGCCATGTTGCAGTAAAGAGCCATTTCCGACTGTTGAAATTTGTTCACAAGAAAGCATAAAATTATTTTTAACGTCCTTACATTGACACCAACAGATTATGCATACAAACATTGTAATATTCTTCCACATGAGAATTACGTCGAAGATCTTCAGCTGTGATTGTCTATAAAATGAAAAATAATTTGGTTCACTCTAATATTTTGTGTGTGACAAATTTTGACATTCATACTGTTCTCTTTTCCGGGGTAGCTCAGTCGGTGGAGCGTGTGGAACGTTCGCAGGGCCGCCTTCACTACATCGGGACAGACCTTTTAAAATTTGTTGTTTACAGAGCTTAAGATGATTGTGCAGGTCACATGGCATAATAAATTCATAACCAAATAACAACAAACATTTCTTAAAGCAAGCAGTCCGGACATTTAAAAAAAAAATACGAGTCCAAATAAATCTTATGTGCACAGCGTGCTTTTGTTTTCCCTTTAAATAAAAATAAATATATTTCTTGAATTCCTTATCCACAAATAATTTTCCCGGTCTCAATGTTGATTTAATGTGACTGTAACATCGAACAAATCAAATTGATATTAGTATCCAAATATACTCATGTGCATTTAACATATCACTTTAGTAGAGCGTTTTACTCTTAATTTCAGCAACTACTTCACTAAGAATATCTCAATCGTCTTGCTGCTCATTAATTACTTTATTAATTTCAAAATTTTACTTATTTATTATCTTAAATTTATCGAATTATTCTCTTAATTCCTTTAAAGTCTGGCTCTAGGAAATATTCTTGCTTTCCTTATTTCATTCATGACTTAATCATTAATCCTATTCAAATATTTTCCTTTACAAAGTAATTCATTTCAAATTCTATGATATGACCGTCCTTTACAAATAAAATGTTTACTCAAAATTTCTTGGACACGATTTTTCTTTTTACAAATATACATTTTTACACAACTTCTTTGGCTGTTTCCCTTCCTTCTCAGATTCCGTTTGATTGTATTCCTTCATTTAGTCAAGAATAATCGTTCATTAACCAAATTAATTATTAACCGAGAAATAGAGCATAATCACAGGCACAGATTCCAAATCCAGCTATATCAAAACTTATCACAATAGGAGTATGCGAAAACTCGCCAAAAGAAATCCTAAATCTAGAGTACACTGGTGTAAAATATCATATGGTTAAACGATTCCCTCAATCATTTATGAATAATATGTCCGACTCGTACTGCCTTCGGTTCAGAGGGTCCCGGGTTCGATTCCTGGCCGGGTCGGGGATTTTAGCCTTCATTGGTTAATTCCAATGTCTCGGGGCTGGGTGTTTGTGCTGTCCCAAACATCTCTGCAACTATACTGACATTCAACTCAAGAGCTTAGGAAAAGTATCCTTCCGCACGTGAGCACGTCCCCTGTTCCCCCTTCCAATCTCCGTTCTCCTTCTCCGCCACAACCAGCTTATTATTAACGCCGTGCGTCTATCTGACAAGTACTTCATTCTGAAATAGTGAAGCATCAAACGAAATCCCATCCTTTCACATAGCTGTACTTTGATTACTTACCATACCTATTTATTCCTTTATTGACCATGTAAAACCTGCAGATCAGTGACGAATACAGAGGCAAGAGAAGCAACGTTTATTTTTATTTCATAATGCAATTTGTGTGAGGCATATGGGGACTTACAACATAAGTATACAATTCCGCTGTCGTGCAACGACTGTCAGTGGCAGTTTCTCACAGTTCAAAAAGCTGAAAAAAAACACCTGTGAGTGGGATTGCAACATACGATGTTTCCAGGAATGTTGTAAATATTGTAGTTTCGTCATTCGGAAGGTAAAAACGAACTCATGATCCTCTCATGACAACACTTCTGCAGGTAGAGGGCGGTTACGAATATTAAGCAAAGTAGAAATTATTATTATTATTATTATCGAATACGCTAAGGATCCTATTCCCATACCGTGTTACGGCCATTCCTGTTTTATTTACGGCCAGTGCTGAGCTGACATATCGACCTTTCGCTGGAGACTTGGATTTTCCGTGGAGTTTAAATTCCACGCGAGTGGCGTAAACACTGTGCACAACGCCGTCAGCTGCGTGGTATTTTTCACCACGTCTTCCACAGTCCACAGCAGATTCTCATCTCGTAGGCTACTGTAAACGTTTCAAACAATTTGGTTTAGATTTCCTACTTAATTTTTCTTCACTTTTGTTAGCTTTAATGTATTTCACAGGGGACTCAAGCGTCACAGCATCACACACGTCTTGCTCACAGCTGGCAGCCATTATGAATACCGAACGCGCTGTTGCAGCCAGTGTTGCCAACAATTATCTTGGATCCATCTTCAACGTCGCACATATTATGCGAACTTATCAGCAATGGAATGAACTCGAACAAACTTACTAAGTACACAGTGCAATAAGATATCAATATCATATTAAATGATTAATATTTTGCTACATACACCACTGAGAACAATAACTATTCATAGCCATCTACGTATGATATATAAGAGTTGGTAACGAACCCGAATAACATTTAACCTGTGACATATTTTCCATATTTATACAGGGCAAAAAATTGTAATTCGTCAAGTCAGTTCACTAGAATATCTAACCAAACTGAAGGAAGCTCCTGACTTCAGGAACAAGTAACAAACCTAGGGAACGATTTGGCGCTGCGGAAGCCTTTTCACCGACCAGAAGTCTCTGACTAACATCAAAGAGACCGCTAAGGTCTTGAGTTGACTCTCAGTATAACAACACACATAACACTATCCTCCACCACAATAACACGCAGTTACCTACACATGGCAGATGCCGCCCACCGTCATCTGAGGGGCTGCCTTGCAAGGGCTGCACTCGGCTAGAAATAGCCACACGAAATTATAAATATTATTTATGAATAATAGATTGTATCACTGTATAAATCTTATTATTATTGGTGTTATTATCATTATTATTATCTTGACCCTTTGGATTTCATTGAAGACCCTACAGTAATAACGTCCATAACTCACACCAATGAATAACAGTATAATATGAAGACAAATACCTCAATCAGATGAACTAAAATCATCAACACCACATATCATTATGAATGCTTCGAAAAATACATCTACTTGAATTGGTGGAATAATTTCCAAATCATTGTATTATATAAAATTTTGTTGAGTTTCAGATTATTAATCCCTGGATATAAACTATGGATATATCCATAATGACGAATATCATCAAGACTAACGTGTACCTTAGCGGGCACTACGCCGTTAACTATGACTCACACAAACTTACCAACGTTATTATACTTCGTCCTAAACAGTATTTTTATTTCCATTTTTTTTTTTTGCTAGGGGCTTTACGTCGCACCGACACAGATAGGTCTTATGGCGACGATGGGATAGGAAAGGCCTAGGAGTTGGAAGGAAGCGGCCGTGGCCTTAATTAAGGTACACCTCCAGCATTTGCCTGGTGTGAAAATGGGAAACCACGGAAAACCATTTTCAGGGCTGCCGATAGTGGGATTCGAACCTACTAGCTCCCGGATGCAAGCTCACAGCCACGCGCCTCTACGCGCACGGCCAACTCGTCCGGTATTTTTATTTCCATGACTATTACTTTCAAATACACTATCTCGAGTAAATGCACAGTAGCTGATAAACAAATAAGATCCATTTAAGGTCAGATTTATATTCTAGATATCTCAGTTTCTATCAATACTTTGGTTGGATCATTACTTTTAGGTCGGATAATGAATTTTCATTATTATCATCTTGATTTTTAATAAGACCTCTCATTATTATTATTATTGTTATTATTATTATTATTATTATTATTATTATTATTATTATTATTATTATTACGGCCTCCTGTATACCAGTGATCCATCTTCGAAGATCTTGATTAACTCGTATACCCCATCAATGAATTAATAAATGAATGAACCAATAAATCAATAAATCAATGAAATACATGCTCTACTCTACCAGCACCAAAATGAAATAACTACTCCTCTAACAAACAGCCGGCCAAAACGAAGTAGAATACTGCGTGGCGCGTGAGTCACTGGACAGTTCGTTAAAAGGAAACAATAGTAACAGCAAGACGTAGTAGAGTAGGAAGTTTTAACCCGTTACGTTGTTATTACCAAATGGCGATAATTACGCTTTGTCAAGTTGGCATACAATGCTATGGTAAACAAAAGAAATACGATAATCAGACTAGTGCATTGTTGAAAGTGAGACGTGATTATAGCTGTAGTTTTCCGAATTGTCACGATGTTAAAGAAAGAAGAAAGGAATTTCGCGTTAAAAACATTTTATAAAAGTGGTTCTACTGCAGTTGTTAATGAATGGGGACAACTCTTTAGATCGAAACCACCGTCTAGACAAACAGTGTACGACATACAGAATAGATTTTGAGAGCATGGACCTGTTATTGATGCACCAAGATCTGGCCGCCCAAGAACAGCCACAAGTGAGGAAAATGAATTGCGCGTATGTTTAGCTGTGACCCAAAGTCCGCGAACATCAGCGATACGATTAGCAACTGAGCTGGGTGTATTCATGCAGCCGGAAAACAGTTTGAATATAAAATGTAATTGTAAACACTGTTTTTATTTGTAATGAAACATAAATTCAATATTTTGTTTAAATGAGTGTGCAATGATTTTTGCGCCACCACGTATAATAATAATAATAATAATGATGATGATGATGATGATGATGATGATGATGATGATGATTATGATAATAATAATAATAATAATAATAATAATAAAAGGGATAGAAGGAACCGATTTAGGTGCAAAGAAGCAGAACTTGAAGGTGGATTGCTTGCATTCGCTGATGACAAGGCATTGATAGCCGCAGATACTGAAGAAGGCCATGTAATGCTTGAAAAATTACATGAAATCGCAGAGAAAGTAGGACTCAGGCTCCATATGAAAAGACAGAGTACATAGAATACAAACATAATAAAGAAAAGCATCTGGAAAAAATGTAGGGGAAAGTCAAGAGGTCAGAAAAATTTAGATAGCTTGGTGAATGGATCCAGATGAATAGGCTTAACGAATAAAGCAAACAAGGGAAGGGCCAGAGAGATGGAGTTATCCTATAGATTAGTAAATAATAGATACGAGAGATGAACGATATCTTACAGAGCAAGGTTCAGCCCGAGGGACTTTCCAGTTCAGAATGGCTGATAGTGAATAAGATAGGGGAAATGGATGAGCTAGAGGAGAAAAAAAGGAAAATCTTGGGAAAGTTCGAGAAGGAGAAATGTAGAGCTATACAGACAGACAGAGAAGCTCACGGACACCACACGTATGAGGTGAATGAAGTTTAATGGGCAGCTCACAGGAATGAACGAGAGTCGCCTAACAAAGAAAATCTTTAACTACATCATCAAATTAAAAGCAACTAGTAAATGGGTAGAAGAAACAAGAAAGGACATGCAGGAAGTTGGCATCAATCCAAAACTAATCTTTAATAGAGATATGGTTGGAGCTAAAATGATGAATTCAAGAGGTTTCAGGAAAAGCAAAATGAAAAGTCCAAGAACATGCGGACAGAGGAGAGAAAGAAGAACCACGTAGAAATGATGATGAATTTCTGGAGAAGAAAGAAAGGACTAACCAGAAAGTCAGTTGTTTACCGTGGTCCAAAGTAGGCCAAAATCGGAGAAATAATAATAATCATAATAATAATAATAATAATAATAGTTGCAAAACTGCTGCAGCAATTGTAAGGCAGACTGTAGAGTGTGGGCAGAATTTGTCTTGTATGTGTAAATGAAGTAGAGGGCGGTGTTTCGCAGTGTGCGTTACCTTCTCTTCTTTGGCCTACTTCTTTATTCACGTCTCCCATCACAATTATATTCATCTTCTATCTCTACATATTGTACCAGAAGAAGTTCATTTCAAATAGCATGAGGTCTTTCTGAGCGGTGACTAGTCTTTAGAAGATAGTACAGAGAGGGAGGATCGCAAGGCGAAGTAAAAGATATTATATCCTTCTTTCCTTTATTCAATCTCTGGAAGGTCACCCTATTATATCGCCAAATCATAGATATTTACTAGAAAATAAATCCCAATTTCAACAACAGAATATCAAAGAAAATCAAGTTGATCAACTACAATTCAACTGAATAATGTCTTCCTCAATCAGTCATGTCCATCGTAACCTTCATGGCATAAATTAATAATAAAGCATGTTGTAAGTAAATAAGAAATCCTAAAGTCTTTTCTATTGGCACTTGCGATTTCAGTTTACGCTTTCTACGTAAATTAAATAAAGTAAAATCTGTAATTATTTCTTGTAAACACATACAACTCAAATATGAAACACTTGAAATTAAATCTGATCTTCTGGTATAAAGTTCTGAGTATTGTCCTATTTTTTTTAATTTGTTATGCTTTTGACGTAAATATCGTAAATTAAGAGTTTATGATACACTTTCACTATGAATGAAGCACACAGTTGAACTCCTAAAGTTCCAATTAGTGAGAAAATATGACATTACGAGAGCACACTGTTATTTGACAGCCTGTCTTTACTTTGAGTGTCGTAAAACGTTTATTTTCCAAGTTCATGAAATATTAAGGAAGTGAGCTTTTGATGTTCTTTGTCAGTAATGACACTGTTTATAGAATTTCTGTTCAAAGTCAGAATTATATTTTTGAATGGAAAAAGCACTGACATCACCTGACATACGCCTTCTAGTTGAGCTCGAACAGTTGAATAGTGCTCCGCCAGCAGCAATCTGGAACTCAGCTAATAGCAAACGCCACGATGTTCCATAGTACTACGCCCTGGAACTGTCCCTCGTAGTACCAATTCCACGTTGATCTGCATCAAATCTCCGTCGATCTACGTCGTTCTCCGTCGTTCTCCGTCGATCTACGTCGTTCTCCGTCGTCTCGAGTCAGGATTTCTCATGTTACTAAAAGAGTGGCTTTACCACGAGAAAGTCCAACTGACTACGTTGAAAATGTGCACCATTCGATTTTGCACTGTTAGAACTAATTATCACTGTTTCATACATAATCACCATTCACTGGATGAGAAATACGTCGGAGCACTGTCTATTATCGTAAATTACGATAATGAGAAAATACACTTCCCTGCACAGTTCATTTTGGCACTTACTGCACACTGTTCGTATTGTCAAAAATAACTTTCTTTCGAAGCACAGTTTATCATGGCTCACTTTCACAGCAAAGAAATAAATAAATACCTCTCTCTCGTAATATCTCGTAATGTTCCTTCTCACTATCACATTTCTACAAGTATTCATGTATGAGTCCTATACTTCACAATATTACTGAATTACGAAGTTCATTATAGTCTATCCACACGGGTTGTTTCAAATGGTAAAGTCTGTTATGACGATACGCGAACAGTCTTTAAGCACAAATTAAAGTATTCTAGACTTTAATAATATTCAAAATAGTCAGTGTGTTGCAACCTACACTCATGATATTAAAAGTTGAAACAGTCCAAGATCATTACAATGAAAAGTAGCCATGCTAACGTCAAGTTTGTTATGGTTATTCACACGAAAATTAAGATATTTGTCAAGTTCAAATATTGGTGAAATATTATAAGTCTTATGACTTTGATGTTATACACACGTTAATTTCCTAAGTTTGAATGTCTGACGAATTGCAAGTCCAACAGTTTATAAGTTACTCACTGGCATTCACAGAAACTAAGTGTCAACTTGCCGTCGAAATTATCTAAGTATTACGATGTCCGGCAGTATGAATACTGAGTTCGACTCGTCGCGTGCAGCAGGACATGCGAGCCAGCTGTGAAGAATGCGCACTGGTTTGCTACGGTCTGGTCTGCTGCTTATACTCCGTATGACCCAAGGTTGCTTGCCACGTCACTGGGGGAAGTGTGCTTCCTTTCTCGCTTATATCTCTTGAATGCCGTGATGGATTTTATTGAAATTAGCATATGTTTACATTCAGAACATAAGCTACACGATGATGTATGTCTCATTTCCGTAACTTATTCGGCTACAAAGTTGGACATTTTATTTCCAGTACATTCGAGAGATAGGCGTGCAACATGTGGCAGTGACGTCACCCGCAGGTTCTTTGCTCGTGACGTGTCCAGCTCGCCACGAGGAACTTCGTATTGCGCTCGCACAAGATGTCGGGCATGCGAACATATGTTATCGCCGTCCCTTTTCCATATATTCCGGCAATTATAAAACATTGTACAGTGCTGGAACAGTTTCTAGTACAATATACTCTTTCGATTTCTTCATCATCTGCAGAACTAGTAGGCATATGGACCTGCACTATTGTGGTGGGTATTGATTTGGTGTCTATCTTCTCATAGTTATATAGTATTAGTACCGTGTCCTGGTTCCAGACCAAAAGTGGAACCCATCAAGGCAGTATTTTATTCCCATCATGGTTTATCACCACCATGGATAACATAATAAAAAACATCAAGGAAACCTCTGGTGAACTAAATGCAATGGCTTTCGCTGATGATGTTATGATCAGGAGAGAAACTGAGGATCAGGTACAGTTGAGACTGAGTGAATGGAAGGTGGTCGGCGAAGTTCCTGCGCCATAAACCATCCCAGGTCTCACCACAGATTTGTAGAGCCATCCTTCCATCCTGCAGCTGACCTCACAGTACTCCACTCAATGTATTCCAGCTTAATCCAATCAAATAATGGGACGTATGCATAAAGTCTAGCAAATGCTTTTGCTACCTCCTTTGTAAGCATATGCTGGAATATGTATGAATAAAATAATCTAGCAATTGCTTTACTTACTGGTATTTGCTTGCTAGCAAGCATTTGCTTAATTTTCCAGCAAATGCTGAATTCTACATGAATAAAACCTAGCATGTGCTAGTACTATGCAACCATTTGCTTAAGATTTACCAAGCCAGTCTCAGTTAGCTTGAAGTTTTTTCTGTGACGACTTAGTGTTACCTTCTGGTTGATTTAATGGCACAAATTGTGAATATCCGACGCAGGAAACTGTATAATCCCAGACGGAGTAGTGATGAACGTGCATATAAACATTTGTATAGATTTAACGAAGAAAATGTTGAATTAATTTCGAGCTCTTTCTTGGGAGAAAGTGGCGAGACGCGTGGTGGTGCGTTAACATCGAAGGAACGAATACAGATATTTCTTCGTTTTGTTGGCGATCCGGGTTTTCAAGTTGGGATAGGAGAAGATACGGGAGTGCATCAAAGTACTGTTAGTAGAACCATTGATTTCGTCAGCGAGAAAATTTTTCTAAAAGCACATCACTGGATAAAATTTCCGTCACGTCCACAAGAAATCAATATAGCTAAAGAGGAATGGCAGCAACGCTTTAACTTTCCTTGTGTGATCGGTGCTCTTGACTGTACACATGTACCTATTTTAAAGCCACAACTACACGGCGATGAATACATCAACCGCAAAAATTTCGCTTCTATCAATGTACAAGCAACATGCAATTCAAGCGAAGTTTTTACAAGTGTTGATGCTAGCTGGCCTGGTTCTGTACATGACAGTCGCATATTTAAGAATTCACGTGTGTATGAAGGATTGCGAGACCATGCGGGAGCTGCAATACTGTTGGGTGATTCAGGTTACGGGCTTGTACCTTGGCTGCTAACTCCTTACCGAAACCCTCAAAATCCACAAGAAGAAAATTACAATCGCGTGCATGCTCATAACAGAGTAATTATTGAAAGATGTTTTGGTCAGCTGAAGAGACGTTTCCCTCTACTAGCAAACAAAGTCAGAATCTCTTTACAGAAAATTCCACGCATTATTATCTGTTGCTTTGTGCTGCATAACGTCTCTAAGCATTTAAGAGATGAGGACAATTTTGATAATGTTTATAGTGAAGAAAACGATGATGATGGTGCTGCTGATTGGGGTGAACAAGAATATGGTTATGATGACATGAGAAGACGTGGTGCACAGAGAAGAAATGAAATCGCTAATATTTTGTTTCAACAAGTTGCTGTAAATTAACTATGAAAGTAGTGAAGCACTGTGATCTGGAAATGACAAAATTTAACAGTTGTGTGGCTCGTGTTTTTCATTTAACTTATACTCTTACATCGTTATAAATTTATTTGTGATTCACTTCATCTTGTACGCTACTGTATCATTTCGCCTCAGTTGAATACAAATACCAACACTTATTTCTCTGATTTTATGTTCCACACATCATTCAAACTGTATGTAGGTTTGTTCACTTAAGTTTAATTTTGAAACTAATTTCCGTTCTTCTACTTCCTGTTGTTGCATGCGAGCTAACTTAAGCTGTTCCAATAACACCAGTCTCTGAAGTTCCATGTTCGAAAGTCTTTCCGTCTCCTCAGTCTCTGCAGCTAATTTTATTTTCTTGTACTTTCTTGGTGGTGATGTACTCTGTAGCGATATGCTATCATCTTTGATATCAGCTGCGTGTTCCTTACTTCCTCCTACAGCGCATCCTCCTGAAATGTTGATGAAATATAATTACTGACCTTGATCTACAGATTAATAAAATGAACTCCACATGAATGATTCATATAAGAAAGAAATACGTTAGGCCTAATGATTATTTTTCTAATTAATACACAGCTTGCGGAGTGATGTGGTATTTCATCAATGAGTCCAGTAAAGTTTAATACCGGGCGAGTTGGCCGTGCGGTTAGGGCCGCGCAGCTTTGAGGTTGCACCCGAGAGATAGTGGGCTCGAACCCCAGCCCTGAATATGGTTTTCCGTGGTTTCCCATTTCACACCAGGCAAACGCCGGGGCTGTACCTTAATTTAGGCTACGGCCGCTTCATTCTCACTCCTAGACCTTTCCTATCCCATCGCCGCAGCAAGACCTACCTGTTTCGGCGCGACGTAAAGCAAATTGTTTAAAAAAAATAATTAATAGACATACCTGGTACACGAGTGAATGATGGATTTTGTTGTCCTTCCATTAAATTTAGAAGTTCCTCCTCCCATTTCTTCAACTGTATCTTCCTGTTTCCTGTAGTGTTACGGTCACTCTTCTTTTTCACTTCGGTCTTCATGTTATGGATCCCTTTTTTCACCTGATCTGCTGTGAATTGCCGCCCGAGATTCTTCTCACAACTCTCGCGTAACTGTTCAACAGCTTGTAATTTAGCTGTTTTCGTCGAAGGAGTTTGCGATTTACTTAATAACACTGGTAACTGTTTGATCATTGAAATGAAGTGAAAATTTACGTCAATTTCTACATCTGTTTCTGATATCTCGGACATCGTAGAATACTGAATATGCACTGCAGGAAATGGAAACGAGCTGTAAACACCAGTAACACCGAATAAAAAACTCATAGGTTACGGCGGTCAACACGTGTTTCTATACTAACATAACCTCTTATCGGCAACCAGCATGCTTTGCGCTATTAGAAAATGCTAGTTAGAATATTCTAAGAAGTCAGCATATGCTGGAAAAACTTGCAGCACTTTCTAGTCAGCACAAGCAAAAGGTTATTCATATCAATTTAAGCAAATGCTTTTACTTGCCAGTATTTGCTGAAAGCATTTACTTTTACTTATTGCTTATGCTTGTAGAATGTTCTACATTTTTATGCATATGTCCCAATATACTGGCTTGTAGAGCCACGGCCGACTGATTTAGCGGAAAAGACTTACGTCTTAATTTGAATTGATCTAATGGTGAAAAAGTTTCATGTTCCTCATCGGAATGTTAGACTTCTCATTCCAGATTGATTAGTTAATTATTATGAGAGGAATAAAGAAATTAAATACATCTGCACATATAAAATAATATTCTTTCCTGTACATTGGTCAGAATTTATAAATAATGGTATTTTCGTATCAGTCATGCCCGCAGTAACAAGGAAATGTAATTTTGATGATGATGATGATGATGATGATGATGATGATGATGATGCTTGTTGTTTAAAGGGCCTAACATCTATGGTCATCGGCCCTAAATGCAATTTTTCATTTTCCGTCATGTCGCTTTGTATTGGCATCAGGAGAAAATAGCTTAATAGAACTTAATGCACATCGGTATGGAAAGTCAGGGAATAAAGGTCTACTAGCTAGGCTATAATATTTATTCACGCTGGATGAAATGTCAGTTTATTGGATGGAGCTATGCAAAATTTATAGAGAGTGAACCTGCCAATAATTTGTGTTACACAGTTGTACCGTACCGACCATAATAATAGAATTGATAAATGTAGTATTTTTTTGCTTAATCTAACGAGGAGCACCGCTATTGTTTAATCCCATCAACTGACGATCGTTTTTGTCATGATTGTCTTAAGGTGGAAAAGAGCGTCGCCATAGGCCCTTATTGACAAGAAAAATTGTGAAGATATTTATAAAGTTGAGAAAAATAATAAAGAAATGATTGGTTGAGGAATAAGATAAGAGGAAGTCTTGAAAGATGCCCTAACATTGCAGAATCTGAAGGAAACTAAATATGTATGTCCACAATATCGGAAGCTCATAAGATTGATCAACAATAACATTACATCGACCTTTGTTGTGATGTGATTTGTCTCTTCTGCTGCCACTCATCTCCGATAGATGGATTTGCTGCTGCATCCCGGGTAAAACAGCTTGACTGAATATAGCCGGAATACCGCTGGGGGTTTACACAACTTTGCACATTCTATGTGATTGTCGCATCAGCGATGAGTACAGCAGCTATTTAGGTAAGTACAGTGAATGAAGGAATGAAAACCAATGACAGAACAAAAGGAATGGCTCATGGTAACATCTCTTAGGCAAAAGAGTTAGCAGAGCGACATGGAGAGTTCAACTACCTCTGCTGAGTTTGTTGTGGTCCAGAGGCTAAAGTTCTGCCATTAACCCAAAGAGTGAGTTTCCCTCTGAGTTTATCCCTGACACAAACTTAAGGCTCAAAGTCTATTTGAAATATATTCCTGTCGAGAAAGCTAAGCATCCTATATATTAATTACTGAGCACAGTGCTTTGTGTGTACTACCTTGGAGCACAGAGTGGAGTACTACGTGTGTACTACGGTCCACTCATAATCTCCCAGCAAGTAGTATTTATTTGGTCATGTGCCTCGCTAATTGTCAAACTTCAATTCCTGAATTGTTAAATCTATTATATCCTCTTAACATTTTATGCGTCTTAACGTTTGTAATTGCTGAAAACCCAGTCTAGCCACCATTGTCGTGATCTTCCCCTTGTTCTCTTACTCTCTTCATAAATTCCTATTACATGACCCCACCGCACCCGGGTCGTACATGCGGTCTATTCCTAACTTAGTCTTTATAATCTTGTTCTGAACACCCTCCTGTCATTGGACGCGATTTTTTTTTATATAGTCCATCCTAGACAATGTTTCTACCATTGCATACCCGTATGACAGCATCCTGGTTCTATATTATAAACCCAATGGAAGTTTTCACTCATCTCATCCAAGCAATTCTGTGTATTTTGTGCAGATTTTCTACTCATATGCACTTGCAGATGGACTTCACTACGCCATCAAAGTTAAAATTCTGTCAAATACCGTGGTGAAATGAACTTAATTATATACAGTCCCACTAACTAAAATACTTCCCTCTATTGGGTTATGTGGCCACCTGTGGATTTTATAGTCCTAGCCGCCTGAGCACGACGAGAGCCTCGACTCAGAATGTATCCGAAATACCCGCTCGTATTCTATAGTTATTCCAGACTATCAGAACCACTTGCTAGGCCACTCAACCATTGCCCGTGGTTCACGAACTAGGACGTGCGCCAACTGGAACGCACACCTTCAACCGCACAATACAGATACATTTACAAGCACAAAGGTCTTTAATTACCTCCTGGTACATACAAACCGTAACCCATTCAAAGTAAGACAAGCAATATACAATAGGCAAGACGCAGAAAACACTGGTCAACACCATTTTGTGACTCGGTTCTCGATTTGGAAAACTCCTTCCTTTTGTCCTAAGAACAAAACAAAACCCAAGCGACCACTGCTCACTCCGATGGTCTGCAGATTGTGAGGTAATATGTGGTCAGAACGACGAATCTTCTCGTCCGTTATTCTTGTTTTACTAAACAGGGCCCGCCATCTCGCCGTCAGATAGCTCCTCAATTGTAATCACGTAGGCTGAGTAGAATATTCTAGGTATTTGAACCCGATCACCTTCAGAATATCAAACAGCTTGGTCCAATCAACATTATAGGATGACTTTTATACATCAACGAGCACCATGTAAGTGAGCTTGTCCATCTTGATTCGGACTTCTAAGTTCAGAAGTAGGCCTAAAGTTAGAATTGCTTCACGTGTTCCTACATTTCTCTAAAGCCAATCTAAACAGCTCCCAACTCAGGATTCAACTTGCGTTTCCATTCTTCTGTAAATAACACACGTTAAAGTTTTACAGACATGAGGTACTAAACTAATGGTACAGTAGATTTCACACTTCACAGCAGCGGCTTTCTTGGGAATAGGTACAACAATATTGTGCCTAAAATGGGATGGCACTTCTCCTGTATCGTATATCTTATACACTAAATGGGTGTCCGACTTGTTGGCTGAACGGTCAGCGTACTAGCCTTCGGTTCAGAGGGTCCCGGGTTCGATTCCCGGCCGGGTCGGGAATTTTAACCTTAATTGATTAATTCCTACGGCACGGGGGCTGGCTGTATGTGTTGTCTTCATCATCATTTCATCATCACGACGCGCAGGTCGCCTACGGGAGTCAAATAGAAAGACCTGCACCTGGCGAGCCCAACCCGTCCTGGGATATCCCGGCACTAAAAGCCATACGACATTTCATTTCATTTACTAAATGGGTTAACCACACCATGCTGCTTTCTCTTAAAAAGAACAGTAATTCTGAGGGAATGTCATCAGTTCCAGGTGCTTGCTCCTCTTTAGGGCTGTGACACAATTATGGAATTATGACCTCAAATCTTATCTCCCATGTCACCAGCATCAACAGCATTTTTGGTTCCTACGCCATAACAATACTTCTTTACATTGATGCAACTGCTTCATACGTTCCTGAGTCTTTCTGCCTCGCCATCTTTCAGTAGAAGTGGTTTTCCATCTGAGCTCTTAATATTCATACGCCTACAGTAGTTTTACTTTATCCAAAGGTTTCTTGGATTTGCGTGTATGAAGCATTTACCTTTCCTAGGACCATACAACCTTCAACTTCTTTGCACTTGTCTTTATCCTTTAGCTGTTCTGTACTTTCTCTCTACTCGGGTTTCTTCGCCTGCATTCTTTTATGCCCTCCTTATATTTTGCAATCTCGTACTTCCGTAGTTTGTCAATCAGGTCTATTATCTCGTGAGTAATCCATTGATTTTTAGTCGATCTTTACTTTCTACCTAAACTTTCTTCAGCTGACCTACTGACTTCATTCTTCACGACTGTCCATACTTTTTCTATTGATTTTCCTTCAGCATTTTCATTTAGTCCATCTCTTTTATTCAACTTATCTAGATCTCATCGCTTTGCATTCTTTCATTCTTTAATTTCTTCAACTTCAGAAGGCATTTCATGACCAACAAGTTGCGGTCAGAGACCATGTCAGCTCGTGAGAAAGTCTTGCAATCCAACACCTGGTTCATCATAATGTTCACGTCTCCAATCACAATTACTTTCTCGTCAACTAATATGTTATTCATTATGTCCTCTCTCTATTCATATATTCTTTCGATTTCTTCATCGTCTCCTGAAATAGTAGACATATAGTCGTGCGGTATTTTGGTGGGCGTTGGCTTTATGTACATCTTCTCACAATTATATAGTACAGGACCGTATAGAAGACATTCACCAGTTTCCCTTTGCGACTTAAGATAACAGTGTTATAGCCTACTAACATGTTACCGGAATAACATGTTACTCAATTAAATGTGTTATATTTGTAACAGGTAGCAATTCTTCCTCAACTCTTCGTCATTCTACATTACTTGATAATTACAGAATATATTTTAGTTCATTACGATGTAGCATGTTAGCGTTTCGTCGTCCTATTCTGTGAAACACTGTTCCATCGCAATGAATGTTCTGTCGAGATAAGAGCCTCAGCTCTGTGGAACACTGTTCCACCACAACCGAGTATTACGGCGAGGTAACAGCCATATCATTGTAATTCCTGAAGCGTATCGTTATTCTGTGAAGTCGTAACGTTTCGAAAGGTCTCCGCTCAGATTTATAATGAAGAAAAGTTCGAACACAGTAACAGTTTATACAAACACGTACTTTTCAGGGAATAAATTAACTTCGTATTGTATTTGTGATCAAAGTCACTAATTTCAAACATTCCAATCTATATATGAGGGCCCATTCGGACTAAGCCTCTTCAATTTCTACCGGTACCCACAATTTATAACGAATGGTAGTGCCGATTGGGAATTAGAAGTGGGAGAGGGGGGGTGCAAAAACAATTACAGACAAGGAAAAGAACCCGTGTTTGTTAATAAACGAGCGAATTGGCTAATACAACAACAGGGCTTGTACAAATTGATTTTTTTAAAATAATTTCTACAATTCCTATCAGGCGGCTGAAATGGAATAAAAATGTGATGTTTCCTCCGCGAAGTGTGGAGCGACTACCACCCTGCCCCTCTCCCCGCCAATGTTTAAACGAAGGTGACTCTGCATCAATTAGGGCCTCCTATGCCGTCAATTAGAAATGAAAATGTTGGAACAGACCTTTGGCTTTATACCCAACATATCCACAGGCGAAACCCAGTGAACTCAATCACCACAGCCTGTCACAGGGAAACAGATATCCGTATTTTCTTGTGCGTTTTTGTTGTTGTAACAACCAAACTGAGAAATGTTTTCCTAAAATATATGGTCTTGTTCCAGTGTGTGATATTTTGTCTTACCTTCTCTTTCTTGATTCACTGATCACAGAATGTGATTTTAATGTACGGTTTTCTAGTGAAATAACAAAAGTTGGTTACGCACATGGTGCCGTAAGTTCGTTAATTGTTTCAACTTATTTGTTTTGTGTATTATTTCGAGACCTGATTTTCACGACAAAAAGGATTTGTAACAATTTGTAACCTGTGACTTGCATTTCATGTTCACTGAATTTATATTTGATTAATTCTTTTTTTTAAATTGGCTTTATGTCGCGCCGACACTGATAGGTCTCTTTGAGACGATCGGATACGAAAGGGCTAGGAGTGGGAATGAAGCGATCATGGCCTTAATTATAATACTGTCTCGGCATTTTCCTAGTGTAGAAATGGGAAGCCACGGAAGACCTTCTTCCGGACTGTCGACAGTGGAGTTCGAACCCACGATCTCTCGAATGCAAACACACAGCTACGTTCAAAGCCTATTACTGTTTGTGTACGTCTACATTTTGTCTTTATTACAATTCAGTACAGAAATATGGAAGTCTAATGAAAATGACGAACGCCGAGTACATAACAATAATGTTCCCTAGATTAAAGCAGTAAATACAGTTGCAGCAAGCAGCGAAAACTGCACCACGGCAATTGCTGCCGCTCGATGCCACACGGCAGTTGTAGCACAGTTGCTGCAGAGCAAGGATCATCTGTTGTTCCCTAAGATGTAGTTCAGTTATGAATTTCGCTGCGAATGTTGCTTTCTGACGCGGCGTTGACAAAAAAGAAAGTGCTGGATTCATCTTACTATCAGTGAAAGGCCAACGAAGGGTAAATTTGTCCTTATTCGTGAGAAACTGAAGCTTTACACAGACACATTTTCTAAATATTATCGAATGTCGGTAAACTCTTTTCGCTGTTATAAGTGGCGAAATTTCGTCCTCGTTGCTCTTCAACATGTAACACTCCTCATCGGCAAACGAGGGCCCATTTTCAATTATTGAGGGGGCCCCCGAGTTTCTTAGCGTCGCTACTGCGCGTATTGTACAAGAATGAGTACTTCTCCGCTTCCAGAATGACACGTTCACTGTCCACGTACTCGATATTTGGTAAGTGTACTATTCTAATAATAATGGCGTATGGCCTCCGGAGAGGCCTGGTGCAGGTCTTGTTCTTGTAGATGGCCTATTAGAGGACCTGCATGTCTGTGAAGATGAGGGCCCTACCTAGGATGATTTCTAATGTTGAATACGCCACGCACTCCCAGCCCCCGAGCCATTGGAATTAACCAATTAAGGTTAAAATCCCCGACCCGGCCGAGAATCAAACCCGGGACCCTCTGAACCGAAGGTCAGTACTCTGACCATTCAGCCAACGAGTCAGACAATATACTGTTGTTATATACGTGATAAACGAAACGAAATCTGCAGTAAATAGTGTCTCTTGTGGCCACTGTTCAACAGCTTATGCAGTGAAAGAAATTGGCTCTGGCCTATCCTTTCAACAGCAAGACTGCTTCCGGCGAACTGCATTTACCGGCAAGTGTGGCCCATCACATATCAACACAAGGTGCAATTTTTTCTCCTGTATTTGCTACTGACTTCCAACAGCATTAACTGCTCGTGCAGTTGTAGCCTAAGTTTTGTCCTATTTCTGTATATTACACTTTTATCGGTAGTAATTAATCGAAACCTGCGCGTCACGGCTATCAGTGAAGGCGTTTTCGGTCTTTTCCACCCCCAATGTATACAGCTGTCGTCGGAGTAGATACTACGCTACGCGTGGTTGTGTGGTCAGGGGCCGATGGCGATAGACTGCACATGAATGATTCTCAAGAAATCTACCCCTTCGACAGACTGGGCAGATTGACTCATCCGTCAAAACATCTCGTGCCTTCTAGCAAAAACTTCGTTCAGTAACATTATGCGTTGTTAGCTTTGGAACATGTTGTTGGAAAAGAACAGTCTTGCCCACCTCTAGAATGGCAGGATGCTAAGCCATCCAATCAAGACACGACTCTTTCCCTTGCAGCGCTTCCTTGTGACATGGCATTGAAGTGCGCTCTGCTGTATCTGGAAACTCGCCCTGAGTCCCATGCTATAAAACTACATAGTATATATTGTATTTGTGATCAAAGCAAATACTTTAATACACCAATACCGGACAGCTCTATCTCAACAGCATTGAGTGGAGTGCGAACCCCGACGGTGGTGACATCTAGCGTGTTGGTGTGAACTGCATTCTTGTCTATGCTACAGTTGCAGGGAATGCATCTAAACTCATTGGAATTATTTTTGTTAAAATAATTGAATAATCATAATAATTAAGAATGAAATTTTAAAATATGAATTGCCTCCTTTGCAAACCTCCAAACGAGCATTATGGTAGCCGTGCCTTTCGCTATGTCTAAAAAATAACAAAGCAGAATCTGTTTGAGGATCCACCCAGCCTCTGGGGGAAATATTTAACAACTACTCCCTGCCCTTCTTTCTAGCATTTGCTCAATTACCTAGCACAGGATTTTGTTTGGACTTAGCCTAGTTTTCCGGCCGGATGCCTTTCATAACAGCAATGTGGAGGGATATATACCGTACTCACTATTGCGTGTTTCTGTGGTTGTTTTTCGTATGATGTGTTGTATATACTTCAAGATGCGTATGAATACGAACACAAACCCGTAGCCCTCGATCTACAGGAATTAACAGACGAAATTAAAATCTCCGACTCAGCCGGGAATAGTACCAGAGCCCTCTGAAACGAAGGCCAGTACGCTGACCATTCCGTGGTGGTGATTATTTTAAGAGGAAGTACAACTGGCCAGCCATTCTCTATTAACACTAATCAGAAGGGAAATGGAAGAGTTCCGAAACTCCGAAGAATGAAGGGAGCAGATGGGCCAGATAACTTAAAAACATCCATGATGTATTAAGATTTTGGGAAAGAGAAGCTGTAATTAAGGAACAGGAGTTTTGGTCCATTATTTTGACTTCTTCTTCTTCGGTACGGCCGATCTTTCCGAACTCTACAGGGGAACTCACCTCGCGCTGCTGTACTTTGAACTGTCTGTACTATCATGTTTCCTGAAGTCTCTTACCATACACTTCTTCTTCTTAATCTGTTCACCCTCAAGGGCAGTGTGCTGGAGCGTGAGACGTTGGGTCGGGGTATACAACTGGGAGGAAGACCAGTACCTCGACCAAGCGGCCTCACCTTCTATGCTGAACAGGGGCCTCATGGAGGGATGGGGAGATTGGAAAGGATAGACAAGGAGGAGGGTAGGAAGCGGCCGTGGCCTTAAGTTAGGTACCATCCCGGCATTCGCCTCGGGGAGAAGTGGGAAACCACGGAAAACCACTTCCAGGATGGCTGAGATGGAAATAGAACCCACCTCTACTCAGTTGATCTCCCGAGGCTGAATGGACTCCGTTCCAGCCCTCGTACCACTTGTCAAATTTTTGCGGCAGAGACGGGAATCGAACACCGACCTCGGGGGGTGGCAGCTAATCACGCTAAAACTACACCATAGAGTTAGACATTACCATACACACGTATTAAATTAGTTGGACTGGTGCTCAAGCCTATGCCAATAACACACTGAAATAATTTTCTTACGCCGGGCAGAGTGGCTCAGACGGTTGATGCGATGACCTTCTGACTCAATTTGGCAGGTTCGATCCTAGCTCAGTCCGGTGGTATTTGAAGGTGTTCAAATACGTCAGCCTCGTGTAGGTAGATTTACTGGCATGCAAAATAATTCTTGCGGGACGATATTCCGGCACCTCGGCGTCTCCTAAAACCGTAAAAGTACTTAGTGGGACGTAAAGAATATTTTATTATTATTATTATTATTATTATTATTATTATTATTATTATTATTATTATCTTACAGTAAACAAAGTGACTGGATTCGAAACTCATGGCCTTCAATTTTCAGTTTCAAGACCACCGCGGCAACCAATACGCTACAGGCCCACAAGTTTTCGATTGTGAAATTTATGGTACTGTTTAACTATGTTACCGTAACAATGTGGACCTTCAAGTTTGAGTATACTAGATTTCCATATTTGTTAATATTATTGGTTTTTACGTTCCACTAACATTTCTGTAGAGTATTTGATTGATTTTCTTAATATAAGGGGCATAGGATGTAACCTCATCACAGATCCGAGGTCATTACTCTTTTTAATACTTGCGGTCCTTGTCAGTTTCCATGCCCATTATCTTGCTGGTTAATTTGTTCAGCGCTTAAGACATTCCTTGGATATAACTGAAATTGAAGACTATTTAGTGACAAACACTGACACATTATAAACAACACGGCAGTGCGCCAAGAATCATACAGATTGAAGAGTTGGTCACACCAAGTCATGTAGGTAGCAGCACTATCGACTTTCTCGCTGAAAACGGCCTGCTGTCCGGTATTGTTATATTAATGTATTTGATCAAAGTCACTAATTTCAAACATTCCAATCTATATATGAGAGCTCATTACAACTCAGCCTCTTCAACTTCTACCGGTACCCACAATTTGTAACGAAAAGTCGAGGACCAGAAGCATAAGCGCAAAACCTATTAACTAATTTAGAAGTATTTCACTTACAGCTTTGTATTTATCCCAGAAACTAGTAGAGTAGTTATAGCGAGCTATTGCGGTGAATATCAGGTAAAATATGTTACTGCAAATTTTTATTTTGAATTGGAATCCAGTCCCAGTACGCAAAAAATCTGATTATGATGCTTTTCAGAACAGCAAGACAACCCTTCCGAACGTCAAATAGTCTCGGCGAAAATGTCGTAGGTCAAAGGGGTGATCCTATCGCTATCCAGCGGGGCAAGGTAATACTACTGACGGATATCGACATAGCCACTTGAAACTTGCAGAAGTATTTTAACCTCGGGATGTTGCCTCTCTGAAATAAGGAACATGACATTGTAACCAAATTCAGCAGTGGTTAACCTTCAATACCGATGTGTTGTTGTAGGTGTGATCTTCAGGTTTTAATTTAATAGAGGAAAATGCATCTATGCATATGTGTGTGACTGGTTGTGTTCCAAGTTACCCCATTTGGAATGCCGTAATGCGTTGTCAAGCACTGAAGAAAATGTGGGTGACTTAATAAATGTACATATTTTGTTGAAACAATATGATGATGCACAATTACTGTACCCTAATTTAATGACAGATATTGCTTATAGGGAAATATTGAATGATTTTGAGGCTAAATGTATAGATTTTCTTTCTGTTACTAGGCTTGAAGTTAAGAGGAAAATTGTCCAGCTCTTATAAGCTAATTCATTGAATTATGTGTGTAACGAATGTGCCAATATTTTCTAAATGAGGAAAAAGACAAAAATAGCAGTAAAAGTTCAGGCAGGATTACTAAAGCTTAAAAAGTAATGCTTAAATGAAAGCTCAAGCCCGTTCACAGCAGTCCATTTCACATCTTGTTTATATGTCTAATTTCAGTCTTTAAATCATAACCTGTTAAATAATTCTTCATTCATTTATCCAGAATTGCTTTAGCAACTTTGAAGTTAATATTTTAACAACACTTTCTTTTAGACGTAATTTATGTATCTATTTCCGTATATGCATTTCCATTGATGTATGAATTTAGCGCGAATTTCCAGGTCACGCCACCAGGAGCGCCTCTTGCGAATTGTCTCCTATTTTAACAAGGCTAAATCCGGAAGTGTCGCGTATTGCCTCCACTGTGTTTGTTGTTCCTCGATAACGGATGAATGGAAAGAAAGAAATTTAACACACTTTTCGTGTTCGGGTAGAGTATTGTGTTTAATGTCTCATTTGGCAGATGAGAGAGGAAACAGAGTTTTCATGAAATAGCGCTTCTAATTAAGGCAACATTTCTTCTAAATATGTGTGGTCATCCCTCTTCGTACGTCGCATGTCCAGGATTATTTCGGCTGGGTGGCGCTCTTCTCTGCTGTTACTCAGTCGGCCTAAGAATAATTAAACGGGCAGACGCCTAGTTGGCTGTCGCCTCCCCTCTCCACAATGGTTTGTTACAGCCTCATCAAGGATGTGGACATTTCGCTCGAGGACTCCTACCTTTTCATGGAACTCCGCAAGTCCGGCTGTCCAGTCGCCGACGTCATCTGCCTCCAGGATTACTGCACCTCCGGGTCTGCACCAAAGATCCTCATCACCTTCCGGGATGTCACCGACCAAGTAGCCTGTCAAAACAGAGGTGTAACCATCGCCGGCCGGCCCTATGACGTGGTACGCCCTACTGAGTCCATCTTAAGTCAACTCTTCTTTAATCCTTCCCGTGTTCCGTCTGTTCCCCCCCCCCCCCCCACATCTCGTACATTCCCGTCCACGCTTGTCACTTCTACCTCCATCACCACTTCTGCCACTACTACCCCGTCCACTTTTACTCTACGTTTACTCTTTACTTTACCCCGTCCCCAGCAGACCCCTGCCAACCTGTTGGATGCCACTGTCGCAGCTCAGTCACTTTCCCCGGAACAAGAAGACTCTTCTACAGTCGCCCAACAGCCATTTCCATCCCGGAATTGTGTCATCCGTGGCATTGACCCTGCCATCAGCGAACAGGACCTCCTGCAAGATCTCCAAAAGGCAGGCGTCCCAGCCGATCGGGCGTACCGTATCTTCAACTCCAATGGCCCGACGTTCATGGTTCGCCTACAACTATCATCAGCTGCCGACGTCGACCATCTCATCACTACCGGCGTCCGTTTTCGCCGGCGGACTTACCGCGTGGAGCACTCTCGTTCCCCACCCCGTACCGACCACCCCCCTCCTCTTGCCTCTTCTGCTAGCCCACCACCCGCCCCGCCACCCTCCCCGCCACCGCAAGCCATCTACCAACCTGCCCCACATCCACCCGTTTTTCTACCGCCCCTCCCCATCATGGACCTACTTCGCCTTCTCGCCACCTCAATAACCAACATTACCACAACCCCCTATTACCTCATGTCGCAATACTACCCCACTCCTTACTCCATCTTTCCGCCGAACACCCTCATTGTCCCTACTCAATATATGTGAACTAATTTGTAACTCTATGTAAAATTGTATCTATTCCGACTTGCGCGCCCGAGATGCGTCAATATGTCAATTAATTTATCGTCCCTCTTCCCCTCGTGTTTGTGGGAGTTTGCCTGCGTAGGGTGCTTTGCGGGTCTTCCCTGGGTCCCGGCTTCTTGTGACGGTGCCTTTATGCCAGATTCATTAACTATTTTCCCCCTCTGGTGTGTACGACACACACCCTCTACACTTTATCTTCTTCACTAATTCTTTCTTTTATACGGCCGAAGAGCTCCTTTGTTGAGCTGATGGCCCGCCCCTCCTCGTACGAGGAGAGGGAATGAAATAACTTGTTTTCGCTTCGCTTCGATGTGTGGTCATACGCATTCTCTGTTACACGATGGCGCTGTGTTCACTCGCGCACTCTGATGGAAGTTAGCTGTCGTTGTGAATACATCGTGGTCACTTGTATAGGATAACAAATTTAATAACGGAAAAGAAAGATTTGATTAGGATTCGGCAACAAACGTGCAAATATAAGAGTTGGAACGAAAAAAAATGAATGATGAAGAAATAAACGAAAAGAGCGTAATAGGAGTTATTATGAGAAAAACAGCGAAATCGGCTACATTTTTATTTCTAATAAGCAAGCCCAGGAAACCCTCAGAACCTGAACCTGTTCAAGTAGAGCAGACTACCACCAATTTTAAAAAATTGAATAAAACTTAATGGAAAAATGGAAAATTATAATTTGATACACTATTTACAATTATTTCACTTCAATACAGATAAATATATAAATGAAACGGAAAATGTTCGAGCAAAATTTCTAAGGTATATTTCTGTAGCTGTAAAAGTAGTGCAAAATGTGGCATATGATGACTTCTCAACAAATTTTGATATATAATAGATAAAGTTGCATTCTACAAGAACATTAATGAGTCTAAATACCTACACAGACTTCTGAAGCAGATAACCGAGGATTACTTAACCAAATGAACCTGTATGCACCGTTTTGAAGTAACGGAAAGAATGGACCTTCCATTATTAAAAGGTTAAACGCAAATCATCACATGATATCACATTTAAGGAGAATTATGACTGAAATATTTCATTTTAGACCAAAAATGCTTTTATGTTTCATTCTTAAAAATAAAGTGCAGTCCGTCCTCTATCAGATAATGGTATCAATTAAGTCACGCCTCCGTTTTTAAGGCCCTTGGCGGCCGTTCAAAAGTAGAATGCAATGTTTTTAAAGGTTTACGACAGGGCTTGAAGCAGCAAAATATGTTATGATCATGTGACTCAGGATGGGAAGAGAAACCGTGATTAGAGAAAATGAGAGGGTCACATCAAAACTAGCAGAAAACATGCAAGGAAAAAGAAGTAGAAGGTCTGAAAGGGAGACATACGGCGCAGGGCAGTTCTGAAATGGGAAGATAGCCTATTGTTTTCTTTCTTCCTTTGCAATTTTTTAATATTTTGCTCTGTACAAAATGCTTGTTACGATGCAATTCTGGTTAGCCAAGTTCTACTCCAATATCGTAGGAACAGGGTCCATCCCTCGACTTCTCAAAACAGACAAAGATTATCGCCATTCTCAAACCAGGTAAATCTTGTAAAAATCCTCAAAGCTAACGCCCAATTGCACTTCTGGGTGTGGTTTACAAATTACTGGAGAGACTTCTTTACAATAGAATTGGCTCAGTAGTTTTTGACCATCTACCCATTGAACAAGCGGGCTTTCGCCCAAATCGAAGTTGCACAGACCAGGTTCTCTCTCTGACTACACATATTGAAGCTGGTTTTCAAAATCAACTAAAAACCTTAGTTGTGTTCGTGGACTTTACTGCAGCATACGATACAGTATGGAGACAAGGACTCATCTACAAACTGCTTCGACTAATACCTTGCAAGAAAATCGCCAAGCTCATAGAAAACTTGCTTATAGACAGGAGGTTTCGTGTAATTTTGGGAAACAAGACAAGTAAGGAAAGGATCCTTAATAACGGTCTTCCTCAAGGATCGGTACTGGCACCTCTGCTGTTTAACATATATATCACACTTAACAGCCTCTAAAGCATTTGGTTATGCAGATGACTGGGCATTTGCAACGCAGGGCAAATCTATGGAGAACACCGAAGATACGCTGACGGCTGATCTCGCCACCTTAGATCAGTACTTTCGTAAGTGGAGACTTAGGCCAAGTTTGAGTAAAACTGAAGTTTCGTGTTTCCATCTCAACAACAAACTGGCCCACCGTGAACTTAATGTCCAATTCCAGAACGCTAGACTTCCCCACAACAAACACCCAAAATACCTCGGAGTAACCCTTGACAGAACACTGTCCTTCAAGGAACATCTGAAGATGACAAAAGCTAAACTCCAGTCACGGAACAATATCATCCACAAACTGTGTGGCACCACCTGGGGTTCTTCTGCTTCGACCTTACGAACTTCACCCCCTTGCCCTTGTCTTCTCAACTGCAGAATATTGCTCTCCAGTCTGGCTGAACAGCTGTTACACAAAGCTGGTTTGTACTCAGCTAAATCATACTTTGCGCATTATATCGGGAAGCATAAAATCTACCCCCACTTCTTGGATACCAGTTCTGAGTCATATTCCTCCACCTCACCTACGGAGAAAGAATACCTTGTTGCATGAGTACCAGAAGCTGTCGAGGAATTCCAATCTGCCAATTCATGGAGATATACCCTACGCCTTGAACAACAGACTTCGGTCCAGAAATCTACCAATAAGGACTGCCAAAATCCTGGTTGACAAATTCAGCCTGCAGCAGGATTGGTTTCAAGAATGGACTTCTATGGCTCCAGCTGAGTATCAGAACTTCCCCTGTATAACAAGTATTCCAAAAGGATTTGACCTACCTCGCAAAACCTGGACAACCCTCAATCGTATCAGGACAGGCCATGGAAAGTGCGCTGACTTCCTCTATAAATGGGGCAAACTTCCCTCCCCGGAATGTAGCTGCGGTGCCCCTAAGTAAACAGTTCGTCATGTAGTGGAACAGTGCCCCTTGAGTGCTTATCAGGGTAGCCCAAAAGACTTTCTTGACCCAAATCCTTCTTGTATAGACTATTTGCAGAGCTTGATGGCGAAATTGGAACCTACATAGTGTACTGTATATTTAATTTGTGATTGTGTTTTTTATTTTTAATGTCATACGCTAAATAAATAATAATCTTATGAGAATTCGTTTCAAGTTGGTGACATTGTTATCTTATCATAATTCGTTTTAAGTTGGTGACATTGTTATCAAAGCTACAAATACTGAAATTTGTAATGGGTTTTAAAATACTTCAAATTTTAATGTTCAGTGTTGGATTAATAATGATTAAAAAACCGGCCGAGTTGCCCGTGCGGTTGCAGATGTGAGCTTGCATCTGGAGATAGAGGGTTTGAACCCCACTGTCCGCAGCCCTGAAGATGGTTTTCTCTGGTTTCCCAACTTTGCACCACGCAAAACCTGGAGCTGTAACTTAATTAAGGTCATGGCCGCTTCCTTCCCTCTCCTAGCCCTTTACTCTTCCAACGTCGCCATAAGACCTATCTGTGTACGTGCGACGTAAAGCAAGTTCAAAAAGAATTGAAAAATAGAAACAAGATTTCAAACATTTCTGGACGGAATAGTATTCTGCTGATACTAAAAACCATCTGCACATGTCAACAAAATATCAGCTTGATAAAAGGAAAACTGTTCCGCAAGGGACTACTTTACGGGGCAATGATTTCAGGTTAAGGAATGGAAATAACATTTTGAACCAATGCAGCTACACACCTCCAATTTGGTAAAATGTGTGTTTATTTATATCTAAATACTACAATGGAATATGATAAAAATGGGATAAAAAGTGTATAAGTTTCAAATTCAGCCCTAACTCCCCTTAAACAGCACATGTCAATCGATTAATTAACTGCCACACTTGTACATGTCCTCTTAAGGTCAAGCATAAGAGAACTCACACAAGGGAAGCCATAAATACAGTATCACAGTTGTGCACCCCTGATATCAATAGTTTTAGTCCTTACATTAAGATTTAAGGTGTGTGTTAGGGGGTATTAAAATAACACACAAATACCAGTGCCCATAGTCATAAATATGGTAATAGTTTCCATATTTTCTTTTTTTATTGTATAGCTGTATAAAATATCGACTCCGCGGTGTAAGAGTAAAGTGTCTGCCTCTTACCCGGAGGTCCAGGTTTCGGTTGCCGATAGGGTCAGAGAATGTTACCTGGATCTGATGATGGCTAGAGTTGCACTCATACTACGTGATTACAGCTGAGGATATATCCGACGGTGATATATTGGCCCCGGTCTAGAAAACGAACAATAACGGCCGAGAGGAATCGTCATCCTGACCACACGACATATCGTAATCTGCAGGTCTTCGAGCTGAGGAGCGGTTGATCTGATTTTAAAAAAATGTTATTTCTGTACTGGTCGTGTCCACAGCAATAAGGAAATGCAATTTTTAATTTTCCGTCATCTCTGTCTGTTTGTACACACGCCTACCACGAGAGAACTGATGAACAGAGTTCAATGAAACTCGGTATGCAAAGTCAGGTAATAAGGCGCTACAATCTAGCCTATTAATGGTTTTATTAACGCTGGGTTTGTCACTAGCCGGACCTAACCTATCCAGACCAATGGGTTTGTCACTAACCGGACCTAACCTATCCAGAACAATGGGTTTGTCACTTGCCGGACCTAACCTATCCAGACCAATGGGTTTGTCACTAACCGGACCTAACCTATCCAGACCAATGGGTTTGTCACTAACCGGACCTAACCTATCCAGACCAATGGGTTTGTCACTAACCGGACCTAACCTATCCAGACCAATGGGTTTGTCACTAGCCGGACTTAACCTATCCACATCAATGGGTTTGTCACTAACCGGACCTAACCTATCCAGAACAATGCGTTTGTCACTAGCCGGACCTAATCTATCAAGACCAATGGGTTTGTCACTAGCCGGACCTAACCTATCCAGACCAATGGGTTTGTCACTAGCCGGACCTAACCTATCCAGACCAATGGGTTTGTCACTAGCCGGACCTAATCTATCAAGACCAATGGGTTTGTCTCTAGCCGGACCTAACCTATCCGGACCAATGGGTTTGTCACTAGCCGGACCTAACCTATCCAGACCAATGGGTTTGTCACTAACCGGACCTAACCTATCCACATCAATGGGTTTGTCACTAACCGGACCTAACCTATCCAGACCAATGGGTTTGTCACTAACCGGACCTAATCTATCCAGACCAATGGGTTTGTCACTAGACGGACTTAACCTATCCAGAACAATGGGTTTGTCACTAACCGGACCTAATCTATCCAGACCAATGGGTTTGTCACTAGCCGGACTTAACCTATCCGGACCAATGGGTTTGTCACTAGCCGGACTTAACCTATCCAGAACAACGGGTTTTTCACTAGCCGGACCTAACCTATCCGGACCAATGGGTTTGTCACTAGCCGGACCTAACCTATCCAGACCAATGGGTGTGTCACTAGCCGGACCTAACCTATCCAGACCAATGGGTTTGTCACTAGCCGGATCTAACCTATCCAGACCAATGGGTTTGTCACTAGCCGGACTTAACCTATCCGGACCAATGGGTTTGTCACTAGCCGGACTTAACCTATCCAGAACAATGGGTTTGTCACTAGCCGGACCTAACCTATCCGGACCAATGGGTTTGTCACTAGCCGGACCTAACCTATCCAGACCAATGGGTGTGTCACTAGCCGGACCTAACCTATCCAGACCAATGGGTTTGTCACTAGCCGGATCTAACCTATCCAGACCAATGGGTTTGTCACTAGCCGGACCTAACCTATCGATTTGAATGATTTTTTCACTAGCCAGGCGAAATTGCTACAAATTTGCCGGATAAATTATAATAATAACATTTTTGAATGTTTAATGTTTCGTCCGGGGGAAAGGAAGAGTGATGATTATTGTCAAATTTGACCACTGTAAAGTAGAGGTTGCACTGATGTCAGTCCTACAATATATATACGGGAGAAATTATGAAAATAATATCTATTTTTACGGAAGGAATTAAAAATCTGTAATTGTTCCATGGCTAGTCATATTTTTCCGAAAAGTAAAACTACTGGTCCAGGGTAGACGAATGCTAAAAAGTTATTTCATACACACACATAAACGAAGTATAACGTACCGTACATCCGATGAAGGAAGATTTATGCTAACGTTTAGCATACCTTATCGGAGAGCACCTAAATGATAATTCGTTCCGTCGCCAAACACTGAGTTTGGTGCTATACCCACATTTCTCAGAATCCCTGTCCCTAGTTATCATGCCGTGCTTAACGTAAAACTACAAGAAATCTTCAAACATACTCTTGAAATCATTAAAACCAATAATTTTGACATATCAGCATCCGCACAGAACAACATCTATTTTGAACAATAGCAACTTCTGGCACAGTGAGGAAACTACCTCATTCCTCATTTCCCTAGCATACCTCTTCAGTGACACCTGGACTCTCTATGGGAGCTGTTGGTGGAGCTGTGAAGATCAAACCAGCCTTCGGGCTGAATACCCAACATACACACACAACTTGTTGATTACGATAGCGACGAAGACTGTATTTCTAACCACGAATAAATTAAACAACGCGACCAAAGTTGGTACTAGTAACTAGGAACTAAGTTAAATTGGTACCAGGAACTAATTACGTCACATCAGTTGGTAATAGAACCTAGTTACGTCCCGAGTGACCAATGAACATTAAACAGCGGTTCCTGTGCTTGTGAGTGTTTTGGGAAGATTTACCACAGAGTTAATTACAAATAGACGATTATAGAGGCATTCAGTTAACTCACAGAGGTTCGCAGACTAAAAGCTGAAAGGCACAACAGTCTAAAATGAAGGTGTATGTACACCTTTGCTTGTTACTTACTCGCCTGATTGGAATTAACGTAATGGATCGCTACATGTTCCCAGTAGGACAAACATCAGCAACTCTTCACATCTCATCTACTCTGCTACTGGAAATGAACTAATGGCTTGCTTTCCAATTGCAGTGAACGGAAGACCAGCTACTGCATATCAAAACATATAAGAGAAGTTTCGTTCACTGTCGCTGCACAGTGGGTAATTTCTAGCAACCAGCCGGCCAAAAATAAGATTTTCAACCCTTGTCTTCGGTGCGCATTTTCTGTGAGTCGTGTTTATAAGACTCTTGGGTACAGTAATTAAGTATTGAAAAGTCGCGCTGTCTGATTATCTAATCTCACCTAAGGCCTAAATTGGCTCTCCTCCGGTAGGGCATCATATTCTGTCGAGGCGAGCGCGCAGTGAGGGCTCAGTAAAGACGTCAGAACTAAATATTTCTTTAGTTTGCAATGTGATTAAATTAGATGAAGGTATGCATTTTATATAGTATGTAGCATTTTCTGAAAGTTACTATATTTTTGTCCGGAATATGCACTTAAAATTCAGGTACAGGGTGTCCAAGAGCTATCTAATTATATAAATTTGAGCTGACTTTCAAAATGGATTGCCTTTGATTTCCGCAATGAAAGTATTTGGAGGAGTTATCTATACTTTAATGAATGGAAAACTGTGACTTTTTTCTGCGACCAGGCGCGACCATGAGAGTAATTAATTTTGTTCAGAAGCCGTGTACTCCGTAACCCGGAGGTCGAGGAACAGCAGGGAATATAAGCGGAACGAAGATATTGCGAATGTTGTAATTGAACATGTAGGCTTTGAGGATTGTTCCGAGGATATATCCAAGTCAATAAGGAAGTTTGTCAATATTTTGTGTGCTAAAATTCGATCACGCTGGACAAAATATAGTAGAAAAAGGGACAAATTGCTGAAGTACAATAAAAGTTGGTTCGACCGGAGAAGGACGTGCATCACAACAATGTCAGGATGAGCCTCCCACTACTATAGCTCATTCCATGTTAAGAAAACAGCATTGCTCTTATGACAACAGGGTTGCCATATAAAACGGCTTTTCTCAACGCCATCACGGGAAAACGGCAGCACATACATTTTGAAATTCGGTATATAAGTTGAAGACAAAAAGATGAAGAAACTACGCTACAAATTATTTTTATCAACTAAAGGGGACGCGGAGTTTACAGGGGCCACTTTTGGTTTGTACAGAATCAGACGAAAACTACGGCACATAAGAAACCTCAGCACTGAAATATAAGGCAAATTGAGGGAGAAAATAGACAAATAATTTTATGGGCTCGAGGAACGGGGGATGTATTTAATTGCATTTAATAAATGTATCCAGACAATAAAAGCTAGAAGAAAGACGCAATAAATAAATACTGCAGATGACTATAAAAGATCACAGTATTAATATTAAAGAAAGAAATCGTACACGTAGGCTTATCGCATAACTCTCATTCAACACAATACAATTACGCACTGATTTAAAGCCTAAAATACACACGCAATGCATAAATACTGTAGATGACTTCACTACAGAAGTGAGCTGCCAGCGGTTCACAGGGCGGTTGAACAGGAGCTACATTTCACTGTGGTGGAAGGAAAAGTCTGCAGTCTTATCAAAGGTGCTAGATATGTGGCGCGTCCCCCAAAGGGATGAATAATATTCCTGAAGTGACTGAATGAGTAATTAACCCAACACCACTTAAGTTTGGGTTATGACCACTTCATGCATGGATTCGAAGTTTCGAAAGCCTTTTACATATAGCGTACACACTTGACGCAAGAAAGTAGGAAATAAGAGATGCCGAGGAGAAGAAACTGGTTGAAGAAAGAAGAATATACGGGTTCGGTTCAGGGAGGAAACGGGTCTATTGGTTGACATCCGAAGCAAAGTGCTGGCAATACCAATGATGGAAACCGCTAGAATATTCTTCAGAGAGGCTTCCACTTCTGCGGATATTATTGGAGTAGATCTAAATTTAATGAACCATCTACGTGTCATCTTAGAAACTCTTTCGTGTGGGTATGCCATTGATAAAGTGACATTTGGAATGTACTAAAGGAAACTATACAATTGTACTTACAAAAATACAAATCGTACTACATGCCTGTAACTTTGCACAAACTCTTGGTTCATGGAGATGAGGTAATTAGGCACTGTATTATACCTATAGGACAACTCTCCGTGGACGCCCGGGAGACCAGGAATAAATATAACAGTAAACCTTCCAGAAAGGACACAAGTACTGACCTTTTCCATAGGCTGCTTATATCATCGGACCCTTACATTACCAGATTAAGGAAATCAGGGAGGAGAAAGTTGATTCCGCTTTCACGAAAGTGCTCAACTTACTGTCTGAGTCCCCTGTATCTGGTTCTACCGAAGGAGATAATGACAGTGAAGTTAGCGATTCTGATGTTACTGCATCTAATAACTAAGTACATGTATTCCTATATCTGTTTTTAAACATTCTAAACAGCATGCCCCACTATTAACATCTATTTAATTTCTTAAAGCTATAACGAAAAATGATTAAAATTACAAAGATTACTAATTCTATTCCTGGCGTAGTAATTTGTTCTTTGTACTTGATTGACCGCACACTTAATTATCTCCAATAATATCAGTTACATACTAAGTTTCGTGTAAATCGGTCCATTAGTTTCCGAGATACGAGTTTTGGCCGGCTAGATTCCTGAAATGGTGCGCTGTGATCCTGTCATGTCTATTGTGTTCTGATGGCACTAAGAACTTCTCTGGGATCTGCGAACGTTCATTCTCGGTAAAACTGAATTAGAGGGTGATCTATTCTCTTGAGATTAGCTATGTGATGAGGAGCCGTGTAAAGCAATCTTAATTAGCGCCCCAGCAGACAGTGCGAAGGCGACGTCGTTCAGGAACAACACGCCTTAAGGAATGTCGGTCGATCAGAAATAAATTGTTTCATCCTCAAGTACAACAAAATATCCACGACTTTATAAATGTGGTGTCGAACAACCATTCATTCTTAAACTCGACATTACGATTCTTTCTATTTGAGAAGGTTTTTTTATTGAAGTTCCTTGACACGATTGATGTCGATAGATATCCCTGGAACTTCTCGAGCAAATTTTTGTGCATAAAGGAAGCAATTCTGTTATCTCCATGGAAATATTACGTGATATATGTAGCCGTGTATCGTCATGGTTAACCGCTGCCTGTCAGCTGCGTTTACATTCCACACGTGTTGTACTAGGCTTGTTTATCTGTGAATGCCAATTGTCTCAGTTGAATTTGCGATATAAAAGCAGCAAATATGAAGAAGAAATACGTATGTACGTTTATTTAGACAGCAGTGACGATGATTATTTATTTGAATTGGACGAAGAGTCTTGAGTACTGTCAAGTGAAGATGAAGGTGTAGTGAACTCCATCATTGCAAATTGTCAATTTTCCGTAGTAAGGCACAATGGATACCTACATTGTTTCCAGAAAGAGAATCCGCTGAAACATACACACGGCGACCCCACTTAGGTGGTTACTTGGGACTGAAGGTTACAAAGAATATCTTCTATTGAAACCAACAACAGATTCGTCAACTGACAAGGTAGGCCCAGGTATAAAATATTCCCTACATTTACTAGAAAATTACTGTGTTTCTGAGTTCTGGTTTTAAGGCTGGTATATTGATTTTGAGTGTTTTCTAAATGGAGCATCCAAAATATTTCTAAAAAAACACTTTTCCTAGTGAAAATTTCACTGAAGAAATACCACAACAAACAAATTCTTTAGGCCAGTAATCTTTCATATCTGGCAAATGAGACGTTAGTCTTGTGTAAAGCTGTAAGTGATTCACGAGACTCATGGTTATAAAATGTAATAATGATAAGAATAGGCTAGTTTCTAAAAATAATCCTGTGTTCAATCTGACTAGGCAAATATGTGCAAAATTAATTTGGACCGGACTGTTGGAACATGTGACAGAAAATTGGACTGCAAAGGGCTTTAAAGGAAACAGTGTTCTGAACATGTGGTGTACGGCATATTTGTAGGAGCACACAACCGAATTATTTCAGAAGTCAATCTGAATAACGCACAGTGCTCAGGACTCACAGTCCTGAAGAATCCAACACTAAAGCACAACAACTAAAGTGGATAACCGTCAAAGAACTGGCTTTGAACATTTGTGGGTTTTTTTGTGGTTTTTTTTCGTACTGTGACGTAAGTGCCTTCTTACCGTAATCTTTTGAGTACGAAAATTCACACTTTGCGGTATTATAAAAACATTCCATGCAGTTTAAAAAATATGAATCACCTCTGATTGGTTGAACTCCACCAAATACAGTAGAGACAATACGCGACATTTACGAATTTAGCCTTGTTAAAATGGGAGATAATTCGACGGTGGCGCACCTAGTGACTTGACCTGAAAAGTCGCGCTAAATTCAAATATCAATCGAAATGCATATACGAAAATGGATAAATAAATTACGTCTAGAAAGAAAGTAATTCTGGATAAATGAATGAAGAATAAACAAGATGTGAAATGGGCTGCTGTGAAATGGCTTGATATTTCATTTATGCATTACTTTTTTGCTTTAGCATCCCTGCCTGAACGTTTACGGTTAGATTTGTCTTTTTTCTCATTTAAAAAACACTGTATCATCACATTAAGACACTTGTCTATAAAAATATCGGCACATTCCTTACACGCATGATGCAATGAATCAACATTCAAAAGCTGGAAAATTTTCCTCTTAACATGACGCCTACTAACTGAAAGAAAATCTGTAAAATTCCGGCTTTAATCTTAGAAGATGGATTAAAAGAAAGAAAAGTATGAAAATGTTGTCGATAGTGATGCTTTGAAGAATATTTACGTACAATTAGAGTAAAAATCAAACATACCCTTGGCTGTATAGTCCAGGATTTTAAGTCGCTGGCCTAGAAATGATCTGAACAGATCTTATAATTCTTATATAAGCGTAACGTCCCTTCTTTCTTGTACACCTTATCCAAATCACTTCTGTGATATTTCAAAACTCACAGATCACACCTACAACAACACATCGGTATTGAAGTTTAACTGCTGCACTATACAATAAAATATGCGTATTAAATTTTAAGCCAGTTAAAATATCGGTCGAGCAGGTCAGAAGATTATGAAGTACTATAAAAATCTCTTGTCACTGAAAGAATATATATGCAAACATAATATTACGTACATTTTCTTGTCACAAGGGAACCTGAAGAACGACCGCGCATTCTCTACTTGATAGTTACTGCAGCCAAACACAGCACATACCTTTCCCCTCATGTTGAGAGGAGATATCAAGGAATAACACACTCTTCTATTTTATTATGTCAACTCACTGAAAACACCAAAAACTTCACACATAAATACACGTGCTCTTATGAGAGAATCAGTAGTTCTCAGGACTACCCGCTAGAGAGAGCTCTAATAGCTGTCCCTCGATATCTCGCTGAGTGTCACGTATTGTCTCTACTGTATTTGACTCCACTTCGCAGAAATCTAAATACGTATAATCAGATAGATTATGAATGAGCCACCGCCATCTCGATCCTCTTACACTGCCTGCTCTATGCCACCAGTTCAACACAGGAAGGCGCAAATACCAATATTCCTTCAAATGGTCGTAGGAGTGCAGTAATAGACGTACAATGTTCGTGATCAGTGTGTTATTGATGCATGTGTGTGTGTGAAAAGCTGAGTTATTTCGTACAATGAGTAAACTTGCCTCTTCACTTCCGTTTGTACAAGTATAGAACTGTGAAATGCTTACAGAGTTTTTAAAAGTTACTTTGAAATGTAGTCCTTTTTGCAAGTTATATTTTTTGGTAAAACAAACTTCAGACATTATCCCCAAACTATTCAAGTGTTGTATACCATTTTGCAAATCTCGGCAATGTGGTTCGCAGCCCGAAGAGGTACGATTAAATGAAATATAGTCTAGGAGGGAATTGAGAGAAAAGCGGCTGTCGGCTATATCCAGGCCAGGTCCTAATAAAGGACCTCTAATCTTTACACCTTATTTCAGAAGGTGATTGAAGGCGAGGATGATAGTCGATTCCTTGTGACGGACAATCACAATATACACGTCTTCATGTTTCGACAACCTCAGATATCCAAAAGGTAATGTCCCAATCCTAGTTTGGTTCATGTTCTGAAGAGAGGATGGAGTGTGACATTGACGTCAGCAACATCCCACTACCAAGAGCTTCGACACCACTCAATGGAACTGATTATATGTCAGGACAGAGGAGGACTCCGATAACAAAAAACTTGTTTTGTAGCTCTGATGAAGCATCTGCAGGAGTTTCTTGAAGCTGCTGGGCCCTATTGTTGGACGTCCTTCAAACTTACGAGCCTAATACGAGGACTTACTACTTCTTCCCTCTCAGGATGTGTTCTGTTACAGTGTCAGGTCAAAAAATATGAGCAAACCAAGTTAGTAAGACCTCTATTATTTTATATTGGGTTGGCAAGAACACAAAGTGTTAGCCGCTCGGTGTGTTGTTCCAAGCCTTTGTCCAGAAAAATCTTTAAATGTTGACGTATGAAAGTCAACTACTACTTCGCATAGGTAATTTCACCGATATTTAATATTACTGATGTAATTCACGAACTTTAGTGAACATATGACTATACTGCATAGTGTTTTGTAGGCTGTCGTCATAATAACGTCCTAAGAACTTCGTGCGGCCTCGCCTGCCATCTAGCGGATAATTTTTGTCTCATCCTATTCACAAAAAGCCTGGCATACAGCAGGAACGAGACGGCAGTGGAATCAGCGAAGTTAAATTTCTGGAATTGTTTCTCCACCTGTGCTTCTACAATAAAGATGGCGTCTCTGCTTCCCCAGTTAAAGTGTTTTGCTGCGACCGCCATATTGACTAATGTACAGGTTAATCCACGTAGGCGGTTGTAGTGTGGGCTTCGGCTGGTCCGACAGCTCTGCACTCCGACCGGCCAAGCGACTCTGCATTCGGGAGACGGAGAGGAGACAGTCCCCACCATCGGCTGACCTGAGAATGGTTTTCCATTCTCCTGCACTACGGCGAACGCCGAGATAGCTCCTAGTATAAGCCAGGGCCGCCAACCCTGTCACATTCACCGCACATCTCCTGGCCTGAGAGACGGCGTCACCGACTAGGAGGCCCGCCTCCCTCTTCAGAAGATAAATAGAAACATTTTAGCAGTGGTAGGTTAATCCACCTTCTTAGTGGAAAAATCAGGAAAATTATATGCGGCACACACAATAGTGGCTAACTGTTCCGCCACAGAATGTATATCAGGCCGTCTATATCGCTTATTTATTAATGCTCGACGATGCCGAAATATAAATATTATATGCCAGGAAATTAAATCTTAATAAGGCGCATTATAGTTCAAGTTTAATACAGGTTCTCCACCAATCAAAGTTCAGATTTTCATTAAGATGCAACTGTTTGACCAATTAGGTTAGGATAGCATCGTACCTGAGCTCAACGCACTAGCTTCGTACTTGTTTCCAAAATCAAACATGTCGGACACCTTCTACTTCCAATATTCCACAAGCACACGGCACATTCCCGTAAATTCACTGCACCAACTGTACAATAAACAATTTTTATTTGAAATAAAGCTACGTTCTATCTAAGCTTTGAAAACATAATTGTCAAGGTCTCTGATCCACTCATGGAAATTCGTTAAGGCAGCGCACGCGCTCTGCGCTCTGTTCAGTAAACTCAGCTGTCAAGAGACATCTCGACAGAATTTAAGAATATTCAAAAAATAGAGTCATAATTATCGTCGACCGTAAACAGTCGTAAGCAACTCAATCCGCTCGTTTTAGAAACATCCTCGTGTTTTAATTATTGCCATTATAGGCTTGTTGAGAAATGTACTATAAAGATCACTATTCAGGACGGTGTAGGGCAGATATCTCTGTTAGGCTATACCAGTAACACAGAGTTTACACGAGGAGAGTACAGGGGGTCAAGACAATACTGTCTTCATGTGAACGAACTATCCGAGGACAGGACAATGAATAAGCTACCGTCTTACGAGTTAGCCTCACTTCTTATCTGTCGGGACAATCGCTCTTATTGCCCTGTCCAAGTCCTGTCTTCGTGTGAACGCGCTCGGGACAAGACAGTAAGGAAGTAAAGGCGGGATCAGAAGAATACGTATTCGTAACAATGTCGCGAAAGTGGGATTCCGAGTTAAATACCAAATTTATTAGCGTTTACAGAGAGCAAATGCAATTTCTTGACTCCACTAAATAGAGAGATAAACAGTGCTGCGACAAAAATTATTGAAGCCATGGCTATACCAGTTTTGGACGAAAAAGAGGCGAAGAAAAGAATCAAAAGCCTCAGATCGACGTACTTGATCGAAGTGAAAAAAAAAAAATACGGGATTATGTACGGTCAGGCGCTGGTGCTGCAGTGTGCACAGGCCAAAAATACCTTGGTTCCATCAAATGGATTAATTTATAAAAGTACGTGGAAAATAAAAGGGCAGCACAAAATAACATGGTAACAATATAATATTTATTTACTTATCAAATTCAATAATATACAGATATTCATAGATAATCGTTGGCACATCAAACGAAACAGGCAAGTACGTAAAAACCTATTGTAAAGTTTTATTTTCTATAGACTATTAAGAACTAAAATTAGAAGTATTAGGATTGATGTAGGCCTGCTGTGGGTTGTACATGTGCGTACATTTTTACTAATTTATCATTTGTGTTTGCCAAAGAACGTGCCCCTCATTTAGGAAATATTCCTGAAACTCGTCTCGAATGGTTTTAGCATTATATGAATATCTGTTCCCTCCGGGCCTAAACACTGGAATATTGGCTCCCTTGTGTGTACGCCAAGTTCCTGGAATAAGTATTCCTTTCTTAACGCCTTCTGAGTCCACAAAACTTGGTGGGGTATAACTTTTTGCTGCTATTCTATGCAACCAATTGTGCAGCGTGCATGCGGCCATAACAACTTTATCGGTCGTTTCTACCTTTGTTGCTATAGGTATCTGAAATACGCGAAATCTGCTGTCTAATATACCAAAGGCATTTTCCACTATGCGTCTTGCTCGTGACAGCCTGATTATATACTTTCTGGTCATATATGTTAATTGTGCACGCGAGTAAGGTATCATTAGATAGGTTTTCAAAGGTATAATGCATCCTCGCCTACTATAACTCCACTGTTTGGAAGAAGATTATTTTCCTATCATGAAACAAGGGGACTTTTGTGAAATATTGCTGAATTTGATGCTGAGCCATGGGCACCAATCTCAACGTACGTAAAGCAATAATCGTGGTCCACTAGGGCAAGGAAGACAATACTGAAATTTTTCTTGTTATTGAAGAAACTGCTGCCGCTACTTCAAGGAGCTTGAATTAGTATGTGCCTCCCGTCAATAGCCCCATAACAATTAGGAAAATTCCATCTCGTACGGAAATCTTCTTCAATTCTTCTCCACTTTTCATCGCAAGAAGAGATCTAGAAAATAAAATAAGAAAATAATATAAATAAATAAATAAATAAATAAATAAATAAATAAATACATAAGTGAATCAGAAAATGAATACATAAAAATAATATTTTCCTTTTCCTTTTCAGAATATTACTACAAATGAAGACAGTGATGTATCCGGGGGAATGGATAGTAACGTCATTGATGATTTACATACTACTGTTGATACATCTGTGAGACCTAGACCATCTGGTACATTGCCTTCAAAGATAACATGATTGGATGAAATAAACAGTTTTGACCGAAATCCGAAATGTAAACAACGAACTGCAACCAAAGGAAGCAGATGAATTTAGGCATTTTGTATATATGTCTCTCGTCTTTGGAACAAGCTGTACTTGCTCTGGAACGAATTCAATTTGCCCTAACGTATTGCCGAATTCAGGACATAACAAGTGGAACTACAAGATGGCCAACCACTACAAGTATAGTGTCCCCTAATTCTCCACAACCTGAAGTTTCAGTTCCAACTCCTCACAGCCCGTTAGAATCAAACTCCCCAGAGAGCAACTTACTACATCAAGTGACATTACATACCTCTGTCGCACCGCAAGCACCAAATTCAGAAGCAGAAGCTGCTATTTTAAGCTTTCCGACACCACTTTCCCATAGCTTAACCAATGATGCTCACGACTGTCGACTGGAAACATCATCACCTAATTCAGATCCTCAAGATTGGAACCTACTGCATCATTGTTAAATCACACGCACCTACTGCCTTTTCTGCAAACATCACCTGTTCAAAGGCCGTGTACGTCTACCAGAAATACAGTTCCACCAAGAACAAACATTCTAGAAGTTGCTTATGAACTATCCATTAACGAAACTAATGATTAAAATTGAAGAATAATTTTAAGTATACTGCAGGCCTACTTTATTAATAATTGCTTTCACTAACTGATTATTAGAAGTATATATAAAACACATACCTTAATGTGTTCTTTCAATCCATCGTACATAGCTTCACAAAGTTCAGGTATTATTTTTGATATACTTGGTTTTGACACTCTAAATATATTTTGTAACTATCTAAAGTTGACATCTGTTGATAAGTATGCTATAGTGATTTGTAGTTCTTCACTGGCGGGTATTGCTTCTCTCATTAATGTATCGTTACGTTGAATCATCGGTGAGACCTTCCTCAGAAGCTGACATCCTCATGCACATTTTATATTCTTGAGGATCTTCTTCTTCTAATTATTTTAATAATAAAACAGACGATCCTAATGAAGATCTGCGTGACAACCATACCCGTAACCATATTTTCCTCTTCACATTTTTAGTTATATCGCCTTCAACTACATCTCAATTTTCTTAATTTTTCTTGTAGAGCACGGCGTCGTGGATCCATTTTGAAGATGGAAAGCGGACGACTTGAAATTGTCTTGTCGTGTGCAAGTGAACTGTTCACGGAGCACAGGACAATACAGTATTGTTCTGACTTGCATACTGTGCTCATGTAAACTCGGCTTAAGAAAAGTGAAATATCGGAATTCAAAGTTTATACTGCTAATGGGTCGGTAATCCACGCTTATGGTGCAGATATTCTACGTCACTTAATTGATCTGAAAAACAAGCGACTGATAGATAACAACACTAAGCTGAATGTTCCTGAAGATGTAGCCATTGTTGACGTAAACAAGTTCACTCCATGCAACAAACTTTTCCTCTGAGCTCTTAGAATAATTTCCTGAATTAACAAAACCTTCCGTCCCACCGACAGAGGTTAAGCATTATGTTCGACATTATAATTATCACGTCAGGGTCACCAATTGATACTGGTTGTGAACATAATAAACTAACAAACTAAGACCTAGTTCATCGGCCCTATCTTATGTGCCGGGGGCCCCGGGTTCGATTCCCGGCCAGGTCAGGGATTTTTACCTGCATCTGATTGCTAGTTCGAGGTCCACTCAGCCTACGTGATTACAATTGAGAAGCTATCTGACGGTGAGATTGTGACCCCGATCTAGAAAACCAACAATAACGGGTGAGAAGATTCGTCGTGTTGACCACACGATACCTCGTAATCTGTTGGCCTTCGGGCTGACCAGCGGTCGCTAGGAAGGCGATGGCCCTTCGGGGCTGTTGTGCCATGGGGTTTGGTTTTTAGCATCCCAAATACAGTATCAACTCTAATTTTGACTAGTTTCTAAGTGAACAAGTAAACCAGAGGACTGAAGTAGCATAGAAAACAGCAACCGCTCCTATTTACCCATTTACATGCGCACCAAAAACGGAAGGGCAAATTCGCGGCGTTATAGATACTTAGGGGTTTCAATTGGTGCACAGTAAATATGTTGTATTGAGCCGTATCCTGCCGGCCCATAATAATAATTAGAGTATTATTTGACACAATATGTAAAATTTATTCATAAAACTTACAGTCTAACATGTTAAAGCATCGTATCCCATGATAGTCGATACCGGATGTTGAGCAAGACAGTGAGTCGCTGGACATTGCTTCATATTTCCGTATGACCGTGAGAAAGGGTGGCGTAACCAAGCGCTGGCAAGGATCGACACGTGTAGTAGATGCTGACCAAGCAATATATTTCAGCCAATGGGAATTTAAGGATTTGGAAAATATGGAGGCTACACCGCGCCAAATCTTAATGCCAGAATGACCAACGTGCTCAGTTGTTAAAGTCAGTTTCTGTCGGTAAACGGTTTTCTACAGTTTCAGAAGTCAGATATATTTGGAAAAGTAATATAAAAATTGGTGGAAGCGATTTGCTAGTGTTTGAGCTGTGTTTTGTAAATATATCATAATAAATATTGTGTCATCATATACGACGAATTTTCTGATTGGTGGTTGGTTCAGACACCCGGGAACCCCAGTATTGAAATGGCGTCACCAAAGCCTCCTCAGTAACCCAAGCTCTGGAGAGCGTCACTCTGTGTTAAATGCTTGGATAGTGCGGAAGCACAAACTTTGATTGGTGATCGTGATTAACGTGGTGTTATTCCAGTAACAGTAACTGGTTTTAAATAATATTTTAAATTGTGCAGTTGGAAGATTTTACTGTTCTTGAGTAAATGGAATAGTATATTTTGGCAGAGTTTACTTTCAATATATAAAGACGGTGCTTAGTGACCGATGTGTAGCAAGTGTAGTGGAGACGTGCTATTGTTTCACTACTTCGAGACGGGCGCGTTTCGCGAGGAACTTTCGTGGAGAACCGTGTGCTGCTTTTCAAACTGTATTCTCACCCTTTAAGTGAAGTGTGTATTATATATGTATCAGTGTGTTTAGCTGATCTTGTAAAGAGAAAGGGTATTTCGGCTCGTAGCATTAAGCAGCGAAGATATTGTCAACCATAGTCTTCTGTGTTCCAGTGGATTATTTTCTAGCAAGATGATGGCGATGGATGCAGAAGAAGGAAGTGCATTCCCACATGTTAGTGCTGTGATTAACATGGAGTAAATCACTCAATCAGCGGGGATGTAAGCTGCTATCCTGGTATCTCGAGAGTCGTCGGATAGAATTCAGTTAAGATGCATGTGTTATTTATGGCGTGATATGTAAATTATGTTAAGGTACTAGGGCAGTGTAGATAGAATTTTTAACTTCATGTAAAGTAAGCCTAACGGCATGTGTTTGTTTTAATTTGTTACTATGATAGATTCGGATACGAGAATAATGCATGTTTGTTTTATTTTCATTTTGCTTTATGATTAGATGATTGGGAAAATGAGGGATTGGTAGGATTAGTTGTTGTTAATTTACGCATGTTACTTAGTATAGGATATTCCGAGTTTTCCTTATATATGTGCTAGAAGGGCTAGATTGACAGGTTCATCTATATACAACGTTCAATACGTATTAGTTAATTTCATTTCGGTTATTCAGAGCGACAGGTATACATATTCTGCATGACGCATGATTTTACGGAAGCTGACTGAAGGAGCTGTAGAACGTCGTTGTAAAAATAAGATCTTTGAGTTAAGTTGGATTCTGTTTGCCTGATGGTCTGTAAGGGACACGAACTGAGTCTCATAATGTGGAAGGCCAATGAGATTTATGAGAAATAATGAGATAAAGATTGCATGCTGAATTATAATGTATTGATGCAGGCTGATTGTATGCCTGACAAGAGAAAGAATATTGTGCAGATGTGTGTGCCTGCTAAGTGTCTTCTGAGTGTATATTGTGATCAGAATGGGCAGTATTAATTCCAGACTATTGAGTCTGATGATATTCAATGGTAAAAGCATGCTAAGAAGGAGTGAATATACGTGAGTTTCCTTGTAGCCGGCGAAGGTGTTATCTCATGGCAAGCTGATTTCTGGCCTGTGTTTAAATAGGCGTGAATGAGACGATACTTCCTTGTGACAGCCTGGGGAGACAGAATCCAAACTTTAGCATAGTGTTGAGATCAACATTTCTTTTCAGCTCGTAATCTACCCGGAAGTACATGATGGATGACCGCGCTGTTGAGCGCTGAAATGCAGCAGAAGGAGGCAATGTTGCCCATTGCTTTCTTCGTGATATCAAGGTTATTTATATGTTTCTCCCTTACGGGATGATGTTTTACATTGTTACATGTGATTGTATACCTTGTCTCGTTGTTTTAAAAGGGAACAGCCCGAGTGCTGAAGTATTGGTGGTTTATCTAGTTCTGTCTAGATCTTTTGCAGTGAACCGGGATTCACATTAGAATCTGTGTAGCATTTAAGACTTTACTCGATATCCGATGTATATAGATGTTTTTAGTTTGATTATTTAAATTGTTGTAAGTATAGTGTAGGATATGCCCCTAGTATTTTACATAACGTCCCATTGCGACTTAATTATTTTCCTTTTCGTCGTAACTTTACTTTATAATGTAACTTTTATTTAACGGTAGTATTTCGACGACTCTCGTTTTAACTTAAATTTGGAAACCGTATCGTTGTGATGCGATAGTGTGAAACTCCATACGGAAAAACCACATGTCACAGTCTGCGTACACTTGTTGCCATATAATATAAACATTGGACTATAAGAAGAAGCTCAGTCTTGATGTACATAAATGTTCTTTGTTGAACTTGATTTTTTTATTACAAATTTTGTCTTATCATTCAAGTAACGTTTCGATTTCCATTTATTTTCTACATTTTTTTAAAGTTCAGTTTGACATGTTATGTTTTCTTGATTTAATTGTTTTCTTGTAATATGATCGGGGATATTTATCAATAAATTCATCTCACCCCCTATGATTGTTTCTCATTCGTGTTATGCCTCCATTTCCTGTCATTGATCGATATTTTAGAGTAGAACTTCGACTTTTTATCCTGACCCAACCGACAACCAACCCACACTCTGCCCAACCCCGAGTTAGTCGGATGTTCATACAGGAATGGAGGCATCGTCCTAGAGTGTATTTACCCTTGGGTACGGTACAGTATGGTTGTCAGCATAAAATGCACCACAAATCCTTGGAAGATGTTAACCAGGGGAAATCACTGCTTGCAGAATTTGAGGCATGTGGTTCACGTCAGCTACAGCTAACTTCGTCAACAACTTCCTCTCGCTGTGCGACATCTAATTCACCTGTTTCCTAGAATTTGTTTGTCGTGTTTTTTACCATTGATTGACATGAGATCTCTTTAAGATTCAAAGAATTTTTTAACCACATAAATCATGTATTTATTTACCTTTGACAGTTATATAAAATCATTTGTAATAAATGCTTCGTCTGCTTCGGAGACATCATCAGCTACATTCACTTACGCTTAGGTACAAAAAGGTTGAAGTATACATAATATATTTTTCTCATAACAGCCTCGATCTCTTCATAATAGAAACTTACAACTTTACTTAATGGGGAAGGACGATGGTGGGGTAGGAGGCAAGCTTTGGGAGGGGGGTCTTTAAAATGTGTAATTAACTTATCCCTAACTAAAATACATTTGTTCAGCTTCCAATTAAATTGCAGATGTTTTAATAGTATTACTACAAGTACTACGAATGATTTCATAAAATTGCCAAAGGCAAGTAAAGGTTTCAATGATGTGATTCTTTAGTTTTTATACTGTCATATCGACACGGGCATGAAGTTGATAGTTTGTAATGAGATCTCTTCTCAGCTGTTTCTGTCGGCAATGCAGCGTCATTCTTCTGAAACAACTTCACTACGCGTGCATCATCTCCGTTCTCAATGGTCATTGTGACTGAGCCCTCTTAATTGTAATCAACGACCATTCATTTCATAAAAGCAATCATCAACACGCGTCACCAAGCAACAACCAGGGAACTGACACAAAGGTTAATCAATGACACCGGAAGGATATAATGACGTCAGAGTTACGGATAGTTGCACAATGTGACTGCATAGAGCGCCATATTTCCACCTGGTGGGCAAAGGAGCAACCAATTATTTGTTTTACATTATTTGCTGGCGCATTGCTTTAATTAGCATAACTATGACGTTTGTGAATCCTGCAACCACTACACCGTCAGTTTAATTACAACCACCCGGTACTCTATTTGCGGTAATTACAATACTTAGAATACTTAGAGCTTACAGAGTAAGGCGTAGGCCTATGTAGCCCACTGGTGGCCTTGATCGTCCAGTTGTCGAATCTATAAGGTCTGACACCGTTGTTATCCGGTTCGAGCCCCGTTGGTCCAAAAATATTTTTACCATTAGAATATTGGCCTGCAAGGTAGGACAGGTGGTTATGTAATTTGTAATCCCTAGACTGCGTGCCAAAAGCTTGTATTTAATTCCGAACCTCTCAATCAATCAATCAGTCAATCAATCAATCAATCACTAATTATCTGCATTTAGGACAGTATCCCAGGTGGCTGATTCCCTATCCGTTGTTTCCCTACCCTTTTCTTCATTCAAAAAATAGGAAATTTATTGAACATCTCCCTTGGTAAGCTATTCCAGTCCCTAACTTCCCTTCCTATAAACGAATATTGACCCCGATTTGTCCTCTTGAAATCCAAATTTTTCCTCATATTCGCAATGGTGGTATGGAGTGACGGCACATAGAGCTGTTGATAGTGATTCGTCCGTCGTATGGGGACGTAAAGCGTTGAAGAGATCCCTTGGTGCTATTCGACAATCGACGGGAACGTGCCCGCACCGAATTTCACCCTCAATATTCCTACTATCATAATATATAACGTCGTTCATTTCATCTCATTAACTCCTCCACGTCAGGTAGAGCATGCGGTCGTATAAACTCGCTACAAAGTTTCATCTCGCTTAACACCCGAACCCGTAGAAAAACGAGAGAAGGGTAGAACACGCATAGTAAGTAGAGCATATGTTAGTAGCCATCCTGTTCTCGAATTGTAATTCACAGCCTGGTGACGAAACTCCATGTCATATCTGTTATAAATGTTGTAAGTCGACATTAGGAGTAAACATTCATTTACGTAAAGCTCACCCTGAGAAAAGGAGAAATAAAATGGTAACACAATATGCTAGTAACATGAATGTTGGGAAAGCTTACAGTTGACAGAACAAACCCCAATGGTCGCTGACCATGAAACTGAAAATATTAATCCTTTGAAGAGTTGGCTATGCAAAACCGTGATGCTGATCAGTTGGAATCTTTTACTTCTGAGGTTATGCAGTTCTTTGCAGATCAAGTAAATCAATTACCTGGCCCTCAACATCCTGCTGTTAGATATTACAAAAGTAGAATTTTACAAATTAATCGTAAATATGACCATAAAACCTCTAGTAACCCACAACGGAAGTCTAAAATGCAACGAGAGATAGCAGAGAGCGTTATGCCTATGAGGTAGCCCAATATCATTTCTGTTATCAGAGGCGGAAAAATAGCTCGCAAAATTTTGGACAAAACTACTAAAGCCCATCCTTGTAAAATCTCATTAGGTACGATTTAGGATCTTTCTGAAATGACTTTTGGTACCGGAAATAACAATTCTCCTCTTTCTCTCATGAAGAAAAGCACTGACTTTCCTGCTGATATTAATATTTCAGTAGATGGAGTCCATAAAGCATTATACAACAGTGAAGTTGACACCTCACCGGGCCCAGTTCCTGCATTACGGCACCTCAAGGTTACTAAATTTCTGACGTTACTCATCAACACGATGCTTCATTTTTCCTACGTGCCTACAAAACACAAAATGGCCAGAAGAATTTTAATACATAAGGATGGAGATATAAATGATATTAAGGAATGGAGACCTATAACCATATTTTCGGTGATTAGTAGAATAACTGAACGAGTATTAGATACGAGACTGCATTCATACGCCACACTAAGTCCTCACCAACGTGGCTTCGTACCACTACCTGGAACTCATGTCAACGCTGTTCTCGTGAATGGTTGCCTCCAGGAAGCGAAACGTAACACAAAGGATAGTTGCGTCATAATTTTAGACGTCTTAAAAGCATTTGACTCTATCGGATTTGAACATATCAAACGATCTCTTCGACAATCTGAAATTCCTCCTAACGTACTAATTGAAGTATTTCTTACAAAGAATACATTTCAAGTGGAAGCTGGTCATAAGAAATCAAAACCCATCGAAATTAAGTGTGGCGTATGTCAAGGTCCCCCATATCACCATTGCTGTTTAATTTAAGAATCAATACTGCAATACAAAATCTCACTGACCAGGACATATGCCAGTGTTATGGCTATATTTTGTCCGATGGTCTATCGCTGTTCTCCTCATTTACTTTCGCAGATGGCCTACTCATACTCAGCCCAACCAAAAGTGATGCTACTACCTTGTTAAATTTACCTGAAAGCAACTTTGCAGAAATTGGTTTACATATCCATCCCCTTAAAATCAAATATATAATCCTGGCGAAAGAAAAAATTAACTGAAGGATCAATAATCCCATCGATAAACGCAAACAATGAACGAATGAAGTATATAGTATTTGACTTCCACAAGGAAATTTCTCTTGACAGACATAAACTAATAAGCATAATAACTTCTGACTTAATTAATCCGGTTAAAAATTTCTAAAACCAGAGCAAAAGATTATTAACGAGTTTGTTTGGCCTGGTTTGATCTATCCTCTAAAATGTGCCCATCTGACACAATTATCAAACACTTTTCTTAAGGATCTGGGCAAAATTATAAGGAGTTCTCTAAAAGAAATAATGATGCTGCCAGATGATACTCCAAATTCGATGCTGTATAGTGCCAAGAAGGTCAGAGGGATGAGAATAATTTGCGCAGAATAGAGAACCAGTATGCAGCATTACAATATTTGTAATCGCTTACTCCATATTCAGGACGTTCATCTACCATACGTAAGGAAGAACAATATGGCAATCAACAGACTT